>NW_026693153.1:0-1200000 GCF_021218885.2 Marmota monax
ATTTGTTTTTAGGGATTGGCTAGCTTCACTTAGCATAATCTGCTCTAATGCCATCCATTTCCCTGTAAATTCTATGATTTTGTCATTTTTTAATGCAGAGTAATACTCCATTGTGTATAAATGCCACATTTTTTTTATCCATTCATCCATTGAAGGGCATCTAGGTTGGTTCCACAGTCTTGCTATTGTGAATTGTGCTGCTATGAACATCGATGTAGCAGTGTCCCTGTAGCATGCTCTTTTTAGGTCTTTAGGGAATAGACCGAGAAGGGGAATAGCTGGGTCAAATGGTGGCTCCATTCCCAGCTTTCCAAGAAATCTCCATACTGCTTTCCAAATTGGCTGCACCAATTTGCAGTCCCACCAGCAATGTACAAGTGTACCCTTTTCCCCACATCCTCGCCAGCACTTGTTGTTGTTTGACTTCATAATGGCTGCCAATCTAACTGGAGTGAGATGGTATCTTAGGGTGGTTTTGATTTGCATTTCTCTGACTGCTAGAGATGGTGAGCATTTTTTCATGTACTTGTTGATTGATTGTATGTCCTCCTCTGAGAAGTGTCTGTTCAGGTCCTTGGCCCATTTGTTGATTGGGTTGTTTGTTCTCTTATTGTCTAATTTTTTGAGTTCTTTGTATACTCTGGATATTAGGGCTCTATCTGAAGTGTGAGGAGTAAAGATTTGTTCCCAGGCTGTAGGCTCTCTATTTACCTCTCTTATTGTATCTTTTGCTGAGAAAAAACTTTTTAGTTTGAGTAAGTCCCATTTGTTGATTCTAGTTATTAACTTTTGTGCTATGGGTGTCCTATTGAGGAATTTGGAGCCCGACCCCACAGTATGTAGATCGTAGCCAACTTTTTCTTCTATCAGACGGCGTGTCTCTGATTTGATATCAAGCTCCTTGATCCATTTTGAATTCACTTTTGTGCATGGCGAGAGAAAGGGATTCAGTTTCATTTTGTTGCATATGGATTTCCAGTTTTCCCAGCACCATTTGTTGAAGATGCTATCCTTCCTCCATTGCATGCTTTTAGCCCCTTTATCAAATATAAGGTAGTTGTAGTTTTGTGGATTGGTTTCTGTGTCCTCTATTCTGTACCATTGGTCCACCCGCCTGTTTTGGTACCAGTACCATGCTGTTTTTGTTACTATTGCTCTGTAGTATAGTTTGAAGTCTGGTATCGCTATACCGCCTGATTCACACTTCCTGCTTAGCATTGTTTTTGCTATTCTGGGTCTTTTATTTTTCCATATGAATTTCATGATTGCTTTCTCTATTTCTACAAGAAATGCCGTTGGGATTTTGATTGGCATTGCATTAAACCTATAGAGAACTTTTGGTAATATCGCCATTTTGATGATGTTAGTTCTGCCTATCCATGAACAGGGTATATTTTTCCATCTTCTAAGATCTTCTTCTATTTCTCTCTTTAGGGTTCTGTAGTTTTCATTGTATAAGTCTTTCACCTCTTTTGTTAGGTTGATTCCCAAGTATTTTATTTTTTTTGAAGATATTGTGAATGGAGTGGTTGTCCTCATTTCCATTTCAGAGGATTTGTCGCTGATATACAGGAATGCCTTTGATTTATGCGTGTTGATTTTATATCCTGCCACTTTGCTGAATTCATTTATTAGCTCTAATAGTTTCTTTGTAGACCCTTTTGGGTCTGCTAGGTATAGAATCATGTCATCTGCAAATAGTGATAATTTAAGTTCTTCTTTTCCTATTTTGATGCCTTTAATTTCTTTCGTCTGTCTAATTGCTCTGGCCAGTGTTTCGAGAACTATGTTGAACAGAAGTGGTGAGAGAGGGCATCCCTGTCTTGTTCCAGATTTTAGAGGGAATGCCTTCAATTTTTCTCCATTCAGAATGATGCTAGCCTGAGGCTTAGCATAGATTGCTTTTACAATATTGAGGTATGTTCCTGTTATCCCTAGTTTTTCTAGAGTTTTGAACATAAAGGGATGCTGTACTTTGTCGAATGCTTTTTCCGCATCTATCGAGATGATCATATGGTTCTTATTTTTAAGTCTATTGATGTGGTGAATAACATTTATTGATTTCCGTATATTGAACCAGCCTTGCATCCCAGGGATGAATCCTACTTGATCATGGTGCACAATTTTTTTGATATGTTTTTGTATCCGAGTGGCCAGAATTTTATTGAGGATTTTTGCATCTAGGTTCATTAGAGATATTGGTCTGTAGTTTTCTTTCTTTGAAGTGTCTTTGTCTGGTTTAGGTATCAGGGTGATGTTGGCCTCGTAGAATGAATTTGGAAGTTCTCCCTCTTTTTCTATTTCCCGAAGTAGCTTGAAAAGTATTGGTATTAGTTCCTCTTTAAAGGTTTTGTAAAACTCTGCTGTATACCCATCCGGTCCTGGGCTTTTCTTAGTTGGTAGTCTTTTGATGGTTTCTTCTATTTCCTCAATTGATATTGGTCTGTTTAGGTTGTCTATATCCTCCTGACTCAATCTGGGCAGATCATATGACTTAAGAAATTTATCTAGGCCTTCACTATCTTCTAATTTATTGGAGTATAAGGATTCAAAATAATTTTTGATTATCTTCTGTATTTCTGAAGTGTCTGTTGTGATATTGCCTCTTTCATCCCGTATGTTAGTAATTTGAGTTCTCTCTCTTCTTCTCTTCGCTAGCATGGCTAAGGGTCTGTCGATTTTGTTTATTTTTTCAAAGAACCAACTTTTAGTTTTGTCAATTTTTTCAATTGTTTCTTTTGTTTCGATTTCATTAATTTCAGCTCTGATTTTAATTATTTCTTGCCTTCTACTTCTTTTGCTGTTGTTTTGCTCTTCTTTTTCAAGGATTTTGAGATGACGTATGAGATCATTTATTTGTTGGTTTTTTCTTTTTTTAAGGAATGAACTCCAAGCAATGAATTTTCCTCTTAGAACTGCTTTCAATGTGTCCCATAGATTCCGATATGTTGTGTCTGTGTTTTCATTAATCTCTAAGAATTTTTTAATTTCTTCCTTGATGTCTTCTATAACCCATTGATCATTCAGTAACCTATTGTTCATTCTCCAAGTGATGTATTCTTTTCCCTTCCTTCTTTTATCGTTGATTTTCAGTTCCATTCCATTATGATCAGATAGGATGCATGGTATTATCTCTACTCCTTTATATTGTCTAAGAGTTTCCCTGTGACATAATATATGATCTATTTTTGAGAAGGATCCATGTGCTGCTGAGAAAAAAGTGTAACTGCTTGATGTTGGGTGGTATATTCTATATATGTCAATTAAGTCTAGGTTATTAATTGTGTTATTGAGTTCTATAGTTTCCTTATTCAACTTTTGTTTGGAAGATCTGTCCAGTGGTGATAGAGGTGTGTTGAAGTCTCCCATGATTATTGTATGGTGGTCTATTAGACTCTTGAACTTGAGAAGAGTTTGTTTGATGAACATAGCTGCACCATTGTTTGGGGCATATATATTTATGATTGTTATGTCTTGTTGGTGTATGGTTCCCTTGAGCAGTATGTAGTGTCCCTCTTTATCCCTTTTGATTAACTTTGGCTTGAAATCTATTTTATTTGATATGAGTATGGATACTCCTGCTTGTTTCCGAAGTCCATATGAGTGATATGATTTTTCCCAACCTTTCACCTTCAGCCTATGTATGTCTTTTCCTATCAAATGCGTCTCCTGTAGGCAGCATATTGTTGGGTCTTGTTTTGTGATCCATTCTACTAGCCTGTGTCTCTTGATTGGTGAGTTTAAGCCATTAACATTTAGGGTTATTATTGAGATATGGGTTGTTCTTCCAGCCATATTTGTTTATTTATGTTATTAAACATGGTTTGTTTTCCTCTTTGATTATTTTCCCCCCTTTAGTGTCCTACCTCCCACTGTTGGTTTTCATTGTTATTTTCCATTTCCTCTTCCTGTAATGTTTTGCCGAGGATGTTTTGAAGAGATGGTTTTCTAGCTGCCAATTCTTTTAACTTTTGTTTATCGTGGAAGGTTTTAATTTCATCTTCCATCCTGAAGCTTAATTTCGCTGGAAACACAATTCTTGGTTGGAACCCATTTTCTTTCAGTGTTTGAAATATGTTATTCCAGGATCTTCTAGCTTTCAGAGTCTGTGTTGAAAGATCAGCTGTTATCCTGATTGGCTTACCCCTAAATGTGATCTGCTTCCTTTCTCTTGTAGCTTTTAAAATTCTCTCCTTATTCTGTATGTTGGGCATCTTCATTATAATGTGTCTAGGTGTGGGTCTCTTATGATTTTGCACATTCGGCGTCCTGTAGGCTTCTAGGATTTGGGGTTCTGTCTCATTCTTCAAGTCTGGGAAGTTTTCTCGTATTATTTCATTGAATAGATTGCTCATTCCTTTGGTTTGAAACTCTGTCCCTTCCTGTATCCCAATGACTCTTAAATTTGGTCTCTTGATGTTATCCCATATTTCTTGGATGTTCTGCTCATGGTTTCTTAACAGTCTTGCTGAGCTGTCTATGTTCTTTTCAAGTTGAAATACTTTATCTTCATTGTCTGATGTTCTGTCTTCTAAGTGTTCTACTCTGCTGGTAGTATTCTCAATTGAGTTTTTAAGTTGGCTTATTGCTTCCTGCATTTCTAGGATTTCTGTTTGTTTGTTTTTTATAACCTCTATTTCCCTGTATAGTTGATCTTTTGCTTCTTGGATTTGTTTATGTAATTCATTGTTGAAGTGATCTTTCATTGTCTGATTTTGCTGTCTGATGTCTTCCTTGAGACTCCAGATCATCTGAAGCATGTATATCCTGAATTCTTTATCTGACATTCCATCTGCTGCAGCTATTACCTCTTCTAACGTTGAGTTGACCTGCAATGCTTGTGGTCCTTTCTTTCCTTGTCTCTTCATACTGTTCGCGTTCCTTTCTACTTGGTGAAACTGTTGTGCTATTGAATTTTCCCCCTATATATTTATATTGGTCTTGTATAGTTGCAAAGTCTCCCTCGCAGGCGCGGGCGGCGGCTCTGTCCCTCTGCGGGCCGCTGGGCCTGTTCTGTCGGTGGTCACAGTTCTGTCTACTTTGCAGGCGCAGGCAGCGGCACTGCCCCTCTGCAGGCCTCTGGGGCTGTACTGCCAGTGGGTCGCAGGTCCGCCTACCTTGCAGGCGTGGGGGGGGGGCGGCTCTACCCTTCCTCAGGCCACTGGGCCTGTTCTGTCTCTCGGTTGCAGGTCTGGCCTGTTCTGATGGTGGTCACAGTTCCCTCTACCTTGCCGGCGCAGGGGGAGGGGGCGGCTCTGCCTCTCAGCAGGCCGCTGCTCCTCTTCTGCCGGTGGGTCGCAGGCCCGCCTACCTTGCAGGAGTGATTGGAAGCTCTGTCCCGCTGTGGGCCACTGGGCCTTTTCTGTCGGTGGTCACCGTTCCACCTACCTGGGAGGCGCGGGGGGTGGGGGCCGGCTCTGCCCCTCAGCAGGCCGCTGGGCCTGCTCTGTGCGTGGTCACAGTTCCCTCTACCTTGCCGGTGCAGGGGGAGGGGGCGGCTCTGCCTCTCAGCAGGTCGCTGCTCCTCTTCTGCCGGTGGGTCGCAGGCCCGCCTACCTTGCAGGAGTGATTGGAAGCTCTGTCCCGCTGCGGGCCACTGGGCCTTTTCTGTCGGTGGTCACCGTTCCACCTACCTGGGAGGCGCGGGGGGTGGGGGCCGGCTCTGCCCCTCAGCAGGCCGCTGGGTCTGCTCTGTGCATGGTCACAGTTCCCTCTACCTTGCCGGTGCAGGGGGAGGGGGCGGCTCTGCCTCTCAGCAGGTCGCTGCTCCTCTTCTGCGGGTGGGTCGCAGGCCCGCCTACCTTGCAGGAGTGATTGGAAGCTCTGTCCCGCTGTGGGCCACTGGGCCTTTTCTGTCGGTGGTCACCGTTCCACCTACCTGGGAGGCGCGGGGGGTGGGGGCCGGCTCTGTCCCTCAGCAGGCCGCTGGGTCTGCTATGTGCGTGGTCACAGTTCCCTCTACCTTGCCGGTGCAGGGGGAGGGGGCGGCTCTGCCTCTCAGCAGGTCGCTGCTCCTCTTCTGCCAGTGGGTCGCAGGCCCGCCTACCTTGTAGGAGTGATTGGAAGCTCTGTCTCACCGCGGGCCACTGGGCCTTTTCTGTCGGTGGTCACCTGGCAGGCGCGGGGGGTGGGGGCAGCTCTGCCCCTCAGCAGGCCACTGGGCCTGCTCTGTGCGTGGTCACAGTTCCCTCTACCTTGCTGGTGCAGGGGGAGGGGGCGGCTCTGCCTCTCAGCAGGTCGCTGCTCCTCTTCTGCCAGTGGGTCGCAGGCCCGCCTACCTTGCAGGAGTGATTGGAAGGTCTGTCCCGCCGCGGGCCACTCGGCCTTTTCTGTCCGTGGTCACAGTTCCCCTACCTGGCAGGCGCGGGGGGTGGGGGGCGGCTCTGCCCCTCAGCAGGCCGCTGGGCCTGCTCTGTGCGTGGTCACAGTTCCCTCTACCTTGCCGGTGCAGGGGGAGGGGGCGGCTCTGCCTCTCAGCAGGTCGCTGCTCCTCTTCTGCGGGTGGGTCGCAGGCCCGCCTACCTTGCAGGAGTGATTGGAAGCCCAGCTACTTTCTTTTATAAGTTTTTTTTTTACTATGTTAAAATCCAAAATCTATATTTATTTATTTTATTTATTTATTTTTATTGGTTATTCAGAACATTACAAAACTCTTGACATATCATATTTCATACATTAGATTCAAGTGGGTTATGAACTCCCACTTTTACCCCAAATACAGATTGCAGAATCATATCGATTACACATCCACATTTTTACATAATGCCCTATTAGTAACTGTTGTATTCTGCTACCTTTCCTATCCTCTACTATCCCCCCTCCCTCCCCTACCATCTTCTCTATCTACCCCATCCACTGTAATTCATTTCTCTCCTTGTTTATTTTCCCATTCCCCTCACAACCTCTTATATGTAATTTTGTATAACAATGAGGGTCTCCCTCCATTACCAGGCAATTTCCCTTTTCTCTCCCTTTCCATCCCACCTCATGTATCTGTTTAATGTTAATCTTTTCTTCCTTCTCTTCCTCCTGCTCTGTTCTTAGTTGCTCTCATTATATCAAAGAAGACATTTAGTATTTGTTTTTTAGGGATTGGCTAGCTTCACTAAGCATAATCTGCTCTAGTGCCATCCATTTCCCTGCAAATTCTATGATTTTGTCATTTTTTAGTGCTGCGTAATACTCCATGGAGTATAAATGCCACATTTTTTTTTATCCATTCATCTATTGAAGGGTATCTGGGTTGGTTCCACAGTCTAGCAATTGTGAATTGTGCTGCTATGAACATCGATGTAGCAGTATCCCTGTAGTACGCTCTTTTAAGGTCTTCAGGGAATAGTCCAAGAAGGGCAATAGCTGGGTCAAATGGTGGTTCCATTCCCAGCTTTCCCAGGAATCTCCATACTGCTTTCCAGATTGGCCGCACCAGTTTGCAGTCCCACCAGCAATGTACAAGAGTACCCTTTTCCCCACATCCTCTCCAGCACTTGTTGTTGTTTGACTTCATAATGGCTGCCAATCTTACTGGAGTGAGATGGTATCTTAGGGTGGTTTTGATTTGCATTTCTCTGACTGCTAGAGATGGTGAGCATTTTTTCATGTACTTGTTGATTGATTGTATGTCCTCCTCTGAGAAGTGTCTGTTCAGGTCTTTGGCCCATTTGTTGATTGGGTTATTTGTTTTCTTATTGTTTAATTTTTTGAGTTCTTTGTATACTCTGGATATTAGGGCTCTATCTGAAGTGTGAGGAGTAAAAATTTGTTCCCATGATGTAGGCTCCCTATTTACCTCTTTTATTGTTTCTCTTGCTGAGAGAAAACTTTTCAGTTTAAGTAAGTCCCATTTGTTGATTCTTGTTATCAACTTTTGTGCTATGGGTGTCCTATTGAGGAATTTGGAGCCCGACCCTACAATATGTAGATCGGCGCCAACTTTTTCTTCTATCAGACGCAGAGTCTCTGATTTGATATCTAGCTCCTTGATCCACTTTGAGTTAACTTTTGTGCATGGCGAGAGGAGGGGATTCAGTTTCATTTTGTTGCATATGGATTTCCAGTTTTCCCAGCACCATTTGTTGAAGATGCTATCCTCCCTCCATTGCATACTTTTAGCTCCTTTATCAAATATAAGATAGTTGTAGCTTTGTGGATTAGTGTCTGTGTCCTCTATTCTGTACCATTGGTCCACCCTCCTGTTTTGGTACCAGTACCATGCTGTTTTTGTTACTATTGCTCTGTAATATAGTTTTAAGTCTGGTATCGCTATACCGCCTGATTCGCACTTCCTGCTTAGAATTGCTTTTGCTATTCTGGGTCTTTTATTTTTCCATATGAATTTCATGATTGCTTTATCCATTTCTACAAGAAATGCCATTGGGATTTTGATTGGCATTGCATTAAACCTATAGAGAACTTTTGGTAATATCGCCATTTTGATGATGTTAGTTCTGCCTATCCATGAACAGGGTATATTTTTCCATCTTCTAAGATCTTCTTCTACTTCTCTTTTTAGGGTTTTGTAGTTTTCATTGTATAAATCTTTCACCTCTTTTGTTAGGTTGATTCCCAAGTATTTTATTTTTTTTGAGGATATTGTGAATGGAGTGTTTTTCCTCATTTCCGTTTCCGAGGTTTTGTCGCTGATATACAGGAATGCCTTTGATTTATGCGTGTTGATTTTATATCCTGCCACTTTGCTGAATTCATTTATTAGTTCTAGTAGTTTTTTTGTAGACCCTTTTGGGTCTTCTAGGTATAGAATCATGTCAACTGCAAATAGTGATAATTTAAGTTCTTCCTTTCCTATTTTTATGCCTTTAATTTCTTTCGTCGTCTAATTGCTCTGGCCAGTGTTTCGAGAACTATATTGAATAGAAGTGGTGATAGAGGGCATCCCTGTCTTGTTCCAGATTTTAGGGGGAATGCCTTCAATTTTTCTCCATTGAGAATGATGCTAGCCTGAGGCTTAGCATAGATAGCTTTTACAATGTCGAGGTAAGTTACTGTTATCCCTAATTTTTCTAATGTTTTGAACATAACGGGATGCTGTACTTTGTCGAATGCTTTTTCTGCGTCTATTGAGATGATCATATGGTTCTTATTTTTAAGTCTATTGATGTGGTGAATAACATTTATTGATTTCCGTATATTGAACCATCCTTGCATCCCAGGGATGAATCCTACTTGATCATGGTGCACAATTTTTTTGATGTGCCTTTGTATCCGATTCGCCAGAATTTTATTGAGGATTTTTGCATCTATGTTCATCAGAGATATTGGTCTGTAGTTTTCTTTCTTTGAGGTGTCTTTGTCTGGTTTCGGAATCAGGGTGATGTTGGCCTCATAGAATGAATTTGGCAGAGCTCCTTCTTTTTCTGTTTCCTGAAATAACTTGAAAAGTATTGGTATTAATTCTTCCTTAAAGGTTTTGTAAAACTCCGCTGTATACCCATCTGGTCCTGGGCTTTTCTTGGTTGGAAGTCTTTTGATTGCTTCTTCTATTTCATCTATTGTTATTGGTCTGTTTAAGTTGTGAGTATCCTCCTGACTCAGTCTGGGCAAATCACATGACTTAAGGAATTTATCGATGTCTTCACTATCTTCTATTTTATTGGAATATAGGTTTTCAAAATAATTTCTAATTGTCTTCTGTATTTCTGTAGCGTCTGTTGTGATATTGCCTTTTTCATCCCATATGTTAGTAATTTGAGTTCTCTCTCTTCTTCTCTTTGTTAGCATGGCTAAGGGTCTGTCAATCTTATTTATTTTTTCAAAGAACCAACTTTTAGTTTTGTTAATTTTTTCAATGGTTTCTTTTGTTTAAATTTCGTTGATTTCCACTCTGATTTTAATTATTTCTTGCCTTCTGCTACATTTGCTGTTGTTTTGCTCTTCCTTTTCTAGGGCTTTGAGATGAAGTGTGAGCTCATTTATTTGTTGGTTTTTCCTTTTTTTGAGGAATGACCTCCAAGTGATGAATTTCCCTCTTAAAACTGCTTTCATTGTGTCCCATAGATTCCGATATGTTGT
The DNA here is from genome assembly GCF_021218885.2 of Marmota monax. Classification (NCBI taxonomy): domain Eukaryota; kingdom Metazoa; phylum Chordata; class Mammalia; order Rodentia; family Sciuridae; genus Marmota; species Marmota monax. The sequence goes on from NW_026693153.1 coordinate 10,030, forward strand.
GTCTGTATTTTCATTTACCTCTAAGAATTTTTTGATTTCCTCCTTTATGTCTTCTGTAACCCATTGATCATTCAGTAACATATTGTTCATTTTCCATGTGATGTAGGATTTTTCCTTCCTTCTTTTATCATTGATTTCCAGTTTCATTCCATTATGATCAGATAAAATGCATGGGATTATCTCCACCCCTGTATATTTACTGAGGGTTGCCCTATGGCATAATATATGGTCTATTTTTGAGAAGGATCCATGTGCTGCTGAGAAAAAAGTATATCCACTTGATGATGGTTGATATATTCTATATATGTCAGTTAAGTCTAGGTTGTTGATTGTGATATTGAGTTCTATAGTTTCTTTATTCAGCTTTTGTTTGGAGGATCTGTCCAATTGTGAGAGAGGTGTGTTGAAGTCACCCATAATTATTGTGTTGTGGTCTATTTGATTCTTGAACTTGAGGAGAATTTGTTTTATGAACGTCGCAGCACCATTATTTGGTGCATAAATATTGATAATTGTTATGTCTTGTTGGTGAATGGTTCCTTTTAACAGTATATAATGTCCTTCCTTATCCCTTTTGATTAATTTAGTCTTGAAGTCAATTTTATTCGATATGAGGATGGCCACCCCTGCTTGCTTACGAGGACCGTGTGCGTGGTATATTTTTTCCCAACCTTTCACCTTCAGCCTGTGTATGTCTTTTGCAATCAGATGTGTCTCCTGGAGGCAGCATATTGTTGGATTTGTTTTTTTAATCCATGTTACCAGCCTATGTCGCTTTATTGGAGAGTTTAAGCCATTAACGTTTAGAGTTACTATTGATATATGGTTTGTACTTCCAGCCATGTTTGATTATTTATCTTCTTCTTTTTTTTTAATTTAGTTTGTTTCTCCATGGTTAGCTTTCCCCCCGCCCTCTGTCTTTATAGAGGCACTTCCCACTGATGGTTTTGGTTATTGTTTTTCATTTCTTCCTCGTGTAGTGTTTTGCTCAAGATGCTTTGCAATGCTGGTTTTCTGGCTGCAAATTCTTTTAGCTTTTGTTTATCATGAAAGATTTTTATTTCGTTGTCGTACCTGAAGCTTAATTTTGCTGGATACAGAATTCTTGGTTGGCATCCATTGTCTTTCAGTGTTTGAAATACGTTGTTCCAGGATCTTCTCGCTTTCAGCGTCTGTGATGAAAAATCCGTTGTTAACCTTATTGGTTTACCCCTGAATGTAATCTGCCTCCTTTCTCTTGTAGCTTTTAATATTTTCTCTTTGTTCTGTATATTGGATATCTTCATAACAATGTGTCTTGGCGTTGGTCTACTGTGATTTTGTGTGCTCGGTGTCCTGTATGCATCTAAAATTTGTATATCCGTTTCCTTTTTTATTTCTGGAAAGTTTTCTGTAATTATTTCATTCAGCAGGCTACTCATTCCCTGGGTTTGAATCTCTATACCTTCTTCTATCCCGATGACTCGTAGGTTTGTTTTTTTTATGTTATCCCATATCTCTTGGATGTTTTTCTCGTGGTTTTTAACCAGCCTTTCTGAGTTGGCTAGGCTCTTTTCAAGATGATATATTTTGTCTTCATTATCTGATGTTCTGGCTTCTACTTGCTCCACTCTGTTGGTGATACTCTCAATTGAGTTTTTAATTTGGTTTATCGTTTCCTTCATTTCTAGAATTATTGTTTGGTTTTTTTTTTATAATCTCTATCTCCTGATAAAGATGCTTAACTTCTTCTTTTATCTGTTTATGTAATTCATTTTCAAAGTGTTCTTTCACTGTTTGGATTTGCTGTCTCGTATCTTCTTTAAGGTTCCATTCCATCTGTCTAAGGTATTCCTTGAGTTCTTTATATGACCATTTTTCTGCTGACTCTAGGTCCTCCTGAATATTTAGGCTGTCCTTCATTGTTTGTACTCCTTTTCTTCCTTGCTTTTTTATGCTGCTCATGTTACTTCTTGTTCTGTTTGACTGCTGAGTTTCTGTTTACTCTTATAGATTTATTTGATGCTTGGGAGGAAAGATATTAAAAGGGAAGGGAAGAAGTCACTAAAGAGAATGAGAGTAGGCAGGTAGAATTCAAGGAAGGGGGAATAAGAAAATTGAAAAGAAATGAAAAGACAAAAGAAACAAAAATAACAAAGATTAGATAATAAAGAAAGAAAGAAAAGACGAGAAAAAAAATTTTTAACAAAAATAATAATGATAATAAAAAATGAAAATTAAAATTAAAAAAATAATAATAATAAAATAAAAAAATTAAAAAAAAATTAGAAACATTGAAAAAAAGTTAAAGAACAACAACAAATAAAAATTGAAAATGAAAGAAAAAGAAGAAAAAAAAGAAAAAGAAAAAAATGATAATAATAATAATAATAAATGCAGTCCTAGAGTTCTATTAACTTCTCTTCCAGTAGGTGGAGCTGTGCCCACTGGGCCAAGCTTCTCCTCTCAATAGGTGGGAACCATTCACTGTGCAGCAGCTCTTTCTCCTAGACTGGGCGGGTCTCCAATCCTGAGTGTCTAGGGCCTTGTCCTGTGTTTCCTCAAGCCAGGCCTTGCTCACCTGTGGCGCTCACCACAATACTGGCTACACGCCAGGTCTGCTGCTCCTGGGAGCCCTGTTTTCATGAACACCTGGGCTCACTCTCCCTGTTTGCCTCCCTCAGACCCTAAGTTTGTAGAGCTTGGGGCTGAGATCCCCCAGCGAATTTGCTTGCCCTCCTGTAGCCACGCCCCCGGTAGCTGGTGCAAGAGACCTCAGTTGTCAGCACTGGTGGGAGCGGTAGCCGGGAGTTCCGCGCCGCGAGTCCCACGCCACTCCTGATTCCCTCGGTCTGGTTATTGCGTTCACAGGAGAGCTGGGAGTGGCCCTTAAGGTTTCCCCGCTGTGTGGAGAGAGATGACTAGGGGATTACACACCTGTCGCGCTGGTTTCAATGCAGTTATCTCCTCCGCCCGTGACGCCATTTCTCTGCCATGGTGGTATCCCATGCAAATGGTGACCGTTCGTTCCCTTTGCCGGGTGACCAATGCAACGGGTGGGTCCTGACTGTCTCTCCCAATCCCCGTTTCAGTCCTGTGGCCACTGCCTATGAAGGCTCGGTTGGCTTTTACCTCTGTAAGTTCCTAAGGGCCGACCAATTATTTCAGTGGGATCGTTAGTGCTGAGTCACACGAAGCAGGCGAACCGGAGCTTAATTGCCTCCGATTCGGGCTCTGTGTGTGTGTTCTGAGGGGCCCAGCCTGTACACCCCAGATCCACGTCAGCTCAGCATTGCCTAGTGATCCTGAGCAAACAGCATTTAGACAGTTTACGGCTCCCTATGCCCGCGCAGTTGAAGATGTCAGAGACTTGATCTCTCTGCGCCTGCCACCATGTTAGATCTCCTCAATGATATTCATGTTGCCCTTACAGCTTCCTGGCATAAGCAAGTTCTTGGGATTATACAAACTGCTGCTTCTCTTTCCAGTCCAGATTTCTAGAAATGAAACCCTGCCGCCGTCGCCTCCGTCTCTGGGCCGCGCTCACGGACGCTGCGCTTGTCTGCGACCGTAGCAGAGCCGCCCTGGCCTCCGCAGCTCTTCAGCCCGGTGCCCGTCCCCTGGGGCCCAAGCGGCTGCCGCCGCGGCTCTCCGTCCCCCTCCTCCGGAGCACGGGTCCCCTGGCAGGGGGGTGCAGAACGACCCCAGAGCAGGCTCTGCCCGAAGGTGCAGCGGCGAACAGGCCACCGAGGCTCTCGAGGCTGCAGTCCAGCCTTCGGAGGACAGGGCTCGGCACGCAGCCCAGCTCCAACCTCTAGGTGCGGCTGCCGGACAATGTATACAGAGCCATCAAGACAGCAAGCAGAAAGCAAATGGCGGCTCCCGCGGAGTGGATTTTCGGCACAGAAACCACAGCCCCGCCAACAATCCCAATCCACAAACTCTCCCTGTATAAAAAATATTCAAAAAAAAAAAAGAAAAAAAGGCGGGGCGCACTGAGCTTTCTTTGCCTAGGGTACTTACAATCCACTGCTGATTACACATTCAGCTTCTCTGCCCGGAGCGAAGCGAAAGAGGAAGCAGATGGGAGCAAAGCGCTGGCGGCTCTCTCTTTTTAGGTCTTCAGGGAATAGTCCGAGAAGGGCAATAGCTGGGTCAAATGGTGATTCCATTCCCAGCTTTCCCAGGAATCTCCATACTGCTTTCCAAATTGGCCGCACCAATTTGCAGTCCCACCAGCAATGTACAAGAGTACCCTTTTCCCCACATCCTCCCAGCACTTGTTGTTGTTTGACTTCATAATGCCTGCTAATCTTACTGGAGTGAGATGGTATCTTAGGGTAGTTTTGATTTGCATTCTTTTATAACTTTTAATTGTGGTATCATATCTAGGAGTTTTTTGCCTAACCAGGGTCACACAGTTTGTTTTTTTTTTTTTTTTCAGGAGATTGATGATTTTAATTCTTCCACCAATATCTGTGATCTATTTTGAGTGATTTATGTGTTAACTAGCTGTACTGTCTGGCTTAATTAATGGTGTGGGTTAGGGGTTCATATTTGTGATTACAGATAGTTAATTTTTCTAGAACAATTTGTTGAAGAAAATGTCTTTCATATGATGTTTTGGCAACTTTTTCAAAAAATAATCCACCATAAATGTAAGGATTCTTTCTGGATTTTCAATTCTGTTTCATTGTTCTCTATGGCCTCTCTGCCAATACCACAGTGTCTTGATTGCTATAGCTTTGTAGCAAACTTTGAAATAAAATAGTATTGTTATGGGATAGACAGATGAGGATGCTGGGGACACAAAGAGAAAAATTCTATAGAATGGGCCTACTGAGCTGACTCTCACATGTTTTCTTTGCCAAAAAGAAATATACTTGCAGCCCTTCCTGGATTAAGTGGACAGGATAAGACACATTCCTCAGAAAAATACCTGTTATCTGCAAGGAAATGTAGGCAGGAAATAACACTGATAAGAGGAATCCAGATTACTTTGAAGGGAGAGATTTTGTGACCCTTTTCACAGATCAGATCCCGTAAGATAAGGATAGTTTCTCCTGACCATAAAACCTGTAAAAATGATTAAGAATTCAATTAGAACTGCTCAAGGTGACATAGAGTTGTCATAACAGTGGAGACTTAAAAGTCTGATGTCATCCTACTGTCAGTCAAAAGTCAAGAGGTGGCCCTTAGGGGATTCTCTGGAAACTTCCTGGAATCTTCAATAAAACTGGATTGCACATCCTTGCCAACACTTACTGTTGTTTGTATGCATAACAGCTGCCATTTTGACTGGAGTGAGATGAAATCTTAGAGTGATTTTGATTTGCATTTCTCTAATTGCTAGTAATGATGAACATTTTTTCATATATTTGTTGATTGATTATATATCATCTTCTGAGAGGTGTCTGTTCAGGTCCTTGGCCCATTTATTGATTGGGTTATTTGTTTTCTTGGTGCTTATGTTTTTGAGTTCTTTATATACCCTAGAGATTAGTGCTATATCTGATGTGTGAGGGGTAAAGATTTACTCCCAAGATGTAGGCTCTCTATTCACCTCACAGATTTTTCTTTTGTTGAGCAGAAACTTTTTAGTTTGAGTCTATCCCATTTTTTGATTCTTGATTTTAATTCTTGCATCAAAGGAGTCTTATTAAGGAAGTTAGGACCTAATCCCACACGATAGAGATTAGGGCCTACTTTTTCTTCTATTAGATGCAGGGTCTCTGGTTTTATTCCTAGGTTTTTAACCCATTTTGAGTTGAGTTTTGTGCATGGCGAGAGATAGGGGTTTAATTTTATCTTGTTGCATATGGATTTCCAGTTTTCCCAGCACCATTTGTTGAGGAGGCTATCTTATCTCCAATGCATGCTCTTGGCACCTTTGTCTAATATAAAATAATTATAATTTTGTGGGTTAGTCTCTGTGTCCTCTCTTCTGTACCATTGGTCTACCAGTCTGCTTTGTTGCCAATACCATGCTGTTTTTGTTACTATTGCTCTGTAGTATAGTTTAAGGTCTGGTATAGTGATGCCACCTGCTTCACTCTTCTTGATAAGGATTGCTTTAGTTATTCTGGGTCTTTTCTTTATCCAGATGAATTTCATGATTGCTTTTTCTATTTCTATGAGGAATGCCATTGGGATTTTGATTGGAATTGTATTAAATCTGTATAGTGCTTTTGGTAGTATCATCATTTTGATAATATTAATTCTGCCTATCCAAGAGCAAGGTAGATCTTTCTGTCTTCTAAGGTCTTCTTTGATTTCTTTTTTTAGGGTTCTGTAATTTTCATTATATAGATCTTTCACTTCTTTTGTTAAATTGATTCCCAAGTATTTCACTGCTGGTGGGGCTGGAAATTGGTGCAGCCAATATGGAAAGCAGTATGGATTTCTTGGAAAATTGGGAATGGAACTGCCAGACCCAGCTATCCCTCTCCTTAGTCTATACCCAAAGGACTTAAAAACAACATACTATAGGGACACAGCCACATCAATGTTTATAGCAGCACAATTCACAATAGCTAAATTGTGGAACTAACCTAGATGCCCTTCAATAGATGAATGGATAAAAAAAATGTGTCATATATACACAATGGACTATTACTCAGCAATAAAAGAGAATAAAATCATGACATTTGCAGGTAAATGTATGGAATTAGAGAAGATAATGCTAAGTGAAGTTAGCCAATCACAAAAAAACAAATGCCGAATGTTTTCTCTGATGAAAGGAGGCTGATTCATAGTGGGGTAGGGAGGGGGAGCATGGGAGGAATAGATGAACTCTAGATAGGGCAGAGGGGTGGGAGGGAAAGGGAGATGGTATGGGGTTAGAAATGATGGTTGACATCTTTTCCACCTGCATACCCTCTTCCCTTCCCTCACTTCCCTCTGCCAATTCCAAAGCTGCTCCATTCTCCCCCCCCCCACTCCCCATTATTGATCAGCATCCAAATATCAGAGAAAACATTTTGCCTCTGTTTTTTTTTAGGATTGACTTACCTCACATAGTATGATATTCTCCAACTTCATCTACATACCAGCAAATGACATAATTTCATTCTTCTTGAAGGCTAATTAATATTCCATAAATGTTGTACTTAATCAATCTTTATTCCAAAGTTTCTAAAAGATTAAGCGAACTTCTAAAAACAAATAGAATCTTACAAGTTTCTAGTTAAGTTCTTTAAAAGTTAATTTACTTAACTTAAAAATGTTTATCTGTCCTTAACTGTTCAGGGTTTATAAATGTGACTTTTAATTTACAGCTAAAATGCTTTCAGGGTATGCTTTGAAAAATTTGATTCAAATACAATAAAGCCACATTTAACCAGATTTTATTTTTTTACACTCCACTTTCAGAAGACGAAGGTAATCGTCTAAACATACTTTATATAGAAACAGAGATATGATAAATTGTGGTATATATGTGTATTAAGAATTTTAATGCAAAAAAAGAGTACATGTATAATGGCTTAATTTGGCATGAACACACTTTATATACAGAGTTACGAAAAATTGTGCTATAAATGGTAATAACCAGTGTAATGCATTCCACTATTGTCATGTATGTAAAAAATAAATAAATAAACAAATAAATAAATAAGTGAGCAAGCCAATTTCAAGGCTATATTTTAAAAAATAAAAAAAACCCAAAAAGAAATGATAGTTGAATGTGATGGACATTATTATGTACATGTATGAAGACACAAACTGGTGGGAATGTACTTTGTGTACAACCAGAGATATGAAAAAATTGTGCTCCATTTGTATAATAAGAATTGTAATGCATTCAGCTGTCATATGTAAATAAAAAGTAAAAAAAAAAAAATGAACTTGATAGGTTAGGTACATGAGGTGTGTTATACAACAGAATGGCAAGTGAGGTAGAAACCATTTGCTTTTTCATTTGGACAGTTTAAAGAATGCTGTTTTAGCATTTGATAGATATAGATTCAGAGCTTAAAATAAAAGATAAAACTATAAAACAAAATAAAACAAAACAAAAAAACTGGATTGCAGGGGAGGCATTCTGTTCCTCTCCTCTCTGAGAAGACCAAGTCTATCCCATGTAAATGTCTTCATTCCCTTTTTCTGTTCCTTCAATAAACTCATTCCTGTTACTCTAAGTAATGTGTTTGAAATCTTTCTGACTTGGTCACAAGAATTGGGTTTTGAAGGGAGGTTTTTGCACTGCCTTAGATTCCCAGAAGGCCCCAGCTCTGTAGCAGTATGATTCTTCCAACTTTGTTTTTTTCCCAAGTTGTTTTGGCTATTCATTTTGTTGGCAGAATTTCAAATCATCCTGGAAGAAAGGTTAAATCTGTGTTAAGACCATAGTAGGACTGAATGTGCAATATTTTATACTAACATATCAACTTGAATAGATATTTAAATATTCCTGTGGACAACAGGAAATCTGAAAAATAACATGAAAAAATTTTGATTTTTGAGTTGTTCTAATTTTTTCTACAAAGTTTGAGGACATTTTGATAATTCATTGGTGCGTATGTGATTGGCAATTTTAATAAATACTTTTCTAAATCTTCACGGCTATCTTTATTGGCCAGGGTTTTTTCTGTGAACAAATTGCAAGTATTTATGCAATAGCTTGACTGTATTAATGAAGTCTTTCTTCTGACCTAATCAGGTGTTTGGCATCTTCTGTGTTTAATCTAGTATCACTTCTTGTAATTGTTATTGATTACCTGGATGCATCAATAAAATTTAGAAACACTTAAGATGTGTAATTCGGCTGAGAATAAGTTTTAATAGATGAATTTATTCAGATTATGTCAACAACCACCAAAGATTTTTCTGACTGAATTGATATTGATAGATTTCTCAGTCTTCAGAGAGTTGTATTCACTTTGTCATTCTGTGAATAATTATTTCTTTACTTTCTGTTCATATCTGCAACTTTAAAACAAACTCTGTTATTTGACAGAGGCAACTTATTAATCATTTTGCTTGCTTTGCCCTCAGTCATTGCTTTTGCATTTGTTTGCTGGTAGGATTATATGTGTTTCACTAATTATTTCATAACATCATAAAGAAGGTCTTTCCAGCTTTTGTATTCTTATCAGTATTACACAGCATGTCAGTTTCAAAGATGCTTGAAAGTCCTACTATTTTGCCTCAGAAATTTTGATGCTTTTCATAATGTTCTTTGTATGTGACAAAGGACACCAGCATGTGGAAACACAACTCATAACAAAATAGGTTCACTCTTAGCTGACAATGAAATTCTAAAGGTCAGATGATTTTCATTGTATTTGTGCAGAATTTTTTGTTGTTGTTGGAGTTGACATTATAACACTAATAGATAATTAAGTCATTATTTAGCTTTTATTATTATCACTCTTAGACTTACATTTATCTTATAAATCTATTATATCTAATTTTTTTAGCCCTCTTAATCATAAGTTTGGTTAAGAAAAAGTCCAATTCAGATTGTATTTCATAATAATAAATATTAATACATTTGACTTTCAGAAGTGATGAACTGATATGTCATTTAAATACATGTTGACTTAGAATGGAAATTTGACGTAGGAGAATCTATACCAGCCCTCTATACCTCCACATCATCCTTGTATCCATGGCAGAAGTTTTAATTATGGAAGGTTTGACCCACTCATGGATGTGCCAAGAAGAGTAACCACTCCACCAGATAAAGTAGATGAGTATGGCGCTACCTATTCTAGCCTCATCACAAACAGTAAGGTTTATAAAAGTCTGTTCTGCTGGCTTGTTTCCTGATAGCTGCTTAAAATATACAGTTATTAAAATGTTGAAAATATACAGCTAGAAAAATGTTGAAATCTTAACCTAAGATCATCTTGTGGACCAGCATTGGTACATGTGGATTGCTTTGGAAGCACTGCTCTATCCTTGAGTCACCTAAACAAGCTGACTCTCTTCCAGTCATCTTGCCATTGACATTGTGCCATTAGAAGACATAAACTGTCATGAAGAACATTCATCAGTACTCCTGAATCCTTTCTCAAAAATTAACTTTTTTTATGACCAAGAGTTGGAATGATTAATATTTAAAAAATGGCAGAGAAATTTGGATAATAAAAACCTCCTCCACTCTTTTTCTATATACCTCTAATTGAGGAGCAATTACAGTGTTAAAAAAAAAGTAAGTGGAAAAAAGTGGGTTCTCATCTGGGTTTTTAAATTTGAATGTCTTAGATAATTTAAACCATTGTACATATAGTTTCTTTCTGTTTATATTGCAAATAATTGTTAAATCTGGAAGGACTTTTGTAAGGTTTTAAAGTAAGTTATCAACTGTAGCATACCTGGCATAGAGCTTGGTGCATAATAGATATTAAAAATATTACAAGTGCTTTTAATTCGCTTTTTGTACTCTGAGCTAAGAATATCTAAGAATATACCCCATATACTTTGTGTGCTACTGTAGAAACTAAATTACATTGTTTGTAAAACATTCTCCAAATTGTCTCTCTATTAAAAGTAAACAAGATTTTCTCTCAAAATTCCGAAGGCACCAACAAATATATGAAAAGGAGATAAAGGATGAAAAAATTTAAACATTACTGAAATATAGTATTTTTGTCATAGTCAGCATGGCCTACTCATGTGCTCTAAATTTTGTCTGAATGTTGGATGTTTTGAGATCTTTAGATAAAAACCCTGTGGAAATAAGGTGTTTGCCTTTCCAATCAAATTTTTAAAAGTTATAAAATCAAGCCATGTAGCTCAGCCACTCCATCACATTTCCCCTAAAACATGCTCAAAATCTCTGAGCTCATCAGTGAACTTGAATAACAGTATACAAAATTATAATATCAATATTAGAAGATAGTATTGTCTCCTCTAACTGGTGGACTGTGAATTTAATAACATTTTATAGACTTTTTTTTTTCCAGTATTGGGTATCAAACCCATGGCTTGGTGTATGTTAGGCATGTGCTTTATCACTAAACTACAATCCAAGCCCTTTCAGATAATATAGAGAGGAAAAGGTGAAAGTTTTTAGACAAATTAATATTTAGACAAAAGCTTTGTCAACATAGAATATGTCAGGCTAAAATGAAATCTCAGAGGATTTAAAATGGCAGATTGGAGGCGCCCAAATCTTGCTTGCTTCTCCATGAGATAGAATCAAAACAACTAGAGAGCAGCTTCTTATTGAGGTGGGTGAGAATGCTGGGGTTCAATAGTAGACAGAGAGAGACTTGCAGAAACCCAGAGGCTTTGAGCAATAGAACAATAGGTGAAACAGAGCAGGCCAACACTGATTGCATAGAAATGCATAGTGAGAGTGTCCCTTAGCAGGAATAGAGGAGGAAAAGGGGGAGACCTGGTGAACACTGCTGCCACAGGATTTGGTACTCTGCAGAAATACATCCTAATAGGCCATAGTCCTGGGTTGAGCCTATTATCTGCACTTACTGCTTTGCAAGTCAAAGGCCCCTGTATTTTGCTGTCTCTGGGGCTTCCTGTTACTATTAGAGTTCTGGATTACCCTCGGGGTCCTGAGAGTCATATGGCTGGGAAGAGGTGGGCACATGGACATAAACTCATTAAGAGTTCTCTGTGGTGGGAGACTGGACCATGGATTGGGTGGCAATGGAGGATGCTTCCCTTTGGAGTCTGGTTTGTTAGGTCAGCTGCTGGAGCTTGGGACAGTAAGCAGTTGCCTGTGACTGCTCGTGGAGCTGGGAACACCAGAAACACATTAGGAGGACTGTGTGGAACCCACAACCATTCCCCGAAGCATAGACCTTTGACACTCCAAAGCCTCTCTCTACCCTTGGGGGCATTGGAGGCCACACAGGAGAGCCAATGTTACCTTGCCATCCAAATATAAAGTGCAAGACCCTGTGAAAGTATACTTGAGGATTCAGCCTTTTGCCTTAGTTCATTGACATGTTGGGCACTAGTGTCTAGTGGTTGGTGGCCCAGAAATCCCTGGAAAGAAGGTCTGGGGAGTTCTGCATCCTACCCAAGCATGTTCTGGTGTACAAAGCAGCTAAGAGATGTTCCAACTACGGATTGAACCAGGAGCACTTTACCACTGAGTTACATCCCCAGCCCTTTTTATGTTTTTTACTTGGAGACAGGGTTTCACTAAGTTTCCAAGACTGGCCTTGAACTTGTCATCCTCCTGTTTTAGCCTTACAGGCTTCTAGGATTACAGGTGTGTGCCACTCTATCTGATGGAAAGATTAGATATTAATAATTAGGCAAACATGATCTCAGCTACTAGAGATGTTGAACATTTTTTCATATGTGAAAAGGCCTGTAGTAAAAAATAAAGCAGGATAAAGTAGGTAGAGAATTACAGGGTGTGGAGCGCTGCATGTGGGTTTCTATTTTATTTAGAGTGATCAGAGAAAGTCCCACTTTTTAAAAGTTAATTTATTTATTTTAATTAGGTATATATGCCAGCAGAATGCATTTTGATTCATTGCACAAAATTACAGCATAACTTTTCATTTCAGTGGTTGTTCACGATGTAGCATCACACCATATGTGCAGTCATACATGTACCTAGGGTAATGATGTCCATCTCATTCTACCATCTTTCCTGCCCCTATGCACCCTCTCCTCTCTCTCTCCCCTTTGCCCAATCACAGTTCCTTCATTTTTTGCATGTCTCCCCCATCCCTATTATGGATCAGCATCCACATATCAGAGAAAACATTTGGCCTTTGGTTTTTTGGGATTGGCTTACTTTGCTTAGTATAATATTCTCCAACTCCATCCATTTACCTGCAAATGTCATAATTTTATTCTCTTTTAATGCTGAGTAATATTCCATCATGCATATATACCATAGTTTCTTTATCCATTCATCTATTGAGGGGCATCTAGGTTGCCTCCACAGTTTAGCTATTGTGAATTGAGCTGCTGTGAACATTGATGTGGCTGCATTACTATAGTATGCTGTTTTTAAGTCCTTTGGTTATAAACTGGGGAGTGGGATAGCTAGGTCAAATGATGGTTCCATTCCAAGTTCTCAAAGGAATCTCCATACTGCTTTCCAGATTGGTTGCACCAATTTGCAGTTCCACCAGCAATGTATGAGTGTGCCTTTCCCCCCACATCCTTGCCAACATTTATTGTTGTCTGTATTCTTGATAATTGCCATTCTGACTGGCGTGAGACAAAATCTTAGAGTAGTTTTGATTTGCATTTCTCTCATTACTAGAGATGTTGAACATTTCTAAATATATTTGTTGATCAAATGTATATCTTCTTCTGAGAAATGTCTGTTCAGCTCCTTTGCCCACTTATTGATTGGGTTGCTTGTGTTTTTTTGGTGTTAAGTTTTTTGAGTTCTTTATATATCCTTGAGGTTAGTGCTCCATCTGACGTGCATGTGGCAAAAATTTGCTCCTAAAATGTAGGCTCTCCCTTCACCTCACTGACTGTTTCTTTTGCTGAGAAGCAGCTTTTTAGTTTGAGTCCATTCCATTTATTAATTCTGGATTTTATTTATTGTGCTTTAGGAGTCTTGTTAAGGAAGTTGGGGCCTAATCTGATGTGATGGAGATTTGGGCCTGCTTTTTCCTCTATTAGGCACGGGATCTCTGGACTCATCCTTAGGTCCTTGATCCACTTTGAATTGAGTTTTGTGCATGGTGAGAGATTAAGTGTTTATTTTCATTTTGCTGCATATGGATTTCCAGTTCTCCTAGCACCATTTGTTTGGTATCTTTTCTCCAATGTATGGTTTTGGTGCCTTTGTCTAATATGAGATAACTGTATTTATGTGGGTTTGTCTCTGTGTCTTCTATTCTGTACCATTGGTCTACTTGTCTATTTTGGTGCCAATATCATGGTGTTTTTTGTTACTATAGCTTTGCAATCTAGTTTAAGGTCCGGTATTGTGATGCCTCCTGCTTCACTGTTATTGCTAAGGATTGCTTTGGCTATTCTGGGTCTCTTATTTTTCAAAATGAATTTCATGATTGCTTTTTTCTATTTCTATAAGGAATGACATTGGTATTTTGATTGGAATTGCATTGAATCTGTATAGCACTTTGGATAGTATGGACATTTTGACAATATTAATTTTGCTTATCCAAGAGGATGGGAGATCTTTCAATCTTCTAAGGTCTTTTTCAATTTCTTTCTTTAGTGGTCTGTAGTTTTCATTGTAGAGGTCTTTCACCTCTTTTGTTAAGTTGATTCCCAAGATATTTTTTTAGGCTATTGTGAATGGGTAGTTTAACTAATTTTTCTTTCAGAGGATTCATCACTGATGTATAGAAATGCATTTGACTTATGAGTACTGATTTTATATTCTGCTACTCTGCTGAATTCATTGATTAATTCTAGAAGTTTTCCAGTTGAGTTTTTTGGATCTTCTAAGTATAGAATAGCGTTATCAGCAAAAAATGATAGTTTGAGTTCTTCTTTTCCTGTTTGTATCCCTTTAATTTCTTTTGTCTGTCTAATTGCTCTGCCTAGAGTTTCAAGGAATATGTTGAATAAAAGTGGTGAAAGAGGGCATCCCTGTCTTGTTCTAGTTTTTAGAAGGAATTTTTTTTCCATTTTTTCTATATTTAGAATGATGTTGGTCTTGGGTTTAGCATAGATAGCTTTTAAAATGTTGAGGTATGTTCCTACTATCCCTAGTTTTTCTAATGTTTTCAAATGAAAAGGTGCTGTATATTGTCAAATGGAAAGCCCCACCTTTAATGTGGCTTGAAGAAAACATGAGAGCAAGTCATTCAATGTTTAAGCAAGAGTATGGAAGTGAAAGAGTTAGTATGTTTGGGGAACATTGAGGAGTATGTAAGCTAGAGTAGTAGAAGATGAGATCAGAGAGGTGACAGGTGGGGAGAGATGTCACCTGGGTCCCTGGAGTCTATTGTAGAGACTGCATTTTATAATGAGGGTGGAAACCACTGTAGAGAAGTGATATGTTTTGGGTTACAATTTTAAAGGCTTGTTTGGGTATATTCATGACTGGCAAGATAATTTGGGAGACGTGGTGCCAAATGAAAATGTGAGACTCTTTGTTCAAAAATTATAAAGAATTTCAAGAAAAAAACATTTCAACTGCACATTGAGTCCTTCTGAGTGATGGGCCCTGTGTAACTGTAGGGGCCACATGCTGATGATACTGGCCCTGGATGCATTGGGTATGCCAGAGTGAAGGACAGAGGCAAAGAGACCTGTCTGTCCGGAATCAGTGCAACAAAGTAGGGCAGAGAGTGAACAACGGGCTCTAGTACAGACAAGGCCTGGAGGTGGGGAGCAGGGGCCACACACTGGTACATTTGAAGGGATTAGTTTAATGGATTAGTTGAAACTTGTGGAGAGAGAATACAGGAGGAGTCGGTTCATGGGGCAAATCAAAAGTTCCTATTTGGACCATGAGATGTCATTAGAAAGCAAGTGAAGATGGCTGTAGGCAGTTGGATTCTAGAATTGAAGGGAGAGATTTAGACTGTAGATCCGAATTTGGGAGTCTCAACTCCATGAAGAAGATGAGATGGACAAGAGCAGAGAAGAAGATAGGGTATAAAGAAGAAAGGCAAAGATTGAGATATAAGACATGCTAGTGTTTAGAGATCAGGTACAAACAAAGAACTAGAGCAATGACTCAGGAGAGGGAGGAGCCAGAGAGAGGGAAATGTGTTCAGAGGAAAGTGTTAATAATGTCAAGTGACCCAGATAAGGAGAGGACTGAGGACTGACTACTGAATGTTAGGTTTCTTAGTCGGAGATGTTTTGGTTAAGTGGTTGAAATAAAAACTCCTCTCGAGCATAAGCAAATAAGAATTAAAGGAGAGGAATTGAAGGATAGTAAACACAACTCTCAATAGCTTTTTAAAAAGGGGAAACAGAGAAATGAGTGGCAACTGGAAGGAAATAGTCGAATGATTGTTTTCATTTTAAGTTGTGAAAAATAAAAATATTTGGGGGGAATTATCCAGTATACAGGGAGCATCTGATGATGGCGAGGCAAGCAAGGATAATTGCTAGAGTGATATCCTGAAGTAGATGGGAAAAGGTGGGGTCCCAGGCACAAGGAGGAGCTGGTTTTGGAAAGAAGTCAGAGAGACAGTTCATTCATTTTAATGGAAGGGAGAGCAGGGATATCAGTACAGATGCCGGAAATTGGTAGGTGTCATGTTGGGAAGGTATAGAAATTCTGTTCTGATTAATTCTCTTTTCTCAATCACAGAGGAAATAGATTCAACAGCAGAGATTGAGGATAAGGAACATGATGTTCTAGTTCAGTCCAGTTCCTATCAGAATGATTTCCAGTCACAAGCAAGCAGTCATAACAATTCTAATGGGCTAAATAGTGATCTGACATCTTGGGAGAGGAGGAAAGTGTGAAATAGTTGTCTAGGAGAGGAACAGGAGTGGAGTAGAGAAATTGGAATTGCTGGTTAGCACTTGAAAATAGAGCTGAGACATTTAGGGGGACCTGCCAGTCTGAGAGTGTTTTCCACCAGTTTCCTTTGCTGCACACATGTGGATTCAGCAGAAGTTGTCTTCTTATTGCACACAGAGTAAGATTTGATGAGAGCAGGACAATCGAGCACTTGCTGTTTGTCCAGCTACAGTGGAGAAAGGGTAGGCATAGAGAAAATAAACTAAATAAGAAGCAGCGAACCACAGGCCCCAACTCCAAAGCAGAGTGGCCTCTGTGGTTAAATGTAAACCACAAAAACTCTAGGTCAGCAGACTTTAAGCCAAGGAGTTTCAATGTCGGGATGCCCTGAGTCCTGAAAAGCATGGATAATGGATTGCTTGCTTGATCTTCCTGCTTGGCATGCTGGAGACCTAATCATAAATCTGTCTAGGATGGAATCATAAACAGTGTCAAGTGTTGGGACTCTCTAACCGTTCACATTAATCTGAGAGTAAATTTTCATACCTAGAGTTGGTCCTCATTATTTTCAGATTCTACATTTGCAAATTTACATACTTGGTGAAACTTTTTTTTTTAATCTAAAATTAACACTTGGGGTGCTTTTCCAGTCATTCTTGGACATGAACAGAAGAGTGGAAAATCAGAGTCCCCTGACGTGAACATCCCAGCTGAGGTTAAACAAGGTGATTCTCTGCCTTCTTGTTTCAGCTATCATACTGAAAACAACTGTCCCTTCTGTGGTCTATTTGATGGCCTGTTTTATTTATTTATTTTTTTGCATTTTGGTACTTTCTGTAAGTGATTTTGCTATTTAAATAAGTTATCAAATGTAGTTTGATAATTTATTTAAATTAAATTGTACTGAAGTCTGCTCAGAGTTTCTGAGCACAGGAAGGCTGGTGTGTGTCTCATGGAGGAATACTTGTGTTGGATGATTTTTGATCAGCTATGTGTAATAGTGCTGTTGGTCACAAGTCAGGGGCTAAGGAATCAACCATGCATGCTGAACAAGGTGCTTTTAAACAGAAACACAGCATGACACAGTCATGTCCTGAGCGGCTGATGAAAATATTATGAGCAGGGTTCACAGGGGTCTGACCCTGAACTTCCCTTAGGGGCCTTGTCTCAAGACTTGTTAATTCATTGTTTGTGGTGACTTTACGGAATACAACTGCTTCCACTAGTGACTATCAAGGGCTGCGTAGGCCATTTGGTTACTCACATGAAACGTGTTGGAAACACTGAGCTCTTCATCTGTTTCATTTCTATCCGTGGAGCTCACCCCATCCCCTGCTCCTATCCTTTGGACTCTCAGGCTTTCCATGTACCAGATCTTGTAGCTCCTTCCCAACCCAGCAGATCTCAAAAACATAGCATTTGCCATTAATGTCCTGCACTGGAGTCCCCATGGGGGTTTTAGGATTTCACTCCTATCTCAATTACCTTTTTAAAAGAAGCCATGAGTGTTTAGTCTCTTCTGTGTTCTTGCCTTGGTATTGCCTTGGCTGTCACCCCATCTAACCCTTGGTTCATGCCTTATAGAATCTCCTTGCAGCCTGTGATGGTTTTGTGATGTGTCAATTGTCTAGGCTGAACAATACTCCTCAGAATTCCCTTCCTAGCCTGTTCCTGGTTAAGATTGGATGCAAAAGCTCTGTTTGGGGGGAGAGTTGAAGGATGGTGATATTGCAACATCACACTTTACTTATGTTTTCTCATACAAACATTAATCTAGGTGCTGGTGTGAAGAGATTGTACTTTTGTGATTAAAGTCCTAATCAACTGAATTTAAGTTAATAATCCTGGAGATTATCCTAGGTTGTCCTGACTTTCAGCTGGAACTCCTTTAAAAGGCTTAGGCCTTCCTTGAGGGAGGAAGTGGAAACAGCTACTGGGCCTGCAATTATTTTCCCTTCCATCAATCATCTTTTCCTATCTGTCCCACAAACCTCAGACCTGAGCCAGCTTCTAGAATTGCATGTCAATTTTTTATCTAAAAATCTTTTAAAACTTTTGCATGCATCTTCTATGAGTTTTGTACCTCTAGCTGAACCTTGACTAATATATTCCCCATGTTGTTGACTACCCCTCCCTGTCATCTTCTCTTCCTCTGTAAATTTCACATTTTTTTCCAGGCAGTATAGGATGAATATTCAAATCTTGTCTCTGCTACTTTCTGTCTCTAAGAGTTTAGGAAAGTTACTTGAGCTGAGTCTCAATTCCCTCATCTTTAAAATGGGAATTTAGATAGTATATGCCTTATAGGACTGCTGTGAGGATTAAATTAGCTAATCATGTAAAGCACTTAAAACAATACCAAGAAAATAGATAGTCATCAATAAATATAACTGCTATAATTATTATTATCCAAAGAATTTTCTTTCTTTCTTTCACATCCCCAGCCTTCCTGCAATCATACATGTACCTAGGGTAATGGAGACTACAAAGGAAATAGATGACAGTTCTTTCCCTTTAGAATTTTATAGTATGCCTGAGAAGAGAAGATTCTATGGAGATTTATTTTTTGAGCCAAAAATAAAATGAGGTGATGTGACGTTGGATTGTATTTTTAGGAACAATGGATACAACAGGTGAGATGTGTGGTCTTCTACAAGAGGCAGACACTTGAGCTGTCTGCTCTTCATTTTCACCTCTATTTTGCAATTTTTCCAAAATAGAGGGATTGTTAATCTGGACAGTTAGAGTCAAGTACTTGAATTGGGTCCAGTTGCTTGGAAGACTGCTGTCAGCATGTATTGTATTGCGAGGTCCTGTGAGTGTGTTCCTGTGAGTGTCTTCCCTATTCTGCTCTGTTTCAGTAGAAAGTGGACAGACCACTGCCACAGCCCTCTCTGAACATTGGTGAAAGCTTCTCTTTTTTTTTCTCTCTCTTTTTTTAAAGGAAGCTTTAACTTGATGTCAATTTTTTATATTAGTTCTAATCAGTTATACATGACATTAGGAAGCTATACATGACATTAGAAATCTATACATGACATTCGATTAATTGTACACAAATGGAGCAGAGTTTTCGCTTCTCTGTATGTGAAGCAGAGTCACACCATTCCTGCAATCATACATGCACCTAGGGCAATGGTGTCCTCCTTTCTATATGGTTGGACCCAGGGCCCACTCCCACATGACAAGATCCCCTCACCCAAGGTTTTCTTTCTCCTTCTTTTATATGTATGTTCCACGATTCACCTTTTCAGTCTCCTCTTTTAGAGAAAGTGATATATCATGAGACTTAGGGCTGGAGGTTAAGGCTATAGGTAGGCAGCCCAAGTATCCAGAGCTCTCTATATTGTTTTTTTTCTACATTGGGTACATCCTTTAGGGATTCACTGGGAGGAGGAAGGCTCTGACCAAGTCTGTATTTTTTCTTCTCTTCTTCCCTCCCTCCCTCCCTCCTTTCTTTCTTTTCTCTTTTTTCTCTCTCTCTTTCTTTCTTGATCCATTTATGTTTTTGACCAAAGCCTCACAAGTTTCTGTGCAATGTACAAATTCAAGCCAGTTTTGGGGTTTCGCCTCCTCTCTGAGACAGGGAGGCAAGAAGCAGACTGACTGATCCAGGCTCCCCTTGTACCCTCCATGCAAAGGCCAAACTCCAAGATCCCAGGTGACAATTCAGCATCCCCTCTGGTTTCCTCCTAGGGCTGCTTCTCAGCAAGGAATGTACCAAAGGTTGCCCCTACGATCTTAAATGAGAAAGGTTTCCCCTCCCCTAGGAGCATGGGGGATCCCCAGGTCTGAGAAATCCCCCTAGAAGAGACACTGCCTCCTAGGTCCTAGGGAACTCAAGGCCGTGGAGATGGGGACTGATGCACAGAGAGGTGGAGTGACCTAGCCTAGGCTACTTCATGAGGCAGTGCAGGGACTGGCCTGACCCTGAGAGTAATGGGGGCTTGGCTGTGGAGTAGGGTAAGAAAAGGTATTAGAAGCCTCTTAAAGCAGGTTCTAAACTTTTAGGAGCAGCAGGCAGGTCTACTGAAGACCCTCAGAGAACAGTCTAGCCTCAATCCTAGGGGTCCCTTACAGAACAGCTACCAGCCAGGCAGTAGGTCAGGTCTCTGGCAGGCAATCCTTGGCACTGAGAGGCTTTATCCATGAGTGTTAGTCTTGAGGGGGCCATGATGGGCCACCCAATGTCCACTGCAATGTTGGTGAATAAGTTGCTGAGACACCTCCCTGACCTGCTTCATGTCTAGAATCTTGGTAAACCTCTGGAGGTTGGGCTCATTATGCTGGTCTCTGACATGCTTGATCACATGGTAGCCACCTATTCACAGGTAAGGGTGTGAGATCTTCATCTCAGTCATGGGGATCCAGTTGAAGATGTCATCATCCTCACCACCCCAGCCCCAGTACTCTTTGGGAAGCCATGGAATCTCAGGAACTGGGCCTTGCTCAAGCCCAACCCACCTCCAAAGTAGCCAGCATAGGGCAGCTAGAAGCCAAATTTGTCCATTGCAATGGCAAAGTGGTGGGGCTGCTTGCTGCCACAGTGCAGATTGTGATCATCCACCAGGACCAGGTCCACATTGCTGAAGATCAAGCAGTCCTAAGCAGGATCCTCCTACAAGGCCTCTAGGAAACCCATGTTGAGCAGCTTGGCTGGGTTGAAGATGTCCTCACCATGCTGGTTGATGACATAGGTGCCATCTCACAGGTGCTACTGCCTCCACATCGTGGAGCCGTTCTTGTAAGTGATGCTCCCAGTGTCTAAATGGGATGGTGACTGTCACTGTCTGGGCTTGAGTACAGTCAGGTGGTATGTAGTGGCTACCCAGGAGCACACCTGGGTCTCCCTCTGCACTGTGGGTGAGGTGAATTTGATCAGCAGTCAGCCCACAGCAGAAAGGACAATGTCAAGAATCAGGGCTTTTGCCAGAATCCAGGGACACCATCTACCTGAGGTGAGGAATGGAACTCCAGAAACATCCCTGTTTGAATGGATTTGGACCCTTGGCACCCCCATGGTTCAGAACTCTATTCTTCTACTAGTAAGACCCTCTTCCCACCCCTATAGACAGGCCCTACTCAATATAGACAGGCTCACCAATACTAGGTGGTGAGTTAGGACAAGGTGGCAGGACAGGAACTGTGGGGTCAAGCCAGGCACTGGGGACCTCAGGGAGCCCAGAGGTGGGGGCATTGGTGTTGGGCAGACAGCAGTTGGTACTGTTGCTGGCTGCTGGGTGGAGGGCACAGGCAGGGCTGCAGGCACTGAATGGCTCAAGAGGACTAGGTGCTGGGCATAGATGTCAAAGTACAGGATGATGACCACAAGGAAGTATACAGCAGGCAGAGAAGGAGCACAGCCTTACAGACATGCTCCAACTCCACAGCAGTTTGTTTATCCTTCAAGCCACCCCTGGCCTGCCCAATGGGCCTGGACATCTGGCTGCTGGCCTGAGCAAAGAGAAAGAGAAACAGACTCTGGAAGTCAGGGCAGGATGTACAAGGCTGCCTACTCACCTCTTGCCTAGCTGCTCATTCTCACAGATACACATCCTTACACTTACCTGCTCGTGCCCTTGATACTCACAGACTTACACTCTACCTATAGCCACCCCAACAATTGCTGGCAACTCAGAACTCACTTGCCTTCGGGCACACACCAGTACTAAATCACATGCACTTGCATTTCTTGTCCTCCCTGACACACATGCACACCCAGGCACACACCCTTATTGCACAACTCTACACATACCAGGAACATGAACACAGGAACTTTGATTACACAGGTTCATCCCTAGTCATGGAAACACATTTAGTTACACACCTGAATGTGCACCTGTACCCCAGGGAACTGATAACCCACAGGTAGCATCCTCAACCCAGAGATCAAGGTTCAGGCCTTGGGAAAGGGGACCACTTACTGAGTACCTACCATGCAGGAGCATGTTACACTCATGACTTCATTTAGTTCTTCCAGGAGCCATGGTAGGAAGAGAATTGGTCATTCAGGTCTCAGTGGCAAACAGGCCAGGCCAATTGGAACCAGGCTGGGAAGTGGCTGTCAGCATCAAGGGGCCCAGTATGGACAGGATATTTATGTGATCCCTTCCCACTGGAGCAAGGGACCAAAGTACAGGAGCCAGGGCAGGGGACACCCTATTCTAAGATAGGCCAGCTCTGGAGCCTGCATAGCATGGCTAGTCCTCATTCCCTTGACCAAGTCTTTCTACCCTTGGAGATATATGCATAGGACAAATATATATATATACTGTTATCTATCATTATTTGTAGTGTTTGTCCTCAGAGAAGAATTCAAATGTAAGCTGCTCTGTGTGTTTTGCACAGATTACATGCCCAGATGGTCTCCTTCCTCCACATTCAACTTCAAATCTCCAAATCCTTAGTTCAAAGAAATGGAAATCCCTACTCATGTCAGCCCCAGAGGAAATAAATCTAGAGAAAAAGAGAAGGGATATGTTTGGTTTGAGAACTAGGGATGTACACTGTATGTACATCAGGGCAAGAAAAGTGTCCTGAGCCCAGGAAGGTACAACAAGTGAGAAATTGACTCCAAAATGCTTATCAGATAACATTTCCAGAGAAAAAGGATGGAATTTCATCTGGGTTTTAAAGAATATGAATTTTGATGGACAGAAAAGGGAGAAAATTTTAGGTAAATGTGATCTGCGGATCAAGCTCTGCTGTTATTGCCACTATTATTTGTCTTAGTTTATATATCCTCTGCAACCAAAGGCTATGGAAATTATTAACTTGGAAGGGGATTCCAGGCAACACAAGTAAGGAGGTGAGTGAAAGTGAGATAAGATAATGAAGTATATGTTCATGAGCTGGTTACCATTATGTTCAAAGGGAGCTCTGTCCCATTGCCCCGTTGGGGATTCTCTGAGAAAGTGTGAAATGTGCCCCAGAATTATTTCACTGGGGGCAGGAGGCTGAGGCATTTACCTACTAGCTGTGACACAGCCCTCACTGGTTGAGAGTATATTTCTAATATTTTAGTTTGTACCTACATGTGGCCCAGGAGGCTTTTAAAATGCCAGAGAAAACCTGAAGTAAGAGAGATTCAGCATGTAGGAAGCTCTTTTAATTCCTCTTTCACCTCATTAAAGCGGGTTTCTCCTCAGCCTTCCCTAGTTCAATAGATGATGGTACCGCATCTTTCCAAGACCAGGAGTCAAAACTTAAGAATCATTTATTCATCCATTTCGTTTGTTTAATACTTGCCCTGTGTTGGAGGTTCATACAGATGCTGGGTGATAGCAAGTCCTACATGCTATACTCCTAAAACATCCGAAATTAGTCCCTTTTTCTCCAAATTCACTTCTATATCCTTAATTTGAAGTGGGGTTGGCTATTTACAATTGTTGCTAAGTTGAGAAAAGGGGCCAGTCTTTGTAACCCTCATTGTGCAACTTGACAGTCCAGTCACATGCCTCTTCATCATGAGTACATGTTTTTGTACTTGACCTTCCAATCTTGCCCCTTCCAGATCCCTGTCCAACCAGCCAGATTTCTCACCTTGAATTTAAGAGTGCTTATATCCTTAGCTTGGGCCATTTTTCTTACTACATCCTAAGTGGATGACCAAGTGCACTGTCATTCTCCTCTCATTTCACCGTTGAGGGTGTTGTGGGTTATATTCTGTTCTCCAGAGGTCATGTTGAAGTCCTAACCCCTGCTACCTGTGAATGTGTCCTTATTCGGAAATTGGGTGTTTGCAGATGTGATCATTAAGAGGAGTTTACACTGGATTAAGGCAGCTCTGATTCCATTGTCAAGTGTTCTTATAAGAAAAAAGGTAATACAGACGCATGCAGAGGGAAGAAGGCCAGATGAAGATAGAGGTAGAGATTAGCGTTATGCTGCCTCAAACCAAGGAATGTCAAGGGTTGCTAACAATGACAAAAGCTGGAAGCTAGAAGCTAGAAACTAGAAACAGTAAGGAGGCATTTTTCCCTGGAGTTCCTGGAGAGAGTAGGACCCTGACAACACCTGGACTTGGGTCTCCAGCACTGTGAGAGTCTCTGTTGTTTAAAGTCTCCCAGTTTGTGGTACTTTGTTATAGTAGCCCAAGAGAACTAAAGTACAGACTGGCCCTGGATGGGATGTGGTACAACAGCAATCCATCTTCAGTTTGCATGCACGCGCCGTAGACAAGCACTCTATCACTAAGCTATATTCCTAGCCTCTAAACTTTTTTCTATATCCCCAGCCCTGCCCTTTACTTTAAAATCCATGTTTTGGTGTGCCTCAGATCTTGCTTTTTAATTTTTTTTTTCCTAAAAAAGTCTGCTCCTCAGACTTGTCCCCTAAAATCTTTACTGACAGGGTAGGGCCACTATTGTACACATTTCCTGTGCTGTTCTGGATTCCTACTTCGTGGGAACCCAGCTTCAGTCAGTGAGTTTTAGATCTGAGAATTGACTTGGATCTAAACACCTGATAAAGGATTGTGAATTTCTGTTGAGGTGGCTGGTCCCAAACTTTTGCTAAGCAACTATTGATCACTTTTGATTATGGGCATATTTATCAATGGTTTTTTTCTTATTATTCTGCACTTGCAAATATGTTTTACAGACCTTGTCCGTAATTGCCTAGAAATTGGGCCCTCTTTGCTGCCCTTCCAACCTTTCTGTTTGTTATGGCAATTATTCTCATCTTGCTTCTGCCAATAAAGTTTTATCATCTGACCACTGATATTCCCTAATCCTATCATCTCCATTGCCACTAAGGTCCTGGTTCTCTAAAAGCATCTCTTACATTTCATTGTGACCCAAAGGGAACAGCCACAACTGAGATTTACAATGATGTTATTGCCCTTCTCACGAGCACATTCTTATTTCCTTGGTAAATATTGTGTTCTCTGGGTCCTTCCATAGCACAGAGTTTGCAGGTGGTTGTTTTGAGAAGTGTCACTTTGAGAAGTATGTCCATTCTTGTCCGCTTCTGCTGGGAGCCTTTTGATTTCTTCCTCACCTTCCTGAACAAATAGACCTAGTATTGCATGTAGTATGGGCCATAGCTTTCTTCCAGCTGCCAAGAGATATCCTAGCAGATATTAGTTCCATCTCTTAAGGTCTTTGTTAGGATATTAAATTGTGTATTATGGGAGGATACTTCCCAACGTAAACTCTCTCCTGTGCATCTTGATATTTTGTATTCTTTAACCGTGCAACCTCATTTTCCTGTGTCATATATACATTCTTTGCTCCTACCAGTTTGTGTGGGTATCCCTGCACTCTTTTAGTGAATTGTTCCTGTCCCTTATTTAGCAGTCTAGAAATTCCTCAGGTGGGTTAAGCTGAGAATTGACCCTCACTAAGTGTTTAGTGGCTAGGAGGTAGGTGGGGGCATTTCCTGAGCAGGCAATGTGTTGTCTTTCAAGAATAGATTACTGCATAATCCACAAGCAAGAGGCATAGGTTAGCCTTTAACAAGGAGGGGTGAGACATTTCTCCTGACCCATCAGCTTCAGTTATATTTGGGTTTCAATGTTCTCAAGTGTATTGACCCAGATATCTCTAGTCCTAGGGTCCTAGTTCCTAATTGGAGCCTTTTCTGTGTTGTAGCAGAGCTGCTGGGGTTAGCAGTTCAACCTTCTCTGAAGCTTCACTACCGTTATAATTAGGTTCTCCAACTGACCTCAGCTTTCCCCAGCATTCAGCAGGAGGTGAGACAGTTCAAAAATTTCATCTACTTTCTGAGACCATATCTGGTACCTATCATCTTAGGTTGAATTTTCCTAGAAACAGATGGGAAATAGAGATTTGTGTGTAGGATATTGGGACATATCCTCAGAAACAACACCTTTAAGGAAATACAGGAAGAAGACTGGGCAGAGACAAAAATTCCACTGTGAAAAAATTATAAGAGAAGTCTTGAAAAATCCTTTGGGATTGTCTGGAGCTGATACAGCTTTTGAATTACTCTCAAATGGATGCAAAGGTAACAGGTCTTCATATTTGGCTTTAACTAGCAATTGGAGCAAGCTGCCCTAGGGGAGGAATTGTAATCTTGAACAAGGCAGTTCCCTTTGACAGAGGGCAATTCTGGGAGAGAGGTGTAGCTATGAGGTAGCCGCAGCCAATACACCCAGCAGCTTGCAAAAGAGTGGCTTTGTCTTGACAGGGCATCTGAACAGTGTACTATAGCACCAGGACAATATATAACACATCCCTACATTTATCTGTTCTTTGAAGTCTAGGTTCTTAGAATATAACTTCCAAGATATCAGGGACCTTGTCTATCCCATATACTGATATCCCCTAGCTCCATATTTACTAATTAAGTATTTGTTGACTAAATGATTGAACTGAATGAGTAATTAAAGCATATTTATAGATGTCACATTTTGTAATCTGACAATCATTTGGCACATCACAGGGAATACCGATAAATGAAAACACAAATAGGCACGTGTCCTTAAGCATTTTTCTACTTTCACATTAGAATACAAATCTTAAATGAAATTTCATATATTTTAAAATTGACATCACTTCTAATATATTAAATGAATTGACAAATGTCATAGCAAAATATTTATTTGGACCATGACATCCCACTCTGATGTGAAGTCTTAATGAACTAAATTGGCTGTTACTGATATTAAAGAATATTCAAAGATATATTATAGTTGAATTTGGATTGACACAACAGGTAAATTTTATTTTTGATCTAGATCTCCATTAATATTCACTTTCAGTGGCCTCCCAATAGATGTCTAGTTTTGATTTTATACATAGGTTTTTAAAAAAATTATGAAAAATATTTTAAAATACTATAAGCATGTAGAATCTTAAACCTTTTTCAATACTATTTTTAATTTATTTACTATTATTTTTAGTATTTATTTTATTACCTTTATTTTTTATGTGGTGCTGAGGATCGAACTCAGTGCCTCATACATGCGAGGCAAGCGCTCTGCCACTGAGCCACAATCCCAGCCCTCAAACATTTTGATAATCATTTTCTATTGAATATTAGCACTCAGATGGTGTGAGAAGATAAAAGTTAAGTATGAAATATTATTTTGTCCACTTTAAAATATTTCCAGTTGAAAAAGTCACAACAACTTAAGTCACAACAACTTAATTGGTGAAAAATTACTCATTCCAGTTTTAACATCACATCTAATTTGCAAATGAAACTCACAATGGAGAAATCAGGAATGACAGCCACAAGTTTTGTGGCCCTGCTCTACAACAAAGTAAGTGTAACTAGGGACATTTATTTTCTTTTAAACCCAACAATTTCAAGTCTCTTGAACTCATGTTAAGGGTATGCAGCAAATGAAGGAACATTTATTTGAGAAAGTCTACTAAATCCAGTTAGGAATAGCAAGTACTCTGTATCAAGTACTCTGTAGTACTTGATCTGACTTGTTCCCTTATCCTTACCCCCAGGGCAACTTGCCTGAAACTTCCTTCCAGATGGGTGTATCCAAAAAGTGAGACTCCTCTCCTAAACGCCAATCAAGGAAGATAGTATCTCACAGGGAGGGACAGGCTTCCAGCATTTTTCATACTCCAACTGTGAGTTGCAGAGGCCAAATTCTTTGTGAGTGTGAGTAAGAGTGCCCGGGTGTGATCCGGGTGCCCTTTATCCACCTAGTCACAACTCATAGGAAGGGGCTCTGCCCAGACAAGGAAGGCTAAGAATACTGACCGCAACTGACTACCAGGGTGGAATTTCCATAACAGGAGAGGAAAATTGAGACTACCAGGGGATAATGCCCCTACTCCTACATACCCAGAGCAATTGGCTCAGAGACCTTTTTTCCCAGGGAAAGAGACAATCCATAAGAACACAGAGCTCATTAAGAGGAGGTTGGTGCATGTATGTGAGTAACAACATAAACCACAGGTCAGCTAGTTTACTAGCAAAATGTAGTTAAGAAGACCCCTCTGTGGGACCAGGAAAAAAAACTAAAAAAAACTGTCCTCCTAAAGTATCCTGCGAAAGGGGTCCAAATTCAATTAGTGAAATTACTTATGTCTAAGGGCATGCCAAAAGCAACAGATCAATCAGCTAACAATTAGAACAATTAGCCAAAAATAGCACAGTGTTAGACAGACAGCTTCACAGAATGATCAGGGAAAGAGACTGTCAAAGAGTGTTCTGCTTAAAAGCCACAGTCATGTTGGGGTGACTGTGTATGCTCCAGGCTGTGTCTCTGAAGAGCAATGTCAGAGAGTGTTATGGTTTGGATTGATGGTGTCCCCCAACTGTTTGTAAGTTGGAAGCTTGGTCTTCAGTTGTAATTAGAAGGTGGTAGAACTTTTAAGAGATGTAGACTAGTGGAAGGTGATTGGGTCATTGGGTGCATTACCCTTGGAGGAAATCAGTGTAGTTCTGATGCGGTGAGTTAGTTCTTCAGAGAATGACTTTTTATAAAAGAGCAAGACTGGCCTCTCCCTGCTGGTGATCATTCCTTCCCACCTTGATGCCATTCACCATAATGTGATGTAGCCAAGAGTACCCTCAGCAGAAGGGGTCATCCAATCTTGGACTTTCATACTCCAAAACTGTAAACTAAAGGAACCTCTTTTCTTTATTAAGTACCTGGATTCAAATATTTTGTTATAGCATTGAAAAACTTACTAAAATAGAAGTTTCAAGTGTGAGGGAAAAATTGTCTACTAAAGTCATAAACAAATAAACAAGCAAAGAGCAGTAAAAACAAGTTCCAGAGCAGGTGTAAGGCAATAACTAGCCACAGTTTCTACAATATGTAACCTAAATGTCCAGTTTTCAACCAAAAATAGTGAGACATTCCAAGAAACAGGGAAGTATGACCCACATAAAGGAGGAGAAAGAAGGCAACAGAACTTTCTGTGACCCGAGTAAGTAATTTGAGTTCATATGAGAAAATAAAGCACATTGGTAAGAGTAGTAGTTATGTAATTATAAAAGATAGTATAAAACCACATTTCTTCTCCTCTCTTCTCTTACTCAATTACATATAATTGTTTAAGAAGAGATAAGCCTACTTGTGGACTTATAATACATAGAACTACACATGTATTTATTAATCGCATGAAGAATCCGGGTGAGAGCAAAGCTACACTGGAGTAATGAAGAGAGACCAGATAGTAACTTAAATGCACAGGAACAAGGAAAGATACCAGAAATGGTAAATCATAAGGTTAATATAACACAGTCTATAAATACTTCCTTTTTTATTTTCTCAGCTTCTTTAATAGACATAAAATTATGCAATTATATGTATTGTTGGGTTTGAAATACATATATGTAACATGTATAACAAGAGCACAAAAATGGGATGAGTGAGTACTCTACATAGGAATAACTTTCTATGTCTTACTGGAATAAAGTTGCTACAAATAAGAACTTGGTTCTGATAAGTTACGATTAACCCTAGGACAACCACTAAGAAAATAAGTAAAAAAAAAGTTAAAAAAATAATTAAATGTGAAGACAGAACAGGGAGTAGAGTGATTAAAGCTGTAAGCCACGGAATGCCAGGGATGTCCAGAAACCACAGAAGATAGGAAAAATTCTTCCCTAAAACCTTCACAGGGATTATGGTCCCACTAACACCTCGATTTTGGATTCCTACTCTCCTAAATTATGGGAATCAATTTTTTTTTTTGTTTTAAGTCATCCAGTTTATGTTTATTTGCTATGATTGTCTCAAGGAACTAATGCAGACTTTTAGAACTGTTCTTAAGTGTTTTTGGAAATGGTGTTGGTATTTATTTTTCCTGAAAATTTAAAAAGTGAAGAAAAGTCTCAGAAAAAAATATCATGCATTATTATGGGTTGAATTGTATGTCTCCTTCCTCCTGAATGCACATGTTGAAGTTCAAAATCCTAATGCCTCAGAATGGAACCTTATTTGGAAATGAGATCCCACTGGACTGGGATGAGACTAGTGTCTTTATAAAAAGTAGAAATTATGACACAGACTTTCTCCAGGGAGAAGGCCATGTGAACACTGGAGTTTGTGCTGCTACTTGCCAAGAAACTACCAAGATCTGACACAATCCTTCCCTAGCATCTCCAGGACAAGCATTGCCCTTCCAATGATCTTGAACTTCCACCTCCAGAATCATGAGACAGTAAATTTCTGTTATTTAAGCCACTCAATTGGTAAGTATTTTTTTTATTGCATCTCTAGGAAACTATTACACCCATAATGTTATTTCCAAGATATAATAACTGGATTTTTTTTGTTTGTCTCCTTCTAGTTTCATATCTATAAATGTACAAATTCACATTTATTTATATACACCTATAGACATGTGGAATTTCTATTCATATATTAGAGGCAGTATATTATTCTACTCTGCGTTGTGTGACCAAAATGCCCAACAAGAACAAGTTAGAGGGGGAAAGTTTATTTGGGGCTCACAGTTTCAGAGGTCTCAGTCCATAGATGGCTGAGTCCATTGCTCTGGGCCCAAGGTAAGGCAGTACATCATGATGGAAGGACCAAGGGAAGGAAAGCTCCTCAGCTCATGGTGGGGTCAGGTAGCAGAGTGAAGTAGGGTGAAGGTGACTGCAGGAAAAATGAACACTTCCAGGGCATTCCCCCAGTGACACACCTTCTCTAGCCTTGCCCCAACTGCCAATAGTTACCACCCAGTCAGTCCGTTCAAACTAGGATAGACTGATTAGGTTACAGCTCTCACAGTCTAATCACTTCACCTCCCAACACTTCTGCATTAAAACAGGAACTTTTGGAGGGCTTCTTATGTCCAGAACACAATAGGAAGGTTCCCCTTAATAGAATTATTTAAAACTAGAAACTGAGTCAGAAATATTACTGTGTGACCTTCTAATTCATACTAGAGACTGTCTCACAAGCTGGTGAGAGTCATATGACACTAAGTGGAAAGGTAGTTTTGTGTGATTTACTATTTACTATTATCTATTAAGACCCAGATTCTATAAAGCTACATGTCAACTTAGAGAAGACTGACAAATTGCGAATCACTTTTTTTCTGATAGAGATTCAAATGATTTGTTGTTCTATGGAAACGATAACCTCCAAAGATTATGGTTCCATTTCCCCCTGTATCTAAATTAGCAATCTTATTTTAGTTTTCTTTCTTTTGGTAACTCTCTTTCAATTTCTTATATCCTTCTTTGAAATAGTGCTACCATTTTTTTCTCATTCTCTCATTAATGAGTTAAAAAAACTTTGACATCAGTACACTCTATATTTGTATTAGAGTCATGTTTTTAATATTTAGAAAATAATACTTTGACATGCCTTAGATCAATGAAATCAGGCTTTCAGTTTTCATGAAAAAGAAAAATGATTAAAATAAAATGAAGTTGGATGAGTGAGATAGAGTTGCCAATTTAAATTTTCCAAGTAATATTAACTTAAAAATCACATACACTGAAAACTATCATCTAGTAATACCACCATTTCATAAATTGCAATGTACAGCGTTTTAATACCAAAGGAGTAGGTTATAATGTAGTATAAACTGCATAGCGTTATGAGAATTGACTCCATTTTACTTATTTCTCTAATTGCACTCCATTTTGGTGAAAACTTGGTGACAAGCATGATTTTGGGAGCATTGCCTACAGATGACTGGTTTCCTTTGTACTTGTGCAGTTTCTTTTATTCGCTCATTGAATGTCCTTACTGAGGTCTTTCTGTGTCCTATTGAATGCCTACCATGAGACAAAGGGCACCAGTTATTTGCTAAGCCATACAAACATGGCTCCTGACGTGGTGAAAAATGTATTCTAGTGGGAGAAAGTTAACACTAACTTTTCAAATAATTATATTATTAAAACTTTCTAGATATTATGAGGGAAGAGAACAAGTTTAATTGTGTGTGTTGAGTAGTTTCTGTGCCAGTCATTTCTCAATGAAAGCTGCTGCCCTGATAGAAGGGCCTAGCAAATTATTCTGAGTGGCAGCTCCTAATGCAAGAAAGCCACCTTCATTTCCTTAAGGATGAAATATGTGACTGATGGTGGCAGACAGTCTGCAGTAGTAGACTTTTCATGGCATATTAACCTGGCCTTAACAGGAATTGAGAAAAAGCAGAGACCTCCTACTTTTCCCTTCTCTCCTCATCCCTGGAAGAAAGCAGCTGGGTATTGAACAAGGTCTCCTAGATAAAATAAACAAATTGAAATGAGGTCAGTCCAAAGTCAATTTTTCTAAGAGACACAAAAGTGCAGTGTTTAGCGGATAGTAATATTATACAGTTAATTGGCCATATTTAGCTCAGCAGTTCCACAGACTCAGGTCCCAAGACTGTGAAGCAGTCCTAGGAGGGGAAAAAGACCTTATGTGAAAACTTATTATAAATTTTCTGAATTTTGATGAGATTGAATACATGTGGACAAGTTGGGCTTTAGAATAATTTACAAAATATATAAAAAGGGAACAACTGATCATCCAAACACTTCATGCTGTCTCATACTATGTCACTGGAAATTTGATGGAAAGGTAGGAAATCAAAAGTCAGAAAAACTTAAGGGACACTTATTTTAACAAATATATGGGTGACTCCTAGAAGAAAAAGAAGTAGGTTAAGTGTTTTGACTGGGAATTTGAGAATATTGTTTGAGAAACATAAAGTAACTGACTCCTAGACTTCAGAGACTACAAAAGTGGATGGTAGATTTCTCTTTGTTAGACAGGGAATTCCCCTATATGTTTGCACTTGAGGGTAATTTCAACAAAATGGTCTGGTGGAACAACAAGAAAATGAATAATTTTATCATTCTTCTACCTTCTCCAAGATTTATCTGTGTTCCATTGTAGACCTCAGGGCTTGGAGATGAGCCACAGAAACAATGATCCCTGGGGATGAAAGTCTTCTATAAACTTCTGAGAAGCCAAAAGAGTTAATTATTTAATAATAGAAAACCAGTCAAGAAAGATTTCTGAGGGAAAAAGGCCTACCTCGCAATTCAGGGTCTGGATGGAAAATATAGCAGAGTTAACTCTACTCCCCCTTAAGCCACTAGACAAGCCTATTGATAAGAACATCATCAACTGTTGGTAATTTCCTGAAATTAGGAAATTATGGAAGAGTAGTTTTAAGGGTTTCCAATTACTTAGGTTGGAAGATTTTGACATGAGTCCTGCAAAGTGGGTAACTTGTTAGCATGGGACAGAATTTATGATATAACTTTGAATTGATGGGCACAGCAAGATGAGGGCCTTGAAGAATCTTGATAAACAAATTATTAGTTCTGATAAGTAAGCAATAAAGTTGATCCATAAATTGGAAGCAAGTAAGCACTGGACTGAGCAAAGTGGTTATTTTTGCTTTGCCTCAGCATAGCCTGGTCCCAGTATTGTTTAACCTAAGGACTGGGAATGATGTTGCTTTCAGTTTTCAGGATTCCTTTTTAATTTTTCTCCAGTTTTAGCTGCAAGACAGGCTATTATCACCTAGAGGCATTATCAATCCAGACCTGTATCACATTGGGTGTGTTGTCATATCAAGATTTTCTGATGGTTGTCTTTCAAATCTTCATTGGTAGCAGATTTTTTTGTTTGTGTTTGTTAGAAACTCATGTTTAGATCTTTTGAGGGAATAGCAACTGCCCAGCAGAATTTAAGACCAAGATCTCCCTAAACAAAGACATTAAAATCCTCAACAAAAAGTAGCAAACATGAATTCAGCATAACATTAAAAAATCCACTGTCGGGGTGGCCAGAACCCCGACAGAGTAGGTTCCTGCCCAGGAGGTGTGAACAAGGAAAATAAAAAGTCTGAAATAATCAGTAAGAAATAAAACAAAGCCAGAAATTAGATTTTAGAAAGTGGAGAGCCTGGTGGGTCTTCCAGTCATGATAGGAGCTAGAACTGAACAACTGAAAAAGGTCCCTATTCTTTACTTAAGGGGGAGTACATCAAAGGCAGGGAGAATGTTTCACTGGGAGGAGTCTTGTTTGGGTGCTTGCTTCTTTGTGTGGCAGGGGTCTTACAGTAAACAGGTTGATTGCATTTGACAAGTTGCATCCATCTCTTGGAGGCTATGCTTGAGCTAGAACTAGGCGTTCCCAAACCTGTGAATTTCTACTGGGAGTTCCCCAAACCAGGCTTCCCTGCCTAATGGCTCCAACGTCTCTCAGTTTACGCATGGCTTCCCACAATCCACTACAATATATTGTGACTAAGTGGAGTTATCTTGGGAAGGCAAGGCTGGTCACCATTTTAAAATCAATGTATGAATTCACTGCAACAGAAAAACAAATGGTCATATCAATAGATGCGGAAAGTCATTTAATGAAATTCAATGTCCTTTTGTTATAAATCTTAAAAAGTAGAAGGAGGTTTTGCAACACAGAAATGGGTATTTCCAAAAAATTTACAACTATTGTTATATTTAAAGTGAAAGTTTGAATGTTTTCTCCCTAAAATTAGAAACAGGGCAAGGATATTCATCCTCACCACTCCTATTCAATAATCAATAGGAAGCTCTAACTTGTAAAGTGAAATAAAAGAAAGGGAAAAAAGCCATGAAATCAGAAAGGATTAAAAGAGTACTTATTTGTACTACATGATTATTTACATAAAAAATCCTAAAGAATATATTATAAAAATCCAAGAACTAATACATTAGCAAGTAGCAATTGGAAACAAAATGATACCAAACCCAGACAAAGACACATCAAGGAAAGAAAATTTCAGACCAATATCTCTGATGAACATAGATGCAAAAATTCTTCATAAAATTCTGGCAAATTGCATACAAAAACACATTAAAAAGATAGTGCACAATGATCAAGTGGGGTTCATCCCAGGGATGCAAGGTTGATTCAACACATGGAAATCAATAAACATAATTCATCACATCAATAGATTTAAAGACAAGAATCACATGATTATCTCAATAAACGCAAAAAAAAAAAAGACATTTGACAAAATACAGCATCCATTCATATTCAAAACACTAGGAAAAACTAGGGATAGTAGGAACATACCTCAACATTGTCATAGCTATATATGCTAATCCCAAGGCCAACATCATTCTAAATGGGCAAAGGAACTGAATAGATACTTCACAGAAGAAGAAATATGAATAGTCAAAGAATAGACACTTCACAGAAGAAGAAATATGAATAGTCAAAAAGTGTATGAAAAAATGTTCAACATCTTGAGCAATTTGAGAAATGTAAATTAAAACTACATTGAGATTCTGCCTCACTCCAATCAGACTGGCAATTATCAAGAATACGAGTAACAATAAATGTTGGTGAGAATGTGGAGAAAAGGTGCACTTATACATTGCTGGTGGGACTGCAAATTAGTGCAACCACTCTGGAAAACAGAATGGAGATTGCCTAGAAAACTTGGACTGGAACAACCATTTGACCCAGTTATCACACTCCTCAGAATACACTCAAAGGACTTAAAATCAGCATACTACAGTGACTCATCCACATCAATGTTCCTAGCAGCTCAATTCACAATAGCTAAGCTGTGGAACCAACCCAGGTGCCCTTTAACAGAGGAATGGATAAAGGAAATATAATACACACACACACACATACACACACACAATTGAATATTACTCAGCCATAAAGAATGAAATTATAGTACTTGCTGGTAAGTGGATGGAACTGAAGACTATTTTGCTAAGTGAAATAAGCCAATCCCCCCAAACCAAGGCCTTGTGTTCTCTCTGATAAGTGGATGCTGACTCACAATAGGCAGGGGTACTGGGGTGGAGGGAAGGGAGGAGTGGAGGTTCACTGGATTGGGGAAGGGAGTAGGGATGGGAATAGGAAAAACAGTAGAATGAATCGGTCATAACTTACCTGTGGTTTTATAGGAATAAGACCAGTGTCACTCCACATCATGTACAACCACAAGAATGGGAAGTTATACTCCATGTATGTATGATATGTCAAAATACTTTCTACTGTCACGTATAACTAAAAAGAACAAATTTTAAAAAGAAAAAAAATTGTAAACAAAAATTTTAAATGACACCATTTTTCAATAAATAAAAACAATTGATTAGGCATAAACCCAGCAAAATATTTTCAGGATCTATCTGCTGAAAACTTCAAAACATTGGTCAAAACTATCAATGAAAGTTGAAATAAATGCAAATATATAGTGTGTTTATGGTTGCATTTATCAACATAGTCAAGATGCCAATTCATTCTGAATTTATATACATATTTAGTGTATTCCCAGTCAAAATCTCAGCAGAACTTTTTCTATAGATACAAACTCTTTAACTTTATATGAAAATGCAAAGAAAATAGGATAACTGAAGTTATTTTGTATAAAAATAAAGTTGGAAGTTTTACACTACCTAGTTTTAAGATTTTTCAATAAGACCACAATTGTCAAGACCATTGGCTAAATAACTAGTGGAACAGCAGCAATTGATCAGTATAAGGATCAATGTGAGGATACCGGATGTAGACTCATATAAATATGGTTGATTTTTAGCAAAGGTGCAAAGGCAATTTGAAAAGGATAGCTTTAAAATTTAAAACAAATGGTGCTGCAATGATTAGAAATTTTTATGTAAAACCCCAAAACAAACAAACAACAAAACAAAAAAACAACAACAATGAAGCCTTTCAACCTTACCTGAAACCATATATTAAAATTAATTCATAAAAAATTTTAAAGGAAACATAGGAGAAAATCTTTGTGACCCAGAGTTAGGCAAAGAGTTCATAGCTATTATACCAAAAGCAAGATTCACAAAAGAAAAATGACTGCATTAAACTTCAGAATAATTAAAAACTTTTACTCTGCGTTCTTCGCTAAAAAAGTAGAAAGACAAGCCACAGACAGAATATTTAAAAATCACATATCCAACCAAGAGTTTGTATCCAGAATACAGGAAGAACTTTCAAATTCAACAATAAGAAAACAACACAACTGAAAAACAAAGACTTAAAGAGACATTTATGAAAACTATGATTATCAAATAAGTTTATCAAACATACTCAACATTTTTGTCATTAGGGAAATGCAAATGAAAATCACAGTGAGATTCCACAACACAGCTACCAGAATGGCAAGGGTTAAAAACAGCAGTAAAAACAAATTATAACACTAATGTTGCAAGTAGATGAAGGAAGTGAAACTGTCATACATTGCTGGTGGTGATGCAAGGTGGAACAGTGACTCAGGAAAATCTGGCAGTTTCCTGTAAAGATAAACATGTGACCTAAAAATCACTCTAGAAAAATTAAAACCTGTGTTCACACAAAAAACCTGCACACAAATATTTAAAACAGAAAAGCATTGTTCATGTTGCTTAAAATGAGAATCAAACTAAATGTTCATTTGGGTAAATAGATGAAATTAAATACTTCTCACTAACGAAAAGAGTTGAATTTTTGACACATCACAACATGATTGAATCTCAGACATATGACAGTAAGTTGAAGAAGTCAGTCTTAAAAAGTTAAGTGTATATGACATTCTGGAAGAAGCAAAAAACTATAGGGAAGCTTAGAAGGATCTGTGCCTGTGTTAAAACTCAGAACTGTATGAAAATCAAATCAAAAAGTAATGTAGAGATTAAAGTATATAAGCATATATACTTTACATGTATAGAAATGTGTTTCATATTTATTTATAATTATGTAAGTATATACTATATGTTTATTTATATACTTATAAACCATATTGTTTTGTCTCAATAATTGATTTTATTAATTACCCTTGAATAAATTAAGTAATTTTCCCCCAGGCACAAGAGCAAACTAAGAGATAGAAAATCAAGATCAATGTAGCTAATTTTTAATATACATTTATGTTCTTTTACTTAAATAAATTTTCATATTGCAATAAAAATGTATTTAATGTCTTTTAATGACATTTCCTTAATTTATAGATATTCTATGTACTACAAAAATAAAAAAAAACAAGGGAAATTTTAAAACTATGTTTAATGACCAATGTTTAATAGTTTTCTTACAGAGAAATCACCCATGTATCTAAAGACTATTAAATAATACAATTTAACATTAATTCAGGTTCTTAGAGAGGCTAAAAATTTGAAAAACAAAATTTCAGTCAGAATATTAAGTCCTGCAATTAGAAAAGTGCCTAAGACTAAACTCTTTTTTGAAAGCATCTGTCAATTCAATTTTATTTAGTAAAATTATTTTTATGTATTTTTTCCAAAGTTAAACAATTTCTAGAAAAAGTTGTAATTTCCAAGTTCTGTAAGGAACTTTTTAAAAGGAGGACATTTTAAAGATAAGAGACCATTAGAAATTAAATTCAAGTCTTGAACTAGCTAAAATGGTATGCAAATATTATTTTTTACATTGTGATGAAACAAGATGATGCAGATTTGTTTTAAATCTAAAATTAAATCACTCTAATTTGTCCAAAGACTCATCTATTTACCAATCTTAAAAGGTTAAATGTGGAATGATTTCCAATTCATTCCAAAAATGACTCTTGAATTCATTCCAAAAACTCTGAGTATCTAGCTTTCTTATTATCTGGAATCCAAATGATTAAGCAAATTTGCAGCTAAAACATCTTCTCTGAGTTAGTGTTTTGGTTGGGGAAAACGTACAGAAAAAAAAAAAAAGAAAGAAAGAAACAAAAAACAAAAACCAAAAAAACAAACAAAAAAACCCCCCAAACCAACAATAACAACAAAAAACCTGACCCACAGTCCAAACTTTCTTTTTCTTTGAGATATTTTTCACTATCTGGGATAGATATTCCTAGAGTGTGTACACTTGCACAGAATTGTTTTTTATCATCAGTTAATCTCCAAAGTCTTCCAAGGTAGGGAAGAGGAGGGGGGAGAGGGAAGGAGGTGGAGAAAAAGGAGATAAAAAAGAAGGAGGAAGAAGAGAAAGAGAAAAAAGAAGTACCTGGCTTCAGAAAAACGTAAAATTATAATTGTAAAAATTGTATTAAAATGGTCTCCTCTGTAATTCTGGAGGCTGGGAAGACCAAGATCAAGGTTTGGAGGACTTGGTGTCTGCTTCCTGGTCCATAGATGGTGGATAAAAGATGGGGGAGCCCTTTGGGGTCTCTTTTATGAAACACTATTCAAGAGGGCTCCATCTTGATGACAAAATCACTTTTTGAAGGCTCAGTTACTATCACTGTCACATAGGGTTAGGATTTTAACATTTGAATTAGCAGGGGATAGAAAGAGGAAATAGCTTTAGATGAGAGAGACCTCATTTTCACATAAACATGCTCATATATTCCCTGGTTAAGTGAAGAGAAAGTACAAGGGAGAGAGACAGACAAACGGAGAGACTAAGTTTAATTCCATCCAGTGTACAATTTAAAATGATACTTTTTATTCCCTAAGGGACTAAAGCAAAGAGGAGGATCTCTCCTTTAAATTTATGGCCTCCTCATGAAGATTTCTTTCCCACTTCCTTTGAATGAACCTCTCAAAGGAGTAACCTTGTTCAGGTCAAAATTTCTCCAAAGTGGTCACTGAGTATCAGAGTGTCTTCAGTGCAATTATGCCCATAAAGGAGAGATGTGCAGGAAATAAACAGGAAGGGAGGAGTCATCCTGCCAGGTGGGCAGGCAGAATGACAAGGTTCTATTAGCAATGCAGGGATTACTAAGAATGGTCTCCAAAAACTGAGCAAATATTGTTTGTTTTCAGTGGGATCTGGCAAATACTCCACGTGAAGACAATGAAGCAGTTTTCAAGGGTACAAAGATGAGACTGCAAACTTCACCCAAGGGCAATTGATCTGATAGGAACTTCTGGACTACATGGTTCTGAGGGCTGACCTGAGGACATGGTTATCAGGCCTAGGTCTGTCTTCCTTCTTCAGCCTTTGTCTTGTAGATTTGTGTACAAGGCAGCATGAGAAGAGAAGAAGCAAACCAAAGCCAATTTCCACCGAGTTTTCAATCAGGAAATAACAATTAGTGATGTATTTGGAGGATTGCTCAGACCTTCTACTGAGCTATAGTTTTTACAGAAGGTGAAATCAATGACAGACTAAATGTGTCACCTGATTGTGTTAATTATAAAGTGCATCATTCAAGTTTATTTGGGGCTGGAGGTGTGGCGATTTCTTACTCATGAACTCCTATGGAGATTACCATTTTTACTAATTAATTTCAGTTAATTGGCCGACTGAGTAACTTCAGGTGTGTTCTCACTATAAGATTATGAGGTACAAGAATAGCATTTTTATAAAGTACTTTAAAAGTGGTGATAAACTTGTGGTGGTATCAATATCAACATGATCTTATCCCAAATTTCAAGGCTTTTTTTAATCTTGGAAAAAGATAGGTAATCATTTAAAATGTGAAGAGGGTCTTATTCCTGTTTTGAAGAGAGTGTGCTCCAAAATTTAAGATTATATATACCACTTATTTATAATAAATACTCTTTAAAAATCACATTACAGAAATGTTTTCTAGTTCCTATTTTTAAAGAGATTTCTATCAGGAATGTGGCTGAATTTCATTAAGTGTCTCTTCTGCATCTCTTGATCTAATCATGTGATTTTTCTGCTTTAATAAGTGTCTTAATATTGAACTATTCTTCACTGTTCTATCCTACATATGAAACACACTTGTTTTCATACTTTTTTATTACACTTCTGGAATAATTTCATATTTTATTTAGGATTTTTGGCATCTTTATTCACAGGTACTATCTCGAGGCCACATTAACAACAGCCAGGAAACCATTTAAAGAGCAATAGGAATTCCTTGGTTCAGAAATGTTTGATAACGTCTTTCTCTAAAATCATCTAGTCCTGCTGCCTTTCTGGGTGAAACACTCTATTTTTTCTTACCAGCTTGATTCATTCAGTGACTCCACATGTACATCCTGAATGTCTATCCAACCACTGGTGCAGTGGTCTAACCAGGAGCAATTACTAGACTGAGCAGTAGGACAGGGACTCCTACCTTCTGTCTGGATGGGTCTCGGAAACTTCCATATTCTACACTCTCTAGAATCAGTTTGATAATTTTTGTTTTCCAAAACAGAGGATTTATAATAAATACTATAATAAACAGAGCAAATAAATACAATAATAAATGGTGTATTTAATCTAGGCTTTCAAGTTTATTGTCATGGGATATACATTGTAGTACCTTAAATTAAAAAAAAAAGTCTCTAGCTTTCCTCTTATATTTCTAATAATTTATGTTTTTATTTCTCCCTTTGTATTTCTTGATCAGCCGGTGGTACATAAAACAAGATCTAAAAAGACAAATTATTATAATAGCTCATGCATATATCATACTTCTAATCTGTTCAATTATCCTCATATTATTTAATTTAAATCTCACATAACCATACAAGGTGTATCTAAACTGAAAACCTGTGCTCTTTTAAGTCTGAATGCCAATTTTCTATTACTGATATATTAAAATATGCATCTCCGTATCTTGTCAATATTTCTTTTCTCTGAAAGAATATTTCTATTCTTCCATTTATTTTATTTTCTCCTTTTAACTGAAGTATTTCACTGTCTCTTTGAGGAGTGATTACTGGGGAGGAGTAAGAACAACGGCAACTGTAATGGAAAATACAGGTAATTTTTAAAGAAGAAGTAACTCTTGCTATCTGCTTTGAGTAGAAATGAATGTTTGTTACCTGACCAGAGGGAACATTTCAAAAGCTCTTAGAATAAAAAGGCAGGAAACCAGAAGACAACATTTTAAAATGTTTCTATTAGGGAAGAAGTCCTGGAACTAAATTTGTTCAGGTTCAGAAGGCAGAACCAAATTAAGGAAATTTATCAGGAAGCAGATTTTGAATATGTATGAGGAAAAACTTTCTACTAATTGTAGCTTCTATTCATGAATGGGGGGAGGGGACACTTCACAATGTAATGAATTTTCTC
This sequence comes from Marmota monax, assembly GCF_021218885.2. NCBI lineage: Eukaryota > Metazoa > Chordata > Mammalia > Rodentia > Sciuridae > Marmota > Marmota monax. Next base: position 52,179 of record NW_026693153.1, read on the forward strand.
CCCAAGTGGGGTTACCATATACAATTTTAAGAGTAAAATGAAATATAATATAATTATGGTTATATAATTCCTTAAATAATTATTGATTGATGAATTAGTTTTATTTTATTGGTAAACCTATGTAATAAAAATTCTATTAAAAACTATTTTAAAAAGAAAGTTCTTAGCACATGAATGAAATAAGTTAAAACCACATAAAGGTTAAGAAGTACTTACATGAATTATGTGTATATTAAAATTATATAAGCAGAGAAGTATTGTCCTGAAACTTGTATGGTACTGTAATCAGTAACTAATAGGTTAGAATATCTCTGCCTTTATTTCTTCTGCACATTTCACCTACATTAATCCTAGAATTTCCCTTTTTCCCCAAAACTCCTTTGGCAGGCTGACAGTTTCAAAGGTTCTGCCTTCTGTGGCAAGCACTGTGGTAAGAATTGTGGCATCAGCATCGTCCACGCTCCACTGGCTGGGCCAATAAGCTGACAGCACAGCAAACATGGAGATTCTGTCTAGGCGTTTCCTTTTGTTTTGGATGGTCCTGCATGATGTCTCTTTTAGTCTATTTGGGCTGTTGTAGCCAAATACCATAAATTGAGTGTCTCATCAATAGAAATTTGTTTCTTATAGTTCTTGAGGCCAGGGAGTCCAAGATCAAGCCACTGACAGATTCTCTGTCTGATGAAGTTTCCTTCTGGTTCACAGACGTCTTTTCTCTATGTGTTTACATGGTGGAAAGCTCTAAGCAGTTCCTTGTAGTCTCTTTTATAAAAGCACCAATCCCATTCACCTCCCAAAGCTTCCACTTTCAAATATCATTATACTGGGGTTAGGGATTTAAACTAAGAATTTCAGGGGGACATAAACATTCAGTCTATAGAAAATGTCCTTGTAAGATTGGTGTTAGGTACTTTATTTGTATTCTGTTGCTATAACAAAATACCTGAGATTAGATAATTTATAAAGAATAAAAGTTTAGCTCACAATTTTGGAGGCTGGGAAGCCTAAGAGCAAGATGCCCACATTTGTTTGGCATCTGGTGACAGCTTTCTTTCTGTATCACAACATGGCAGACAGTATCCTATGGTGAGACAGGAACAAGTGTATGAGATCAGGTCTCTGTCCCTTACAAAGCCACTAATGTCATCATGACCTCCCCACCCTTTATGACCTTATCCATCCTAAGGACCTCCCCAAGACATTGCCTCCAAATGCTATTAACATATGAATTAAGGGAATAAGTTTCTAACACATGAACTTTTGGGGGACACATTGATACCATAGTAGTTATTTTGTTTAGAAAGTTTTGAGTGTTTATCAGTTTTAACCATGTGTTGTGGTGGAAACTTTGTTCACTGGACAAAATCTCAGTTGTTCCTAGTTGAAACCAAACTGTAGTTGGAACCATCTTAGCATGTTTAATGCCTCTGTCACTAAAAATACTAGGTTAAAAATGAAAAACCTAAGGGCTGGGGTTGTGGCTCAGTGGTAGAGTGCTTGCCTAGCATGTGTGAGGCACGGGGTTCGATTCTCAGCACCACATATAAATAAATAAATAAAGTCCATCGACAACAACAACAACAACAACAACAACAACAACAAAAAATATATATATATATATATAAAATGAACATCCTAAACTGGCACAGTGGTTCACACCTTTAATCCCACCAGCTGGGGAGCCTGAGGCCAGAGGATCTAAGTTCAAAGCCATTCTCTGTAACTTAGCGAGGCCCTAAGCAACTAAGCGAGACCCTGTCTCTAATAAAGTATATAAAAAAAAAAGGACTGGGGATATGGCTCAGTGGTTAAATACCTGTGAGTTCATCCCTGGTACCAAAAAGAAAGAAAGAAAATCCTAGAGCACGTGCAGCCCTGGACAGGTCAACAATACAAAAGTGTGTAGGCAGAACCATCTCTAGCAAATCAGCTGTGAACAAATCATACAAACATAAATTCCACACCATTCAAAGGAATTCAGAACAAAATCCCATGGGGTATTTGAAGCATGGAAATGTGATGACTAGCGCTGCTCATCAGCCTCAATTCTCTGCTGTGTCTGAGGCTTGGGTGAGGAGGTAGCCTCACATGGAGGCTGTGGACTAGAGATCTGAGTAATCTTCATTTGAGTTTGGGCTCTGACACCTGCTGGCTATGTGTCCAGTATCGAGTCTTTGTGCCCTATTCATTTCCTGCTCTATAAATTGGATATAACAATAGTAACTATGTCCCAAGATTTTTATAAGAATTTAAGGACCCAAAATAGTAAGTTATATAATAAGTATTCATTATGCAATTATTCCTGAAATACAGTTAAATAAAAGAAAGTAGGCTCTGGAATAGTATAGGAGAGAATAAGATGGTAGCTACTCTGTTCTGTTCTTCAGTGGACTGTTTAGGGTTCTGCCTCACACCACAAGGAAAGAATTGCCTTTGGTGCTAAAATAAGAATCCTATTTGTAATGGTGAAGACACAATGACGTGATTGCCACTCTCAAAGGGCCCTTAATGTAAGGCCATCTTGTTTGCGATTAGAAACTTGATGAAGGGATTTTTAGGTCCTTACACTGTTTAGGATTTTTCCTTAAGATTCTGAATCCCAGAGCTATCCATGACGCTTCCTGCCAAGAGCATCAGCAGCAGGCAGTAAGTAGCAGCTTCAGGGAAGAAAATTAGAATGAGCTGAACATCTCTTCAGATTCCCATCACAGTTACCAGAGAGAACAAAATGTTAGCATCGTAAACAGGTCTATGACTCATGATAATATGGCCTCTGAAATTATGGTGAGGAAAGCCAAAACACTGCACATAAGAAATCATATACTAGCTTTGATGTACCATAAGATTATGTCATTATTCTGGTTTTAGATTAAACTGCCTGTCATTCCATGTTTATGCTAACCCCACACCACTGTGGGGCATTCAATTTTTTTTTTCATTCTAGAATAAAATGTTCTTTAACTGAAAAAAAAACCAAAACCCTGTTGAAATGAATCACAACCTAACAAGTGCACGTGGGCAGCTTATAATAAAATAAAAGCATTACCTTTGCATCTGAATATTTTTTAAAGCAGGATACACTTTGTATTCAGTGGTAATTACTATGTTTTAAAAACAGTAGTTGAAATAAGCTTGTACTTCTTATTCCTGACCTGCTGACTCACCTGAGTTTTAGTGCCTATAGATAATGCCAGATTCACCTTTTTGAAAGGTAATAACCTATATTTAGACACAAATTAGGGTAATCTGGTCATAGTATGCATACTCTCACACCAACTCCATCATTATCACATAGTTAGGACAGTCTCAGCTCTAATTCTCATTATTCTTCAGCTGCTATGTCAAAAGGTAGCTCTTGTCTCACTCAAAATCAAAGGTCAAGCTCCAAGCATTTGCCCCTGGAGAAGAGTTGGCTCAATTAAGATTTGCTGAAAAGCTCTCTCCAGGGCTGTGTTATAAAGGAGTTAGTTGCTAAGGGATAAAGAGAGCCGATTAGCCATGCTAGAACATAGAAAAACAGCACCCAGTATTCACATTTCCATCCATTCAAATTCTTAGATCCTTCAAAGCAGAAGTCTAAGATAAGAAGAACATGATTCATGAAGTTCTACCTCTTTAATCTCAGGGATTCTTAATACCCACAATAACTCTAGATATTAAAAATAAAGAGTCCAGGAGTAAAGTTCGCAGGAGATGCAGTTTTGTTTGTTGTAAGGTGAAGGCTCATGTGTTTCAGGTATCTGCATAGAAGAATTTGGGTGTTTATCAGTTTCACTAATAATAAGTTTAACTTTTCATTGACATAAGTCTTATGTTGTTTTATCAGTGGACCAGGTAATTAATATTTAAAGCTCAGACATATAGTTGTATTGATTTGATTACTTCAGGAGTTAGAGAACTATGGCCCAGAGTCCCAATATAACTTTTACATGTTTTTGTAAATAGTTATTGGAACATAGCTGCACCCATTTATTTATGTACTGTGTACAGTTGCTTTCTCTCAGACAGTGTGGAATGTAAAGCATAAAATAATCACTGACTGGCCTTTTGCAGAAAAAGTGTGCTCATCTCTGGATGAATACATGTTTTCATAAACCCATGAGAGACTTTCTGGGTTTTCTATATGGTTGCATGCACAGTCCGTCCTGGAGAAGGAGACAAGTCATGCAGATACAGCTGGGCTTGGCTCTACTCAACAGTTTCATAGTCTGTGCTGCTTTTGTTTACCCACCCAAGTTGCTTCTTCCTTCACGTCTATCTAGACCCTAGAGATAAGTCTATTTTTGCAGTCATTATTTTAAGTGCTTGTGATCTGTGTTTGTTGAATAACTTGAGCGTAAGACTTGTGCTTGACTCTAAGTTTTTATTACCAAGATCTAATAGAATTAGATTTTGTAAACAATTGAAGTAAATTGGACAGAATCTCCAGCATCCCCAAAGCAGAAACATCTTGTGATGGGCACAAATGAAAGAGGCTGAGAATGCATGCTTCCTCACAGCAGGTTAAATTGGTTGTTAATAATTTAATATGAAGCAGGCATGATGGGACACACCTGTAATCCCAGAGACTCTGAAGGCTGAGGCGGGAGGATCATAAGTTCAAAGCCATTCTCAGCAATTTAGGGAGGTCCTAAGCAATTTAGTGAGAACCTGTCTCAAAATAAAAAATAAAAAGGGCTGAGGATGTGGCTTAGTGCTAAAGTGCCCCTGAGTTCCATCCCTGGTAGCACTACTACTACTACAATTACTAATTTAACATGAACGGTAACCTTAAGATTATATGAAGAACAGGAATTCAAAGCCTGTGAGGTGCCTTGATCATACTGCTCAGTCAGTAACAAAGAAGTTTATTTAACAAAGACAAGGATTAGATTTTGTCTTTGCTTTTAATTTCTCTTTTCAAATAGCTAAGCAGCATGAATTCCTATTAATTGAAATTATTGAGGGAATGGGCTTTTGTAGTTCATTTAGTAATATCATTGATTATTATACAGTTGTGAATTTCAGTTTTCAGAGGGAAAATGAAGAAATAAGCACTCATAAAGCCATACTGAATAAATTTTAAACTTGCTTTAATGATTCAGAAGGCACTTCAGGATCTTGAAGTAACACAAGGAACATAAATAGTAGGTAGTCAAATACTTACTGATTTGAATTCTTCACTTCAAAGTAGACAATCTAAGAAATTAGGATGGAAATATGCTGACCGTGTGGTATATTTTGGAAATTGCTTCAAAAATCTTGATATCAGCTTATATACTTGTCATTTATATTTTTTCACATAAAAATAAATTGCTATTAAAAAACTGGAGTTATTTGAGTTTCCTAGTTGTTTGCATTATAGATAAAGAAAAGTTTTATAGTTCTAAAATATCTTGAGATTGGACTTCTAAAACACTTTTCCTTTCAATTTTGATGCTGAAAATGAGTATTAGTTTGTACTCACATTAAACATCAACAACAAATAACTATTATCAGTTTTTTTTTCTAAAAGTATGGAGAAGAGATAAAGAGTAATAGAGTCTTTGTCAGGGATGAATTTTCTTTTTCCTCTTCTTCTTTTTTTTAATGGTACTGGGTATTGAGCCCAGAGATATTTTGCCACTGAGCTACATCCCCAGTCTCATTTTATTTATTTTGAGACAGGGTCTCACTCAGTTGCTTGGGGCCTTGCTAATTGCTAAGACTGGCCTCAAACTTGCGATCCTCCTGCCTCAGCCTCCCATGTCACTGGGATTACAGATGTGCGCCACCACACCTTGCCAGGTATGGATTTTCTGTCTCAATGCTCAAAGCAATGGTTGTTAGGACTGTGGTTCTAGATGAGTGAAAATGAGTTTACATCCTTACTCAGTTGCTTTTTGCTCCTGTGATCATGGACAAGTTATTTCATTTTCATCTGTGGAACAAGGATATTTAAATTATGGATTTGTGGTAAGGATTAATAAGTTAATGAACATAAAGCTTTTGGCTAGCAAACTCTTGGCACATAGAGATTTAAAAATGATTATTTTATTCCTTAGTATTCAGATTATTAAAAAATTATTTACTTAAGAACAAATTTAAATTTTATTTGAATTTTACGTTCAATATATATATTTTTTATTTTGGGGATGTAGGGTTTTAACACACATGTAGATGCTTATAACCACCATCATAACTGTGATGCAGACAGTTCCATCATCACCCAAAATTTCTCCTGCTTGCCCTTTGTAACCACACTTTCTCCCTATCCCCAATCCAAGACAAGCACTGTTCTATTTTCTATAGCTATGATTTTCCCTTTTCCAGCATGTCATATGAATGAAATCATACTTTTCACAACTAATTTCTTCCACCAACATAATGCATTTTGGACTCACCCAGTTTTTTTGTATCAATAGATTTTTCCTTTATTGCTTAATAGAGTTGCCTAGGATGAACACATCCCAGTTGGTTTATCCATTTACCCAATGAAGGACATTCGTGTTGTGTATTAGCTTTCTGTCACTGTGACAAAATACCCAAGAGAAACTATTTAAAAGGAAGAAGATTTATTTATCAGTTTCAGTCCATGGTCATTGGCTCTGTCGCTTTGGGCTGCTGATAAGGCCAAACATCGTCGCAGATAGTGTGTGGCAGTACAAAGTTGCTCACATTTCGGTGGCTGGGAAGGAGAAGAGAAGAGAGAAAGTGGCAGGGGTCTCAATACACCCTTCAAGGACGTAACCTCATGACCTGCTTCCTTCAATGAGGCCCCACCTTTTAAAACTTCCTATCTCCCAGTAGCACCACCAGCTGGGGATCAAGCCTTCTACACATGAGATCCAAACTAGAAAAGGTTAGTTCCAATTTTGGGCAGTTTTTAATATAGCTACTGTGTGAATATAGGCTATATGAATATATGTTTTCATTTCTTTGGGGTAAGTATTGAAGACTAGGACTTTGGGTCATGTAGCAAGATAATGTTTACTTTTTTAAGAAACTGCCAGATGGTTTTCCAGAATGACTATACTGTTTTGCATTTCAGGAATGTGTGAGAGTTCCATTTGCTCTACATCCTCTTCATCACTTGCTAGATTGTCTTTTTTTTTTTTTTTTAAATTTAGCTTTTCCGATAGGAGTGAAGTGGTATCTCCTTGTTATTATAATGATAATGTTGATCATATTTTCACATACTTATTTGAAAACCATTTAATTTCTTTGGTGAAGTGCATGTACAATATTTTGCCCATTTTGAAATTAGGTTGTCTTATTCGTGAGTTTTGAGAAATTTTGAATATTCTTTATATATTCAAGACCTTTGCAAATATTTTCTTCCAGCTTATGAATGGTCTTGTCATTATTTTAATAGTTTTCAAAAGAGTTTTAAAGTTTGATAAAATCCCTTTATTTTCTCTTAGAAATTGTACTTTTGGTGTTATATGCAAGAACTCTCTACTTCACCTCTTGTCCTGCAGATTTTCTGGTTCCCCTAAAAATTTTATATATTTATGTTTTACATTTAGGTCTAGGATTCATATTGAGTTAAATTATATATAATAAGTTTGAGGTTTAAGTTAAGTTTCACTTTTTGCAAATAAATGTTCAGCTTCTCCATTGTTGAAAAAATTCAGCATTTCTCCATTGAATTCCCACAGAATCTTTGTAAAAAACTCAGCTGGCCATATTTGTGTGGATTTCTCTTGTACTCTCTGTTTTATTCTATTGATCTTTTTGTATGTCTCTTCACCAATAGCACACTGCCTTAATTGGTATAGCTTTATAGTAATTCTTAAATTATCTTCAACTTTATTCTGCTGATTCAAGATTGTTTTGGCTATTCAAGTTCCTTTGCTTTTAGAATCAGTTTATTCTGTAAATATTTACTAAAACTTGTTGGAATTTTCATTGGAATTACATTTGAATTGATACTTTTTTGGGGGGAGGGTGGTTACCAGGGTTTGAACTCAGACCACGGGGCCACATCCCCAGTCATATTTTGTATTTTATTTATAGACAGGTTCTCACTGAGTTGCTTTTGCTGAGGCTGGCTTTGAACTTACAATCCTCCTGCCTTAGCCCTCCCAAGCCGCTGGAATTACAGGCATGAGCCACCATGCCTGGCTGAACTGACACTTTTTTAATGCTGAATCTTCCAATCCATGGACAGAGTATGTCTCCATTTATTTGGGGCTGCACACACTTCTTTCAGCAGTATTATGAAGTTTTTAGCATACAAGTCTTATGAATATTTTATTATAGTTATATCTGAGCATTTTGTTATTAGAGTCATTGCATTTCAAAATGTTTTCAGTTTCCAATTGTTCATTCTTAGCATATAGGAATAAGACTGATTTTTATATTTTGATTATATTTCCTGAGACATTGCTAAACACACTCATTACTTCTTCATGATTTTTGATAGATTACTTTGGATTTTTAACATAATTTTGTCTTTTGCAGATAGGGACAATCTTATTCTCTTTTTGCAATCTTTATGTTATTGAGTAGAAGAGATAAAAGTGGATATTTTTCTGTTGCTCCTGACCTTAATGGGAAATCATCTTCTGTCAACAAGTATGACATTAGCTTTTAAGGTTTTTGGTTTTTATTGTTGTTTGGTAGATGCTCTTTAATATGTTAGGAAAGTTATCTTCTATTCTTAGTCTGCTGAGAGTTTTCAGGTTTATTATGAAGTGATGGTGAATTTTATCAAATGTTTTTCTGCATCTACTGATAGCATCTGTGATTTTTGTTCTTTCCATAGTTAATATGGTGGACATACAGGTTTGTTGTGGTGTCTGACAGTCATTTTTCTTTTTATATATAGCCGTACACCGTTTGCTGATATTTTGCATAGGATTTTTATGTTAACATTCAAGTGATTCTGACCTATTTATTTCTTTTGTTTTCTTGTGTTTTTTGCTTGGTGTTGGTACCAGAAGAGTGCTGGTATCAAAAATAGATGTAGGGGGGCTGAGGTTGTGGCTCAGTGGTGGAGCACTTGCCTAGCATGTGCGGAGGCATAAATAAACAACAACAACAAAAGATATTTGTCCATCTACAACTTTAAAAAAAAAAAAAAAAACAGATGTAGGAAGTGCTCCCTGCTTTCACCTTCAGGAAAAGGCCATAGAGATGAGGTTTCCCATGAAACCATCAGAGATTTCATTTTTGAAATGTTTCTCTTTAATTAAAAATTTGATTGTAAAAATGGTTGAGACTAATCAGGATAATGATTTCATTTTGGGTGAGTATTGGCCGTTAATATTTTTGAATTTTAGTCTGTTTTGATAAGTCATTTAAGTTATTTATGTGTCCATAGTATTACCTTTTTTTCCTTAAATGTTCATAAGGTCTCCAGTGATATTCCCTATTTCACTCCTGACATTGGTTATCCATGTCCTCACTGTGTCTTCAATTTTGCTAGAACTTTATTGATGTTATTAACAATTTTAAAGATGGACAAAAAAGTTTTTTGTCCCTAGTTTTCAATTTCTTCTTTTTTAAAAATATTTTTAGCTGTAGATGGACACAATATCTGTATCTTATTTATTTCATGTGGTGCTGAGAATCGAATCCAGTGCCCTGCACATTCTAGGCAAGCACTCTGTCACTGAGCCACAACCCCAGCCGCCTCAATTTCTTCTCTGATCTTTGTCATTTTCTTCTGCTGCTTTGTATTTAGTTTCTGAGGGCAAAACCTTAAATTATTGATTTGAAATCTTTCCTCTTTTCCAACATAATTATATAATGCCACCAGTTTTCCTAAAAATGGTTTGAGACATACCTCAAATTTTAAATGTTAGATTTAAAAATTTCTTCAAAACAGTATGTTTTTCAACTTCCCTTGAGATTTTCTCTCTAACCTGTGTGTTATTTCTTAATATGTTGTTTAATTTCAAAATTTTTGAAGATTTTATCTGTAATATTTATGCTATTGCTATCTAGTTTATTTCTGTTATTCTCAGAGAACGTATTCTATATGATTAAGTATTCCATAAATCTTTTTTTTTTTTTTTTTTTTTTGGTGGTATTGGGTATTGAACCCAGGGCCTTATGCTTACAAGACAAGCACTCTACCAGCTGAGCTATATTCCCAGCCCCCTGGGAAAGAACATAAATCTTAATTAAATCCACTTAATTGATAGTCTTGTTCAGTTCTTCTATATATATATATTTTCTTATTTTCCAGTTTGTATACTGAATATGGAGAGAAGTTAAGGTCATTACATATAATTATGACTTTGTATATTTCACTTTCTTTTCTGTTAGTTTTCACTTCATGGATTTTGAAGTTCTGTTGTCAGTTCATACTTGTTTAGCACTGCTTTGTCTTAGAGAATCAATATTTTTACTATAGTGGAGCATCCCTACTTATTACTTCAGGTTTCTTTTGTTTGTGTTTGCAAGATAGGCTTTTTTCTTTTCTTTTACTGTCAACTTGCTTGTAAATTTTCCTTTTCAATCTTTACTGACAATCTCTTTCTATTAGTGTGTTTAGACTTTGTACGTATAATGTAGTTATTTTTATTTGGATTTGAGTCTACCATTTTATTATTATTATTTATTTATTTTTCTGCCTCCTTCTTTTTCTTTCTCTTCTTTCTTTCTCCTTTGCTGTCTTCCCTTTGGATTATATGAACTTTTTTAGCATTCCACTTTAATGTACTTATTATGTGTTTGACTATATCTGTTTTTTTATAATTATATAATGCTTGTTTGAGTGATAATATAAATATTTGCCTCTTCGTGATTATTTAGACTTGATATTTTACCACTTAAGTTAGAATGAAGAAGGCTTACCATCATATAAATATTTTATTTATCCAATTTATGTTGTAATTGTCCCCTGTGTTTCATTAATGTATATTGAAAAATTATCAATGTAATTATTTTGTTTTCATCTATCAAATTTATTATACATTTTTTTTGCCAGTATAGGAGATGTTAGGCCAGTGCTCAACCAGTGAGCTGTAGCCCCAGCCCTTTTAATGTATTCTAAAGAGTTTCAAAAGTTTTATTTACCCAAATATCAATCATTCTTGTTGCTTTTCCTTTGTTTCTGGTAGTCTATTTTTTCCTTTGACATTATTTTCCTTTCCAAAACTTGCTATATTTTAGAGCAATTTTTTCTTGTAACAAATTCTCTTGGTTTTCCTTCATTTGAGAAATCATTTATTTTACTTTTATTATTGGAGGAAGTTTTTGAACTTGAAAACATGGAGCCAATTCTTTTTGAGCTCCATGGATTTAGAGAAGAAATTCACCATCATTGAATTATTATTCCTAAAGTTAATGCATTGTTCTTTCTCCCTGCTTTTTAAAAATTTTCTTTGTCTTTTGTTTTCACAAGTTTGATTATAATATGTGTTGGCATGAACATTTTTGTGTTTATCTTGCTAGAGGTTAACTGAATGATCTATAACTTTATGACTTTCATCAACATTAGACATTTTTAGCCATTATTTCTTCAGGTATTCTTTATGTGCTCTTCTTTTTATCTTTTCTTGTGGAATTCCAATTATGCAAATACTACATCTTTCAGTAATTTCCCCAATGTCCTCTTTCCTATCATCTCCCTTCTATTATTAAGTCTACCCAGTGAATATCCTGCTAAATCCTGTATTTATCTCAGATTTTGTATTTTCACCAAAGTATTTTTATTAATAGTTGCATTAATATAAGCTGTCAGTCTGTTAGGTCAATGGGAAATAAAGGGAAATTATAAGTCATTTTTTTGCAAACTGTGTGGGTGTAGTAGTTTATAAACATGTCCACAAACTTTATAACACTTTTTTCACCAAAAGTTTTTTCACTTTAGCTACCTTCCCCTTGAATATCGCCCATTGTTACATTATTTATGTGCATCTGACACACAGAATGCACTCAGAAGTAATGCTGTGTCACTATCAAGGTCACGCCAGGAAAGGCAGAACAGCTTCTTCGTGCCTCTTTCTCAAGAAGCTTCCCCTGGCACTCAGTCACCAGGTTGTGAGGGCCCATGTAAACATCACATACAGATGTTGTAGCTGACACTCACAGCCATAGCTGCAGAGGATCTCCACTACTAGCCACCAGACACATAGGTGAACAAGACTTCAGCCTTTAACCTGCCCAACCAAAGCTGTCCCAACTGGAGCCTGCTCAAGTTGTTGATTTTTAAGCAAAATATGCTACTACATGCCTATGTATTAGGGTGATTATTTTATTTATTATATTTTGGTATTTGATTCCTTGAAGTGCTGCTGGGAGTGTTGCTATAACAAAAACTGTAAAACATGTAGAAAGGAGCCTCAAATACAAAGTTATCACCAAATGCCTAATCTCCTAAAGAGTCTGTGTTATAGATGCCTGATGACCTTGGGGCTGTCAGTGGGGACTTAAATTGAGGAAAATGTGTTTAGAAGTTCAAAGTATTGTCTAAGAGTTGCCCTGTGGCATAATATATGGTCTATTTTTGAGAAGGATCCATGTGCTGCTGAGAAAAAAGTGTAACTGCTTGATGTTGGGTGGTATATTCTATATATGTCCATTAAGTCTAGGTTATTAATTGTGTTATTGAGTTCTATAGTTTCCTTATTCAACTTTTGTTTGGAAGATCTGTCCAGTGGCGAGAGAGGTGTGTTGAAGTCTCCCATGATTATTGTATGGTGGTCGATTAGACTCTTGAACTTGAGAAGAGTTTGTTTGATGAACATAGCTGCACCATTGTTTGGGGCATATATATTTATGATTGTTATGTCTTGTTGGAGTATGGCTCCCTTGAGCAGTATGTAGTGTCCCTCTTCATCCCTTTTGATTAACTTTGGCTTGAAATCTATTTTATTTGATATGAGTATGGACACTTCTGCTTGTTTCCAAAGTCCATATGAGTGATATGATTTTTCTCAACCTTTCACCTTCAGCCTATGTATGTCTTTTCCTATCAAATGCGTCTCCTGTAGGCAACATATTGTTGGGTCTTGTTTTGTGATCCATTCTACTAGCCTGTGTCTCTTAATTGGTGAGTTTAAGCCATTAACATTTAGGGTTATTATTGAGATATGGGTTGTTGTTCCAGCCATATTTGTTTATTTATGTTACTAAACATGGTTTGTTTTCCTCTTTGATTATTTTTCCCCCCTTTACTGTCCTACCTCTCACTGTTGGTTTTCATTGATATTTTCCATTTCCTCTTCCTGTAATGTTTTGCCGAGGATGTTTTGAAGAGATGGTTTTCTAGCTGCAGATTCTTTTAACTTTTGTTTATCGTGGAAGGTTTTTAATTTCATCTTCCATCCTGAAGCTTAATTTCGCTGGATACACAATTCTTGGTTGGAACCCATTTTCTTTCAGTGAAATATGTTATTCCAGGATCTTCTAGCTTTCAGAGTCTGTGTTGAAATGCATCTTATCTGATCATAATGGAATGAAACTGAAAATCAACGATAAAAGAAGGAAGGAAAAATCATGCATCACTTGGAGAATGAGCAATAGGTTACTGAATGATCAATGGGTTATAGAAGACATCAAGGAGGAAATTAAAAAATTCTTAGAGATAAATGAAAACATAGACACAACATATCGGAATCTATGGGGCACATTGAAAGCAGTTCTAAGAGGAAAATTCATTGCTTGGAGTTCATTCCTTAAAAAAAGAAAAAACCAACAAATAAATGATCTCATACTTCATCTCAAAATCCTAGAAAAAGAGGAGCAAAACAACAGCAAAAGAAGTAGAAGGCAAGAAATAATTAAAATCAGAGCTGAAATTAATGAAATTGAAACAAAAGAAACAATTGAAAAAATTGACAAAACTAAAAGTTGGTTCTTTGAAAAAATAAATAAAATCGACAGACCCTTAGTCATGATAATGAAGGGAAGAAGAGAGAGAACTCAAATTACTAGCATACGGGATGAAAAAGGCAATATCACAACAGACACTTCAGAAATACAGAAGATAATCAGAAATTATTTTGAATCCTTATACTCCAATAAAATAGAAGATAGTGAAGGCATCGATAAATTTCTTAAGTCATATGATCTGCCCAGATTGAGTCAGAAGGATATAGACAACCTAAACAGACCAATATCAATTGAGGAAATAGAAGAAACCATCAAAAGACTACCAACTAAGAAAAGCCCAGGACCGGATGGGTATACAGCAGAGTTTTACAAAACCTTTAAAGAGGAACTAATACCAATACTTTTCAAGCTACTTCAGGAAATAGAAAAAGAGGGAGAACTTCCAAATTCATTCTACGAGGCCAACATCACCCTGATTCCTAAACCAGACAAAGACACTTCAAAGAAAGAAAACTACAGACCAATATCTCTAATGAACCTAGATGCAAAAATCCTCAATAAAATTCTGGCGAATCGGATACAAAAACATATCCAAAAAATTGTGCACCATGATCAAGTAGGATTCATCCCTGGGATGCAAGGCTGGTTCAATATACGGAAATCAATAAATGTTATTCACCACATCAATAGACTTAAAATAAGAACCATATGATCATCTCGATAGATGTGGAAAAAGCATTCAACAAAGTATAGCATCCCTTTATGTTCAAAACTCTAGAAAAACTAGGGATAACAGGAACATACCTCAATATTGTAAAAGCAATCTATGCTAAGCCTCAGGCTAGCATCATTCTGAATGGAGAAAAATTGAAGGTATTCCCTCTAAAATCTGGAACAAGACAGGGATGCCCTCTCTCACCACTTCTGTTCAACATAGTTCTCAAAACACTGGCCAGAGCAATTAGACAGACGAAAGAAATTAAAGGCATAAAAATAGGAAAAGAAGAACTTAAATTATCACTATTTGCAGGTGACATGATTCTATACCTAGCAGACCCAAAAGGGTCTACAAAGAAACTATTAGAGCTAATAAATGAATTCAGCAAAGTGGCAGGATATAAAATCAACACGCATAAATCAAAGGCATTCCTGTATATCAGCGACAAATCCTCTGAAATGGAAATGAGGACAACCACTCCATTCACAATATCCTCAAAAAAATAAAATACTTGGGAATCAACCTAACAAAAGAGGTGAAAGACTTATACAATGAAAACTACAGAACCCTAAAGAGAGAAATAGAAGAAGATCTTAGAAGATGGAAAAATATACCCTGTTCATGGATAGGCAGAACTAACATCATCAAAATGGCGATATTACCAAAAGTTCTCTATAGGTTTAATGCAATGCCAATCAAAATCCCAATGGCATTTCTTGTAGAAATAGAGAAAGCAATCATGAAATTCATATGGAAAAATAAAAGACCCAGAATAGCAAAAACAATGCTAAGCAGGAAGTGTGAATCAGGCGGTATAGCGATACCAGACTTCAAACTATACTACAGAGCAATAGTAACAAAAACAGCATGGTACTGGTACCAAAACAGGCGGGTGGACCAATGGTACAGAATAGAGGACACAGAAACCAATCCACAAAACTACAACTATCTTATATTTGATAAAGGGGCTAAAAGCATGCAATGGAGGAAGGATAGCATCTTCAACAAATGGTGCTGGGAAAACTGGAAATCCAAATGCAACAAAATGAAACTGAATCCCTTTCTCTCGCCATGCACAAAAGTTAACTCAAAATGGATCAAGGAGCTTGATATCAAACCAGAAACACGGCGTCTGATCGAAGAAAAAGTTGGCTCCGATCTACATACTGTGTGGTCGGGCTCCAAATTCCTCAATAGGACACCCATAGCACAAGAGTTAATAACTAGAATCAACAAATGGGACTTACTCAAACTAAAAAGTTTTTTCTCAGCAAAAGAAACAATAAGAGAGGCAAATAGGGAGCCTACATCCTGGGAACAAATCTTTACTCCTCACACTTCAGATAGAGCCCTAATATCCAGAGTATACAAAGAACTCAAAAAATTAGACAATAAGATAACAAATAACCCAGTCAACAAATGGGCCAAGGACCTGAACAGACACTTCTCAGAGGAGGACATACAATCAATCAACAAGTACATGAAAAAATGCTCACCATCTCTAGCAGTCAGAGAAATGCAAATCAAAACCACCCTAAGATACCATCTCACTCCAGTAAGATTGGCAGCCATTATGAAGTCAAACAACAACAAGTGCTGGCGAGGATGTGGGGAAAAGGGTACACTTGTACATTGCTGGTGGGACTGCAAATTGGTGCAGCCAATTTGGAAAGCAGTATGGAGATTTCTTGGAAAGCTGGGAATGGAGCCACCATTTGACCCAGCTATTCCCCTTCTCGGTCTATTCCCTAAAGACCTAAAAAGAGCATGCTACAGGGACACTGCTACATCGATGTTCATAGCAGCACAATTCACATTAGCAAGACTGTGGAACCAACCTAGATGCCCTTCAATAGACGAATGGATTAAAAAAATGTGGCATTTATACACAATGGAGTATTACTCTGCATTAAAAAATGACAAAATCATAGAATTTGCAGGGAAATGGATGGCATTAGAGCAGATTATGCTAAGTGAAGCTAGCCAATCCCTAAAAAACAAATGCCAAATGTCTTCTTTGATATAAGGGGAGTAACTAAGAACAGAGTAGGGATGAAGAGCATGAGAAGAAGATTAACATTAAACAGGAATGAGAGGTGGGAGGGAAAGGGAGAGAGAAGGGAAATTGCATGGAAATAGAAGGAGACCCTCAGGGTTATACAAAATTACATACAAGAGGAAGTGAGGGGAAAGGGAAAAATAATTCAAGGGGGAGAAATGAATGACAGTAGAGGGGGTAGAGAGAGAAGAGGGGAGGGGAGGGGAGGGGAGGGGGATAGTAGAGGATAGGAAAGGCAGCAGAACACAACAGACACTAGTATGGCAATATGTAAATCAATGGATGTGTAACTGATGTGATTCTGCAATCTGTATACGGGGTAAAAATGGGAGTTCATAATCCACTTGAATCAAAGTGTGAAATATGATATATCAAGAACTATGTAATGTTTTGAGCCACCAACAATAAAAATTAAAAAAAAAAGAATCACCAAAAAAAAGAAGTTGAAAGTAAGGGGACACTTGTTAGGTAGTAACAGGAAATTTAACAGAAAATTTAACTGTATTCTGTAGTAACATGGAAGATAAGAAATATGCTTAATAAACTACATGATTAACGAAAATTTTCAGGCACAGTAACAAAGGTGCTACCTTGCTACCTGTAGTAAAATGTGAGGATAATGAAATAACTGTTGCATATAAAAGGATTGTGAGCTACTATTTTTAAAATAAAATTATTTCTAATTCTAAGCTACTTCAGGTTCCAAATAATAAAGTTGTTTAAAAATGGATTGTAGACAAGATACCAAAGTTAGAACAGTATAAGGAAAACATGGCCTAAGATGAATCAAAGGGTTTGACTGTACTCTTTCAGAAACATTTGGGGTGGTCCTCTAAACAGAGGTTCTCATAAGATTCTTAAGGGTGTGTGACCTGTAGTTAAATAAAGCTTTTAAAAGGCAACAGAATTTCCCCACAGCAGCTTCATAAGAAATCCAAAGTAGAAAAAGGCTAGCTACATCTAGTGACAAGAGTCCAATTCAATATGTTGTGTGCTTGGAAATTGCTTAGAGTAGAATTTAGGTGTGTCCTCCCCACAATAAAATAATAAGTAGCATGTGAGGTTATGTACATGTTAAATATCTTGATTGAGCCATTTCAGAATGGATACATACATCAAAACATCATATTGCATACCCAAAATGAGCACACAATTTTTGCTTGTTAATTAAACTATTTTTTTAAAATAAAGTAAAAACAAGGTTTAACCTCTATGAGAATGCTAGGTGTGGCTTATATCAAATAGAGTGAATTCCCATAAAATTCATAGGAAAACCACAGAAATTTTAAGAGAATTGTACTACTAGCAACTTGGACTAAAGTGATAAAGACTATACAGAATGAAAAAAGTGTTGGGGCGGGGGCTTCTAGACCTCATGCTGCAGTCTGGCTGGGCACAATATAACTGAGCTGCCACAAAGCCTTGTAGGTTCAAACAGCAACTCTTTATTCCCAAACTCTCATCTGCACTCTACACACACTTCCCGGTGAGAACTCATCGGGAACTCCAAAGTAGTGGGCGCCCCCAGGCAGCAGCATTCTCCCTATTCCCAGCAGGATCCACCCTAATCCGGAGCTCCCCTAATCCCAGAGCAGGATCACCTTTCAACCATTCCCTCTGGCAAAAATGCCAGGCGTATTTCTGACTAAACTGTGGCTCTCAACAACTGCAAGCCATTATTTTCCAACAGGAAGCAAGGAGTAAGAATACTGAGAAAACTACTCAGATGCTAATATTGGCCTCTAGAAATGTTAGAGGAAGGGAGAAAAAGGATTAGGAGTCCCGAGGGTGGAGCTAAGGGATGTGGAGAATAATTCCCAAGCGACAGAACCAGACCTCATTAAGAAACTTGCAACATGTACCTAAATATGTGTCATAATTGCTATTGATGACATATGCCTAATTTCCCAACTGTTGAATGAATATCTAAAGCAGTTTTTTTATGCTTATGGTATCTGGATGCATATATAATGTGTCTTTTGTTTGAGGAGCTATAATTAAGGAACTTCATTTGAGGAGCTCATCCACTGCTGAACCTAACTTAGATGTCAGGATTCTTGATCTTGACTATGTGAGACTTTGAAGATCTTGGAAGGGGATAAGTATATTTTGCAGGTTGGAGGAATATAACTAATTTTTTACCAGAGGGAAAACTTGTATTTTCAAAATCTTCCTGCAAGTTCTTTGACACTCATCTGATCAGAAGGTGAAAACTATTTCCAATTCCATTAAAGAAGACCAATCTTACTTCTAGTAAGAACTAATGTACATGATTTCTGAGGTAAGGTTTGTAAAAGGCAATATACTGGCTCATTTTGGCAGAGTGCTTGCCTTTGGACCCAACCACCATTTGTAAGGAAGTTCGGTTTAACATGGAGATGTTACCTATAGATAACAGTCCCAGATAATAATACTTGATTCAAAATTTTAGATTATTTCCTTTCCCAGGCTTCAGGGTAATCCAGTCAATGCCAATTGAAGCAAAGACAGATTATCTTTAACAAGCCATGTCAAGTTTTGGATACCTGAGAAATATAAATGTTGTATTATTTTAAGCCACTAGGTTTTGAAGAGGTTTGTCATATAGCAAAAGGCATCTAGGATCTTGTGAAATAGAAGGTGAGCATTTCTGTTGAAGCTGAGCAGAGCTGTCTTTTTTTTTCTCATTGTGGAAGTTTTGCCACTTACCAGATGACCTACATATACATCTATTCATTTTATTATCTGGTAATTTAAAAATTTATAATGAACTTGATGTATTGAGCTAATGCTATTTGAATTCTTTCTTTTGAAAAGTAATTGCATGCTATGTATAGCAGGAAGAGGAAAATAGATATTTGGCAGGCAATAGGTAGGCTACCAGAGACAGGTTTAATCAGAGGGTTTTGTTGTTGGATTTTGCTTTGTTTCATTTTGGTTTTTGCCTTCTTGGATGCCTTGCATCCATAGATCTTTATGGATCAAGGTAAACTATTTGCCATTCTGACCTTCACTGTTATGGTAGTTATATATAAATGTTGCTTTTGATTGTCAAGTGCTACCAATTTTTCTCCACTATTATGCAATCTTACCATTTCCATTGATATTAAGGATTGTAATCCCAAGGTAGCATCTTCTGTTGTAAAGGGGAGTCATCTTTGAGCTTTTCACTGATACTGGTGTTCCCAGCCCTGATGCATGCGTTATTTTCCTAGAGAAGGACTCATTTTCACTTTCCATGGAACATAAATAGTTGGCTCTCCTATTTTATATAATTAAATCATTTAAAGATGCCTCTTTCCCTAATCATTTTGTTCCATAGGGTTCTCTAGGGTTCATCTATTCACTGCACAAAGTCTGTCACCTCTACCTCATTTACTACAAGACAGTGTGATGTCCAAACTCAAAGAACTATTGTAACAACATGTGAGAAATGGCTGCATGTGTCCATGCCAGGACATTAAATTCTGAGAGAGTACACTTATGTTAATAAATTTCCCTTCAGTCAGGTTTATATGATGCTCTCTATTCTGAGGTCTTTTACTCTCAAGATCTGCCTCTAACTTTCACTGGTACATATAGGCTAATATTTGCAAATATTTCTATAAATTATTTACTCCTGTAGCAAGAACTATTATTCCCTGCATGGGCTATACTGAGGTCTTTGTAGACCTGCAGTTGATGAAGGAAGGTGGGGAAAGATCCTAAAGAACACAAGCATTATCTTTTGAGCATGTACACTGCAGGGTCTCCTGGAAATAGCCCGCTGTTTCTCTAGCAAAAGGTGGAGACTACTTTTTTTTAAAAAATATTTTATTAGTTGTTGATTGACCTTTATTTATTTATATGTGGTGCTGAGAATCAAACCTAGTGCCTCACACATGCTAGGCAAGCGTTGTACCACTAAGCCACAACTGCAGCCCCTGGAGACTACTTTTGATGATACAAAGTATTCAGGAGAAGTTCAGTGTTTGAGACTCTCGGGTTATACCTATATACACCATTCTTTTAATGACATTTGTCCCCATACCACTCTAATATTAGAGATACCATGTATGCTAGTGTTTTTCATTTTACCTTTACAGTATCCCAATATACCATAGATGAGAATCTTAGTTATTGGGATGCCACAGCATACAAGGAGTGAGTCCCTCTCCCCACACATGCTGTGTGTGGCAGTGACTATTTGACTCTCTGGTAACTCGGTTTGAAAATCTCATGCCAGGAGGCTTTTTTCTAGAGCCTCTTCCAATACCAACTTTTAAATTGTTTTTTAAGAAGCAGAAGCTGACATGATGACTTGGTGCAGGTAGTTTATTTGGGGATAATCCCGGGAAATAGAAGGAAGAGTTGGATGAATGAGACAGGAAAGAAAAAAGTCAATAAATGGTATAGTATTGTATTGGGTTTGGCTGAAAACAATTGGCACCCAGTTCAATCTGTGAACTTTGAGGAAGCTTTGTCTTGGAATTGTCTTACTAAAGAACTAGAAACTGGTCTGCTTACATCAACGAATCTGTTGAGCATGTATGAGTGTGATCTCTGCCATTATTAGCCCCTCTGCACTTTTGAGCTATACCTGTGAATCTGTTGAGTGACCTTCCAAGACTTTGGAGAAAGCCCTGAGACAAAAAGCAGAGTGATGTCCTACTTGAGGAGAGACACTGATAATAAGCATGGAATTGTTTACCTCCTCTGCACTGAAGTCTGATGGATTGAATGGGACATGGCTGTGGGTACAGCAGCATCACTATACCTACATTTGTAATTTAATGATATATTAAATTAAATTATTATTAAAAAATTAGAATGAAATTGTTTTTTCAATCCAAACTAACAGATTTTCTGGCAGCGCATGAACCCCATGCTGAGAACCCCGGCTTAGAAGCTCAGTCATTCTGTATGTTCTTTGTGGGTACCTAATAGTTTCACTGTCCATCTAAATGGGTCATATGATTGGGTTCTAGATGATGGCTACCAGAAGGAAGATACACCATTTCTAATTCTAGCTCAAAAAATTATTCAACTCATTGCTTGTCAACGGAGAATTTAGTACAGCGACATTGGAGTCAGATGATGGAAGAAACCTGAATCCTGGAGCTACTTATGTCGACTTGAACAACAACAACAGCAGAGAAGAGCCATGAAATTAGAAAGGAAGGGTCCTTATGCATGACTGCCTAGTAAGTAACTATTACAAAGACGGTAGGCAGAAACCTCACATAAAAGTCACCAGAACCTCATGCTAAAAGTATTTTTGCAAGGACATCGGCCCAACTGTTCAACCTGGGATCGAGGCCATTCTTGTTTTCAATCATTGTGACCAAGGATTATTGTTTCAAAATATCTGATGTCATCCTCCTCATTTCTGTCCTTACAAACTTCCCCTTGTCTCTTTGAATAAGCCTCTGGTTTACTACAGTACATGTATTATCATGCAATGCTCTGCTACTCCCAAGTAAATATCTTTTTTTTTTTTTAAATTATTGAGAATATGTCTCTCTCTGTTTGTTTTAGGCTAACACACTTAGAAGAGAGTGTGTCATACTGGTTACCCAGCTCTCATCAGACAATGACCTGAAGGAGAAAGTGTGTGTGTGTGTGTGTGTGAGAAAGAGAGAGAGAGAGCGAGCGAGAGAGAGAGAGAGAGAGAGAGAGAGAGAGAGAGAGAGAGAGAGAATTCATGGATATTTTGGCTTGTTTTGTTTTAGCAGTTAGTGTTAATTTATTGGGCTAAGAAGGTCAATGGTGGTATCTTATAGAAGACCAATAGTTTCCTGATTCTTACTACACTTAGGTTATTGAGGAAATTGTTAGTTATCACCTCTTTATCATATAGGCATGTGATGAAAGTTGACAGAATCATCTTTGTGGTTTGCTTTTAGCCTTTCATGGAGTAGGAAGTGATCAGGGTGAACCAGGAGTCTCATCTTTTCTAGATAACTGAGTCTCTTCCTCCTAGTCAGAGAGAATTGCCCATTTCTATCTTATACTTGCTGAACACAACTGAGAAATACTCCTTCATAATCCCCAGATAATAAACACAAGAGAAAGAACTAGCACGTTTTCTCTTTTATCACGAATGGCCAAGAATATACTCGATATAATAAACATGAATCAGTGAAAGACAAGTAGATAATCACTCAGATTTTAGATGAATGTAAAGTAGCTTGCCTCATATTTAATAATGTATCTTATTATTTTTAAAGAAACGTAGGGATAATGTCTATTCAGTATCAGAGACAGACAATGACAAAGAAGTAAGAATACTCCCTCTTGTGGTTCTTTAGAAAAATAATCCCTGTTTTGGGAGCATATTGAGAAAATAAAAATACTGATTCAAAGATATTATCAATGATAACTGCAGCTTATCACTATTAAGAATTATCAATGTATAATTGATCTTATCCACTTCTCTTTGGTCTGTTTTTATGAATCTGATTAACCACATTAGGCTGTGCTAATGGGGACCCTCTGGAGTGTGTTTATGAGCTTGTACTGCTAACCTCAGGGAAAAACTGAGAATATGACATGAGGAAAGCACTCTTCCGTCTGAACCAGAAAAAGCCTGCTTTCCACTTGGATTCTCCCCCTGAAGAATAAAAAAGAAGCAGTAATTGTGACTAAGTTTCGTCTTTTTTTAAGTTGCATCTGTTTCCCCCAGCATGGCCTTGTACTATTGCTCTTGGAGACACTTTGACTTAAGAAGAGAGATCCTGGTGTAGGGACACTAACTCCTTCTAAAACACATTCCTCAGCATTATTTTGTGTGGGGTTTTAATGTGATTCTCTGATATATGCGTTTTTCCCTGGTTTGTTTTAAATATTACTCAGAAGCTTTGTTTTTCTCAAGGGAAAATTATCTGCAAAGGTTGGAAATAGGAATTTACTCATTTCTTAAGAAGGAAATAGGACAGCATTGCAATTAGAATACAAAACACATCTGAAGTCAGCAGTGGCTCCATGTGAAACTGCCATTTGTTTTCTCATAATTGATGTTCCCTGCCTTCCTCTTCTGCTGCTTCATCATTAGAAAGGTGATATCCTCCAGTTCCGAGGCAGGCTGACATCTGTGTGTGAAATCAATACATCCCTATATCTGTCTCTGGTTCTCTAGTTAGGATGTACATATTGTTCTAGTTTTCCCAGAAAATTCCTGGTATATACTGCTGTCTCAGTGTTCCATTGGATTTAGAAGTTGTTCCTTTTTCAATAAAGATTTTAACAATTTCAATAGTCATAAGATATAGCTTTAAGAACATTGGAGGCAATTTTACAAAAAGATTTAAATATTATTACATTGAAAAAACCCCCAGATTTTTTAGAGAAATATCTGTAACACATTAGAAGAAATTCTAAAAAGTACATGAATATATACCAAGAATAATTATCCTATTTTTGTAGAATAATATTCAACCCACTGATAAAAATGTCTTTAAATTTTTGTCTTATGTTGTTTTAAGAAAGAATCTTGCTTTTGGAAACAAATTGTTTTATTTGTACACTGATATAATTCAAATAATTCCACTCTGTGGTTAAGAAGCACATACTTTGAATATATATGTTATTTTAAACATCCTTTGCATTCTCAACAGTATACATTTGGGCATCAGTGGTGCCAGAGAACAATAGTCCTCTGGAGGAAAAGCAGAGATGTTTTTCTTCTGCTGCACCAGAATCTTTCAGTGGAACTTTCCCTGACTGTGGAAGAAACATATGAGGAGGTGTCTGTGGTCTCCTGAAATTTTGACTATTGAGAAGAGTAAATCCTAATCAATGCCTGCCATCTACCAGTGGAAATGAGAAGGGAAGGTGAACCAAAACCAAACCAAACCAAACCAAACACAATAACAACAACAAAACCATGTATAACATGTATCCCCTTAATCAAGAAAACAGGTGAGGAGTAGAAGAGCAGGGGCAGTGGGGACCAGGTGAGATCAAGAGTCACTCCAGGATGCCATCATATCTTCTGCTTGACACACTGTGATTAGAAGTGCTCAAAATTATTCCATAAGTGGGAACTTTGTCCCACTGGCACACACTCTGAATTTCTGAACCCATGGGGCCTGTCAATGGGCAGAATTATCCAAGTACTAATGGAAAAATCAGAATTTTTTTTTCAGTAGGTAACAAGAATGTGTGAATTAGCTAAAGCCAAAACATTCTTCATATTGGTGGAAGATATTTCTTCATAGTGATAGAAAAAGCTAAAATAGAAGGATCAAGAAACAGATGTTGATAGAAATGCTTGGTGGCTACAAACCATGTATTTCTATATTAACTTCTCTGACAGTTGCTTAAAATTCAAAAGGTCAGAAGTAATGCAGTGCGCTTCCCTATCTGCTCAAAGTAGAAAGCAAGATCAAGTGACATTTTGCTTTTCTGTCCTATTAGTGGCTTTGTTCTCCCTAACATTACCTTGTGTCCGGGCTTTCCTGACCTCTGCCAAGTAGGTTTCAAAATGTGAAGGGCTGAGTACCATGTGTCTTAGAAGAGAACCCATTATCACTCCATATGCCGTTAGAACAGTGAAAACAACAACAACAATGAATCAATGGAACTTTAACACTGGTTAACATAAAACTACCCTACCCCATCTTCCTGTTGCGCAAAGGGAGGAAATTGTCATGGACCTGGAACTAATACCTCTTTGCTGTAGTTTCCTTGGTAGCAGCATCAGAAATCTGCTGAGGCAATTACATGTATCACTGATTATGCAGCTTTCAACCATCTTAAAGGAGCCATGGTTACTTGTCTTTCATTCACTTTCAATAAATTTCTTTACTTTGACATTCAAAGCATTGGGTGTCAAGACCTTGGAGGCCTTTAGGATGTTTTGCTTTATTTCTCTAGTCCTCCCTTGTATTTAAGTCTGCTTCTAGGCAAAAGTATAGCATCCATGGCTTGTAAAACTGCAGCCAAGGGGTGGGTATACAAGGGGATCATTTTTCTCAGACATGTGGGATTCACATCCAAGCTCACTTAATTGTTGACAGCTAATTGGCTGCTGTACTGAGGGCCTCAGTTCCTCACTGGCTCTTGGCCAGAGGCTGCCATCATCCATTCCTTACTCTGTGGACCTCTCTAACGTGGCACCTCACTTCATTAAAGGCTGCAAGCTGAGAACTCAACTAAGAGAGTCAACTAGCAGGGTGAAGTTCCCAATCTTTTTTAAGTTAATCACAGAAGTCATATGCTCTCAATGCTTTCATATTCTGTTGATTATATTGAGGAGGAGGTGGAAAGAACTGAGAACCCGGAGGTAGGGACCACATTGGGGTTATCTCAGAGTACCAAGAAAAGGAACTCTATTGTGGAATGTGACCACAACTTCCAGTTTTAATATGACTTACTGATATGCATGGTGTTAATACATAAGCATATTCCATATAATCACTTCACACTTTCAAAGTGGTTACTCAGCCTTGAAGGGTTCTTAACCCACATATGGACATAGCCAAGGAGAGACTCAGATGACCCAGTTAGCCATGTGTAGATTCATGACCCACAGAAATTTTGAGTTAATTAATATGTGTTGTTCTGAGCTTCTAAATTTTAGGTAATTTATTGCATAGGAATAGATAACTAATACTAACTCCATTCCATTTTCCAGTCTTAATTCATTTTATACTCTAACCCCATTAGGATGAGGATTGAGCCCAAAGTGAGGCATAAGCAATTCTCAATTACTCAATAGGTATATTGAGCATGTGTTTAAAGTTCAAGTAAATTAGGGATGTTTGGGGGGGAATGGAATAATTCAAAATTTCATATTTTAAAAAGTAATCACGATCAAAATCATCATGATAGTCATTATCATACCATCAGAATTTTGTTGAAATTCTTCAGATCTATTTTAAGATGAAACGTTGTTTATATTTACAATTATAGATAGGGCCACCATAATCTTTTTAATACCCAGGGCCTTTAAACATCTTAATTTGATTTTAGGCTTAGAAAGCAGGAAAGCAACACTGAAGTCAACTTAGAAGGGCTAGAGGTTTATTTGGAGAGCATGGCTATAAGAGATAAAATAGAGAGGAACAAAGAAAGGGCAGGAAAAACCATTAGATCATGATGCTGATCTGTCCCTCCTGAAAGAAAATGATAAAGTCAGAAAGGGCAGAGGGAGCCTCAAACCATGGAGCGGATCTGACAGTCTTAAACAATCCACCTGGGGCCCCTGGAGCAAAGACCACTGGAGGAGAAGTCTCACATCAGGCATAAATGGCAGTTCCTTCTACCCAGTGTGCTCAGCCATTGACCAAGGTTACTGAGAAGAGCATAACCTCAGTTCCAAGGCTGAGGCACATCCTGGAGACACTAACAGTCCACAAGTTCTTTTTTAATGAGAGATCTACACAGAGCGCCTCCATGGTTGCCACATAGGGCTGTATATTTATGGCTCCCCTCTTCTCTTCAAGTTTGACCTGCTTTCCTGCTCATCCCTGCAAACTTATCTTCTTTATTATTTTTGTTTTTGTCTGTTTATTTTTCATGGCTTTTCTGCTTCTCTGTAACTTAATCTTCCTCATGGTACTGAATTGTCATTTAAGGCCCCTTGTAACAAATCAATTTATAGCTTGGCTTTTCTTGGCAAATTCTCTTTTCGACAAATTTGAAGATAGAACATGTTCTACCTTCAAATTTGTCGAAAAGAGAATTTGGTCAGGTAACTATCCTGGGGCCATCAACTCTGATGGTGTAAAAGCTATCCTTTACAGAGACTACTAGCAGAGTAATGGACAATTTGCTACTCGCATGGCATAGTGCAATAAAAGTTGTTATTTTAGTCAGTTTTTTTTTCCCTGCTGTGACCAAAAGATCTCACAAAAACAATGTAGAAGAGGAAAAGTTTATTTGGGGGCTTACAGTTTCAGAGATCTCAGTCCATAGATGTCTAACTTCATTCCTCAGGGTCTGAGGTGAGGCAGAATATCATGGCCGAAGTGTGTGACAAAGAAAAGCAGCTCAGGACATGGCACCAGGAAGTACAGAGAGCTCTGCCAAGAACAAAAGATGTACCCCAGAGGCATGCCCCACCCCCCAAGACTCACCTCTTCCAGTTATACCCTACCTGCTTATAGTTACCATCCACTGATTAGTATAAGGCTCTCCTTTCCCAATCATTTCCCCTCTGAATGTTCTTGCATTATCTTAAACATGAGCTTTTGGGGGACACCTCACATCTAAACCATAACAGTTTTTTCATTCACATAACTCTAATGCAGATGTTGGGCATCCAGTTTTCCTGGATGACTCTCCTCCAAGACATATCAGGGATCCAGGCCTTTTCTCCCTCATAGTATTGATATCTTTACCAAAGGATTCCATTGTCACTCAGAGGCATAGATAGTATAAAGAAGAAACATGTGCTTTCAACTGCCTCTGGTGGGAAGAGGCACATCACTTTTCTTGACATTATACTGGTGGAAGCTAGCCATATGTTACCATCTTACATACAAAAGGACTGGGAAGTGTAGTTTAGTTCTGTGTCCAGGAGAAGAAAAAGTATTTTATATGTTCTGAGTCAATTTCTGCAGTCTGTACTTCTGGTCTTCAAATATAGGTTTCGTGCTTTCTCTCACACATACAAGATATTCACTCTTTTCCCTGGTGGAAAATCCAAGATTTCATCCTGTCACTGCTTCTAACTCAAGGTTAGGATGTCCAGGCGATGGGAAATTTTCTCCTTTAGTCCTATAGCCCATGATCTATAAGGACAAGTTATTAGTTTGCTGTTCTCCTCCTCCAACACTCAGTAGTAGGATAATTATATAAACATTTTTGTTAAAAAAAAATCCTGGCAGAACAGAAGACACATGAAAATCATTAAGCCATAGCAATTCTAAACTCTCACTGAACCAATCCTGTGAGGATCTGCTTCTGTGGGGTGGAAGAAGTCTATCCATTGGAGCCAATTTCCATTGTTCTTGAGGATCTCCTGTCTATTGCTTTCTGTGGCCCCTGGCTTTTCTTTCTAGCAAGTTCCTCCAAGTTTATTATTTTCCATGGCCTCCTCTGAACTTGGTTTAGGAGAGAGCACTCCTCAGCTATTACACAACTTTCAGAACTTCACTTGCTTGGGGAAGTTGGAAACCCAAGCTTTTTATAAGACTTAAAAGTCAAACATTTCTATTTCTGACTCCTGATACATGGTAATATATTTCGTTCAAAAATTTAGTAGCTTCCTACCTATTCATTTTTAGTCATTTCCATGTACCCACCAACCCCCCAATTTTTTCCTAGATATAGTTCTCAAGTGTGTTTCCCCTACCCCCCAACCTACCCACTCAGCTTGACGGTGGAGCTATCAGCCTTGAATGGGAAGACCATGCTCTAGATATGCTCTTTGCTGGGAGGCTGAGTCATTCTATTCAATAGGGCACTAGGCTTCGTCTCTCATTTTAAATCTAATTTTCTATGATTTGGAGTACAAAAATAGTTTTTTCTACCCAGCAAGCCCATGGCTTTCTGTACTTTCCTTATTCCCTTTAATTTTCTTTTTCCAAATTGATTAGTCTTTCCCTGAACTCACTTCTTTTTTGTAATATCTTGCTTCCAGCAGTCAGTAACAACCAATAAACGTGAGCAATTCTCTCTTTTCCAACCTCTTCCCCTATATCCATATGCGAAGTGGTTACATGGGGTGCTTCCCACTTCGTGGCAGATATTATGTCACCGTATAAGATGGCTCTCTAGGTACTTCACCTGTCATAGCTGTGTTCTTACTCCCCACTGTCCAACTGGTGAGCTAGTGACACATATTTCATATTTTTCTTATAGCCATGTCTCAGTTTGTCTCGGCAATTTCTGTGGAAGGGAAAATAATACTGCTGTAAGAAACAACCCCCAAATCTCAGTGACTTATTATGGTATAAGTTTATTTTCCACCTGGGCAGAGTCATTATAGATGTTCCTGGTCAGGCAGCTCTCTTCCAAATGGTGACCCAAGAACTCAGGCTTTCTCTATGATATCTCTGCCCTCTTCGATATGTAGTTTCTAAGATTACCCTGAAAAGGGAAAAGAAATTGCTTTGGTCTGTATGAGACACATCACTTCTGCTTATGTGTTTTCAGAGAAGCAGGTCACAAGGATCACCCAGACATATGGCTGCTGGGAAATGTAGTTGAGCTGTTAGCCCAGCAATAAGAAACACATTTTGGGAAATATCTAGCCAGTCTCTGCCATACTATTTTAAAACAGAATGAATGAAGGGAGGCCATGAAAGACAAAAGCAATGAAAGAACAAGAAAAGTGTTATTTTTACCTTACTGATAAAGGAACTGAGACCCAGAGAAGCTAAGAAAAGTGCCCATGGCCATGAAGTCTAAAAGGATATGAATTAAGTACCAAATAGGGGTGTACTTGACTTCAAGTCCTAACATTTAAAATTATATCCCAGAGTTCTCTTCGTAGTTTTCAGAAGTCACACTTATAGCACTATTTTTATCTTTATGATTAACAGAAGCTAAGACTATGTGATTTGGGTTATCTCTCATTTTACCCAAAATATAATACTTGCATATATTTTTGGAAGCCATGGCTAAATATGGAAAGGATTTATATATATATGTATATATTTATCTGCCAATGATTTAGATTTGATTTGAACTTTCTTTTTATGAAAGTTCATTTTATTACCTTAATTATATGTAGGGAGAAATAGTCTCCCTTTTTCCATGTATCCATTTGTTTTAATTTATTTCTGACTTGAGATGATGGAATTCAAAACAAAGTCTTATTAAGATTCTTTCAATTTTCCTGAGTTGAGCATAAAAATATAACCTGTTTCTTGCTCAGAATCCTTTATTAGTTTTTTTTTTTGGGGGGGAAGGGGAGTTGGATAATATAAACCTAAAAGACGTTTCTCTTTATTTTCAAACAAATATTTTTAGTTGTAGATGGACACAATATCTTTATGTTATTTATTCTTATGTGTTGCTGAGGATCGAACCAAGAGCTTCACACATGGCAAGCTGTCTACCATGGAGCTACAACCTCAGCCCAGATGTTTCTCTTTATATTAATCATTTTCTCCCACCTAAATAATCTTAAGACACACAAAGGAAAAATAAAAACCTGAAATTAAATTCCCCATTGCTTTTGTTGGTTCATTTTATCAACTGTTTGTTGAGTGGTTGGTTTAATGGAACAACTCCCTAAGAACATATAAAACTTGGACCAACCTATTTTGGCCATTTTCCACATCTTTTTCGGAAGTCAAGACACAAGATAAAGTTTTTCTTATTGTTAAACAATGAACAGAATGATGTGGATATTAGACTGTGAAGAAAAAAAAAATACCCTGATATATATTAGGTAGCTTGAATGCTAGTACTAAGTCCTGCATTTTGGAATTACTTTCTGCCAATAGTGAGTTTACCTTATAATCTGTGACCAAAGTTGAAAAAAGTTGGTGGCCTTGAACTTTCCCTCTTACATTTTTTCCTAGCTCCTTAATAATTCAGTCAGAGTTCACAGGCTGTCCATGTGTTTAGAGCAAATTGGAAAAAAAACGTGAAAGGAGATGACGAATGTGTCCCTTCCCATAATGCAAACATGAGAATTCCTGCTTTCATTCTTCCATTGTCTGTGTCATACTTTGAAAATAAGCCCTACTTTTTACTTTTATTTTTAAATTTGATTCTGGACCTGTGGACCTTGCGGGTAGAACACTGGAAATTGCTCACCTTGTTCTTTCGGGAAATGTATTTGGTTAAATGGTACTTTGCCTTTACCCTTTCTAAGCACAAAAAACCCTGAGGCTTGTCCTTTGAGGAAGCACATAAACTAGGGAAGCATAAATCCCCATTTATCTCAAACTACAAGTCAGACATTTAGCTGCTCAGACATTTAGCTGCTTCTCAGAGAGCAGCAGCTCGGTATAGTCAATGTTCTGATGGACAAAACGCTTGGAGATTCCATATCAATAGTACATAAATGTAGCAAGAAAACAGGCTGTAGGCCAAACTAGAATTCAGTCACATCTGGCACATTTGCTGTTCTGGTAAGGCCAACTCACCAAAAGACTATTTCCTGAAAGACTGAAGAGATTTCTCTTAGGAAGTATTTGTCCTAAGAGAGGAGGAGTTTAGCCCTGTAACAAAGCCTTAGTTGTTAGGGTGGATGTGATTCCAAAATAGCATCAAAATTTGTACTTTGATTTAACTTGTAGTCAACACCCCATTGGATTTGGATTTTGATGCTGTGGAGAACAGTGGGTCTGTGCATAAACCTCCAAGATTTGATTTTTCCAACAACTCTCTAGATGTACAAATGATCCTTCCCTAGAATGGGATATTGGGGTTATGGTGGTGGGTCAGAATCTAAAGATGTCCCTCACCTCAAGATTTCTGGCCTTTGGTTACCCATTTAAAAACTAATCTAGATACTCCTTTGAAGGAATTTTGCAGATGTAATTCAAATCCCAAGTTAATTACCCTTAAAGTATGGTGATTGTCCATGTGGGGCTAATTCAATCAGATCAGCTCTTTTAAGGCAGAGAGTTTCCTGTAGGTAGGAACAAAAGAGGAAGTCACAGGGGGAATTGATGCAATATTGCTAGATTGAAGATGAAGGATCCTTGTGCCCAGGAATGCAGGTGTGTTAAGGAGCTGACAGCAGCCCCTGCCTGACAGTCAGCAAGGAAAGATGGACATCAATTCATATTTGGCCAACCACCTGATTGAGCAGATTCTTTTCTAGGGCCTCCAAATAAAAGCCCGGTCCATCCAGTGGACACCTTGATTTCAGCCTTAGGAAACTCTAAGCCTGTAACTTAATAGAGGTATGCCAAACTTTCAACCTACAGAAGCATGAGAAAGTTTGTGTTAATTTGTTGTGCAGCAATAGAAAGCTAATACAGTCACACAATATGAGGAGGCTTTGTATTTGGGGATCCAGGTCTTGGGCTGTGGTGTTCTAGTGGGTGCCCAGAGGTAAGAGATGGCCCACAGTAAGACAGGAGTTGGAGAGTATTTGTGAAACATCTTCCAATACTCCTAGAAATGCTCCTGGTTGGAGTGAGGAAAACAATGATATTTGAGTTATTACAGTTAATATGAGTCATTAGAATCTACAGGCTGATCCAAACTCAGGGAAATTGTCCACATTTCCATAAGCTCCCATTTAATATCTAGCATCTACTTCATCCACCAAGAACACAATTCTTCTTTGTCTTATTTCTGATTCTCTCCTCCCCATTCCTAAATTCAGGGCCCTAGCCTCTTTTGGTAAATGCAAGATAAGAGATTAGTGAGTATAGTCTTGGATGATCAAGACAGTAGAAACAAATATCTCTTGATTAGTAAGTCTTCAGTACTGAGATAAAATAGCAGCTTACTCTTGAGAGATAGGTTATATTATGTTTTGGAGGTGAGGTGTCCCCCAAAATCTCATGTATGAAACAATGCAAGAAAGTTTAGAGGAAAAATGATCGGATCATGACAGCCTTAATCCAATCAGTGAATTAATCACCTAAGGGGATTAATTGAGTGGTAATTGAAGGCAGGTGAGATGTGGCTGGAGGAGGTAGGGCATGAGGGCATGGCCTTGGGATGGAGATATATATATATATATATATATATATATATATATATATATATATATATATAGACATATCTATCTATCTATCTATCTATCTATCTATCTATCTATCTATGTATTTGGCAAGTGGAATTCTCACTCTGCTTCTTGATGGTTATGTGAATCACTTCCCTCCACCAAACTGTTCTACCAGGTTATTCTGCCTTACCTTGAGCCCAAAGGAATGGAGACTGCTGTCTATGGATTGAGACCTCTGAAACTGTGAGCTCCCCCCAAAAAACCTTTCCTTTCTCTACAGTTGTTCTGGTTGGGTCATTTAGTCACAGCAGTGAAAAAGCGACTAAAACAGATTATCTCTTTCAGTATAATTAGGAGGTTTTATCACAAACTTCCTACTAAAAAATAGTGAGCAAACATTTTATACTGGTTTTTATTTTTTATTTTTTTTTTTTGACCCTGAAGGCTATTTTATTTTATTTTTTTAAATTTTTATTATTAGTTGTTCAAAACATTACATAGTTCTTGACATATCATATTTCATACCTTTGATTCAAGTGGGTTATGAACTCCCATTTCTACCCTGTATACAGATTGCAGAATTATACTGGTTTTTAAAGTTAACTGATTTATTTATTTTAATTAGGTATACTGGGTTTTTAACAAGAGAAAGTTGGTCCAACTATGAAAGAAGATGGGATTTTCATTTTCAAAGCCAGGATACAGATTAGTAAAGGAGAAAGTTGGTCCAACTATGAAAGAAGATGGGATTTTCATTTTCAAAGCCAGGATACAGATTAGTAAAGGATGATTGTACTATAGTTGTTCTATAATTTTATTTACTTTTTGCACCATAATTTTATAAAAAGTCTTGTTGGGAGGCAATTCTCCATAGATCTCTTGTATTTCTGCATATCTTCTAAGCAGACACATTGACAGTTTTTGTTCTGGAATATCTTTTCAAGTGTGTTTACATGGTAAACTGCCTTGGAAGATAAAAGGTCTCCATCCAAGGTAAAGTGCAGATTTGTTTGCCGTCCAGGGCAATAAAGGTAATGTCTCTTTCCAGGACAGAGGGTAGGTAGCTTTGCTGGCAGAAGCCTTTAAAAGTCTGTTGTTCTCAAAATTCAGAGTTTCTCACCTACCATCTAATCCCTGTGTGCACAGGCTAACCAGTTGTAGTTTCTAGTTTGCCTGAGGCTGGCATGATTATAGCACAGAAAATGCTGAATTCCAGAAAATGCTCTAGTCTTGGGAAATGGAAGAAGTGGTCACCCTAGTGAGTTATGATTACCTGAGATGCTCCATGTCATCCCTGGGGGATTTGAGAGGCAGGGGAATCAATGCAAGCTAGAAGTTCATGCTGACTGCGGTGGTATGAGAAATCAAGGTTTGTTTTTGTTGTTGTTATTTGTTTTGTTTTGGTTTGTTTGGTTTCTTTTTTTTTTTTTTTCTTTCTCTGATTCCGAAATCTTGTGTTCTCATCTAGCATGCTTAAAGCTGTGGCCGACTAAGGTGTTGGGCAGCACATAGAGAAAAGTCTTAGCTATTTCACAGTTCTTTACAAATATAAACCCAGTAGTTGCTGGAAATGTAGTTGGAAAAAAGTCTATTTTAGATTGAAAAAAAGGAGCACACCCATAAGCTTCATCTCAAGTTTTCCAAATGCTGATCTGTGAAGTGGGTAACTCAAAAGAAAATTAATTTATGAGTGCAATTTGTAAGGACTTGTATTTCTTTTACTCATAAGTTACTTAGAAGTATATTGCTTGATTTCCAAACATTAAGGAATTTTTCTAATTATCTTTATGTCACTGACCTTTTGTTTAATCCCACTCTGGTCACAAAATGTCCTCTATGATTTCAACTTTTTAAACTTGTTAAGATTTGCTTTTGTCTATTTTTGTAAATGTCTACATGTGTTTGAAAAAAAAAAGTGTGCTCTGTGGTTGTTGGCTGTAATGTTATCCATATATCAATTAGGTTAAAGTGGTTTATAGTGTCGTTTAAATTTTCTGTATTCTTATGTTTTATTTTTTTTTGTCTGCTTTTTCTGTCTATTATAACAGTTTCAATTATGATTGTGGATATGTTTCCTTTGCCTTTATATATTAGATTATTCCGAGTTAGGAATATTTTATCTTCCTATACAGTGGATTCTTTTGTCATTTTGGAATATCTATCTCTTTCTAGTTATTCTTATCTTAAAGTCTACTTTTCTTGGTATTCAAGCTAATACTAACTTTAAAATTTTTGTTTTAACTTTTACATGGTATCTACTTTCTGATTTTACTTTTTTCCTGTGACTTTGTGTTTAAAATGAATTTCTTATAAGAGTATATAGTTAGATCTTAGTGCTTTTTCATTTGTCTTTTAATTCTTTAGACCATTTACATTTCATATAACTTCAAATAGTTGAGTTTAAGTCTGTCAACTTCTGTTTGATTTTCATGTCTCCTATCTGTTCTTGATCCTTAATTTTTCCATACTTTAATTACTTTAAATTAACAACGTATTGTTTATTACTCTTTTTTCCCACTATTGGCTTTTTTAGTTGTCAATTTAAAAATCATCATTTTAGTGCGTTCCATTTAATTATAATCTATATGTCCATGTCCCATTTCAATCTATCTTAAATTAGTAACTACCAGTTACAGTCTAAAAGCCTTCAACTGTTTAATTCCATTTACCTACCTGCCACTATTTGTGCTAGTGTTATCTTATATCTTAACACATGAGACATTAATATGAGTTGAGGGAAATTTGAATGTAGCTTTTGTATCCTTCTTTCAATTCCTTTCCTGTCTGAGATTTTGAGGCTCAATTCCAAACCACTTTGGCAGCCCTCAACTCAGACCTTTTTATCCTCAGTCCAATAAGACTGTCATTTCTAGTTTGAGCTATATTCCCCTTCATCACAATTTGAAAAAAAGCCATCACATGAATGTAGAGCTCACCATATGTGCTTCCCTTCTCTCAGGGACTGAGAAAGCCCTGTCTGTACTGGTTTCTTGCCAATGCCTTCAACCAGTTGATTTATATATGTTATCCAGGTTTTATAGTTGTTTTTGGCAGAAGTATTAGTTCAATGCCAGTTACTTTATCATGCAAGGCAAAGATTGGAGATCACTTAGAACATTTTTATAAACAGAAATTTCCTGACATCTAATGTTTGCTGCTCTGGAGGTAGAATTCATGTAAATGCATGATTATTTTTGAAATCATGTTTTTAAAGTAATAAAATAATTCCCTAGCCTCCCCTAATGTTGACCAGTTATTATTTTTAGTATAATTATGAACTCATGGATTTTTGTTGTGCTTCAGTCCATTATAGGTATTATTAAAATTCCCCTATTATTGACTACTGGGCGTTTCTTTATGTCAGTTTCTGAGTTAATGACCCTGCCTGCCTTGGTTCCTTTGTTGGTTAGATATGTGACAGGACAGTCCAGACCTAGGTTTTGTGCTTCCTCCCCGAGGCCTGGAATCAGCCATTTATCAAGGGATGATGGTGGAGTATGAGAGAAGCATCCCAGGTAAGTAGTGTTTTCAGAGCACTGTCAGTGTCAGCAAAAGCTGGAAGGTACAGAGAACAACCCGAGGAAGGAGCTGAAACCAACAGGTGGTAGTTCCAACTGGCAATTTGTGATTTCTACAAGGCAGAGAGAAAAATTCATGGAGACAGGAAAAGTATGAGAGATTAGGTAAAATGAATTGAGGAAAACGAGAGAAAGAGATGGAGAATGAAAGCCTGATAAATAGTGTTAAACAAAAGGGCTGGGGTGTGAAACGGTAGCGCGCTCGCCTGGCATTCGTGTGGCCCGGGTTGGATCCTCAGCACCACATACAAAGATGTTGTGTCCGCCGAAAACTAAAAAAAAAAAAAAAATTAAAAAAATAAAATAAAAAGTCATAGGAAGCTGTTGCTTCAGACTAAGCTCCTGCATGGGAGCCCCAACAGACCAGACTGAAAATCAAAGTAAAGTCATCAAAACCAAAGATCCATGTTCCCAAACTGAGGCTAAATTGTTATGTGATTGAGAAATCAGGAGATAGAGATAATAGCCAAATTTCCCAAACAGGCCAGTTTCAAATGGCATAATGAAGAAGTTTCCTCTGCTTTTATACTTAGGGAAAAAAAAAGTGATCCAAAGTGAACAAATCAGTTATTTTTCTAATGCTGTGTCTCCTCGCCCACACCTTATGAGGATAATGACTGTGAAATAATCAATCCACTTTTTGTTCCTTGTTTCTGCTTTCTGTAGCCCTTCTGTCTATAAAACCAACCTCTTTCTGCTCAGCGCTGTCGAACTCTGATTCCAATTTAAGGGATGAAGTGCTGCTTGATTTTAGAGTTGCAAATAAAGCCAATTATTACATTTGAACTAAATTTGTTGTGATTTGTCTTTTAACAAGATTAACATTTTAAACAAATTAGTACATATGTTATTATTTCTTGTTCTAAAACATTTCAGTATACCAAAATTCATTATTAATTCTTATGTCATTAGTAGCTACATAAACTCGAGCAAAGGAATTGAATATTTGAGGCCTTTATTTTGATCAAAGATTACTTGGAAAATATTTCTTTATAGAGCTCAGAAAATGTGATGATTTACTTCAACTTGTTATCTAAGTAAAATATTCCCTTTACTAGTGGGAAGAATTGTCAGACACCATAAAGAAAGAATGAATACAATATACCCTAATTAATTTGTATATTTATTGGTGATAAATCTCTTTCATCTGTGATCACACTATTATTATTATCAGTGTAATATATTTAAACATTTATTTAATGAACATTTATTGTTTACAGTCTTAGGATATGAACTGTTCCGTAATAGTTTCCACTGAAGTTCCTGGGATGGACAATATTATCACTTGCAATGTAATTTTCCTGGGCAGGAGCTAGCTGAATGATAAAGTCATGACAATTCTAATTAGCTAATGAGACAGTTAAATAGTAAAATTATGTTAATATTGATGATAAATTATGTGTGTTGTAGATGGTTTTGATTACTTTCTTTAGGAAAGTGTCTTCACCCCAAAATAGGACAGATTCCCAGTTAAAGGGATATGCCTTAATAGTTGCAGCTATGAAAGGAATTCAGTACTTGTCAGCTGATCTCACTCTGTGATAGATGAAGCAGTGTTTCCGAATCCAAGAACTTTATTAAGCCTAGTGGTAGAGACCAGTAAGTTAGAGAAACTATTTAGGATATGAAGTAAGTGCTTTAAGAAGGTACATATAGCTGCTCAGGAAGGTAAGGCAGGAGTTAAAAGCCAGCCTCAGCAATTTGGTGAGGCCCTGAGCAGATTATCGAGACCTTGTCTCAAAATAAAATATAAAAAAGGCTGGGGATGTGACTCAGTGGTTAAGTGCCCCTGGGTTCAATCCCCAGTACAAGAAAAAGAAAAAAAAAAAAGTATGTAGCAGCAGGAGTACTGCAGGCTTCCTAGAGGATATGACCCCTGAGCCTTCTTATTGGCATTCATCCACAGTGGAAGCATTCCAAGCAGGGGTCAGAGGAATAGGAGAGAAGGCTGTACTGTGCCTGTGTCTAATGGGCCTTTGTGCCATGAGGTGGAGTTTGCATGTATCCCCTACCAGAGGGGAGGGGATAAAACACAAAAACCAAAAGCAGTGGGTGATATTAGGTAAGTGCAAGGAAAATTTAGCTAGTAGAATCTACCCAGAAATGTTTTACTAATTAGGTATGAGAGATTAAGGGAATGGATGAATTAAGTGTGCTTCCCAGGTTCCTGATTTTATTAACTGAATGAATAATAGAGTCTAGTCAGGGTGGGGTGGAGATGATCAGGCTGTGGTGGAATGTAAATATGATGAATCTGGTGTTTATATCTCTCTATATTATCTATAGTTTTGTGTGAGTGTATTTCTCATGGTATTTTTTTGAACCTTAGAGATCTTGTAAGAAAAACCTCTGTATCTCACAGGTAATGAAGTGTATTGCATGTTTTTATTAGGAAACATTTGTCTTGTCTTGCTGCCCTTTAGGCTGTTTACTTATTCTGCAAGCTTTCATGTGTTCCTTGGATATTGTTATGTAGTCAGTGGATGTCTCTGTAGTGAAAAGACACACATAGAGCTATTTCTCATAGAGCTAATATTACTTTCTTTAGGAAAGTGTCTTCACCCCAAAATAGGACAGATTCCCAGTTAGAAGGATATGCCTTGATAGTTGCAGCTATGAAAGGAATTCGGTACTTGTCAGCTGATTTCAAGTTTAGGGGAGGGAGTTAACTAAAAATCCTGGCGGGGGTGGGGGGGAACCCAGGCAATCTGGAGGCAGAAAGGCAGTATATTGAAATGGAAAAGAATACACAGTTTAGGAGACTGTGCATATCCATTTTTTGCTTTCATGAGAATCTGCCAGATTAACTGTGTTTTCAGTCACTTTGCCATTTATTTCAGGTATATGTTCAAGACTGAAATGTTTACCCCTCTGGAAGTACAAATATGGATAGGGATATGGATTTAATTCTTTTTATTTTTTTAACCTGTTTTTGTGGGAGGTAGAAAAACCTCACGAAGAGTCCTGGGGCATCACCGTGGAACCTCACTTGTCTCTTTCTGCCTCGGGGCAGGCTTTCATCACCCTACTTCAGACCCACTGAAATAACCTCCAACCATGTCCGGGGTTCCAGACTTCCTTCTTTCTGATCATTTCAAACACTGCTAGAAAGAACTGCAGGCATTCATCTAGTCTTTAACAACATGCATGCTCTCTGTGTTTGTATTTACAGCCATACCTCTAGGTTTTATTTTTAACTTCAGTATGGGATAGTGTTTTTGAAATTTCTCTTCAAAAGGCTTGAATGAAGTGTAAATATTTAACCTCAGCGTTTAAAGCCTTCTATGATCTGATCCACCCACCTTTCCCTTCAGTTGTCACATTTATTGTTCACATTACCAGGAAGGCTGATCTGCAAGGATTAAAGCAATGAGAAAGTTTTGAAATGAACAAATGAAGGAATCACTTACGCATCATCCATCTATTTGACTATTTCCTCCTCAGGTTCTCTGCATGTCTAAATTCTGTGCTAATTTAAGGTTGGGATCAAATGCCACCTCCTCTATGATACTTTCCCAGGTTCTTTCACACAGAAGAATCATCTTCTCTAAATTCCTATAATATTTTATTTATGTCTCTTTTATTATGCTTACTTTATTCTTGAACTTATTTTTACATCTCTACAATCTATAATATTTATCTTTGAACCTTCCCTAGATGCTAGATTCATGAGATTTAGAACATAAAAGGTGCTTAGTAAATGTTCCTTGGGTCTATTGATTAATAAAGTTGAACAAGAACTTAGAGGTGTGCTATGGTTTGAATGTCTGTCCCCTCCAAAGCTTATGTTGAAATTTAATTGTCACTTTAACACTGTTAAGAGGTGGGACTTTCAAAAGGTGATTAGGGCATGAGGGCCCCACCCTCATGGGTGGGATTAGTGTTGCTATAAAATGGCAAATTTGGCCTCCTCTTGCTCTCTCTTTCATCTTCTACCATGTGATGATGCAGCAAAAAGTCCCTTGAGAGATGCTGGCACCTTGATCTTGGACATTCTGACCTCTAGAACTGTGAGAAATAAATTTGTGTTCATAATAAATTAATTACCCAGTCTCAGTTATTCTGTTATAGCAGCACAAAAATAGACTAAGACAAGGTGATTGTGGATGAATTCCTAAATCTCTAGAATAGGTTCTGTTTGTACATATATGGATCTCTTTTTTGTAAATGGAAACCAATGAAAACAAAATTACAGGCAATTTTGTTATGAACACCTCAGTGACTAACAACTTTGACAATAATAACAGTCATGCTTTGTTGAAAACTGACTTAGTGCCAGACAATCTAATCATTTTAAGTCAATTGTTACAGTATCTTCAAAACTACCTTTCAAGGACTATCTCCATTTAGATAATGAGCATATTGAGACTGAGGCTGAGTCTTTTATTTGCCAAGAAACTGAACTGAGAGTATAAATATTGATGTGATTCCAAAGCTCTAGCCACTAGGCCAGCTCTCTGCACTCTTTTTGACTAGGAAATACTTTTGATTAACTAAGTTAAATGTCTTGTGTGATACTGATGTGGACATAAGCGTGACTCAGAAACCTGGGTACCTGCAGTGGCAAACATTATTCTCCCTAATAGAGATGTAATGGCTTTTTTGCTATAGGTGGAAGAAGGTGCCTTTGGTAAAACTTTTGGATGAAATCTCAGAATTAAAGTTCATCTTGATCACCATTTTCTGTAAGAATTAAATATTAAAACCTGTAATTCAATGGTGAAAGTGAATTTTGAGGGTATTCCTAACTGTGCTACCTGATTATAGCTGAAAGACAAGAATGTTTTCCTAGATTGCTTTCCTCCTGACTTCCTTATTAATTGAATGTCTCCACCTCCTCTATCTCCAGTCATTCCTTGAATACACTAACTGCAATGTCTCTGGGATGGATGGAAGGCAAATTACTCAGGTACTAAACAAATGAACTGCAGAATCACCAGTTTTATTTCACAAAATTCTTATGATTTTCTGTTTAAGAGAACATGCAATATAGCTAAATCAATGCATTTCTAATTCTGTAGCTGTTTGGTGGGTGGGTTCATTATCTATAATATGGGAACAGGAGAACATTGCTTCTCTTTCCTTCCATTTTCCCAATTTGCACAGTTAGGTAAACAAGGGATGTTCTAGCTTTTTCTTGTCCCTTTCCTGTACCTAAACTCTGTCTTGAGTAAGGAGAATTTCTATTTTTTTCCATTTCAGCTCTTCTTTTACTATTTTCTAGTACTAATAATTAGTGAATGAAAATGACTCATGTTTTTAGTGTGGTAATTTGTGTTTTGTATGTCTGTGATTTTATTTTAGCTAAAAATAAAGATTTAAGAAAAATAGACTGATAATATTAACCTCAAGACTATGTTGTTGGAGCAGAAGACCAGAAGCAAGCTGAGTTAGGGCTCCTACTCTTATTTTCTCCAGTACTTATCAGTGACTACAGCACTAAGACAAGAGCATGGTCTTAGGACTGGACATCAGGAGAACATGTCCCAGCTCTGACACTCAGTATGCTTTTGAGCAAGTTACTGGACCTATCTATCCTCAACTTCCTATTCCAAAAAGATGACTATGATAATATTTATATTTATCTCAATAAAGTAGGGTTAGGATCTATTTGATCTTCAGGTGGTCAACCTTACACTTACACTTATGTATTCAATCTGAGTGGATCACATTCATTTATTCCTTCAACAAATATTTGAGTGTCCACTGTGTACTGACATTGTGCAGTTATTGGCCATGTGCAGTGTACATAGCACATTGTCTAAGTTTACTCAGATATCAAAGCATACAGAGCAGAATATGAGATTCATATGTCAAAAGGTTAGGCTTTTGATGAGAATCTATGCAGGAGACTGTGAACTTCCAGTATGGGAGGAGGAGGCCAAGAATGTGTGCAGCTGTCCTAGAACCCGACTTGAGGAAGTATTTCACAATGGCAGAGGTGATCAAATGATTAAATGTCTCTAAGAGTCACAGCAAATGATGACTTGAGAATGAGACTTTGGTTTGGCAAGATGGACATCACTGGTGACTTTTTGTGAAGGGTGGGAGAAAACAAATACATGGTTCAAATAAAATTTTAAGAATGAACTTCCTGCATCCCTAGCTCATGGTCACTAGAATTCTGTTGTCAAAAATAATACTCACC
The DNA here is from genome assembly GCF_021218885.2 of Marmota monax. Lineage (NCBI taxonomy): Eukaryota > Metazoa > Chordata > Mammalia > Rodentia > Sciuridae > Marmota > Marmota monax. Next base: position 94,980 of record NW_026693153.1, read on the forward strand.
TCCCAGGTGTGTGGCTGACTGACTCAAGCTGAGCATCTGTAGTACTGCTATCACTGAACCTACTTACCTTCAAGTCTTTTTCATCACAACAGAATACCTGGAAGCATGTCCTTTAAACTAGTCTGCCCATGGCTGGTTTTCTTTTATACTCACCACTGAGTGCAGCCTAATGTGCAGGACAAATGTTTACCATCCTATTTTCCTAATATATAGCATTTCATAAAACAGAGATATTGGTGGTCTCATAGATCGTTCAATATTTTGAGAGCTTTCACCCTTTTAAAGAATTCATATGCCATCATTTTCAGACTTCCTTTTAGCACATGACACTTAATTTCCCATGCAAAACAAGATGTGGATATCTTATCTTCTGACACTGGTTTAATTTATTTCTTGTAAAATAACTAGGAGACAAGCAACAAGTAGATCTCTTGTTGATTTGTTTTCTTCATCTCAAATGTTAAAGTATATGATGGGTTTTGGCATCCAATTTCTTGTTTGGGGAGACTACTGAGAGATTTGAGTGATGATGTTTGAGCTTGCTTTTGAGCTTTACTGTCAGGGATAGGGTGGCTAACTATGGAAGAGAATCACCCTCATATTTGAAGTAAGGACACAAGCACTCTCTCTAGACATTCTAAATGATACTTCAGCCTGGATTGGTGTGTCAAATTGCTAAAGTCAAAGAGAATCTATTCATAGTGATTTTAAGGCTTCTTTGAAAAAAAGGTTTAAATTATGCTTCCATCTAAAAATGACCTTTTAAAGAATATACAATAATATCTGTGATTTAAACATGTGGAACACTTGATGTTTGTGTATGGTGTTTTCTCCTTGTTAAGCATATCATGCAAGCCTAGTATCTTTATTTAGAAAGAAAATTTAATGCTTACTTAGAGAACAGCTAGGATTTTTAAAAATTTTAAGTGCAAATAATTTGTAAATGAATGAATAAATTTTACTGTGAAGCTTCTTAGTTCATATATAGAGACATAGAAATTGAATTTATTGGTTACAAATAACAAAATTTTCAACATTTGAAAAGAAAAAATCCTATTTACACAGAAATTTTGATTTGTAAAGATGGAAATTTTAAAACAAATACCTTCAAGATTTCTTTTCTCGTGGAACGGTTCCTACATAAGAACAGTTTTCTAAAGCTAGTGGTTCTTCTGTTAATCTGCTTTTCTAACCAAGTGTGTTTATAACAAGCTTTTTATCCAGGGACCAGTTACCTGCCTCAGGTGGATGGACCATGAACAATTTAGGTCACTGCTTCATAATACTCAGGCAGAATATGTTCAGTTATTAGATCCATGAGAACATTTACACAGAACCTTTATTTAAAGAATCTGGGAGTGCTTACTTCTCATTGAATATTTGCCACAAGTCTATAGGGTAAATGCTGTGAGGCTATTTCCTTCAAGTAAAAGCTATTCACTAGATAGAGAAGTCACAGCTCTCGTGTTTCAAGGTATATGAGTATATTGTAAAGGAATGGGACTTCTAGTTCACATATCATGCCATTTCTTCATGTAGATGACCTTGGGGAATCATATTTTTAAAAATATATGTCGTATCCGGAGTAGATAGGAATAACAGATCATTTGCTTCTTGCTGCTCACATTTGCTGAGACTCTTATGAAGATTTTCCCTGGGCACATGAATCAGTTTAATAATGATTGCTGCCAGTTGGTGGCTAGACATCAGACTGCCAGCCTACTCCACAGCATTGCCATCTGCTATTTGGATTCACAGTGTGTTGCTGCTATGCACCACCTCATTAAGAACGGGACCCTTGTGAGCCATAGACAGTAGCTTATTCAAGTGAGCTGAAGCCAACTCCTCCCCAAGCCAAATTTGTAGAGGCTGCATGCATCTCATCTTATTTGGAAATCTCTCTGTGCTGATCATGCAGTCTGATAGCTTATTGTCTCTGATCATTTAGGTGTTAGTCTTTCAGGCCAACTCCTTGTTTCAATGCAACATCAAAATATAAATATGATTATTTCAAAGACTTATAAAAATATTCAATCCAGTTTTTTTTTTTTGGTAATAGAGTCACATCTTGAAATGATTAGTTGCTATTGGCTTGCCAAGTACAAATATTTTTGTAAGTTAAGTGTATCATAATCCACTGGACTTTTTTGGATAGATCTCCCAGTTTTGAGGATTTTTTTTTTTTTTTAGTTTTGTGGGATTCCTACTGCACAGTTTTTATTTCTTGGAAACAGATTTTCAAAGGCTTTTGTCATAGTTTCCTTTTTTTTTCTACTACATTTCCAAAGGCAGCAGTGAAATGCAAAATATTTTTATTTGTTAGACAGAAAAGAAAGCATTTCATCCAGCAAACACTGATCACCTTAGAGGTTTAAATTTTTTTTTTCAGAGAAAAGAGAATTTGCACAGATCATATTATATTTAGTTCCTCTCAATTTACCTCAATAGGTAAGGGTACTATGAGCACTGGAGAGTCATTTCTCAAAATTGGGCTGGTTTCAAATTTCAAAGGAATTCATGGGCAAAGATTCAAGGCCCAGACACCCCCACCCCAGACCCCATTCCCCACATAAGGACTTAGCCCAGTTCTCATATCTGCACTTTCTGGCAGCCAGAAAGTGTTTCTTAAATGCTATGCTTGTTGAGTACTCAATGAGAAAAGGCTTTTGTGGGCAAACAGCATCAAGAAATGGGGGCTCTCAGACTGAGAGTCTGAGATATAGTGTAACCTGCTGGATGTTTATTTCAAAGTATCTTTTAGGGCTGGGGGGTAGAGTTCAGTGGTAGAGTGCTTGTCTAACAGGCACAAGGTCCTGGGTTCAATCCTCAGTAATGAAAGAGAAAAAAAAGTGCCCTTTGGGTAAACACTTGTCGACAAGAGAAGAGACATGATTTGGTGGAGTGAGAAGCTAGGTCTTAATGCAGGTCCCACAAACATGGAGCACACCATGGGAAGCTCTGGGCTTGGAATGGCCTTCAGAGGAAAACACTGAGCAAGAAAACAACTTTGTATTCCTGCAGGGATCAATCACTGGATATGGACCACCTCTCCAAGGAGTGTGACCTTAGATAAAGTGATTCTCTGCAGCTGAGGCAATTCTGGAAAAGGCTTGACAGCTGTACCTTGCTTGCTAACAGTTCACCTAGCAAACAGGGAGCAAGTCCCTCTTTGAAGGGGGATCTGGGACACTCTTCATAATGCTACCACATGGGACAGATTGCAACATCTTTTTGGTAGAGGTGCCTGAAACATTCACATGTGAATAACTGAGAATCTGGCAGCGAAGAAACTTTCCAATTTTGTTTCTCTTTTAACATTGACTCCTATCCTATAAACTAACGTTCCATACAACATAATTTGATAAATATCTGTAACTGTACAGTACCTCAAAGGCTGTGTAAAAAGCACTTCATACAGATGGTTTTCTCCTGGCTCACTCGCCCTTCACAGCCATCTATAATTCCTGCCTGAAACTTTGGTGTTGCCATATTAGTAATGGACTTGTAAGTCAAATGCTTAGGTGTAAGAAAATTGGCTTTATTTTTCAATAACTGAGTTTATTTTTTAAGTTCTTATTTTGTCTATTGGCAAACACACATACATACTCCCAAATCCTTAACCTCAGATATTTTCCAGATAAATGTAGTCATTACATTTTAAAATAAGTTAATACAATATTTTCTCTTTGTCTTAGTTTGTTGGGAATATTATAGCAAAATCTATACACTAGATAGATTATAAATAATGAAATTTATTTCTCATACTTCTGGAGCCTGGAAAATCTAGATGAAAATGCTTGCAGATTCTATGTCTGCGAGCTCACCTAATTGTTCATGAACAACTGTTTTTTCACTGTGTTCTCCCATGGTAGAAGGGGTGAACATACCACCTTAGGTTTCTTTTATAACTACACAAATCTAATTCACCTCCCAAAGGGTTCAACTTCTACAACTGTCACCTTGGGGGGCAGAATTTCAACATATGAATTTAGTGGGGGTGTTCATATAAACATTCTGACCGTAGTTCTCTTCTTCTACCCAGAGTTGCACCTAAGCTCCAGGAAACAAGATGATGTCATGGCATCTGATTCTTGATTGGCATCTATCCATGTTTGGCATCAACTGAGATGACAGGGTCCTTTCTGGAATTCACTCATATGTCCCTCCCTGCTGGCATCCAATGCATTCCAGGACCCCTACAAAGGGTTCACACTGCATCTCTGCCAAAAGTCTCTTGGGTCTGTCAGCTGTTAGGATAATTCTTATGTTCTTAACTATACCAAGAAAATCATTTTCTTGACCTCCCTCCCCCTACCCCATGGTGATTAAGAGGCAGTATAGGATCCATGTCCCTGGGCACTCAGTGCAGGTGTTTCTACCTCAGTATCCACTGCCACCGTGTCAAGGCCAACTATCTCTAATCAGACAGGAGCTAGGCCACAAGTCTCTCCATTGTTAGATAATGCACATTTTCTCTGGGTTTCTTTTAAGTTCTACTTTTGAATATTGAACTCCTCTTCAGGAACTTTCACCAGTAATCAACTCTCCTGTTTTCTTTCCAACTGTGATTTATATTTTACCCACTTAGTGCTGAGATTTTTTCCCCCTTTTTTCCTCCTGAGTGAGTTTGGAGGAGTAGGGCCTGGAGAAAATCATCTAGCCAAATATTCTTCCAACCCTGAATTTGAATGCCATGATTTTGGTCCTTGAAACTAAAAAGCCAATAACTAATTTTTCTTTATTTTTTATTTTTGAAATGAAAAATGAATTTTTTAAAAATTTATTTACTCTAATTTGTTATACATGACAGCAGAATTTATAGTATAATTCATGTGTACTATTCATGCTACACATATAGAGCATAATTTTTCATATCTCTGGTGGTATACAAAATATATTCACACCAATTTGTGTCTTCATACATGTACTTAGGGTAATGATGTCCATCTCATTCCATCATCTTTCCTACCCCATACCCCCTCCCTTCCTCTCCCTTCCCTTTGCCCTATCTAAAGTTCTTCCATTCCTCCCATGCTCCCCTCCCCCACCCTCATATGGATTAGCATCCACATATGAGAGAAAACATTCAGCCTTTGGTTTTATGGGATTGGCTTACTTTACTTAACCTAATGTTCTCCATTCATTTACCTGAAAATGCCATGATTTTATTCTCTTGTAATGCTGAGTAATATTCTACTGTGTATATATACCACATTTTCTTTATTCATTCATCTGCTGAAGGGAATATAGGTTGGTTCCACAGGTTAGAAATTGTGAATTGTGCTGCTATAACACTGATGTGGCTGCATCATTATAGTATGCTGTTTTTAAGTCCTTTGGGTATAAACTGAAGAGTGGGATAGCTGGGTCAAATAGTGGTTCTATTCCAAGTTTTCCAAGGAATCTCTATACTGCTTTTTCAGATTGGTTGCACCAATTTGCAGTCCCACCAGCAGTGTATGAGTGTGCCTTTTCCCCACATCCTCGCCAACACTTACTGTTGTCTTCATAATAGCTGCCATTCTGACTAGAGTGAGATAAAATCTTAGTTTTGATTTGCATTTCTCTAATTACTAGAGATGTTGAACATTTTTTCATACATTTGTTGATTGATTATATATCTTCTTCTGAGAAGTATCTGTTCAGTTTCTTCGCCCATTTACTGATTGGGTTGTTTGTTTTTTTGGTGTTAAGTTTTTTGAGTTCTTTATGTATCCTAGAGATTAGTGCTCTATCTAATGTGCATGTGGTTAAAAATTTGTTGCCATTCTGTAGGCTCTCTCGTCACCTCACTGATTGTTTCTTTTGCTGAGAAGAAGCTTTTCAGTGTGAATCCATCCCATTTATTGATTCTTGATTTTATTTCTTGTGCTATACAAGTCTTATTATGAAAATTTGGGCCTACTTTTTCATCTATTAGGTGAAATGTTGCAAGCCATCCATGGGCTGTGTGTGTGTGAGCTATGCACATTGTAGCCATATGAGGGAAAGATCTGGCATTGCATGCTGAGTGGGCTGTGTGATGCAAGTGCGCCTCTCCTCTCACTGCCTGTAATCCCACACAGCACCTGAGATGGGTATGACTTGCCAAGATGTCAATCAATGTACTGACCACAAGACATCATGAAGTAAGACTCCACCCTTGAAACCTTATCCCCTGTATTGTTTGGTGAAGAATATACTATTGAAAATCCTTTGTCTTCCTTCCCCTATAAATAAAGGGATTCCAGGTACACTCGCTCTCTTGCCTTCCAGTGTGGAAGAGGACACTTGTGATAGCAGAACAGTCCCACCTTCAATATGAAAATTACTATGTGCGCTGTGCTTTTTTGCCATTTTCTTAGCTTAATGTTGCAGCTGGCCCTTTTGAATTCAGTTCATCTCATCAGCATGGGTCACTGCCTCGAGCACAGGGTCTCTGGTTTAATTCCTAGATCCTTCTTCCACTTTGAGTTGAGTTTTGTGCATGGTGAGAGATAGGGGCTTAATTTGGTGGCTCTTCTGTGGTTTCTCTTTCCCAAGACATTCTCCTTACAGTTTAGTTTGAATGGGAGAGTGAGCTTGGGCAGGGGATACATACTTAAGTAAGGAACAAAGTGTTTGCCTCTAGAGAAAAATACCCAGTTTTATGCCTCTATTTTATTCCATCAGTCTGTTATTATATCATTGTACCAAGACTACATGTTCTTAATTTCTGTAGCTTTGTGATAGGTCTTGATATCTGGTGTTAGTAAGCCCTATTGTTCTTATCCAAGACTGGCTTGGCCATTGTAGGTTCTATTTCCATACACATTTTATATTGAGCTTCTAAATTTCCTTTAAAAAAGTCTCCTGGGATTTTGATTTGGATTACATTGACTCTTGTCTATAAATTCAGAAGTAAATCCGAGACATTGATCTTGAACTATTGAGTCTTCCATCCATTAACATTGTTTGTACTCTATTCATTTAAATATTCTTTAATGTCTCAGTAATATTTTCTGGTTTCCAGTGTAGGAAAAAAATGTAAATCTTATAATAGGTTTACTCTTAGGTATTTGTTGCTTTTGATACTATTGCAAATATTAAATATTTGAATTTGTTCAACTGATCCAATGTAAGGATGTGCAATAATTTGATATTTTGACCTTGTTAAAGTTATACAGTCATTCTTATGGTTTGCAGAATATTTTGAGTTTTTACATTCATAATCATGTGGTCAGTGACACATTTCATTATTTCTTTCCCAATATTTATTCCTGCTTTTTCTTTTATCCTACTTCTTCATTGCCCTGGCTAGGACATCAAATGAAATGCTGAAGGGAGGTGATAAGAGTGAACATACTTGTCTTAATCTCAGTATGGGGTTGGTGGGAAGATTCCTTATTTTACCTTTTATTTTTTCTTGTGATATTGGGAGTGCACCCAGGGGTGCTTTACCACTGAGCCATACCCCCTGGCACTTTTATTTTGATACACAGTCTTGCTCAATTGTCCAGGCCAGCTTTAAACTTGATTCTCCTGCCTTATTAGTCTCCCTATGTTGCTAGGATTACAGGCATATGCCCCTGTGCCTGGCTACCTGTAGGTTTTTAATAGGTTATTAACCTTACCAGGTTAGAAAGGTTCCCTTCTGTTTCTAGTTTGCTGATGATTTATATTGTTAATGACTGTTGACTCACTGGCTTTCTCTGCATCTACTGATATTATCATATGTTTTTTCTTATTTTTTTCTGCTATATATGAATTAATTTTCAAATGTTAGATCAACTTTATGATGTATTAGTCTCTATTATAGATTTCATTTGATAATATTTTATTTAGTATCTGAGCATCTATATTTGTGATCTTTACAGTCTTCTAAGTAGGAAAGAGTTAAGCAGCTAGCCTCTGATTAATTTCTCTCTGAGACATCTTGGGTGATGTTTCAGGTAAGAAAAAAGTCAAGCAACCTAGGTGAATCTTCTTCTGCACGTATTGATAACAGACTTCATTCAAATAAGGTAACATTAATTCTAGGAGGTAAAATTTTATCTATAAAGTGTTTTCACAGGATATCCCGGTTATAGGACTTATTATGAAAATAAAACCAGAATGTATGAACTTAAAGAGCATGGTTCTCAAGAAAATATTGTATAAGTTACATTAATACCTCAATATGAGGAAAAGAAACATCCTAACATCCTAAGATGCTATATGTTACAGAAGGTGAAGAGGCTCATATCATTACATCTTGGCCAAAAAGTTCACCCAATGCAAGAAAGAAGGACCTTGGAGTTCATGACACTGTTCAAGACCTCTGTCTGCTTTGACTGTGCTCTACGACTTTATATAATCTTAAGATGAGTGTAACCTTATAATGAATAAAATTCCTATTCTTGTGTGTTTTTGAGTCTGATTTGCCAGTCCTTATACGTTGGCTCCATCTATAATTTTCTTTTTTGCAATGTGTCTGTCAGAATTGGGTATCAAAGTTATGCTTGTCTTCCAAAACAAGCTGAGAAGTGTTTGTATTTTCCTATTAGGTTGGAAAATCAGTAAACTTGGTATTTTTCCTTCTTAAATGTTAGAACAACTTCCCAATAAAGTCATATGTCTAGACAGCATTTTTTGGAAGGCTATATGCTCCCCCCCTCATGCAAGATGCCAGAAAGGCCCCTTATTCACAAGGCAATAGGTGGGTGTGTGCTCCTGAGATGCTTCTATCTTCTTTCCTAGGTGCTAGGAAGATGACTACAATTAAATTCAGCATGAAGTTGGTAGAGAAGTGACTTTTAACATTCCTTTACCTAAAGAGCCAGAACATTAAGCTAGAAAACCAGAATTTATTTATTTACAGGAACTTTGTCAGGGCACAGTATTTATCAAATCTGTGGTAGACTTGAATGCCCCCCCAGAATTCACTGTCAAAACCCAATTGTCAATGTAATAGTATTAAGAAGTGGTGTGTTTAGGAGTTGATTAAGCCATGAGGCTGGAACCCTCATGAATGGGACCATGACCATTCAAAGGGCAAAGCCCCCTTTGCCCTTCTAACTCTTCGGTTATGAGAGAACACAATGTTTGTCCCCTCTGAACACTGGTTCTTTGACCTTGGATATCTATCCTCATGAATTGGGAGAAATCAACTTCTGTTCTTTATCAATTACCTAGTCTCAGACACTTGTTGTTCCTAGCAAGAACCCCAGGGGATAGAGCAAATCCAATGCTACAGCAGGTCTTGGAAGCCTAAAAACAGAGATGGTCAACACTGAAATGCCCACACTGATCTGGTAAAGGGCAGGAGAAGGAATAAAGAGCCTGAGAGAAATGGTCATCCTGGAATGGATAACATGAGGCTAGAAAACCTACAAGATTTTGTTCCAAGGGAGGTCCCAGAAGACACACAATTAACTGAGACCACCAACAATGTGCCTATGTGAGGGTGCCAGTATCACTAGGATAAGTGGATAGCTCTTCTTTTTAGACAGGTCTGATGATGAGGCAGTCACAGAGCTGGGCTTGTTAATATCATTCAGGGGTAATGGACCCTGAAGTAATAGAGGGCCCTGAAGACTGGAACTTAATACCACAAGCCAAGAGGCCGTAATTAGTCTAACAACTGGTGAAATTGGAGGGGTAGTTAAGTGGGCTTGACTCACAGCATGTTTGTGAGATGATTAATTGAAGATATCACGCCTATAGGCAGAACACACGAGCAAATAACAAGGATGTTACTTAATACCTGTAACCAAATAACTATAGCCAAATAAGGTAAAAATGGAAAAGAGTTTGAAGATACCATGCCAATGAAATATCATGATTTCTTGCACAATTTTCAGATAAAGAATACACAGATGGAAGAGGTGCTATGTTCCTAGAAGAAAAAGGAAAAGACCTTGTTACAAGTGGTGTGTGTGTGTGTGTGTGTGTGTGTGTGCAGTGATGAATCCTCAAGTTCTTTCCCAAATGGACTCATGGTCATTATTAGAGTGACTAAATAAACACTGGCACAAGAGAATATCCAAACATTTCTAGGATTATTTGGCCTAGGGTTCAAGTTGACACTGGTGTCTATTCATCTTCCTGGCAGCCAGGCTCGAATGAAGATGTACAGAATAAGGGATGAACTGAGTCATGAAAATTTACCACTCAGATCTCTTGCTAAGGGGAGCTTATATGACTAAGTGTCCCAGCTACTGCTCTCTGAACCCACTGATATTTTCTTGCCAAGGCTATATTAGAACAATCATTGAGAAAGCAGGTATACTAATGCAGGCTTATCCCTAATATAATTCCTCCAATAAGAAACTTTGGCTTCAGTGTTCTTCATCAGCTGACCTGAAACTTGACTGTAATTGTGCTGCAGCATAATGTCCCACTATTCAATGGTCCTTTCTCCCCTTTCCTTCTATATTAGTCAGGGTTCTCCAGAGAAACAAATAGGATCTGTCTGTCCCTATCTATCCATCCATTCACCCACCCATTCATTTACCCACCCATCTAGATATTTACCATAAAGAACTGGCTCTTGCAATTATTGAGACTAAGTCCCATGATCTGCCCTCTGAAAACCTGAGAGCCAAGAGCATTGAGGCTGTTAGTCCAGTCCAAGAGCAGAAGATGGAGTCCCACCTCAACAGTCAGGCAAAGAAAAAAATGTTTCCTCTATCTTTTTGTTTTATTCAGGCCCTCAGCAGATGGCATGATGCCCACCCACACTGGGGATTGGTCTGTTTACTCAGTGTGTTCAAATACCATGCTCTGCCAGAAATGCCCTCATGGACACCCCAGAAATGTTTAAGCAGATATCTGGGTCTTCTGTGGCCCAGTGAAGTTGACACACATAAAGCTAAACCTTGTACCTTCACAGGTACCTCTTCTCCATTTCAACTCCCAGAGGCATTTCTCCAAAGAAATCTCTTAGAAATCAAATCCTATCTATATGTGCTTCTTGGAGAACTAGAACTAATGAATTTGGATTTTGTTCTGGCAGGTAGTTACTTGAGGTTTGGTTTTATACCATTCAACTTGCTTGTGTGTGTGTGTGTGTGTGTGTGTGTGTGTGTGTGTAGGGGGGAAGTGCAGTTTTAGATAGGACAGTTAGCCCTACCAAGATTATATGTAACCTTTCAGGGATCTTGGGTGAATCCCTGGAGCTCTCAGAGAGGACTCTCCAAGATAGCTAGACGTAAATTAAATATTTCCTAATCTCATGTTAACTTTTGAGTATTGTTAGGCTTAATATTCAGCAATGGGCACAATGGGATCTCAATGTTTATTTTTTGCAGTTTTTTCTCTGCATACCATCCACTTCACTGACACTGAAAATTCAAGCCATGCCAGTCTCAACTCGTCTTTTTCTCCTTAACTCCACAAAATTGCTCTGCTTATGTTCCTTCTCTTGCATTGATCCAGAGTGTTCACCTGCAGAAACTGAAGACCACGGTAGGTTTCGCCTTGTGTACCTCTCTCAGTGATCAATCCTTTGCTGCCAGGTGTCCAATGTTTGAAAAGTTACTCCATTTATTTACCCCTCTGGCTTCTTTAAACAGCAACAGCTAAGATTTGTACGATTTCTAATGTGTGCATTTAGAGCCATAATTTCCTGTAAGCATTTGCTTTCATGGCATTTGGTTTTGATACTGTTTTTTCATTAGAATTCATTTTGAAATATTTTCTAAATTTTGGTCTGATTTATTGTTTGATCCATTGGTCATCAGGCATATGCTCCTTAGTTTATAAGCATTTGGAAATTCTTTTATTATCTTTATGTAATTAACTTCTGGTTTAATTCATACTAAATATGATTCAATCTTTTGAAATTTGTTGAGACTTGTGATTCAGCTTATGGTCAGTGTTTTTAAATAAATATTTTGGAGTATACTTTACAAAAACAGAAATTTTAATGTTTTTGGATGTAATGTTGTATGTCTTATTCATATGTTCAAAGTGCTAATAAATAGGAGCTCAACATATACTGAGTTGAATAACTAAAAAAAAATTATTAATGGAAATTCCAGACCAATAAAAGTAGATAAGATGATCCTCACAGAAGAAAGCCAAGTGAAATCATGCCATTTCCCCAGAATCCAACCAACATTAATGCCAACCCTATAGGTGATCCCAATTATTTTTCTTCTTATGTTTCTGCCTGTTTCTCTTCATTAGTTGTAAGCTTTGTATCATTAGTGTTGTATGACTGTAGAAAATAGTATACTGTGAAAAGTTAATAACATTGATTTATAAAGTTCATGGTGATACAAGAAATGGTTAATTTTATTCTTCATATTTCTCTAAACAATTCATGACTATTTCTGATATGACAGAAGTTTAGACAGTATCTAGTATCTCAAAATTTAGACAGTATCTAATATCTCAATGGTCAAATTTTTTAAGTACAATAATTTTCAGTTTTCCAAGTTCCACTGTCACTTTCTCTTTTTTATAAACCTGAGGTTAAAACTGGTATAAACATACAACCCCCAGTATGTTTAACCTTCCTATTTAACCCTTCTTTCAAATTTGTTCTGGATAACATATAATGGTTATAGAAAGAAGAGAGGAAACCAGTTTAGACAGTCTAACTGTGTATTATGCAGGCTTAAAAATACCTTTTGTATACTCTAAAATTTTTTTTTCAACCTGATTCTAGCTGAAGTTCTGGTGAACAGTCTGTAAGGTTTTACTCTGCTTCATGCTGACAGGGCCACATGTCAAGCATGCACCAAGAATCAAGCCTCCTGTCCCAAAGTTTCTCTGTTGCAGCAAGGTGTGATGTCCTGTACCAACCCAGACCGATGAGGGAGTTAATGCAGCTGTCAACACCAAGGAGATGGCTGCTGACATAAAATTACTTATCCCTTTCATCTCTCAGAAAGACAGTTTTGAGACAGATTCTTGAGAAGGTTCGGCATTATATAAGCATTAACAGCAGTGTACCACTTGAAAACATTACCTTGTTTTGCTTTGATCTTTCCCTTTTTCCCCTCTTGGTTTATCTTTCACTCCTGCTCCCTGGGATCAAATTCCCAAACAGAATGTCATTACCTTTGTTTCAGGCTCTGCTTTTTAAAGAATAACCTAGACTAAAACAGTAGGAAAGTAGGCTGTTGGTAGATTATACAGTGCAGAAGTCTAATTTTCCTTGATTCTGCACATGCTACAAGGAAATACTCATTCAGTAGGCAGCATAGTTGGTGATTTCCATCTTTTTTTCTTTTTGAAAGCTCATCATCCATAATGAGCCTGACCACCTAAAGAAAAAAAAAGGTGGTAAAAATTAGCTTATAATAGGCAAATTTCTTTGATGATGTCTCTGAGCATTTTTCTGTGTGTGAGGGTCCTCAGCAACTTGAATACTCATATGTATTATGGAAGAGCACTCAGTCAACTTAATCAGGTAAAGCTTTTTGTTGCTTTGGAAACAAGCATATCACATTTCTTATACTCCTTGGTAGAAAGCTGAATCTTTTACTATTATAATCCTTTTTGCTAAGAAACTCAAACATAACTTAAAAATACATGCCTTACTGGACTACTAATAGGTCTTTCTTTATTCATGAAGAACTTAGAAGGAATGCCCTGAAAGATATAGCATTATTGGGAATAAATTTAAGGTTTTCCATATGTTAGCCTTGAGTAAAAACGTTAATAATTACAATTTCTTACTCATTTGAGACACTACAGAGATCAAAATTGATTAAAATTCCTCCCTTATGGAACCTATATTTTAGTAGAACAGAAGGTGAGATAATAAACAAATTAAATAATTAAAACATATTGTAATTAAAATAATGGGTATAGATAAAAATAAACTAGGGATGATATTACGACTGAATCATATCCTTTCCACAAAATTCACATATTGAGCCCTCAGTATCTCATAATAAAGTATATTTGGACATCAGGCTTTGAAGGTGGTAATTAAGTTATTGAGGCCTTAGGGTGGGGCTCTAACCTAATCTAATACAAAAGGAAATTTGGACATAGAGAAAACAAGGGAGCTGTAAACACAGAAGGAAAAACCACAGGAGGATACAGCTACCGGTGGCCAACTCCAAGCCAAGGCGAGAAGCCCCAGGAGAAACCAAACCAACCAACACCTTGATCATGGACTTCAGTCTCCACAACTGAGAAAGTACAATTCTGTTGTTTAAGTCATTCAGTCCATTAGCTCTGGCAGTGCAAGCAAGCTAATATATATGGAAGAGAATGTGCAAGCTTTTTTGCTTGCTTGTTTTCATAAATAGGTCTCACAGAGATAATGACATTTGCATGAAGACCTGAAGAAGAGAAAAGAGCATAGAATATTTAGGGGAGAAGCATTCTGAAAGGAGGAAAAGCAATCCTCAGATTCCTGAGTTGGAGAGAGGTCTAAATTAGAAGATGAGTTTGAAAAGGTGTAGAATAAGGAAATAGTGGTAGAGCCTGTGACAAAGATTCTCAAAGCAGGCAGGGCCATATTGTGCCCTGTGGGGATGTTCTGAAAAATTGTGAGGATATTTTAACATTAGATTGGGGTGGTACTACTGGTCTTAAGTAAATTTACAGTCATCCTCAGGATAGTTCTATCTAATGAGATATTTTCCCACATTCTATGTGACTTTATGCCCTACTGCTCATTTCAGATGATGAACATCCAAAATTTGACTGTGGGTAATGGTTACACTCATCTGTGAATATACTACAAAACCCATTCTGAATTGTATACTTCAAATGGATTAATTGTATGGCATGTGAATTTTATCATAATAAAGCCATTAAGAAAAAAATTTTGCTGGTGGGACTGCAGATTGGTGCAGCCAATTTGGAAAGCAGTATGGAGATTTCTTGGAAAGCTGGGAATGGAGCCACCATTTGACCCAGCTATTCCCCTTCTTGGTCTATTCCCTAAAGACCTAAAAAGAGCATGCTACAGGGACACTGCTACATCGATGTTCATAGCAGCACAGTTCACAATAGCAAGACTGTGGAACCAACCTAGATGCCCTTCAATAGACGAATGGATAAAAAAAATGTGGCATTTATACACAATGGAGTATTACTCTGCATTAAAAAATGACAAAATCATAGAATTTACAGGGAAATGGATGGCATTAGAGCAGATTATGCTAAGTGAAGCTAGCCAATCCCTAAAAAACAAATGCCAAATGTCTTCTTTGATATAAGGAGAGTAACTAAGATCAGAGTAGGGACGAAGAGCAGGAGAAGAAGATTAACATTTAACAGGGATGAGAGGTGGGAGGGAAAGGGAGAGAGAAGGGAAATTGCATGGTAATGGAAGGAGACCCTCAGGGTTATACAGTGGAGTGGGTAGAGAGAGAGGAGGGGAGGGGAGGGGAGAGGTGGGGAGGGGGGAGGGTGGAGGATGGGAAAGGCAGCGGAGCACAACAGACACTAGTATGGCAATTTGTAAATCAATGGAGGTGTAACTGATGTGATTCTGCAATCTGTGTATGGGGTGAAGGTGGGATTTCATAACCCACTTGAATCAAAGTGTGGAATATGATATGTCAAGAAATTTGTAATGTTTTGAACAACCCACAATAAAAAATTAAAAAAGAAAAAAAACGGCCATATAAAGGATAAACTCTGCATATTCAAACAACTGAATACCATGTAGCATAAAAACAATCAAAAAATTTTAAAAAGATTTGTTACATGAAATATGCACAAACTCAAATATAGCATGGAGTGAAAGAAACCAAATACTATAGAGTACTTATTGAATCAATAATTTCATGTAAAACTCAGGAACATAACAAAACTCACTTGTGTATCTAAGGTAATGGCTATATTTGGGGAGAACTCTGTGACTGGGCAGGGGCATAAAGGATGCTTTTAACCATTTATATCTTGATCTGGATTCTGATTGTCAGGGTATGTTTGTGTTAATTTGAAAGCTTACTGAAATATATTTACAATTTGTGTACTTTTTTCTATGCTGCACTTAAAAGTTCATTTAAAATTTAAAAAAAATCTAGCTGTTCTATAACTTTCTTATTAGTATGCATTAAAAAAGGACTAAAAGAATGCATAAATGTTTTAAGTTATTTTATATGAATTGGGATTGTAAAGAATTTTTATTTTATTTATATTCTTTTCATTATTTTCCAAAAAGTACCACAGTGGACACACATCCCATTTCTCACAGGGGAAAAAAGCTATCAAAATACATAGTCTGAGAGTTCTTGAATTAGTTTTCCACTAAACAAATTTATTCAAAATGTAGGAACTTTGGCTTTTGCTCCCAGATGAGAAGTAACTGTCACTTCCAAGAATGGTCTGGCTGCTGGTGCGTGTGTTTGTGTGTGTGTGTGTGTGTTTGTGTGCTTGCCTGGGGGTTCCTGGTGGCTTTGATGAATACCAGCAACTCATCATCTGCCTCCAGGAGAAAATGTAGTGCAAGTGTAGTATTCAAGAGATGGTGAACTAAGCCTAGGGGTGACACCCAAGCACAACTAAGGGGTGTGTGTGGGGGGTCATATTCCTCACAGAACCTGGGTCCTTAAGGTGAGCAGGTCAGACGTGGGCAGTGGTGGGGGACTCACGGAGTTCTCAGCCTCTGAGCCAGGCAATGCATGACTAACTTCTGATCACTGTCATCTTCATGGTTTATAAGGCCAGATGCTAAGAGTGTTTTTTTCTCATTTTCACAAGCTTGTGAAAACTAACGAAGACGAATATGTGACAGAGGCAGGTCCTGATCTGCAAATCCTAAAAGATTTGATATTTGGCTAGGAACAGAAGTTTGCCAACTCCTTAATTAGAATTGAAGAAGCTATGCAGAAAAATTTCTTAAATTACTTAAAATTCTTACCTGGGAATGAGCTTGCTGGCGAGGAGCCGGGTGTGGAACGAGTGTGCCAGGCTGCACTTGTACCGCGCGGTGTAGTACTGCCCAGGCTCGGCCGACTCCGGAACTTAGAGTCCGCTTTAGAGAGTGTCAAACTGCACCTCTGAGGAGTCCAGCCTGGAAGTGGGGATGGCCTGGCCCTTCCTGGTCTGTCCAAAAGGATAAGGATGCTCACCGCGGCCCTCCAAGGACTGCAACGGAGGGTTCCGAGCCTTCCGAGCCTCCCGCCAGGAAGGCATCGTTGTCATTCCTGGAGAAGCCAGCGGAGCCTCCACCGGGATTTCTTTCCCGCTCTTGCTCGGTCGTGGACACTGGCAGGTTCTGACTGGTGTGCGGGGCAATAGACAACTTTGGGTGAAACGCTTCGCGGGTGGGGCGGGACTCCTTGCGCATGCGCAGGGCTGCAACGCGCCCCCCCCCCCCAGCTCCCCGCGCAGGCTCCGCCCACGCGCAGGCCTGATGATTGTCCTTCGCGCGAGTGGGAAGAGCGCGCCTTTCCCTGGGCGCTAGAGGGCGGAAGGCTGTTTGCAGGATTTGGAGAGTTGTGAGCACTGTAACCCTTCACCCTTAAATCCTGCCCATGTTTGAACTATACAAAAGACAATTACGTGTGATTCAGCCTAATAGCTCAGTGTGTATACCCTGAGAGTAAGGGGTTTCCTACCTCAGGGTTTCTCGACCACCGGGCTGTTGGCGTTTGGGGCAAGAAGGTTTTTAGAGCGTGCGGAGGGGTCATGTTGTATAGTAAATAAGCAATGTCTAGCGGCATCCTTGGGCTATACCTACTAAATGCCACCAGCATCCCCTCCTTCCCCAATTCTGACAATCCAAAACGTCCCCACACACTGCCACGTACCTGTGTGGTGGTGGCGAGGGGAGCAAAATCGCCAATATCGACATAAGCCATATAACATCAGATTCACGTACAAGGATCATCATTAGGGAATGTGACATTGCTACATTACTGTAATCAGGATAGAGTTCGTATATTTTGACTTCCTCAATTGTCTCCAAAATGTCTTTGTTTATTGTTGGTAAAAGAGAAGCCTGGGATTAAGTAAACTGGAACACATGTTATATTTAGTTGTTAAATCTCTTTAGTTTCCTTGATTTAGAGCAGTTCCCCAGTCGTCTTTGTTTGTTTGTTTGTTTCTTGTTTTTCCTGGAATTGACGTTTTTTTAAAAAAAATCTAAGCCGGTCTGCCTATTCGTCCAGAATATCCTTCACTTTGGACATGTCAGATTTGTTCCTCATTATCAAATTGACAATGATTATATATCATATATATTTACATATATGTATACACACATATGAATTTTGGTGGTAAGTATACCCAGATAATTTAATATCCAATTTTATCTGTCTTCCTAGGACTATTTTCTATTTCAAATGCCTGCCTTACATTTTTAAAAAGTCCTCCCCCCGCCCCATGGGGCTGGGATTGTGGCTCAGTGGAAGAGCACTAGCTTAGTAGGGGCGGACCCGGGTTCCATCCTCAGCACCACATAAAAATAAAGGCATTGTGTTGTGTCCATCTACACCAAAAAAATAAATATATATTTTTAAAAGTCCCCCCAGTGATTTAATAAACTATTTTTGTCATATATATGTAAATTTTTACATTGTACTTGAGTCTATATATTTTTGGTTCTTTCCATTGAGTGTTCTATCTTTTTGCTAAATTTAAGCTATTTTGATTATAGAGACTATGATACAAAGATTTCAGTATCTGATGAGGCTGGTCCTGCCTCATTGCTGCTTGTGGGTGTTTTTTATTCTTGCTTATTTTTTTCTGATTTTAGAATCTAGCTACATATAAGTTAGATTAAAAATTGGCATCAATTTTTATGATATTGCATTTTTCTATTGAAAAACAGTATTTATTTTTCCTTTTACTCAAGTCTCAATTTTCTCTTTCAGGAAAACCACAAAGTTTTTCTCCTATAATTTTTTCACATTGTTGAATTTATTGCTAAGTCTTTTGTGTTGTTAGTGTAAATGGGATCATCTCTTTTATTTTCCCCTGTAATTGCTCATTGCCTAAAAAAAATGAGCATATTGATTTTTACATGTAATTTTATATCCTGCTGCTATATTTAATCTCCTTTAATCGATTCTAGGAGTTTTCTATTTGCATATCTATTTACACTTTTAAATAATTGCAGTGATTACTCACTTTGAAGTTCAAATCGCTCATCTTTAGACATCTACGGTTCTTGTGCTTATTTGATACAACCTCAAGTGTCCCAATGGGGTCCTTGTGACATGTCTTACCTGTATAGTATTGTACATTTACAATACGTTTATTGCTCAAGACTTAGAATCAACTGTTTCGTTGCCTTCATGACAATAATAATTGGAGACTACCTTGTGTTCACTTAAGGATGCTCATGGCTAAATGGCTTGTGGTTACTTCTCAGTCTTTTAAATACAAGATCTAGAAACTATGTAGTTTTTAAAAGAAAAAGCAAGAATTTGTTATATGATTTAAGTTTTAATGAAAGACTATATGATTTTTACTTTTTGATTTTGTTTTGCACCTTTTCTCTCTTATGCTGAGAAGCGTGATTCCAATGATTCTAACGTGATTATTTACTTTTCTTCATAATATTACAACTACTAGTAAAAATTCTAAGTGTAGTTGAATATAACTAGGTTTGATTCATGCTGTTTTCAAATCTAGGTTTGCTTAATTAAAAGGAAATTAAATCCAAAGTGGGGGGAAAAAGCAAGTGGAATATTTAATTCATTTATTTAATCCTCTAATTTTTATTGCTATAAACACGTCTTTGAATTTTGTTCTAAATGTTTTTTTGCTGTATTTTGTGGAGTCTGATGCTACATTTTAATTTTTTTCTAGATTTTCTCAATATCAGTTGATATTTTCATTTGATTCAAGCTCCATTTAATAGAAAAATTCAAAATTTCAAGGTGAGAAGTGTTTCTCATGTTTTGATAGTCATAAATTGCTAGTTTTATCATAATGGTGTGTGTGTGTGTGTGTGTGTGTGTGTGTGTGTTGCTAGGGACTGAATTTAGGGCCCTGTGCATGCTTAGCAATTGTTCTACCTGTAAACTATACCCCTAGCCTATCATACTATTAATAGATAATATTATTAAATATAATTTATTGAAGTAGTCATATGTAAATTTTGGAGTCACTTTTAATAAATTTTTTGTCTTGGATTAAGAGCCTGTTATTTGCATATTTCAATTTTTTTACTATCTCATAATTTTCACTAAGAAAAGTGACTGCTATGTTATTTTATGAATACTTTTCCATAAATATTTTGTTTTCATTTGAATTGTAGCATTATAAGGTTTGTGCATGTGTGTTAGTAATGGTTTTTTGTCTCCACTCTTCTTTCTTGGATTTCAAAAATCTTGATTTATTTTCCTTTTAAATTTGCTTTTTCTTGTTATACCTTTGTCCATCCTTTCTCTTATTCATTCATATCATTTCTTAATTGTTTTGCTTTATGTATGTCTTGTCTTTGACATATAGCAGTTAAGTTTTCCTTTGGGATTAACCTAGTTTTTTTCCCCTTTAAATAATGGGGTTAAGCCTTCTATTGGCTATTATATTTGGTCTGTTATCTCATAAATTATATTAACATGTAATATATGGCATATTAGATGGTGATAAGTGCTATTGAGGAAAACAAAGAAGAAAGGGAGGTATAGGATATGTTAAGGGGAAAATTCCATTTTAAATAGGTGATCAGGGAAGGTCTCACTGAAAACATGACTTTTGCACAAACACTTAAGAGTGGATGAAGGATAACTCATTTGGATGACTGAGGTCAGATTGTTCTTGAGGAAAGAACAACTTGGGGAAAAGCCCCAGGGCACAAGAATACCCGGTATGTTGTCAAGAACACAAGGGAGCTGACTGGTGTGACTAGGAATTTCTCTTATGATAGTGGGAGGAAAGGCCAGAAGGCCAGGCTTGTGGACATTGTATTCTGGGATGCACTCAAACAATACAGCAAAGTGGTTTCATATTTTCTGATTTCAAAAGTTATATTACTAAACACCTTTCCAAATCCATACCATTGCACTTATCTGTGAACATATTCTTCAAATTTTTGATGTTTCAGTTTGTACTATGAATTCTACCTCCAAACACTTCAGATACAGATCACCGTTATAGCTTTTGGCTATTTATCTGAAGTTATGTGTTTACAAGGAAAATTTCTGTTGCAACACAAGAATCAATGAAATGTATTTGACTAAATGTTGAGAATGCATAAAAACATTATACTCGGAAACTTGATTAAAGGCCAGAAAATGACAGAATTTTTTTTTTTGTAATTGTTTGGAAAAGACATATATTCTCCTTAGATTTTTTAAAAAACTTTTTAAAAAAGAAATCTAAGTTTTTACAGAAAAAATGAAATGAGTGTGTGTGTGAGTGAGGGAGGAACAAAGATTAATTTAATCTGTAATTCAGAAAATCAGTGTACAGGATGGGAAGAGAGAAATAACAAACTTTACTATCTATATGCAGGATTACTTCTTTTTTTGTCTTCTGTTTCATTTGGGACCATTTTATCTTTCATTTTTCCCTTTTTCCCCTTACCTTTCTTTTTCTTAAGCAAGCTGTCACAGTGAAATACTATCTAACCGAGTCACAACTCCTATAGAAAACTGAACCATGCATTGTAAAATAGGACACAAAACAAAAGACTTCATCTGAGAGCTGAGATCATCTCGCTGGCGGGCGCACACAGACCCGGTGCAGCAATTCAACAGTGTTTCCCAGAGCCGGGGAGCTGAAGAGGGTGGTGGTGATTGTGGGGTGTTGGTTGCTTTTCTCGGTGCGCTATTGCCCCCTGCTGTTCACATGGAAGCACCGACTCTACAGAAATTTAGGCTTTCCTAACTGCACATTTTAGCACTGCTTTTGGAGAAAGTTGGAGAAGTAGTTTAAGCAGAATAATTTAAGGAATTGCTTTCTAAAACGCCGAATATCAAGTAAATTCCAAAGTAGTTTTTTTTTTTCCTACTCCTTGATAGGGTGAAAGGAATGTGATTCCGTTTTTCTCTGATGAATCTAGTTTCATTTTTAAGTTTGTGAGGTTAGCAGAGTCCAAGGTAATTGAAGTAGCTCAGAGATAAATTGACAAAGACAGCAGGGAGCGCACAGAGAAAATGGAGGGCAAAATGTGCAAAAAGAGGAGAAAATGAATGCATGTTTCTCAGGACCATTATGATATAGGTTAGAGCTTTAGAAATGGAGTAGTGACACAAAATCTGTGGAGCTGATTTACTGGTCCATTCTGCAATGTTTAAAGATGTGTCAGGGGCTATGTCCTAGATGGAAGTTCACTATGTGCAAATGTGTATATTTGAGCATGGGAGTTAGTGTTAAGTGCTTCCAGTTTCAGAACTCTGTCACCCATGGACTGCTAGCTAATTCTTAGTTTCCAGTGGGATTAAGGAGTAAAGGTACAGAGGATCTGTAAAAGCAGTCTAGAAACTAGGGTCTTGCTTCAGCATTTTGTTTGTGCTCAGACACTTTGTGAGGGACACAATTAGAGAAGCGCTTTTTAATATTCAGAAAATTAAATGCATTCCCATTATGGTAAACCTATAAATGCAATCTGAACTGCTGCTGAGAGTTTTAGTTTTTTTGCCATACATACCACTAACAGTGTCATTTCTAAAATGTCTGAAGTCTCTACTTCAAAGGCACAAATTTAAGTCTCCTAAGCAAATCAGATACATATTTAATTTTAATAGAGAAAAGGAAGAATTAGGGATATTTGAGGTTTTTTACATATTCTTGAGGGCAATGAGAAATTTTGTTAATAAAAAAGCTATAAAAATACAAAATTCTGGGGCTGTGACTGTGGCTCAGTGGCAGAGCGCGCCTACCTCGCACATGTAAGGCACTGGGTTCAATCCTCAGCACCACATAAAAATAAATAAACAAAATAAAGATATTTAAAAAAAAAGAATACAAAGTTCTGCCCTGTAATTACCTGAGGAAGTTGCTTTCTAATGGCTTTCTTATGTTACTAATATATGTTGATTTTTTACATTTCTGTGTGTTCCATTCCTTATCAGATCTGTGTGTGTATGCTTTTTAAAAATAGGGTGGAAACTTGTGTTTTTTCTTAAGTTCCAGAGAACAGATGAATGAGGCCCGTTTTTCAAAAGGAAACTTAGTTATTCTTTTAGAATAATGAAGAATGAATTTACCACTCTTTTCATAGCTTATTGGAATCTGTTTTTGCCTTTTTAATTGTTGCAACCCAAGTTGCTCCTATTTAATTGTTTTAAATTATACACTGATCTCAAACGAACTACCAACACCAATCTCTAACAAAACTGTAACTATAAATGATTGCAAAATTTCATTGAGTCATTAAGAAGTGAGTCTCCTCTAGAGGTGTACTATGTGATATACTATAGCGTTATAGTCACAGACTATTCTATACCCTTCTAAAATTCCAGGGATTCATATAGAAAGCTTGGAATTATTTTCAGTTAAATGGTAGTGGTGGGAGTTAGTATAGTGGAAGCTCACAGGGTTGAAGAAATATGTTGACAATAGTTTTAAGGCCTGTTTTAATTCTCATATTTTGTGATTTTCTGAATATAAAACATGCCTAAATATATTTTTAAAAAGGGACAACATTTGAGTTTTGATGTGAGGTGGCTCACTGTCTAATATGATTACCAGGAAGCGTGCTGTCAAGGCTTCATTGTGTAGGGTGCTAGGTCAGGTGCTGATTAGAATCAGCACCAACTGTGTCCTCATCTCCAAGATGTTTATAATAGAATGTGAGATGAATAATAAAAAAGTCCAAAACAGAATTAAAAGCAAAGGTGAGTAAGTTGTTTAACATTTTAGTAAAATGTCTTATAGGAGCCTTGGTTAGTGCAGGGTGGAGGTTTAAAACTGTTGAAGAAGTTAACGTTTGTCTCAAATTATCTACCTTAAAAACTGAAACTCATTATGTGTAGCTCCCCTGCTCAGATAGAGCAAAGAATGAGCATTTTTCCACCCTCCACCCCAATTTCTAGTTCAAGCCCAGATCTTCTATGTCTGAATGACTGAAAAACAATGGCATCATTAGACTGCCTCACAACTTACCACCTGTGCAAAGCCAGGTGGATAGGTAGTTGAAATGTAGAAAAGAATAGTTCATGCAACTGAAAAAACAAAACCAAGTAACAACAGAAAAACCAATGTGCTTCAAAGACACTGAAAAATATCATGAAATAGCTCTAATATATATAACAAATAATTTGCTTATCTTAATCTGATTCATGGGAGATTTATATTTAAATGGCATCTTCCTTCAATTCAAATTGCCTTAGGCTTCTGGGTATTTTAAAACATTTTGTATTCATTAAACTTCTTTTATAATTGATGTGGCTGTTTGCATATAGTCCAAGTCTAATTTGTAAGCTGGAAAGTTCATTTATTTTTTTCATTGCACATCTGTTACATATTTACTGTGAGTCAGGTATGATGGTAGCAATTGGTTTTTCAGTTAATTTCAAAGCTTATTTATATCATTGTGAGTTCTATTTGCCTTAATTCCAAGAAATACAGTGTGCAGAACAGATCCTGTCTCCATCAAATGAGCCTTTCCCAATTTACGTAAATCTCTAGTGTAGAACTTTTTTTTTTAACATTAATTTTTCTGGAATGAGAGCAGAGCAGGGTCTGGATTTGGTCTTCACTGTGTCCTCAGCATCTAGTACAAAACCTGCAACAGACTTAGATCCAAAAAGGATGGACTGGATAAACAGAGCAACACATGCACAGGCGTTGCTCTTTCAGAGATGTCTTTGTTAGGTGCTAACGCCATTTCACACTGTAGGATATCTTCTAGAATAAGGCAAAACCTTTATAAAACTCTGTTGTATCTTTCACCCAGAATTAGACTGAATATTGATCTGAAATACCTTAATATAATGAAATATGATTCAAGTCATATTTTGTAATAATTGAATGTTCGGGTTAGATTGAGTGTTGGGTTGAACAACTACTTTATACTAGTCTTGAGAATATTTTCCAATTTGCTTGGTAGGTAAAATAAGGCTTGTGCTGGGGAGACAGTGACAATGAGTTCTCTAAGAAATCCTTCATAGCATCCAGCATTAGTTGCTTTCTATGTATTCAGTGGGTTTATGTCCACATAAACACTTTTTACTTGTGTGTTGAGTAGAAAACAGTGCTGAAAGGAGATAGTATTCATATATTGCCATAAGTTTATGCAATTCATGTGAAATTCCTGGTCATTTTCATTTAGAGTAGAAGTAATGGTACTAGAACAAAATGTCTGGCTTCACAGTTATTGCAGGATGTCATCTACTGTTGAGTAAACTGCACTGCAAAAAGAAATCCACATCTAAAGTGCATACTATTATATTAGGCATTACAAATTTGAATGTTTGTTGAGACAATTTTATGGGCAGTAAAATTTTTCATTTTAATAATATCAGTATATCAAGACATATTTTATATGGCAAAGAGAAGCAAAATGTCTTGAAAAGGGATATCTTGTTTTTAAAATTTGCACAAAGGCTTGATATGGTTTAGTGATGGATAAATTACATAATTCCTTTTTAAAATTAGCTTTGTGTAACTGCAATAAAATATCTGAGGCAGCTAACTTAAAAAGAGAAAATTTTTCTTTGGTTTACAGTTTTTGAGGTTCAAAGGCTGAGATTGTGTGATCCCATTAGTTTGCCTTCTGGTTAGGGGAGTGGCATATCATGGGGAGAGTGCATGTGGGAATAAATGGTCACATCTTGAACTGGAGCAGAGAGAGCAAGAGAGACTGGGGTCCCACAATCCTCTTTGAGGCACACCCCTAGTGACCTAATGGCTTCTCGTTTGACTCCACATCTTAAAGGCCCAGGGCACTTCCAAATATGACCACTCTGAGGACCAGGCCTTCATGAATGGTCTTTTGGGGACACCCAACATCCAAGCCATAGCAGCCTTCAGGTGGAGTTGTTATTACCTACCTTATGAAATTGCTTACACATTAGATAGGCCTGGCAACACAGCATTCAGAAAATACTTCTGAATGATTATGAAAGTTCTGAGCACAAGGCCTGTGACAAGGTTTGATAAATTTAAGCTCACTTTTGCCTTAAATAAGGAAAACTTTAGAGGGATTAATACTGTTCGTATAAATATATACCTTTGAAAATTGTTGCTTTACATTTTATACTTAATTACTGCATAGTACCACCTATAATGTCCCTAACAAGATGTACAGTTTTCTGTTGTACTTTCACAAGGACTACAAATCCCGCATAACCAAAATTATGACTCTATGACACATTGAAATGTAAAATTAGTGATTCATAATCAAGCTTCTTTCAGTATCCTAAAATCCTGGGTAATTTGTAATGCCTGATATAATAGTATGCACTTCCTAGGTTCGGAAGGAACCATTTAATCTAAACCACCATCAGGTACTTGAATTTCTCTATATTTATAAAATATATTATTCATTTATATCATAGAACTGTACCCTGGACTAGGACTCCAAAGGTAGATAAAATATACTTGCTGCAAAGTTACAAGTCTTTGTATCAACATTTATTTCCAGGGGACACCCAGGATTCTTAACTTTATTTTTAGAAATCTCTCATGATTATTCAAAACTTGTCTTCCAAAAATTTTTACTTTTTTTTTAAAAAATATTTTTTAGTTGTAGATAAGCACAATACCTTTATTTTATTTATTTGTTTTTACATGGTGCTGAGAATTGAACCCAGTGACTCATACATGCTAGGCAGGTTCTCTACCACTGAGCCACAACCTCAGCTCAAATTTTTACTTTTTGATTTAGAATTTTCTTTGGGGCACAAAGAAGTAATGTGATTCTTTACTAGAAAAGGTTTCCTTATATGGGAAATTAATTGAGTTTATTCTGAAACTTCTGTTTTCAAAGTTAAATATTGCTGTGTTCCTTTACTGTTTCTCAGGCTTCTTCACCCTCTTGCTCACTGCCCTGAACGCCTGCCAGGTCATGGGTGATTGCTTCCTGCATCCTAGATACAGGCATGATTATATTCATAACCATCTGACTAATATGTATTACAAGATGTCTCATCCCTACTGTTATTTAAAAATTTATATTTATTTTGCACAGATTGCCATATAAGATATTGTTTTGGAAAAGGATAGATGAATTCTCTGACTCCTTGAGGAGTTTATCATATACTGTTTCCAAAAATCAAACTGGGAACAATAGTGAGGGCAACCTTGCTAGAGCTTTAGGTTATTTAATTTTCATTTAGAAGACATTTTTGGTTCAGTTAATTAAAGTGACTATAATTCCTACAGTGACGGACAGCTAAGTTATGGGTAGCCAAAGAGTGACTTCTGTAGTTTTCTTTCCATGATGTTTCTATAAATAACTATCTCACTTAATTTTTTCTCTTTTGATTAACAAAGATTGTGACACCAAACACTTACAAAAAATCCTTAATATCTGTTTACCTGCTTTTTAATTTTTTTTCTTAACAAATGCACGAAACTCTCTGTACCAGGTGTACTCTGAAACAGCATTTGGGACAAGAAGCTCTGCAAAGTAGAACACTATAAAATGCCAGATTAACACAGCCACAATTTATAGGTGTATACACTGCTTTGCTTTGTGTCTCATAGCAGAATGAAAGAACAAAGGTGTAGTAATCAATTGGAAGATAAAGACAGGGAAAAGATTTCTGAATAAAGAGTGAATGTTTGGAAGCATGGGGAAGGGCGGTAGAATTGGATAAGTGGTATATTAGTTTCTCAGGGCTGCCATAACTAATTACCTCAAACTTTGTGGCTTAGAACAATAGAAATTTGTTCTCTTGTAGTCAAGAGGCTGGAAGTCCAATATCAAGGTGTTGCCAGGATGGTTCACCCTCTGAAGGCTGCAGGGAGGAATTCTTCCTTGTCTCTTGCTGGCTTTGGTGGCTGGTGGCAATCTCTGGGGTTCTTTGCTGAACATATGTGTCACTATGTCTGCCTTTGTTTTCAAAGGCTTTCTTTTCTGTGTATCTCTGTGTCTAAATCTCTCCCCTTTTATTTATGAAGACACCACTCATTGGATTAGGTCCTGACCTACTCCAGTATGACCTCACATTAACTTGATTACACCTACAAAGACCATATTTCCAAGACCATATTTCCATGGACATCAGGCTATTTATGCTGATAAATAAAAGGCCACATGCTGGATAATTTTTAAGAAACAAAAAATTTATTTCTCATCACTCTGGAGGCTAGGAAATCTGAGATTAAAGCAACAGCAGGTTTGGTGTCTGATGAGGGTCTGATTATCTACTTCCGAGGTGACATCTTGCAGAGGGGAGAAATGCTGTGCCCACACAGGACAGAGGCAGAAGGGAAAAGAAAGGATAAATTACTTCTTCAAGCCCTTTTATCAGGGCACCTAATGCCATATGGAAGGGAAGATTCATCTAATTGCCTCTTAGAGGATCTACCTCTTGATACTTTCATATTAGTGGCACTTGAATTTTGGAGAGGACATATTTAAATGGTAGCAAGGGGCCAGGATGAGAACTTACCTTTTTAGGAGACACACTTGATCCCATAACAGGTGGAATTGCATCAAATCATGAGTGTGGGCTTTATTTATAAGAAAGGGGGACTGTGGAAACTTTAAGCATGGGTACTAGATAGTTATTACAAAAGGGTTTAGTGGTTCCACGTGGGGACAAATGCATGGAGTACTGCATACATGGCATACGTTAAGGGTGTCTGAGTGGCAAACCACTTCCCTATGCTAGGCATGTGAGCAGCAAACTGCTTACCCCATAGACACAGCCCTGGGAGTGAGGCTGCATGTTGCAGTCCCTGTACTTGCTCCACGGCTCACTCCTCTACTGGTCGCTGCAAGGACAGTTAGCCAGAAATTGTATTGGTGGCTGCCTGTAATCTCCTTAGCTACTGCCTGAGTAGATATACATGGTAACTGCACAATAAAATCAGACCTGCTTTCTGCTTGGTCTTTGCAAGTCTTGATTAGTGACTCTGCAGCCACATTCTCCTCTACCCTGTTCCATGGACCTCCTTGCTGGAGGAGAGAGAACCCAACGTTCCACACTGTTGAAGGGCAAACTGAGAATGAGGTTTGCCTGCTAGCATATTAATGAGGAGAATATTACAGTGGCCCAGGAATAAAGTGAAGGCAAGTTTATAAGGGAAGATATGGAAGAATGTATTTTCCAAAGATGGTTACAGCAATGTGTCTCTTACCACTTGCTCTTCTACAGTGAAATCTTTCATACTATCATCGGTAGGTAGTGTCTATTTCTTTATCTGTGAATCTGGTCAGATCCAGTAATGTTTTGACCAACAGAATATGGTGAAAGTGATACCTTGCCAGTTCTATGCTATCATGGTTTGAGTATGTCCACCTAATTTGTGTGATGGGAACTTGATTCCCAAGAAGCAATGTTGGGAAATGAGGCCTAGTGAGAGGTGACTGGGTCATGAAGGGAGGGACTTCAGTGAGTGAATTAACGTAGTCATCATGGAGTGGATCAGTTATCCTAAGAGTGGATTGTCCATGATGCAGCCTGAAGGCTTTCACTAAATGCCCTAGGACTTCTCAAACCCTGGAACCCTTAGAAATAACCTTTTTCTCTTTATAAATTACTTAGTCTATATCATTTTGTTATAGCAGCAGAAAATGGACTAAGGCACATAAACCTTCTCTGCCCCTTTCTTGTCTTGAGACCACCATACTGTAAGATCTGAGCTATAGAGCAAGGTGGAGAGACCCTGAAGGCAAGGCCAAGACTAGAGTGAGGCAAAAGAAGTACCCAAGGTACAAATTTTGAGAGACACTGTCAGGTGAATAGGTCCTTAAGTTTTGCACCCAAGGCATTTATCTTGCCTCTACCTGGTCCTGGCACTGCGTGGAGGATGATTACAAAGTACCATAGAGTATAAGCAGGTATTGTGAACATTAATTCTCTGGTCTTAGTTAAAAAGTGGTACAAAGTGCAACAGAGGCAAACCATCAAGCCAAGCTTTCCTTGAACTCCTGATGTACAAAATCATGAGTGAAACAAAAGGGTCATTTAAAACCATGAGGTATTGGGGTAGTTTTGCCACTATCGATTACCCAAAACACCTCCGGTCTTGCTAGTATTATGCAGAAAAATACCAAGTTGCTCTCTATTTACTGAATTTTGATAGAGCTGGATATGTTTGATAATTAGTTAGGATAAAAGAATGAAGAAAACAAGGAGAGGGATTATAGTGAGTGGCAGTCTAGGAAATAGAATTTAATGCTTTACTTCTTCAGTTCACTGCTAAGCTACAGAACTGTACATCATTTAATGTTTGAGGTTGGCCAGAAAACATGACATGTGCACTCCAAGTTTGAATGTTCATAGAAATAAAAATCTATGTCTATTTTGATCTGTGCCTTGCAGAGTGAGGTGGAGTTCCCATTTTAAAGCAGATAGTCTGAATTCTGATGCTAAATGAATAAAATTTTCATTGGATCTTATTAGCCTTCATGTGGGAAGGAGAGGGTCAGTATAGCTATTTTTTCTTGTTTTTGTATGAACAAATCAATCTTTGAGGGAAAGGTTTATTTTTATGAAGGCTGACTCCCTAATTTTCACCGAGTACCTCTGTTTTATAGTAATTTATATGTTCTTTCCAATGGTGTTGGAATGTTTATTTATTTCCCTTTGAGGCACTTTCTAATTATTTGTAAAGGGCTGAGAAAAAAAGCAAATCCAGAAGAAAAGAAACAGACTATTTGGTAGAGGTGTATTACACATAAAATCATAATGGCTATTTTTAAAAGACGTCAGTCTGCTTTATAGCATCTCTGCTTGCTCCTACAAGTGCTTGGTAAGTGAAGATTTCCTGACCCATTATTCATTTCTACAGGATGTTAGACATTTTTATGACCTCCTAGAGTACTTATAATCTGCACTATACAATTTAGTACCTAATTATATCTTGTCTTATATTGTCATTATTATATCATTATAAGAGTCTGTCCCCTCAAGTAGATTACATGATTTTAAAACACAGGGACCATGTTTTATAGGTCTTCTGTATTCACATTCCAACTAGCATAGTGCTGAAATATAGCATCCACTTGAGGAAATTTTAATTGATAGAAGCATATTATATGATTCAAGTCCCTCATATATCAGTAACTGTGTCTGTGGAGCACCTGTTGTGGTTTTGGACTTAGGTCAAAGACTGGCAATGCTTTTCATTTTCTTTGTAATTCAGTGGAAAGCCAAGGTGAGGGGTTGCTTTGACTGGAAAAGTGACTTTCTTTCTCTTTTTCCTTTATTGTCACCCAGGGCAGATGCAAAGCAGAGATCTGTGAGTCATTGTACTACCATTATGATTTTTTAAAAAATATTTACTTTAGTTGTAGATAGGCATAATATCTTTATTTTATTTTTACATGGTGCTGAGGATAGAACCCAGTGCCTTCTACATGTAAGGAGAGCATCACTGAGCTACAACCCCAGTCCCATTATTATTTTGATGTCTATGATTATATGTACTTTTTCTCTTCATTTCTGCCGTTGGAAAAACCAACTGATGGTGTGTGACCCAGGGCATCTCATTTGGCTGAGCTACTAGGCTAAACAGATTGGCAAGACTTAACCTTTCTATTGTTTAGATTAACATGTTTCTCAGAGTATCAGAGCCACTGTGTGTGTGTGTGTGTGTGTGTGTGTGTGTGTTATCAGGGATTGGACCCAGGGGCTTGCACATGGTAGGCAAGCACTCTACCATGGTCTTCTGTATTCACATTCCAGCCCCACACTTTTGTTCCTGTGGTGGTGGTAAAATATACATAACATAGAATTTACAATTTTAACCAGTCTTAAGTGTACAGTTTAGTAGCATGAAGTACATTCATATTGTTGTACAACCATTACCACCATCCATCTTTTTTAAAATCATCCCAAGCTGAAACTTTGTACTCATTAAATAATAACTCCTTATATTTCCATGTATTCTACTCCTGGTAGCCAATACCAGACTCTATGAATTTCACTACTCTGGGAACTTCATATACATGTAATCATGCAGAATTTGCCTTTTTATGTCTGGCTTATCTGACTTAGCTTGATGCTTCTTCCCAAGTTCATCCAGGTTGTAGTATATGTCACAATTCCATTCCCTTTTAAGGCTGAATAATATTCCATTGTATGTATGTGTGTGTGCGTCTATGTATCTATATAGTTTTTTTAAATATATTTTTTAGTTGTAGATGGACACTATACATTTATTTATTTATTTATTTATTTATTTATTTATTTATATGTGGTGCTGAGGATAGAACCCAGGGCCTCACACATGCTAGGCAAGTGCTCCACCACTGAGCCACAACCCCAGCCATATATATATATATATATATATATATATATATATATATATATATATATACTTTAACTTTTCATTTATTGGTGAGCATTTGGGTTGTGTCCATCTTTTGGCTATTATGAATAATTCAGCCATGAACTTTGATATAGAAATGCCTATCTGTGTTATTATGAGCATCAACTATTTAATGTTCAAAAGCAAAGTACCATTTTTAGTTGTTAAAATACCTGGGAGAATGTATGAATCTCTGGAATTTCATAACTTGAATTCAGATTTAAGTACTCATCAAGAAAATGTGGTCTGGGAACTTTTTTTTTTTTTAGATTAGGACCGTAACCAATACTTAGATTCAGAATATCACTTGTTTATTTATCCTTCAAAGTTTTTCCTGTCTTTTTGTTGGGCTGCCAAGGTATGTCATTATTGCTGTGCAGCCAGATTATAGAAATCATATTCCAACTGGTTCATCTAAATTATCTCTCCCTTCCCAATTTTTCTCATAAAGCACTGCTTTGGTCACTTTATGTTATTGAACAAAATATTTTGGTGACTCCCCATCACCTACAGGAAGAAATGATAGCTTGTTCTTTTGAATATTTGTGCACTTACTAAGAGATTAATCATGGTAATAATGTTTTTGTAAGAGCTAACAGTTTTTTTTTGAGCCCTTTGGCTAGAGCTAATGCTTTACTAACATTATTTCATTATATCTTTATATAGCAAACCTGTGAAATATGCTATTATTATGGATTCTACAGGTGTTGGTCTTGAGGACTTTGTATACTAATTTGTCCAAAATCAAACAACTAATAAGTAATAGATCTAAGTCTGTATCTCAAGTTTTATGTGCCAATGTATCATTTTATGTGTATATTTATCACCTTTATTAAATTGTAAAACTGGGAGTGAACAGTGGTTTTGCTGTTCTTGATATGTTCCCTGGCAACTATCTATGGGGATCAAAATTAGAAAAATATTTCCATTGAACAAAACTTATTTTTTAAAAATTTGCTACTAGGGATGATCACAGCATAATTTTCAGCTACTTATTGTATACTGCTTCCTCAAAATGAAGAAAGTTTTATGACCTCTCATGTCTGATTATCTGCACTTCTGAGGTACTTCTTTCTACCACAGCCCTGACAACACTGACTTTTATTTACCTGCAACCTGTGTGCCTCTCCTACAACAACTTTGCTTGAAATTTGGTACCTAGAATAATATCCTACACATATACTAAGCATATTAGTCAGTTAGTCTGTTAATGTGACTAAATACCTGAGAAAAATAAACTTAAAAGAGGAAAGATTTGTTTTGATTCATGGTTTCTTGGTTTTAGTCAGCTGGCTCTATAGCTTTTGGGCCTGTGCCTGATTACATCATAGCAGGGAACATGTGAATGGACTAAGTTGCTCAACTCATGGAAATCAGGAAGCAAAGAGAGAGGAAGGGGCTAGGGTCTCAATAGTTTTTTTCAAGGGCATGCCCCCAATGACCTAACTTCCTCCACTAGACCCCTACTCCTAAAGATTCTACCACTTTTCTATAATGTCACAGGCTGAACCAAGCCTTTTGCACATGAGCCTTTAGGGAACCAATTAAGATCCAAACTATAACACTCAGCAAATGCTTATTAAAAGAATTAACTGAGGGGGCCTGGGGTTGTGGCTCAGCGGTAAAGTGCTTGCCTCACACATGTGAGGCACTGGGTTCAATCCTTAGCACCACCTAAAAATAAATAAACAAAATAAAGGTATTTTTTTTTAAAAGAATTAACTGAGGGGCTGGTGCTGGGGCTCAGGGGTAGAGCACTTACCTAGCATGTGTGAGGCATTGGGTTCCATTCTTAGCACCACATAAAAATAAATAAATAAAATAAAGTTTCATCCACAACTAAAACATATATATTAAAAAGAATAAGTAACTGAATCAGTGGTAATTATCCATTTAAGAGTTAATTTTCAAATGTGTTCCTATTAAAGAGTCTGACAATGTGTAAGTCCAATAAAGTTGAACAGATTTATGTCCTCAAGGAGACAAAATGACAATATAAATGAAAATTATAATTTAATTGTTCTGCAACTGAACTTGCATGATGTAATTGTATTTGTGGTTGTTTTTAACAAAAGATGTTTGAATATAAGAAGCTGAGATCTATGTTCAAGGAAGAGATCCTGTGTATTACAAGCTTGAGTAGATTTGGTCTGTAGACAATTTGGGAACAGACATGGTTCAAAAAGTGTCAATACACTTTAAAATTAACAATTCTGTTTCTTTTTGGATATGTGCTCTCCAAACAACCTTGTGATTAATCATTGGATTATCCAAATGCTGCAACACTTAAAAATCAATGCCATAGAGAATAAATATTAATTCTTTGGTCCCTGAAAATGTATATTCTATATAAAAATAGAAAGTGATTCTTTACATTTTAATTATGTATGAGTCTGCTAACTGTCTTAAAAAACGAAGCAGGTAATTTGAGGACCTAACTTAGTGCTGATGTTCCTAAAAAAATTTCCCCAGAGTTTTGAACCAAGAAACCAACAAAATTTCTCTTGATATCTTTGGGTAAGTAGGTGCAACAGCACCTGGCACAACCCTTTGCATGTAATAGGTATGGAACAAATACTTTTTAATTTTTTCAATCACTTGTCAGTTTTTGTCCCTTCATTACACACATGACAGATACTGCTCTAACCTTCTAATACATTTCCACATGCTTACTCCAGTTTATGCCTACGTTCATGCATAACAGCTGTAATTGCACTTTCTTTCCCCAATTCTAGAGGCACATGTAAATGTGTATGAGAACACATTATTGTAGAGGTGACAGTAGTGATAACAATAATAATGGTAATACAGTTAAAATATTTCAAACACTGACCTAATCAGTATTTTGTTTATAACCTTGCAATAGCTTCTTCTTGCCTCATGCAAGTCCCCAGACTTTTCTTGGGGACATAGGACTCAGCATGGTGGTACCACTGGTAGCAGCTGAGTTTCTATGCCATGCAGAGTAGAGATGCACTCTGTTGGAGGCCTCTATTCTCTATCACATTCCACACCACAGCACCATCTGAACAAAAGCTAAGAGAAGTAGGAATTATAATTTGGCATTCATGGTGAGCTCAGCTCATTACATGGGGGTGTATGTGGATTCCTGGATGCTTAAGGATTATGAACTACTTATTACATCTCAAAGAAGCAATTTGATGCAAACCAGCTTCTTCTTTAGGAGCATGCTTTGTCCCATCTTATGACCAGGATTCCAAGGAACTGGTGTGCATGCAGGAAAGCAGCTTTCTACAGATAACACTAACCCGCCCTAATTCCCAGGATGAATGATAAAAAGTCAGTGTTCTTCAAGATAATTCATGTCTGCATATTTCAGCCCAAGCCCACTGTCATTGTTCTGGGAACTGGAAAGGGATATTTCAGGGACATGGTATTTTTCTGTTATCCTTTTTTCTAAGGATGACATGGGTAGTTGACAAACAAGTCAGCAATTATAGTAGTGATCTGGTTGAGTACCCTAATCTTAAATTCTGAAATCTGAAATATTCCCACATCCCAGAGTTTCTAAGCACTGACATGATGCCACAAGGGGTCACAGTTAAACACATGTGTGTAGAATTCCTTTCAGGCTGTGTGTATTAAGTATATGTGAAACATAAAAAAAAAATTGACTTGTGTTCCATCCTTATGACATTAATTATATTTGTAAATGTTCCAAGGTCTGTAAATCCAAAATCTGAAACACTTCTGGCAACTGTGAAGTGCTATGCAACTTAGTGAGACCATATCGCTAAATAAAATACAAAATAGGGCTGGGGATGTGGCTCAGTGGTCGAGTGCCCCTAGGTTCAATCCCTGGTACCCAACCCTGCCAAAAAAATAAAAATGACTGATTTGGGTTGAGGTTGTGGCTCAGTGGTAGAGTGCTTGCCTAGCATGTGTGAGGCACTGTGTTCGATTCTCAGCACCACATATGAGTAAATAAATAAAGGTCAATCAACAAACACAAAACAAGATGGCCGCTGCGTACGGGGGTTGCTGAAGTGCTGAGCGTGGTGCTCAAAGCAGCGGCTTTAATAGAGATTTCGCACAGTCTGTTAAAGCTCCTTTCACCGTTAATCTGTAGTGGACCACTTTGCCAAGGAGCGGGAAGAACAAAGAAATCGAAAAAGAGACGCTTGGCTGCTCAGAGCCGCGGGCGCTTTGCTCCCATCTGCTTCCTCTTTCGCTTCGATCCGGGCGGAGAAGCTGAATGTGTAATCAGCAGTGGATTGTAAGTACCCGAGGCAAAGAAAGCTCAGTGCGCCCCGCCTTTTTTTTTTTTTTTTTTCTTTTTTTTCTCTTTTTTTTTTGAATATTTTTTATACAGGGAGAGTTTGTGGATTGGGATTGCTGGCGGGGCTGTGGTTTCTGTGCCGAAAATCCACTCCGCGGGAGCCGCCATTTGCTTTCTGCTTGCTGTCTTGATGGCTCTGTATACACTGTCCGGCAGCCGCACCTAGAGGTTGGAGCTGGGCTGCGTGCCGAGCCCTGTCCTCCGAAGGCTGGACTGCAGCCTCGAGCGTCTCTGTGGCCTGTTCGCTGCTGCACCTTCGGGCAGAGCCTGCTCTGGGGTCGTTCTGCACCCCCCTGCCAGGGGACCCGTGCTCCGGAGGAGGGGGACGGAGAGCCGCGGCGGCAGCCGCTTGGGCCCCTGGGGCCTGGCACCGGGCTGAAGAGCTGCGGAGGCCAGGGCGGCTCTGCTACGGTCGCAGACAAGCGCGGACGCTCGTCAGCGCGGCCCAGAGTTTCATTTCTAGAAATCTGGTCTGGAAACAGAAGCAGCAGTTTGTATAATCCCAAGAACTTGCTTATACCAGGAAGCTGTAAGGGCAACATGAATATTACTGAGGAGATGTAACATGGTGGCAGGCACAGAGAGATCAAGTCTCTGACATCTTCAACTGCGCGGGCATAGGGAGCCGTAAACTGTCTAAATGCTGTTTGCTCAGGATCACTAGGCAATGCTGAGCTGACGTGGATCTGGGGTGTACAGGCTGGGCCCCTCAGAACACACACACAGAGCCCGAATCGGAGGCAATTAAGCTCCGGTTCGCCTGCTTCGTGTGACTCAGCACTAACGATCCCGCTGAAATAATTGGCCGGCCCTTAGGAACTTACAGAGGTAAAAGCCAACCGAGCCTTCATAGGCAGTGGCCACAGAACTGAAACGGGGATTGGGAGAGACAGTCAGGACCCACCCGTTGCATTGGTCATCCGGCAAAGGGAACGAACGGTCACCATTTGCATGGGATATCACCATGGCAGAGAAATGGCGTCACGGGCGGAG
This sequence comes from Marmota monax, assembly GCF_021218885.2. Classification (NCBI taxonomy): domain Eukaryota; kingdom Metazoa; phylum Chordata; class Mammalia; order Rodentia; family Sciuridae; genus Marmota; species Marmota monax. The sequence goes on from NW_026693153.1 coordinate 132,520, forward strand.
GAGATAACTGCATTGAAACCAGTGCGACAGCTGTGTAATCCCCTAGTCATCTCTCTCCACACAGCGGGGAAACCTTAAGGGCCACTCCCAGCTCTCCTGTGAACGCAATAACCAGACCGAGGGAATCAGGAGTGGCGCGGGACTCGCGGCGCGGAACTCCCGGCTACCGCTCCCACCAGTGCTGACAACTGAGGTCTCTTGCACCAGCTACCGGGGGCGTGGCTACAGGAGGGCAAGCAAATTCGCTGGGGGATCTCAGCCCCAAGCTCTACAAACTTAGGGTCTGAGGGAGGCAAACAGGGAGAGTGAGCCCAGGTGTTCATGAAAACAGGGCTCCCAGGAGCAGCAGACCTGGCGTGTAGCCAGTATTGTGGTGAGCGCCACAGGTGAGCACGGCCTGGCTTGAGGAAACACAAGACAAGGCCCTAGACACTCAGGATTGGAGACCCGCCCAGTCTAGGAGAAAGAGCTGCTGCACAGTGAATGGTTCCCACCTATTGAGAGGAGAAGCTTGGCCCAGTGGGCACAGCTCCACCTACTGGAAGAGAAGTTAATAGAACGCTAGGACTGCATTTATTATTATTATTATTATCATTTTTTTCTTTTCTTTTCTTTTTCTTTTTTTTCTTCTTTTTCTTTCATTTTCAATTTTTATTTGTTGTTGTTCTTTAATTTTTTTTCAATGTTTCTATTTTTTTAATTTTTTTTATTTTATTATTATTATTATTATTTTAATTTTAATTTTCATTTTTTATTATCACTATTATTTTTGTTAAAATTTTTTTTTCGTCTTTTCTTTCTTTCTTTATTATCTAATCTTTGTTATTCTTGTTTCTTTTGTCTTTTCATTTCTTTTCAATCTTCTTATTCCCCCTTCCTTGAATTCTACCTGCCTACTCTCATTCTCTTTAGTGACTTCTTCCCTTCCCTTCTAATATCTTTCCTCTCAAGCATCAAATAAATCTATAAGAGTAAACAGTAACTCAGCAGTCAAACAGAACAAGAAGTAACATGAGCAGCATAAAAAAGCAAGGAAGAAAAGGAGTACAAACAATGAAGGACAGCCTAAATATTCAGGAGGACCTAGAGTCAGCAGAAAAATGGTCATATAAAGAACTCAAGGAATACCTTAGACAGATGGAATGGAACCTTAAAGAAGATACGAGACAGCAAATCCAAACAGTGAAAGAACACTTTGAAAATGAATTACATAGACAGATAAAAGAAGAAGTTAAGCATCTTTATCAGGAGATTGAGATTATAAAAAAAAACCAAACAATAATTCTAGAAATGAAGGAAACGATAAACCAAATTAAAAACTCAATTGAGAGTATCACTAACAGAGTGGAGCAAGTAGAAGCCAGAACATCAGATAATGAAGACAAAATATATCATCTTGAAAAGAGCCTAGCCAACTCAGAAAGGCTGGTTAAAAACCACGAGAAAAACATCCAAGAGATATGGGATAACATAAAGAAACCAAACCTACGAGTCATCGGGATAGAAGAAGGTACAGAGATTCAAACCAAGGGAATGAGTAACCTGCTGAAAGAAATAATTACAGAAAACTTTCCAGAAATAAAAAAGGAAACGGATATACAAATTGTAGATGCATACAGGACACCGAGCACACAAAATCACAGTAGACCAACGCCAAGACACATTGTTATGAAGATATCCAATATACAGAACAAAGAGAAAATACTAAAAGCTACAAGAGAAAGGAGGCAGATTACATTCAGGGGTAAACCAATAAGGTTAACAACGGATTTTTCATCACAGACGCTGAAAGCGAGAAGATCCTGGAACAATGTATTTCAAACACTGAAAGACAATGGATGCCAACCAAGAATTCTGTATCCAGCAAAATTAAGCTTCAGGTACGATAACGAAATAAAAATCTTTCATGATAAACAAAAGCTAAAAGAATTTGCAGCCAGAAAACCAGCATTGCAAAGCATCTTGAGCAAAACACTACACGAGGAAGAAATGAAAAACAATAACCAAAACCATCAGTGGGAAGTGCCTCTATAAAGACAGAGGGCGGGGGGAAAGCTAACCATGGAGAAACAAACTAAATTAAAAAAAAAAAAAGAAGATAAATAATCAAACATGGCTGGAAGTACAAACCATATATCAATAGTAACTCTAAACATTAATGGCTTAAACTCTCCAATAAAGCGACATAGGCTGGTAACATGGATTAAAAAAACAAATCCAACAATATGCTGCCTCCAGGAGACACATCTGATTGGAAAAGACATACACAGGCTGAAGGTGAAAGGTTGGGAAAAAATATACCATGCACACGGTCCTCGTAAGCAAGCAGGGGTGGCCATCCTCATATCGAATAAAATTGACTTCAAGACTAAATTAATCAAAAGGGATAAGGAAGGACATTATATACTGTTAAAAGGAACCATTCACCAACAAGACATAACAATTATCAATATTTATGCACCAAATAATGGTGCTGCGACGTTCATAAAACAAATTCTCCTCAAGTTCAAGAATCAAATAGACCACAACACAATAATTATGGGTGACTTCAACACACCTCTCTCACAATTGGACAGATCCTCCAAACAAAAGCTGAATAAAGAAACTATAGAACTCAATATCACAATCAACAACCTAGACTTAACTGACATATACAGAATATATCAACCATCATCAAGTGGATATACTTTTTTCTCAGCAGCACATGGATCCTCCTCAAAAATAGACCATATATTATGCCATAGGGCAACCCTCAGTAAATATACAGGGGTGGAGATAATACCATGCATTTTATCTGATCATAATGGAATGAAACTGGAAATCAATGATAAAAGACGGAAGGAAAAATCCTACATCACATGGAAAATGAACAATATGTTACTGAATGATCAATGGGTTACAGAAGACATAAAGGAAGAAATCAAAAAATTCTTAGAGATAAATGAAAATACAGACACAACATATCGGAATCTATGGGACACAATGAAAGCAGTTTTAAGAGGGAAATTCATCGCTTGGAGGTCATTCCTCAAAAAAAGGAAAAACCAACAAATAAATGAGCTCACACTTCATCTCAAAGCCCTAGAAAAGGAAGAGCAAAACAACAGCAAATGTAGCAGAAGGCAAGAAATAATTAAAATCAGAGCGGAAATCAATGAAATTGAAACAAAAGAAACTATTGAAAAAATTAACAAAACTAAAAGTTGGTTCTTTGAAAAAATAAATAAGATCGACAGACCCTTAGCCATGCTAACGAAGAGAAGAAGAGAGAGAACTCAAATCACTAACATACGGGATGAAAAAGGCAATATCACAACAGACACTACAGAAATACAGAAGACAATTAGAAATTATTTTGAAAACCTATATTCCAATAAAATAGAAGATAGTGAAGACATTGATAAATTCCTTAAGTCATATGATTTGCCCAGACTGAGTCAGGAGGATACTCACAACTTAAACAGACCAATAACAATAGATGAAATAGAAGAAGCAATCAAAAGACTTCCAACCAAGAAAAGCCCAGGACCTGATGGGTATACAGCGGAGTTTTACAAAACCTTTAAGGAAGAATTAATACCAATACTTTTCAAGTTATTTCAGGAAATAGAAAAAGAAGGAGCTCTGCCAAATTCATTCTATGAGGCCAACATCACCCTGATTCCGAAACCAGACAAAGACACCTCAAAGAAAGAAAACTACAGACCAATATCTCTGATGAACATAGATGCAAAAATCCTCAATAAAATTCTGGCGAATCGGATACAAAGGCACATCAAAAAAATTGTGCACCATGATCAAGTAGGATTCATCCCTGGGATGCAAGGATGGTTCAATATACGGAAATCAATAAATGTTATTCACCACATCAATAGACTTAAAAATAAGAACCATATGATCATCTCAATAGACGCAGAAAAAGCATTCGACAAAGTACAGCATCCCTTTATGTTCAAAACATTAGAAAAACTAGGGATAACAGGAACTTACCTCGACATTGTAAAAGCTATCTATGCTAAGCCTCAGGCTAGCATCATTCTCAATGGAGAAAAATTGAAGGCATTCCCCCTAAAATCTGGAACAAGACAGGGATGCCCTCTATCACCACTTCTATTCAATATAGTTCTCGAAACACTGGCCAGAGCAATTAGACAGACGAAAGAAATTAAAGGCATAAAAATAGGAAAGGAAGAACTTAAATTATCACTATTTGCAGATGACATGATTCTATACCTAGAAGACCCAAAAGGGTCTACAAAAAAACTACTAGAACTAATAAATGAATTCAGCAAAGTGGCAGGATATAAAATCAACACGCATAAATCAAAGGCATTTCTGTATATCAGCGACAAAACTTCTGAAACGGAAATGAGGAAAAACACTCCATTCACAATATCCTCAAAAAAAATAAAATACTTGGGAATCAACCTAACAAAAGAGGTGAAAGATTTATATAATGAAAACTACAAAACCCTAAAAAGAGAAGTAGAAGAAGATCTTAGAAGATGGAAAAATATACCCTGTTCATGGATAGGCAGAACTAACATCATCAAAATGGCGATATTACCAAAAGTTCTCTATAGGTTTAATGCAATGCCAATCAAAATCCCAACGGCATTTCTTGTAGAAATGGATAAAGCAATCATGAAATTCATATGGAAAAATAAAAGACCCAGAATAGCAAAAGCAATTCTAAGCAGGAAGTGCGAATCAGGCGGTATAGCGATACCAGACTTCAAACTATACTACAGAGCAATAGTAACAAAAACAGCATGGTACTGGTACCAAAACAGGAGGGTGGACCAATGGTACAGAATAGAGGACACAGAGACTAATCCACAAAGCTACAACTATCTTATATTTGATAAAGGAGCTAAAAGCATGCAATGGAGGGAGGATAGCATCTTCAACAAATGGTGCTGGGAAAACTGGAAATCCATATGCAACAAAATGAAACTGAATCCCCTCCTCTCGCCATGCACAAAAGTTAACTCAAAGTGGATCAAGGAGCTAGATATCAAATCAGAGACTCTGCGTCTGATAGAAGAAAAAGTTGGCTCCGATCTACATATTGTAGGGTCGGGCTCCAAATTCCTTAATAGGACACCCATAGCACAAAAGTTGATAACAAAAATCAACAAATGGGACTTACTTAAACTGAAAAGTTTTCTCTCAGCAAGAGAAACAATAAAAGAGGTAAATAGGGAGCCTACATCATGGGAACAAATTTTTACTCCTCACACTTCAGATAGAGCCCTAATATCCAGAGTATACAAAGAACTCAAAAAATTAAACAATAAGAAAACAAATAACCCAATCAACAAATGGGCCAAAGACCTGAACAGACACTTCTCAGAGGAGGACATACAATCAATCAACAAGTACATGAAAAAATGCTCACCATCTCTAGCAGTCAGAGAAATGCAAATCAAAACCACCCTAAGATACCATCTCACTCCAGTAAGATTGGCAGCCATTATGAAGTCAAACAACAACAAGTGCTGGAGAGGATGTGGGGAAAAGGGTACTCTTGTACATTGCTGGTGGGACTGCAAACTGGTGCGGCCAATCTGGAAAACAGTATGGAGACTCCTGGGAAAGCTGGGAATGGAACCACCATTTGACCCAGCTATTGCCCTTCTTGGACTTTTCCCAGAAGACCTTAAAAGAGCGTACTACAGGGATACTGCTACATCGATGTTCATAGCAGCACAATTCACAATTGCTAGACTGTGGAACCAACCCAGATGCCCTTCAATAGATGAATGGATAAAAAAAATGTGGCATTTATACACCATGGAGTATTACGCAGCACTAAAAAATGACAAAATCATAGAATTTGCAGGGAAATGGATGGCACTAGAGCAGATTATGCTTAGTGAAGCTAGCCAATCCCTAAAAAACAAATACCAAATGTCTTCTTTGATATAATGAGAGCAACTAAGAACAGAGCAGGGAGGAAGAGCAGGAAGAAAAGATTAACATTAAACAGATACATGAGGTGGGATGGAAAGGGAGAGAAAAGGGAAATTGCATGGTAATGGAGGGAGACCCTCATTGTTATACAAAATTACATATAAGAGGTTGTGAGGGGAATGGGAAAATAAACAAGGAGAGATATGAATTACAGTGGATGGGGTAGAGAGAGAAGATGGGAGGGGAGGGAGGGGGGATGGTAGAGGATAGGAAAGGTAGCAGAATACAACAGTTACTAATAGGGCATTATGTAAAAATGTGGATGTGTAACCGATGTGATTCTGCAATCTGTATTTGGGGTAAAATTGGGAGTTCATAACCAACTGGAATCCAATGTATGAAATATGATATGTCAAGAGCTTTATAATGTTTTGAACAACCAATAAAAAAAATTAAAAAAATAAATAAAAAAAATAAATAAATAAATAAAAAATAAACACACACACACACACACACAAAAAAGGTCAATCAACAATTAAGACATTTTTTTAAAAAAAGAATAATTGATGTATTTTTAAATAAAGGAAATGTTTGCTTACCAAAACTTCTAATGGCACAAAAGTGCGTAAAGCAAGAAGTAAATATTTCCCTGTGAGGAAACTCCAATCTCATCCACTAAGAGCATTCTTTTTATTTCCACTTAATCATTTTATATGCATTTTCAAGATTAAATTCATTCCTTTTGTTATTTAAAATATCAATTCTTTTTTAAGTTAAGAGAGTATCAATATATATACAACCCACTTTTTAGAACTTGGATATATTTCAGTTTAGACATTTAAGCAATATGTCTAAAATTATGAATTATTATCTTCCATTTTATTGAAATATAATTTGCATATTATAAAATCACCCACATTAAATGTAAATTTGTAGACTTATACAACCATTAGCACAGTCCAATTTTAGAACATTTCCATCCCCCACATCCATTGTAGAAGATTTCCTCATGTTCATTTGCTATCAATCTCTATTTTTACCCCCAACCCTAGGCAACTGCACATCTACTTTTTGTTTCTATGAATTTACTTTTTCTGAACACTCACATATGTAAACAGAATTGTATATTGCATGCCTTTTGTGTCTGGTTTCTTTCATTTAGCTTTTCAAAGTGACTTTAAGAAGTGTTCCAATAGCCCAAGGTATCTTCATTCTTTTGCTTAGGATTCTCTAGTTGATGTTTGTTTCTTGTCCTTTGGAAATTTGCTTTGGAGAGAAGCAGTGATAACAATTAGGTAATCCTTACAGTCCTGGCAACCCTTCACTTCCCCCTCTGTGATGACAGGGCAAAACAAGTAGACCTGCTGGATCACAGGCTGGGCTTATTTCATTTTGGTATCTGTTACCCGAGTGGCAGGTTGGCTAGTGGGATCCTGACCACAGCTTATGGTGCAGCTTGTGCAAGGTGGTAACTACTAGGGCAGTGGTTCTCAGTGGAGGTGCAGATGGGTGAGGATGATGGTACAGAGTATCTGGGGGTGTGGTGGTGATCATGTGTAACTGACCCGTCTCTCCATGAGATTCTAATATGGGCACCACTATGTTTTCTGCTCACAAGATTGAAGGTTGCATCGATGAGGGTTACATTTAGTGTTGAGCTAATTGCACTACTGCAAGAAGCACCACAGTTTTGGGGTTGTTCTTGACAACTTTAAGGAAAGTAGCCAGTGTAGGAGAAGAAAGTACCCCTACAAACTGATGCTAAAATATTTCTGGTCTAGTAGAGAAAATATACACAAACCTCTTATGACTGTTCTTAAAAAAAAATAGAATAATTCTTCCTGCCTTTCAAACATTTGGTTCATATTGTCCTTTGATGATGGGCTTTTTTTTTTCTTCTAGTCTATACTTACTGCTTATTTTAAACTGTTGGAATGAGGGAAGGTTGGGAGTGGGGTAGCTCATGGCACCATGTTTGTGATTGTACAGCACTGAGTAACAGGCAGAAGCCTATGGATCCCTGGATATTTACTTTTCTACTTTAATGAAATAATTACAGGATACACTTTCAAGTTATAGGACAGTAACATCCTGTAAGTTTCAAGGAGAGGATAGAAGTGAAAGAGGATTTTTTAAAATGGGTATAGAAATACTTGCAAAATTAAATAGCAATGAATTGAATTCTGAATTTCAGTGTACTGTGGAATAAAGAGGTAGTTGTCAGTCAACTTCAAAATTATGGTATTTCCATCTCTGTTGGAATTTCTTGGCAGTGACTCCCACTTGAAAGTTTATAGTGAATGTAATACACCATTTCTCCTGATCAAAGAAAGTTACTTGGTGTCAGGAAGCTATTTGGGAACGAGAGTGTTTACCGAGTAATTTTTTAATTAATTCTGGCACATGGTTCTCATCGTTTTAAGAAGGAAGAATGTACCTCAGCAGCCCAAAGTCAAACCATAAGCATTTTGGCAAATGTAGAGATTCAGCATAGCTGGAGAAAAACTCCTTTTTTCCCCCCTCAAACAAAACATCAGTTTCCAAGTGTGTTCTATTGCTAATTCAGGTCTTAATATGAGCAGGAAGTGAGGACTGCTTATTGGTATAGCAAGAAAACAAAATTGGAATCTACTTATTGGGTTGTCCTCTCTTTTCTCCACAAATAATTTATTGCCCTCGTCCTGCGCATGGGAAATGGAATGGGTTCCCCTTTGTTGGTATGGGCTGGCTAAGAAATAAAAGCTAGGAAAAATAGAATGGCAAAATAACCACAGAACACAGAAAGTAGTTTCAAAAGTGAGGGCAGGATGGGCAAGCTGACCAGATGGGTCCAGCTTCTCACCAAGAATGGAGCCCTTATTTGCTTTATTTATAGTGGAAAACATCCAGATTCTATGGAAAGTTCTTCACAAAGAAGGCTAGAGGTGGGAGCAGATAGGATGCTTAGTTCCTAGGGGGTTATGCCCATCTCTTGTGTTGCTGCCTGGGACCCTTCTAGCAGAGCAGAGGGGAAGGCCACATGCTTTGGGCGTTCTGTCTCAGTGGGAGTGCCATGGGAAGTTCCCGTGCCAACCTATCCCCTCAATGGTTGCGATGCTGCGAAAGTCCTCACACATTTCATGGATGGCTTCCCACAATAATTAGTGAGAACAACAGGTGAGGAATGATGAAGGAGAAGAACACTCTGCTTTGGTGTTGTTCTATTGGCAGAAACCCTGGCACAGGGCATGTGATCATACCCACTGGCATGATCTTCACCGTTGAATCAATGTTCCTCTGGTTAATTAGAGGAGCACAAGGCATGGATAATTATTTTTTAAAAATTGCCTTTCATTTTTAATTGTCATGTAATACATATTCTTTCCATAGAATATAGGAAATAAGGGGAAAACTGGGAAAGATATTGCTGGTGTAGTTCCCAGTTTTCTGTTTTTAATACATGATTTTCCCTCTGGTCTAATATGATTTGAATAAAGACCTCAATCCTCCAAGCAATACAATCTCATCCTTCCACGGCTGTCAACAAGCATTTATCAAGTTGCATTCCCTGAGTCAGGAACTGGACTAGGTACTGAAAATACAAAGGGAACACAGATTTTTCTCCCTGATGTATAAATCTTAATGAGTAGCTGAAAAAATGAATGATTAAACTAGTGATTAAATTTGAGAAATCACAGTATATTCTGATGCTGAGTGAATCTGTACAAAGGCTCAAACAGAAAAAGTGTAGAAGTGGCACAAGTCAATATTGCATGACCGTTGTGTGCCTTTTATGCGTCTTGGCTCCCTTACCTGTGAAATGAAGGGTTAGTTAGAGTATATGACATAGAATGACTTGATCCAGTTTGTCTGGTGTTTTCCCAGTTTTAGCACCAAAAGTCCCAAGTTCCAGGAAACACTGTTTAAAAACTTTTAGTTCAGGGACTTCTCCTGAGAGTCCCCAAAGTCCCTGGAAAACTGGAAGGGTCGGTTATCCTACTTATATAGTTCCTTCTGAGACTAATATTCTGTGGTTATGTATTGAGAAAGAATATTTGGCAGTGTTTATGAGACAGGACCACATAAGACACTTAGACTGAAATACTGAATGTATATTAACAATTCTATTGTTTTCCTCTTTATAAACAAACAAATCCTAAAGGGTGAGTTATTTAAGTACATTTTGGGTGAAAACAGGCTTTGTGTACTAGCTTGTGGAAAGTATGCTAATATTTCATTTGTGGGAAAATGGGTTTTGTTCTTCCAAGAAAATATCTCACAAATAATTACTTGCCAACGCTCTGTAGAGTCAGAGTTTTATGCAAGCAGTCCTTGATTGTGAGCCTCACTTGTCTCCTCTGTTAAGTCCAGTGTTGTGGAGAGCACTGGCTTTGCAATCAGGCAGCTATTGCTCTTTGAGATACTAGCCATGAGAACTGGAGAAATAACTTCTCTGTAATCCAATTTCTTTGTTTATAAAATATGAGTAATAATAGGCCCCTGGTGGGGTTGTTGAGGGACCAGAGCACCCTGGCATTTAGTAAGAGCCCAACAGGTATTTGTCTTTTTTCTCTAAACAAGGTGCTTTCTGTTCTTAAATCCAGGGTATTTGGATCAGATTGGGATACAGATGAGAAAGACACTTTTTACAGGAATGTATCAATAAAATCTTTAACACAGACACACATATATTTATATATATGCATACTACAAATATGTGCATGTTTATATACAATTGTATATTCCCCATTAATAATCCCAAGAGAGCCAAGGCATCTTCTAAGTGCTAAGGATCCACCCTAGGTCTTAAAGTTTTGAAGAGGTAAAAACTGACTTAACTTGTCCAATATCCATTAAGTCTAATAATTTATTTGTCTTTTAAATACAAAAGAGAACAAAAAAGCTACAATTTGCAGGTGATACCTTCCTGAGTGCTGATGCATAAGTTACTCTAAGAAGATAATCTTAGATTTAAAAGAAATATTTTAGGTCAAAATTCTTAAGTGTATATAAAAAGCAATGACTAATGAGTGATAACAGTATATATATCAAGTCAGAGCATCATTATCCTGTGTTCTAGAATAATATAACCCCCCTCACCAGTTCTACATATATACATTTCCCAGCTAGGAGACTCACCTCAGTTTGTATCTCACAAGCCAAGCCATTTTAATATCCTCGTTTTTCAATTGTCCATATAGACAAAAACCTTGGCCACCCAAACCACTGTCTTTGAGAGTTGAATTCCCTAGTTCAATGCGTGTTAACCACAATGCTGCTGTGCACCCACTGTGTGCATGGAGCTGTGGGAGGTGTCAAGAGGAATGGTTATCATGATGTTTAGATGAATGAACAGGCAAACACATGGCAGACATATTTCTTGTCCTCTAAGAGTTTATATTTTTACTGAGGAGGTGTGATTTTATGAAATAAAATAAGCAATTTAGCTGAGATTATTTAAACATCAGCCTTTGGAACATTTTCTCCTAGAATCCAAAAAAATAGGATCAGGGCCAAAGTAGCCAGCTCCAAAGTGATGCTCTCAAACTTTTTCCTTGGAGGAGCAAAAACTTCCCAGGAAGTGAAGCAGTTTATAAATAGCTTCAGATCATTGTGTAAATATACTGAGAAACTGGCAGAAAATGAATCAGTGGAGCTTTTGACAAGACTCACCTAAACTAAATCTCAGAACAAAATCAAATGGAGCTGTCTGTGGATTTTGGACTATTTACCAGAGACATTCATGCAAAATAATAGGGTTGGTGGTGACAAGATTACACAACAAGAGAGACACAGAAATTACACAACAAGAGAGACACAGAGAAATTCTAAAGGGCTATCTTAGGATGAATTAACTCTAAGAAAGAACACAAACACTCTGTTTTTATAACAGAGGAAGAAAGCCTAGGAAAGTCTACTATGGTAAGACTGCAAATCTCCATCACAAACAGTAAAGGCTCTGATTTATGGGCCAGGGCTTCCATATGGATAAATGGGTGTAACAAGCAGTACCAGAACTGTTTTTTTCTAAATACCTTTATTTTACTTATTTATTTGTTTTATATGGTGTTGAGGCTTTAACTCAGTGCCTTACATGTGCTAGGCAAGTGCTCTACCCCTGAGCCACAACCCCAGCCCCAAATATACCAGGCATCTGTGGAAAAGATTTCAGTGTTTCAGAAAACTGTACCTCCAATATGTCTCAATGGTGTGATTTGAGGGCTTTTAGGAAGCCCATTTCCAATTCTCTATGAAACTTTTGAACAGAAAATCCTGTTACTAGGGATTTCTGTGTGATGAACGTCATTTCCCTTTATCTCTTTCTGATTTTGCCCGGAGAATACTGTAATGTTGTTACGATAAAAAGAATAATGAAATAACACTAATAACACAACAATAACCTTCTTTTAAAGTTTTTTGAGCACTGATGAAAATATGATTAGAATAATGTAGTAGTTGACAAATTATCAATACTAACTTCCATGAAAGTTGAGGTCAAAAGAAAGTCCACCCACAGGGTTTGGCAGGGGTGGGGACTAAATTCATGAGATTTCCTTTAGCAAGGTCATGGAGCAAAATAGTTTCCAGCCCTGAGAAGCTGTGATATCCTTCCTGTTTCTTTTCATCTGTATCCATTCTGTATTGTGCTACTTTGTTTCTAATGTTCCCCTCCTCACCATATACCTTCTGCAGTAAGGCTGTTTTTTTATTCAAGACCTGAGGATATTGTCACCAATTTGGTTATTGCTTTTGCATTTGTATAGCTGCTTTTAAATTCTCATCTTTTTAGCAGCTGCAGCCAGACAAACATGAGTCAGTGGGAGGGGCTTAGAGGAACTGGCTCAGTTCTCCAGGGAGCAGTAACCTTTTGGCAGTCTAACAAACAGAACATTTAAAGTCCAGTGACTCCAAAAGCTCACTCAGTCAGTGTGATAGCAACTGCAGTTTTCCCAAGATCTGCTTTTTTTCAGAGGGAGTCAGGTTTCTGCCTATAGAGAGAGACACATTCCTGTAGGCTTAACTCTGACCTCATAGCTGAAGTGGACACAAAATAAAATCTGGAGACAGCTGGGAAATGATAAAGTTGGGAGGGGTAGGAGGAGGAAGTTTGCAGATATGAAAGTGAAAAGGTTTTATTAAATGTTAATAGCTTTTGTTTCCTGTATAATATACAGCCCAAATAGTGAAACCAACTTAATCATTTCCCTCCCCACACAGTAAATAGTTCAGGGTACCATATCTTTCTTTTTACTGTATTCTCATAGATTATTTTCAAAGTGTGGTTTCCCTACCTATTGGTTCTAGGGATACTCCTGAAGGATGGGTATTGTCAATTCAGTTTTTTTCACCTGTCCATCCTCTAGCAATGACAGGGATCCATAGGCTCTCATGTGTCTGTATTCAAAACTCCTACTTCTAGCACCTGATTGTTGATATTTGACAAAGATGCCAATTTGATCAATCTAATATTAAGAAGAAAACAAAGATAGGCATGGGTTATTGACTTGTACAAAACAAAACAACAAACAAACAAAACCCTCCAAAACAGTAAATGATTCTTATTTCTCCATTTCCTTGCATGTTCTTCCCAGTACATATTTTTTCTTTCTTCTTCATTGCTTGTCATAAAATCAAGAGTGAAGGGTAAGAGAGTATTGTTTGGAAGGAATGAGTCATGAAGGGTTTGCATATGTGTGTGTGGCAAGTAGAAACAATCTATTCTTTTGCTAAATGAAAATTAAACAATATGTTCCTTGATAGAAATTTTGCAAAGATCAAGCGTCACAATCAAGAAATCTGTTTATACCAAAAAAGGCAACAAAAATGATAGTATCTTACTTTACATGAAAGAAAGTGGCTAGGTGTTTGCCTGTGTCTGTTGATATCCACAGACACAGTCCCTATGAGACTGGAAAGATTTACTTGATGAACCAGGTACCAGTTGAAATTCTGAGATGCAAAGAACAGAAAACCTCTCAGATATGTAGAAAAATAATTTGTTGGGAGGATATTGGGTTTCTTAGAAATTGAAGAGAGGGTTAGAGATCAGATTCAGAAAGAGACTGGGAAACAAGGGAGGGGAAACAGCTGCAAACACAGCTGAGACTGCCCACTGCAGTAGCCTGCTTGAGTCAGTCACCGCTGCTCTTGTCACTGCTGCTCCCTGCCACTCACCACTAGCCCTGGCCTCATGTATGGGGGCCAAGAATATTCTCTGATTTTTCCAGCAACTTGATCTCTGAAGAATCAAAGGCTTACAGAAGAGCATCTAATTGAATGAACCCAGGCCAAGTGCCTTTGTCTGAACAGCTAAGAGTCATCAAGGTGTGTGTGTGTGTGTGTGTGTGTGTGTGTGTATGTGTGAATATTAGGAAGTGGGCATTTTCATTTCCAACTCAATTGTATTCCATCTACTTATCCTCCAACAGTGACAAGATGCCTCCTCTCCTTTTCTTTAATCCTGTTGGAGGCAATAACATCCCCCTTCTTTGTACTTTGCAGTACTTTGTACTTTGGTTTTATTGTGTTGCACTATTCATAATTTACATGTCTGCTTTTCCCCTGCTGACTGTGAATTTATGGAGAAGAGGGACTATGTTGAGTTTTTAGCATTATCACCTACAGTGCCTAACAGGAATCAGATGCTTAAAATATATAAATTCAATAAATTATATTTAATGAGATATCCCAGGAAAAGCTAGCATAATGCTTATAAATAAAATAATAATAGCAATAGGTGTGGATGGACACATGCTATAACTGTCCATTCTATCATTTCATCCTTATAACAATCCTGCAAAGTCGGTTCTATTCTTTTCTTCATTTTATGCACGAGGAACTAAGGCTCAGGTTAAGCAAATTGTCCTAGTTTATACAAGGGAAACTGGCAGGGCAGGGACTCCAGCCAGGGCAGTCAGAGGCCACAGTCCATCATCAGAACTATACTGCCACCTGGAGGAGAATCAGTGAGAGGAGGAAAATGGAACCAATCTTAGAAAACAGACCAGACTCCTAGCTGGCTATTCTCTGTTTTTAAATGTTCACCAAGAGGGGATGGTATTTATTTGATGGTCAATGAACAAAGGAAGAGTTTTTATTGAGAAAAATTAAATCTTCTTTTGAATTTAAAATTATCCTGATAGAGCTGGCATATCAAAGCATTCACTATTCATAGCATTCTTGGCTAGGTGTTTGCCTGTAATACAAATAAAATATAAATAAATGCAAGAAAAATATGAAAATAGCATCTTTGAATTTTGTATCTCATATAAAAATATTTTTCTTATTTAATAAATTGAAGTCATAAATGGAACTTCATATTTTACCTTAAAACTTAAGAATTTTAAATATATTTTTCTTTCTCATCAAAGATGAACTAAAATCATAATTAAGTTTTCTGCTTTTGAGAAGAATTCTTGGTCAAATATGAATAAGCTTATTGTATAAAATAGTAGTCATCCACATGTTTATATATTTATTTTTAAGGTGTTTTATAACTGAGAGGGAGCACATACATGCTTTTATTAGAAATGATAAAGACATGGTTTGGAGAAATGTTACCACGAAATGGCAGAAGGCCTGGCTTTCACATATTCTAAACTTCAAGATATTGCCTCACATGGAGTGAGCATAGATTAAGGGTTGGTCCTCAGGAATGCTGAAGGCAGCTTCTTCATAATACTTGGGGAGACAAAAACCAGTGAATTTATAGAGTTTCCAGCCAAACTTAAAAGCATTTACAGGCAACTATTTTGTATTTGGATAATGAATTGCTGGAGTAAAGATGTATTCATGTCATCATTTTATTCCTGTATAAGTTGCAAGTACATGAGCTAGTAGTCAATCGGGACATAAAGGAATAGTTTGAATTGAAGTAGGCTTGTGGGAAAGACTTTGTACGTCATGGAACATTGAGCATATTTTCAGTGGAAGGAAGAGAGGTGAGAAAGAAAGAAAGAGCAAAGATATGAGAGAGGCAGGTGATTGTTTATAAGCCTATAGATTGTTGAAGAAACAGTGGACTAAAAATGATTAGGTTCACTAACAGAGAGATTGGGAGTAGAAGTAGAATAAGGTGGCAGAGAAGGGACATACAAAGATCAAAGCCTTTAGGGTGGGAGAGTTCTCAGAGATGATAGGCTGCCAGGTGACTGGAGTGGATCACAGTTGCAGTTGTTTCCCACTGAGAAGTTCAAAGACAGTGGGATTGCAGATGGAGGGCTGTAGGTTTTATCTTGGTTACTAAGGGTTTTTCATTGAACTTGGAAATGTGTCTTGGAGGTCATCAGATGGTGGAGATCACGATGTAGGAAAGTGCATAAATGAGTATGCCTCAAAGGGGGATGCTTAGAGTAGAGGGCATCTGTTTGGAAGCAGCAGTGAGGGTATGTAAGGCTACTCCTCCAGCCAACTGAATTAAGAGAAGTAGGAGTGAGTGGCTTCTACTTGAGAGAAGACTGGGAGTGACTATCAAAAGGAAAGCTGGGATGTCCAATGTGGGTAGGAGAAAGCAATTAAAATTCTCAGGATAATTTTAATTTCCTTTTTGGTTCTTTAAAAAATTATTAACACACTCTGAATGTGTAACAACCATGTGGTAAGTATCACATTGGACACTGGGAATTTAGAGATTTAAAATAACAAGCTATCATGAAAAATTGTGGACTTTGAATATAACTGGAGTTAATTTGCCAATCTGCTATTATCTACTGCCCTGTGGCTCTGTGAAAGTTCTTAGCTTCCCTGAGTCTGTTTCCTCATGTATAAAATAAGAATACCAGTAACTTGTAGAGTTATTGTAAGGACAAAAATATTGTATAATTATAGTCTATCAAAATGCTATCTCATAGTTTCTATTACAGTAGTCCCTCCTTATCTGTGGTTTAACTTTCTGCAGTTTTGTTTACCTATGGTTGGTTGCAGTTTGCAAATGTTAAATAAAAAATTGTAGAAATAAACAATGCATAAGTTTTAAATGACACATCATTCTGAGTAGCATAAATGAAACCTCATACCATCTCACTTCCATCTGCCCAAGATGCAAATCATCCCTTTGTTCAGCATATCCATACTGCATGTAGTACCTGCCCACTAGTCACCCATCAGTTATCAGATTGACTGTTGTGGTATCTCAGTGCTTACATATAGGATTTGGTACTCTCTACGGTTTCAGGCATCTGTTGGAGTGCTTAAACATATCCCCAGTAGACAAGGAGGAACTTCTGTATTATTATCATTGTTTTTGTTATTTTGGTTTCTAATGTTATATACTAGAGCACATGAACACACATAACCAACAATGAGTTGGAAGAAAGCCCAAGTTTAAACACCACTTGATGACCTTATAAGCTTTGGAACTCTGGGTTAAGTTGACTGCACTACCCAGGCCAGTACACATTAACACACTGCATCTTGGAAGTAAGGCCCAGTGTCCATCTTGGGAGCATATTGTGGTAGATGAAACAATTGAATCATAAATAAGAGAAATCATCTATTTGGGCTTCAGACTGTTTATTTGTTGGGACAATAGACCTCTCCCTCCTATTGGGTTGTTGTGAAGATTGCAAGAGATTTTTAAGTGAGAGTTCTTTGATAGCTGTGAAGGACATATCCACAGAGGGTGTTATGTTTATGAACACTGTGGGCAGAATTTCTAGTGATTGCTGTTTCTACCATCCCAATAAGACAGTGTTGCACTATCTCTGCAAAAGAATAATAAACCCAAGAGGAAAAAAAGAAAAACAAAACAAACAAACAACAAAAGGAAAAAAATGTATTTCCTATATAATTGAAATATTTATGAGTCATCAGAAAGATAAATTTTGTAGCTCTGTGGAGAGGGCTTATTTAATAACTTCCAGAGTTATCAGTCATTAGAGAATATTTTTCTTAGCAACCAATACTGTAAAGTGGTGAAATGTGACATATTTCTCAGACATTCTTGGATTCTTAAAAAAGAAAAAGCAACTTCCATTTTTTATTTGGAAGACTATCAGAAAATGGGGATTTCTTGGCCACTATTATTTCTATGCACTCTATTCATGCTAACCAACCAGCTGTTTCTAGCACATAGCCATCCTGACACCCCACCCTACTCCACACTGCTGTTGTCTGGTTGGAGCAATTTCTTCTGATCCTTGGACTCAGTTTATGGTTTTATTTGGTCTCCAAATGATTTAATTTATCTAAAGATTTTTTTTAATATTCAGCCAGTAATAATAGTAAAAGTAATAATGGTAATATTATTATGATAGTGATAATAGGTAAAAGTGAATAATGGGAGGGATTAGATTCCCCATAAAATAACACCCATTTGAGACCAGATGAAGAGATTAACAATAATACTGGTTGATGGACAGTGAATGTACCCATGTGCCAGGTGCTGTTCTTGAATATTGACATATTTGAACCCGCTTAGAATCAGTACATTACAATCTTCTTGCTCTTACTGCCTCATTTTGTGCTGATAACCCAAGTATCTTTACTCTTGGGGGACATGTATCCTCAAGTTTTTAGGCTTATTTCATGGTGAATCATGAAGCTGGTCACCTTTCATTCTTGTGGTCTTGTTGACAGAACCATGGGCTGTAAGAAGCTTAAAAAAATGTATAAATTTAAAGTGTACAACAGGATGTTTTGAAATACATATTTATGCTGAAATGATTACTACAGTCAAACAAAATATCATATACATGTAGGAAAACTTTTTATTCCCAGGGTTGTGAAAACTTGTTAACTTCCTCCTGTGGGTTGGACTTTATTCTCATGTCAGTGTCTCCACAGGGAACTTTCTCCTAGTTTTTCAAAATCTCTTGACAAGGTGTTAGAAATAAATTGCTCTCCCTTTGACTTTAGAGACTGATTTTGGGTGACAACCATATAACAATAAAGGGAACAATAACATTGTGGTCATCAAGAGGCAGGGGCTTGGGTTGCTAGTAGTTTGTATAATGACTGTGAATTTACTGTTACTTATAAAGTACTTTTCATTTTGAAACTAGCATGATAGATTTTTAGATTCTTAAATCTGTCTTTGCAGAATTATTCTGTTCTAATTTGTTGAAATGTGACAATGAATCTTTCATTCAGAAATATGGTACTGACATTTGTAGCTCTGAATTTTTATGAGTTCTCCACTTTATTTCAGATTGTTCAAAAGAAATTATTACTTTTTAAAAAGTTTTCTAAAAATTTATTTTCTTTGACCAAATTTATGAATTAAAAAAACCACAAAGATTTTTTTAAAATATTGTATTTCTAGACCCAAAACTGTGGTGTATTATTATTTTATCCAATATTTTATCCAAATAAAGAGCCAAATAAGGAATGTGATCTTTCCATTAGCTCATAGAGACAAGTGTAATAAATAGTACACTCTCAATGCAGCCACTCCTGGGGCATTTCTTAATAATAAGAACTGTTTCTCTGGATCATACAACTTAGAAATACCAAATTACCCTTCCAAATACCCTTTATTGAGATATACTACATGAGACAAATGCTGTGGTGTTTTATTTAGAGACTGGAAAGCGGAGATGCTCCAGTGACAGCTGGGCATTTACTAGGTGACTTGAGGGAAATGGGGTAGTGTAGTTCTTGGCTTCCATGATGATCAGACAAGAGCCCAGCTGCCAGGGGAGTTGGGCAAGAAGCCTGGCCCAGGGGAAGTATCCTGGCCTCTTGAGCACAGCTCTATCACCCTCTGGGCCTGTCTGTTGTTTTCCCTCAGGCATGCTTCATGCTAACATGAGGGGGAAATGCCCTTATTGGCACATTAAAGTACCAAGGGCTTTAACAAGTGTCATTTCTGACAGCTTCTGAAGGGGCTTTTCAGCTGTCACCATAATCCCTGCTGGGCTAAACATATGTTTTAAACATGTGGAGAAATGGTCAGGCTTACAGCCTCTGCTTGCCACTCTGTGCTGCTCCTGGCCCTGTTTTCTGCTTGGCTTGCCAGCATTCTAATCGTGTGGGGCTTGCAGCTGCCGCACAGTCATACCAGTTTCAATTTGGTGTTTCCAAGCTCTGGAAGATTCCGCCACTTCTACCAGAAGTCCTTCCAGTTGTTACCACCTGGATGGCTTCCAGTTCAGAGACAAAGCTGGGGAGACTGCCCCCTTTCTCTTAATTACATGGTATAAGTTTGTGGAGGACAGCTCTGTTAACTGCTTGAGCCATGTCACTGTAGGTCGCTGTGCAGAGGAACACATAGGGTCACTCACCCATGTTTTTCTAGTCCCCTCGGTTGCTTCTTGCTAAAAGGGTATCTGGGTTAACTTCAGTTTCCTATTAAGCAGGAGATCTTTCCTTTGTAAGGACCACAGTATAAACTGATGATGGTGAGGAGATCAGTCATGACTTTTAATTCCAGCAGCTTTTCATAAGGGATCTACCATGTATATTCGAGTGAACCGTTCAATTTCTTGCTCTTTCCAGTCTCTTAATTCTGGGGTCCAAATTTGTCAGGATAAAGTATCTCTCCCAGAAATCATGTTTGGATCTTTCCAAACATTTTATCATTTAATCCTGGCAAAACCATATAATCTAGTTATTTTACTTCTATTTTAAAAATAGACAGCTCAGAGGGCTAAGTATCATATCATGGATACATATTTGGTAAGTGATAGAAATAGTTTCAAAACCAGGTGAGTGTAATTCCAAAGCTAGTGTTCCTTCACTTGAACATAATTCTCCCACGATTAGTTCACACTTTTTTAAAAAAAATCATTTTAAATATATACATATTTTTAAGTTGTAGTTGGATACAATACCTTTATTTATTTATTTGTTTATTTATATGTGGTGCTGAGGATGGAACCCAGCATCTAGCACGTGCTAGGCAAGTACTCTACCACTAAGCCACAACCCCAGCCCTTAGTTCATACTTTTAAAAGCATATAAATGTATAAGTGTTCATGTGTGAAGGGTATTTACCTGTCTTGTTTTATTCTGCAAAAACCATTGGCCAAAGTTATTACCTAGTTAATGAGATGTAATATAGAATATTGAAGCTTTTCATTTAAAATATCTTTTCCTTATTTGTGCCAAATGAGAGCTGTCCCTTAATATCATATGCCTTATAAGGCTATGAAATGATACCAAAACCTGTGCCTGCAAGTGGCATTTTAGGAAGTTCTCCTTGGGTATTGCTTTCAAAGCTGATTTATAATCCATACCTTGCTGAGTGTTTAAGATGAGTCAGAATTTTCTAAAAGGGTACAAGTAAGAAAGGACATTTTGGTAGAGGCTTGGACACGCATGTTGGGATCTTCTAAAAGACTTGGCATGACTAGAGTGGAGAGTATTAGCAAGTGATGGATATGGAGTAAAAAAGGAGGTGAGAGAGCAGCATAGATAAGACCATGGGTCTGGGATGCAGTGAACCCCATCTCTGTCACTTAGTTGCTGTGTGACTTTAAGCAATTAATTTCTTTGATTCTCCATTTCATCATCTTTAAGATGGGTATAACATTTCCACTCTCTTCCCCACAGATTTATTGAAATTAAGCAATAATATGTATTCTTTGTGCAAATAGCTGGTATGCAGTAAGATTTGATGAAGTGTAGTCATTATTTCCTATGAGTAGCAATGAAATGCCTTCTATAACTTGAAGTATTTAGATATTTTGCTGAGGTCTTCATAAACAATGTAATCAGTAAGCACCACATTAAATTGATGTTTATGACAAATAATACTGAGGTGCATGGATCAGAAGTTTGTGAAAGTAGAGAGTAAGTTTCAGGAAAAATATAAGAAATAACAAGGTACTAGAGATGTATAGAATAAATGACAAGTAATCTAAAAGGGACTGAATTGATATGCACTGAGTAGTTTGCAAAAGAAGGAACTAGGATAATTCTGGTGTGGGCCAGATTGAATGAGTGACATCAATATCCAAGGAAATGAATCTAAGAGTAAGAAGACTTAAGGAAAATATTATTTTTGAGATATGGGATTTGAGATGCCTTTGAAAGAACCAGGTGACAGCATGTGAGCAGCACCCAGAAGAAAACCAAGTATCTAGAAGTTGCTTGAAAATATTTGGTAAATAAATGAGAGAATAAAGATGGGAGTCAAATATATGGTAAATGAAGGTGTAGAAGTTAACGATGTTCCTCGGAAAGAGAACAAATCCAGAGACTAGACCTGTTGGGGTCTACTAACATTTAAGCACTCAGAAAAATAAGAGCATCTCAGAGAAGTTGGAGAAGAAATTGTCAAAGAGCAAGAAAGGAAAATAAATTAAGGTAGAGTTTTGCAAGTGCAAGGAAGTGTTCCAATTTCTGTTCCAAGCTGTCTTCTACAATGTTAACATTCACAGGGTGGACAAATAAGATGCACTATAAAAGGAATCCACATTTAATGATGGGATTAATCATTTTTTCACCCTTGTCAAAGTACCTTCAGTGGCGGTAGGGGCAATCAATGACTTGAAAATAATTGGAGATTAGGATTTGGGTATAGCAAATGGTGACTGGATGTAACTGGGTTTTCAATGAACATGGTTTGTCAAGAGAGGGGGAGATGAAGTGGTAGGTAGAAGAGGATTGAAATAGGCTGTACTACCCGACTATGTGAATGTGGGAGCAAAAGCAAAGAGGGAACCTTCAGGATAGAATATCTTGTTCAGTAGAGAATTGAAGAGATTGGAAGGGGTCATATAAAGAGCATGTGCAGTGGAATTAACCTTGAATAACAGGAAGGCCAGGTTTTTGGCTGTTATTGGTAAAAAAGGGATGAGATGGGCCAGAAAGCTGAGTGATTCCATGTTTACTAGCCTCATTGTCTGAGCATGGGAGATGAAGTTTTCTGATGAGTACAAAATGGTTTATAGCAAGAAGGGGACTTGAAGAGACATTGGAAATAGCTGCTGTGGGAAATTACACCAGAGTTATATAGCAGTGGTTTGGAGATCCACCTGAATTTGGAAACAGATTTATTCTGTCTGATTTATTCTACAAAGGATAAATGGTTATATTGATAAATATATAGTGTAACTTTAGAAAAGGAATGGTGGTACTGAGGATAATGACAAGAGTTAGGTATGATGAAAACATCCTGGGTCTGGATTAGGGAAGGAAAAAGTCATAGGAGGGGGCTTGCTAAACAAGGAATGGACTAAACATCACAAATGCAGTATGGTATGAATATATAGCAGACACTGCTAGGTGCTAGGCAGCAGGCTGCCTGACTCCATCCTTTTCTGCTGCTATGAATATTGTAATGGGAGGATCTCCTGACCAAGTTGAAAGACCTCAAAATGTGTTTAATAAAAGGTGTAGATATTCTTTGTTTGCAACTCTAGCCCCATGTAGAACACCACTTACTCTGTAATTTTAAACATTCAGTTATTTCTAGTGATAATTTTGGAGTGACAAAAGCAAATAAAATCAACTTGTAGCTAATTATTATATTTATATTAAATTTCAAAAGTAAAATGGTCAGTTGAAGTCAATAAGAAACCCCTGATCTGAGGTCTTTCAGATTTTATTTATTTTTTTATTCCACAGGTTCCTGAACCAGGGCTCCCAGGTTTTAAGGACAGAAATTGGTTTTTCCTATGCTAGGACAGAATATATAAAGATCTTTAGATCAAGGAAATTTAGCTTATAATATTCCAGTTTATAATGACAATGCACATTCAGTCTCGAAAGGAAAAATGGGCTATATATTTGTCTTTCAAAAAACAATTAACTTCAGGGGCTGGGGTTGTGGCTTAGAGGTAGAGCACTTGCCTAGCATACGTGAGGCACTGGGTTCGATCCTCAGCCCCACATAAATAAAATAAAATATTGTGTCCACCTATAAACTAAAAAATAAATACTAAAAACAAAAACAATTAACTTCAGGGCTGGAGTTGTGGCTCAGTGGTGGAGCACTCACCTAGCACTTTCAGGGCCTTGGATTTGATGTTCATCACCACATAAAAATAAATAAAATAAAGGTATTGTGTCCAACTACAACTAAAAGATAAATATTAAAAAAAACCAATTAACTTTAGTTACATTAGAGGCAATTTCAAAGCTAAACTAGCATGACATTTCATGAATGTCTATCTTCGTATAAATTGAACCTTACAAACAAAAATGAAGTCTTTTAGAATAAATTTATAACCTATATATACTGATATGTTGGGGAATTTTTAAGTGCCACAAAATTGTCATAAGCAATATCTATTGGAATTGCTTTTCACAAGAGGGTGCTTGCCTTTATTACTTCTGAATAATTTATATATTTTGGAAACACTGTGTGTTGATTTGTGTGAAAACTAATAATGCTATTTATTTGAAAGGTCTATTTTTTTGAGAATGAACTGATGCTTCTTAATCTTTTGTCTAATATACAAGTATTGTAGGTATAAATCAAGTTACAAATTAAATTAGACACAGGTTGATTTTGACAATTGTGTCAATAAAATAGCCTGGACCCAGTAAAATTGTATTGATTTTCAGAAATGGCATTTGGGATGGCCTTGTAGTACTAATGTGATGGTCATGGCTGAGTATTTGTACTCAGCTGTGATAGTAGGATTAAACAAAAATTGCATAAATATCATTCTTCAGATGTTCTGGATAATGGCTTATCTAAGTAACTGTATTTGTCTGCTAGTTTCTCTGTGTTGAAGCAAAAAGGATTTTGAACCATATATAATTTTTTTTGGTACCTATTGTTTATTGAACCTCGTTTTTCATTGTTTGATCTTGAAAACAAAACTGTGAAAGGTAAGGAAAGTTCCACCATTCTCATTCAATTTTCAGATGAGAACACTATGGGAGAAAGTTGATCCTGGGTGTCATTAATTGAGCTACAAGGAATACCCACACTTCTGGAAAATAAGTGCAGTACTTGACTGTATTCAAGAGTGTGCACAGCAAAGTAAAAGAAAACCCACAGACATAAGGAAGGACTCTTGCCTCCTCATAAGCACACTTGCATGGTGTTCCCAAGAACCAGCACACAACTGTGTACTACTCAACAGGGGGTTGGCTATTGCGCCCCTGCCCTTGGGCAAAAAACAAACAAAACAGAACAAACAAAACAAAACAAAATTTCATAATAATTTTAACAAAAAAATTACAAAATGTGTTGTGTGTTATATTTTACCACTTCTACTTTTAACATATCCCTGGCACTTTGAAACATCTATAAAGTCTAGATAGTTCAAGAAAAGTACTTAGCATTTTCAACTCTATATACAGTCATGAGGAATAAGATGCACATACAAAATAATGGTTATAATAGGAAAATGTCTTTTACATAAAACCTATCTAGCACAGGACCTCCTCCTTCTCATGGTCAAAGTCTTCTCTATGTCCTTTACGTGGACAAATGCCGATAGTAGAGGAGGTCTAACAAATCCATTTCAAAGTAAATTCCAAAAAGACACTTCTGATTTTTTAAAACAAATGGGCATTTACAAGATGCTATTTTCTAACTCTATCAAACGTTGGCGACCTCTTTACATTTAGAATGTCCAGATGTAGCAAAAATTTTAAAAGACTGGGGTGGGGGGGGAGTAAGTTGAGAGCAGCTTTTTCATATAATATACACAGGGCTTCTACAAATGACCACTAAATCTTCCCAAAGGGCGGTGGGCATTTCCAAGTGGTCAAATATGGTATGTTACTGTACCTTTTCTCTCTTTGGTAGAAGGAACACCCACTGCCTGAGGGCCACTAACCTTTCCACTAGTAGTCAAGTCTTTGCTTACCTTCCAGGATGGCGAAGGTCTTTTTTTGACTTGTAGGACAAGTTGCAGGTCTTCCAGGCTGAGGTGAAGTATCCCAGGTCAATGTGCCGGTCTGGGGGTAGAGATGAGGTCTCACAAGCTGGTTTTAAGTGCCGATCTTGTGGGCTGAGTTCGGTCTGTGGGTCCTCGCGGGTCCAGGTGTCGTCTCATGGAGCTGACGTGCCGGTGGCGTGGAGCCAGCGAGATGGATTGCTAACCATTCAACCAGTCCTTGTCAGGGCTTTGCTCACCTTCCAGGTCAGTTTACTCCTTTCTTTTCTTTGCGGGACAAGGAAGGATCCTCCAGGCCGAGGTGCGGACTCCTGGGACTAGGTGTGGTCAAGATGAGGTCTCAGGGTCCACGAGCGGGTCTGGAGGAGGACTGAGGTGTGGTGTCGCTGGTCGAAGTGCCAGTCTCGTGCGCTGATGGACAGTCTCCAGGGAGGAAGTGCGGTATGGCAGGACAAGTTGCATTCTCAGGGGTCAAGGTGTGGTCTCCCTGGTCTTCGCAGATCAAGGTGCGGTCTCACGGCTTGAGGTGCGGGTCTCTCGTGTATAATTTTGATGGAGGAATTAAATTCATTTACTTCTATAATATGGTACAGATTATAAGTTTTCATTACAATGATTCAATCACTTGAGAAGATGATGCATTTTAAATCAGGTTCCATGCCAAATACCTCATTTGTGAAGCTGTGCTGCTTAAAATTGGACAAACCCATTACCTTACTAAATTTGAAAATATTCATTGAAAGTATTAAAGCCATCTTTATTTATTAGCACTAGGATCTAGTGATACATACACTCGTGTAATAAATATTAAGAGCTACTAATAGAAGAGCTTTTAAAGTGGGAGAATTCTCATTTACTGACTTGTGGTGAATTGTTAGGATATGATTTTGAAGGCCTGGGTATTGAAATATGACTTAAACATTCAAGAACCCTATCAGCCTCTCTAGGCAGATAATTACTATCTCTTTTAGATAGTCCAATGAGATGTCCTGGGCTTTAAAGCCCAGGCACAATGGTGACTTATGCCTACATTTATTACAAGATTGTGAAAGGCTATGTGGTCACTCACTAATTGATTGCAACAACCTCCTTATGAGTTAAATGGCTGATATTTATTTATTGTTCTTTTTGTATCTGGTCACTGTTCAAGAGGCTAACACTTGAATCAATCTCTTTTGGACCCAGTAGCTATATAACTCAAATGTATGATTCTGAGTTGAACTATAATACTTAGAAATTCATTGATTCTACTTTAAAAGATAACTCATTTTATCAAAGTTTTATTCCTAATCTCCTATGCACTCATCTCTTTCTTTTTAATTTTAACTCTGTGGCTTTGCCAGGGTTTCTGATTTCTGTCAGGCAGAATCACAGAATCATAATTATAAGCAATCTTTAAAGTTTCAGGTTCTATCGGTAAGCATGGCATTTCTGAAAGATGGGCACTGGGCCAGGATCATAAATATATTCTATTCTATGGGTTTTGTAGAAGAACACCCTAATATGTGTGTCTACTTAATGAACCTGGTGGGGGTAATTGCAGTTTTTCAAAATCAACTTTTCAGTTAAGAGGCAGATTTAATGATTATAGCTTTATTTTTATAGTAACGTAAGCCTTCTTTTGCAATGGCCTTAGGAATTAATAGAGTATGTAACTTTTATTATTTCATCACTTTTAATAAATGAAATGTACAGCTTTGGAAAATTCTTAGCCTATCCACATTGTAAAGAGTGAGGAAGTGTGTTTGGAAGAGAAAACAAAGGGGGATGACCACAGACTATTTGATAAGATTAGTCATTTGTCTAAACAGAAGCCAGTACCTATTGTCCAAGAAAATAGAAGAATGACCCTGAAGGTAACTTAGAAAGCATCAGAGCTGCCACTCCTATCACACACCCAGAATACAAGGACCAGTGGTACCTGCAGAATCTCAGTGCACCCTGCCTGGCACTGCCTAACATCACAGTCTCTGCTCACAACACTCCAGTTACCACACCCTTTTGCTGCCCCAGTTATGGCTCTGGAGATCCCTGATGCAATGCAGGCTGTACCCAGCAGAGTCAGTGGGGCATGCTTTCATATCCTAAATTTTACAAGACAGGGCCTCTCTGCAAAGTCATAGGTATGGGGCCCCAATCCCAGGATCCATGGGGCCCAGACAGAGAGCTGAGGATAGGGCAAAGACACAGAGATACTGGGGGACAGGGTCACTCACTGGGGTTAGTTGCTTGGAGACATGGGAGACCCCTGCCTAAATGGCAAAGCTGTCAGGGAAGGAACACTTCCCCAATGGTTTAGGAGGGCAGGACCCTCTCCAGGGCAGCCAGAATATTCATCCAAGGAGGATTATTCTTGAACTTTAAGGTCTAATGGATTTTGTTCCATTTGTTTTGGAGTTGAAACCTGTTACGCCTTCCTTCTTGCCTGTTTCTCCTCTTGAAATCTTTTCTATGTCTGTCCTCTCCCATCATTGTACTTTAGAAGCACTTAACTTGTTGGTTTAACAGATCACAGATGGCAAGCAATTTGCCTCAGGATGAAGTGTACCTTGAGTCCTATCCTTATCTAATATAGATGGTACTTAGACTTTGAACTTAGATTTTAAGGTCGATGCTGGAACAAGTTAAGATTTTTTGTGCCATGGAATGGAATAAATGTATTTTGCAAGTGAGAAGGATGTGAATTTTGGTGAGCTGGGGAAGAATGCTATAGACAACATTTGCATCTTCTCCACATTCATAACTTAGTCTCTAATGCAATGATATTAGGTAGAGCCTTAGGTAGGCAATTGGGCCATGAAGGTGGGACATTCAAGAGTGCGATTAATGCCTTTATAATAAAAACTTCAGAGACATCCCTTACCCCTTCTACCATGTGAGAACACAGCAAAAAGTAGGCCTTTTGTGAACTAGAATGTGGACCCTCATGAACACCAAACCTGCCAGCATGTTGGTTTTGGACTGTAAGAAACAAATTTAACAAACAAATTTAAGTTGTGGATAAGCCATCTAGTATTTTGTCAGAACAACACAAATGGACTAAGACAGATATTGATCAATTAAGGGATAATGACATCTTTACTATGTGGAATATTTCAATCTAGGAACATAGTATATTTCTTCTATTTAGATTTTCTTGGATTTCTTTCATCAGCATTTACTTGGAACTTTTTAGTATACAGATCCTGTGCATGTTAGGTAAGATTATACCTGAGTTCTTCAGTTTCTTTGGAGTGATTGTAAAGGTACTATGTTTCCCCTTCCTTCTTCTCCCTCCCCCCCGCCCCCCGCCTCCCTTCTTGTACCCTCCCTCTCTTGTATCAGGGATTAAACCAGTGGGTTCTTAACCACTGAGGTAAATTTCCAAACCCTTTCTTATTTTGAGACAGGGTCTCACTAAGTTACTTAGGGCCTTGCTAAGTTGCTGAGACTGGTCTTGAACTTGCATTCCTCCTGCCTCTGTCTCCTCAGTTGCTGGGATTGCTGGCATTTGTTCTTTTTATCTTCAGTTGTCATATTCACTGTTGTATGTAAAATGCTATTGACTTTTATATGTTGATCTTGTATCTTGCAACCTTACTGAACTTACTTATGATTCTAGGAGTATTTATATTTGTAGATTTCTTGGGATTTTTCCATGCAAACAATAATGTCATCTGCAGGTAGGGAATCTTATTTCTTACATTTCAAGCCATATGTCTTTTCCCCCCTTCTTTTTCTTGTTTTATTGCAGTTGAGTTGGAGTAGGGAGAAAAGGCTTTCTTTCCTTGTTCTGTTTTAGAGTATGTAACCTATAACTAACAATGTTCTATCAGTTGTTTTATCATTAAGAACATTTTTAGTTATAAGTTATAGTGTAGATTCCCTTTATCAAATTAAGGTAGTTGCCCTCTATTCCTAACCTCCTGAGAGTTTTTTTTTTTTTTTTAATAATAATGATGGATGTTGAGTTTTTGTCAAATACTGTCTCTACATCAATTGATCTGATTGTGTAATTTTTCTTCTTTAGATGTCAGTTTGGTGGATTATATTGATTGATTTTCAAATGTTGAAACAGCCTTTTATAACTAGAATAAATACTAGTTGGTTGTGGTATTTAATTCTTTATATACATTACTAAATTTGATTTGCTTAAATAGTTAAGGATTTTTATGTGAAAATTTATTAGAAAATTGGTCTATAGTTTTGTTTTTTGTCTTTTCTTTGTATAACTTTGATATTTAAGTAATATTAGTCTCATAAAGTAAGCATTGCAGTGTTCCTTATTTGCTGGAAGAGATAATATAGAATTAGTACTGTTCATTCTTCTTTAAGCATTGGGTAGAGTTTGCTAGTGGAACCATTTGACCTAGAGATTTTTTTTCAGAAGCCTTTGAGTTATAAATTCAATTTCTTTTATGGTTATAGGACTATTCAGGTTATTTGCTTCATCTTAATATTTGGTAGATTTTGGTGTTCAAGGAATTGAACATTTCTTCAGACTTGTTGAATTTATAAGCATAAAGTTGATTGTAGTATTCCTTTATAATTTTTTAAATATTTATTTGTTAGTTGTAGTTGGACACAATACCTTTATTTATTTTTGCATGGTGCTGAGGATCAAACCCACGGCCTCACACATGCTAGGCAAGCGCTCTACTGCTGAGCTACAACCTCAGCCCTCCTTTATAATTTTTTAAATGACTGCAGTATCTGTTACAGTAGCCTCTGATCTTTTACATTGGTAATTTTTGTCTTTTCCCTATTTTTTTTTTAATTGTGTTTTTTAAAAATTAGCTAGTGGTTTGACAATTTTATTAACATTTTTGAACAAGCAGTGTTTTGCTTCATTGATTTTTTTCTGTCTTGTTTTCCTGTTTCCAATCACACACATTTCTGTTCTTATCTTTATTACTTTTATTTTGCTTACTTCGGGTGTATTTTTCTTTCACTTCTAGTTTCTGGAGACAGCAACTTATTAATTTTGAGACTTTTCCTCTTCTCTGATGAAAGCTGTTTTCTCTCAGTCATACTTTGTTTTTCATGTATTTTGATATATTTTAATTTTCATTTAGTTCTTTCTATTTTTAAAACTTTCTTTGAGGCTATTTGGTCCATGGATTATTTAGGCATGTGTTGTTTAATTCCCATATGTTTAAAGATTTTCTGGTATGGATTTCTAGTTTGAGTCTATAGAGTAAAAAAATACATTAATTTCAATTTAAAAAATTGTTAAGGTTTGTGTTGGGATTCAGATTGATGAATGATTCATGGGCACTTGAATAAAACAGTGTATTCTGTGTTACTAGGCAGAGGTATCCTTTTGGTTGTATTGTTTAGATGTGTATATCATTGCTGATCTTTTTTGCAGTTGATGAATGTTAGATATTGAAATCCTCAGCTATGATTTATCTACTTCTTCATTTAGCTCTACTAATTTTGCTTGAAGCTATTTTGTTGTTTAGTGTGTACAGACTTGAATTATTATTTTCTCTTGATGGATTGACCCCTTAATCACTACATACTATCCTTCTGTATTAGTCAGTTCTATATAGCTGTGAGAAAATACTTGGGAAAATCAACTTAAAGGAGGAAAGATTTACTTTGTCTCATGGTTTCAGAGGTTTCAGTTCATGGCTGGCTGGCTCTATTGCTTTGGGTCCAAGGTGAGGCAGAACATTATAGAGGAAGGCAGCCAGGAAGGAGTGTGGGGGTGTGGTAAGAGAGAGGAGGGGAGAGATAAAGGGCTAGGGACAAAACATACCATCCAGGGCACACTTCCAGTGACTGACTTCTTCCAACTAGGCCCCACCTCCTATAGTTTCCATTACCTCCCAATAATGTCATAGATTTATGAATTCCTCAATAGATTAATCCACTGATGAGGTTAGAGCTCTCATGATCTAATCACCTTCCCAAAGGTCCCACTTCTGAACATTGCTGAATTGGGGACCAAGCCTTCAACATATGAGCCTTGGGAGGTATTCCAGATCCAAACTATAACATCTTCTTTGTCCCTATTGAACTCCTATTAATTACTTGAAAAAAGTGTAGTTTATCAGATATTAATATATCCCTTTACATTTCTTGAAAATGAATTTTCTATTCTTTTATTGTCAACCAACCTATATTGAATTTTCTATGAGTTTCATGTGAACAGCATAGAATTGGATCATAGTTTTTTTATTCACTTGATATGACCATCTTAGTTTACAGGTCCTGACCTAATTTTGTTAATTTGATTCTGGTGGAAGCTTAATTTTAAGAACTATGTGCTGCTGTTTTCATTTGTTAGCTGTTTAGTGCTTCTTGAGCTCCCATGTGTTCCTGGTGATATCTCCCTAGTGCAGGCTCCTGGTGCTTCTGGCTGGAAGAAGGGAGGGTATGGTCTAAGATGATGACAAACACTTCTTTCTGCTTGCTTTGGTTCTGCCTAGGAGAAGAGATTCTCTGGCCCTTGTGGACCAAAAGGCAGCTTGAGCTGGGCTACTTGATGTACTGGATTCCCGTTTGCTGGTGCTGTATGGTAACCCCCAGTGGGGAGGATGGTCTCGGGCCCACATAAGAGGAGGGTGCTTTCTTGGCCTTTTTGTCAGTGGAACTTCTGATCAGTCTTCAGTACTGCTAGGCCTTCTGGGTTTGGGCAGGACTCCCACTGATTTAGGGAGAAATAAATGAGTCTTTCTGGGTTGCTTTCTGTTGTTAGGCTTGATGTTGGGAGATACCAGAAGTGGGTAACTATCTTCTGTTCAGTTAGAGATCATGAAAAATTCTACTGCTCTATTTTCACAGTCCTGGGGTCCCTAATCAGTTTGCTTCCCATTTCTACACTTCTGTGTTTTCCTTTAGTTGCCTTTTGCATTATTTCCAAAGGTTGTATTTGTACTTACTTAATATTGTCAAGGAGCAAAGAAACAAATTTATGCCATGTTTTCCACTATGCACTGTATGTCTTAATTCTAGGAATTGCCCTATGACATGGGAACAATTGCTTCTCAGACTGCCTACTACACAAGATGTTTTACCTCAGTTGTTGCTGTTATGACTGTCAAAATGTTTTGAAAATATTAAAAAAAGATTTTATTATTATTTAATTCATAGTCTAGTAAAAATGAAAACCATGCATTTGGGAAGATTACATTTCAATTTTTTTCCAGTGATTTTGCATTCCTTCTAGTTTTTCCCAATAAATTAACAAGCCACTTTTGAGTTGTTCTCCACATTAATGTCAAATCTTATAGTTTCTGGTATGTAGTTTTTACTCATTTAATAAGTTTATTTGTATTTAATTTATTTTGTCATTTTAGATCTTTAAAGATGATATGAATTTTGTGTCTTATGTTCTGAGGTATAATATGTGAATATGGAGACTTATATCATTTAAATAATTTAGATATATTGTTATTATATACATTTTGTACTATTTTTCCTTCTAATAGTATTTTACAGGGATTTCCATACTCTCATAATTTCACTGGTAAAATGGATGAAAAACAGGAGTTGATATGATCTCTGTTATATGCTAACATTGCACTCTTTTCTTCCCCAAAGGGTCTATCCATCAAACACAGGTTTTGTTCTCTCTCATATTCCCTATGATTTTTTCCTTTGATGTTTACTCTAAAACTTCTTCCTTCGGGTTCACACAATTCTCATTAGTTCTTTAAAATGGGGAAACTTAATTATAAGAAAAATGGTTGATTTTTTCCTGAAATATGAAAGAAATACTAGTGCATGAAAACAATACATTGTATTATTTGCTATCTATCATATATAATGATAAAACTGATCTGTTATATTATCAGTCTGAGATACCTTTGGATTTCTTTTGTGTGTATGTGTCAGTGGTTTTGTTTTTTATCCATAGGCAGGATTTGTATTTTTATCTCCTTTGTAATCAAGGACATAATTTTGACAAAGCTGTCAGGGAGAGGAGTACAATTAAGATTTGCCAACTAGTCATGTGAGATTTGAACCCAGAAATTAGCCTTTGGGCTGATCTGGCTAGCTGAATGACACCATCATAAATCAGAATATGCAGAATTTTTGTCAATCAAATGGGCTTTTTAGGATTACGAAGTCATTTTGGGCATACGTATAAGATGAACTTTTCAGTTTCTGACTACTAAGTGTTTTGTTCTAACTATTCAGCCCTAGGAATGCATGATTATGTAAGACATAAGTATTACCTAAAGATGACTGAGTGTTATGGTTTGGATGTGAGGTGTCCCCCAAAAGCTCATGTGGGAGACAAATGTAAGATGGTTCAGAGGAGAAGTGATTGGGTTGTAAGAGTCTTAACCCAATCAGTGATTTAATCCCCTGATAGGGATTAACTGAGTGGTAACTGAAGTGGTAGGGTGTGGGTGCAGAAGGTGGGAATTGGGGTGTGGATTTGGGTATATATTTGTATCTGGTGAGAGGAGTCTTGCTCTCTGCTTCCTGATCACCGTGATGTGAGCTGCTTACCTCTATAAGCCTCTTGCGCCATGATGTTTGGCCTAACCTCAACCCTGAGCAATGGAGCTGGCCTTCTATGGACTAAAACTTCTGAAACTGTGAGTCCTCAAATAAACTTTTCCTCCTCTGTAATTGTTCTGATTAGGTCATTTAGTCACAGTAGTGAAAAAGCTGACTAAACACTGACTTACTCAGATGAAACTTATTTTGTTGATCACTCTTATTTTTAGATAACTCTTATGGCCCAAGGTAGTTCTCACACTTATTTTTCTAATAAACAAACCTACCTCCACTGTTTTTAATATTTTCTCTGTCTCCTTCCATTTCTCTGGACAGTAATGAAATTGTGTGATATGAGGAACTATTTTAACACTCAGACTAGAAGAAAGGGGGATGCCACAGTTAAGTCTATGAATTTGTAATCTGAATACGTCCAAACTCCACAAATGAGTAGTTTAACTATGTAAACTTGAGCCAGTTAATTGAAGTCTTTATACTTCAAAACAAATTGAAATGATGATGGTTTATACTTGGGGTTGTCAGAATTTAAGATTCATATAATTTATCTTTATCTTGCCTGGGTCTCACCTTGTGGGCCTTACCATGATTGATTTATTTCTTTCCTTTTTGGTGTAATTCATATGCCATGAAATTCACCCTTTTGATTGTACAATTTACCATTATTCTGCATATCCATAAGGTTGTGTAACCATTACCATTATCAGAATTCTAGAACATTTTCATCAATGCCAAAAGAAACACTGAACCATCCTCCTAGGTCCCCTAGAAACCATTGTTTACTTTCTATGCATTGTGTTCTGTGTATATAATTTAAAAGAACCATAAAAAATATGGTCTTTCATGTTTAACTTCTTGCACTTAGCCTGATGTTTCAAGACTCACCCATGTTGCAGCAGTATTTCATTCTTTGTTGAAGTGGGATAATATTCTGTTGCATGGATATATCATCTTTTGATTATCTGTTCATCAATTCATGGTATTTGGATGGTTTCCATTTTTTCTTGCTACAAGTTTTTGTGTGAGCCTATTTCAATTGTCTTGCTTATGCACATGAGAGGAAAATTACTGGGTCATACGGTAACTCTGTTTCTATATTTCACTCTTTGAGGAACTGCCAAGTGGTTTTCCCAAATTACTCTATTATTTATTTTACACTCCATTAGCAGTGTATGAGGGTTCTGATTTCTCTCTACACATTGCTACATCATATATTATTATAAATGTTATCACAGTCATCTTTATGAATATGAAGTAGTACCTATTATTTCATAGAAGTATTGTTTTGTATTCACTTAATGACTAAAGATGTTGAAAATCTTTTTATAGGCTTATTGGCCATATGACTATCTTTTTGGTTTTGAAGCCATTAGTTTTTTTTTTTTTCTATTTTCTGATACTGGAGATTGAATCCAGGGTTGCTTAACCACTGAGCTACATCCTCAGCCCTTTTTATTTTCTTATTTTGAGACATGTTCTTTCTGAGTTGCTTAGGGCCTTGCTAAATTGCTGAGGCTGGCTTTGAACTTGTAATCCTCCTGCCTCAGCCTCCTGAGTTGCTGGGTTTATAGCAACCAGTGACTGCATCCAGCTCATTTGTCCATTTTTAAGTTGGGTTGTTTCTTTTTATCATTGAACCTTAGAACTTCTTTTTTTTTTAAAATATATTTTTTTTAGTTTTCAATGAACCTTTATTTATTTATAAGTGGTGCTGAGAATCGAACCCTGTGCCTCACACATGCTAGGCAAGTGCTCTACCACTGAGCCACGACCCCAGCCCAGAACTTCTTATTTTTGATTATGATCAAATATATCATTTGCAGATATTATCTTGCATTTTTTGGCTGTTCTTTCGCTGACTTTATAGTGTCCTTTGATG
Source organism: Marmota monax (assembly GCF_021218885.2). NCBI lineage: Eukaryota > Metazoa > Chordata > Mammalia > Rodentia > Sciuridae > Marmota > Marmota monax. The sequence continues at coordinate 168,493 of NW_026693153.1, forward strand.
CACAACAATGACTTTACTGTCATTCATTTTTTCTATATTTATTGTTCTCTATATTATTAATTTATGCTGTAATTTTTATTATTTCTTTACTTATGATTTTTCAGGGTTGGTTTGTTCATCTTCTTTAGTTTGTTAAGGCTAAGAATTAGCTTAATGATTTTATTTTTAGAAAAAGTAGGTGTTTATAGCTATAAATTTCCTTCTAAGCCTTGTTTTTGTTGTCTCCTACACATTTTGGTTTGTTGTATCTTCATTTATCTCAAAGTATTTTATCTTTTCCCTTGAGGCTTCTATTTTTATCTGTTATATAAGAGTGTGTTGGTTCATTTTCACATATTTTTTGATTCCTTGTTTTCCTCCTTCTGATTGGTTTTAAATTTTAATTCATTGTTATTGGAGAATATAATTTTATGATTTCAGTCATTTCAAGTCTATTGATACTTATTTTATGACTTACCAATTTTTTTTAAATTAAAATTTTTTTTTTTTTTTTACTTTCTTTCTTTCTTTTTTTTATGTGGTGCTGAGGAGTGGACATGTGTGAGGCAAGCGCTGTTACCACCGAGCCCCAGCCCCAGCCCCAGCCCCAGCCCGGCTTACCAAACCTTTTAAGGTAAGTATTGAGACTTGTTTTGTGGCCTGTCCTAGAGAGTATTCCATGTGCAATTGAGAAGAATGTGTATTCTACTGTTACTATATGGAGTTTTTGGTGGATACCTCTTAGGTCAAGTTGGTTTATAGTGTTATTCAAGTCTATTTTCTTGCTGATCTTCCTAATTTGTCATGTCTACTACTTAAAATGAGGTCTTAAAATCTCTAACTACTATTATTAAACTAATTCTTGGGCTCAGTTATTAGGTGAATATATACTTATAGATGTTATGTCTTCTTGATTTTATTATTGTAAATTCCCTTCCCTATCCTGGTAACCTATTTTGCCTTAAAGTCAATTTTGTCTTATATTAACATAGGCCCATCAGGTTCCTTTTGATGACTATTTTCATGGTATGTATTTTCCTGTACTTTCACTTTCAACTTATTTTTATTTTGTAGGCAGCATATAGTTAGATCATGTTTTTGTTCCACTTTTCCAAATCCTGCCTTTTAATGGGAGTGTTAAATGATTTGCAAAATCCTCATTTTTATGCGAAAATATTTGTACATTTATTTCTTTAGGATAAATTTCTGCAAGTATAATTAATAGGTTAAAGTAAATTTATTTCTCCCAGAAAGTTTGTACAGTTTCTTGTCCCATCAAAAAGAATATGTGAAGCTGGGGATCTTAAAGTATTAGAGGTAAGCATATATCAGCTTTCTTGGGTACCTGGCAAGCCCAAACTTATTCAGTATTCCTACTTCATTTCTTTAATATTCAAATTTGAGTAGTGAATTCACTAATTCATTTCCTTAAGTATCAACTTTCCTTCCCCTGCCATTTAAGTATTTATCAATATTTATATCTTCAAGTTGATCTCCCACTCTTTCCAACTATATCAAACTATTAACTCAGAATAAACTCACTACCTTTTTCTTTCAAGTCTATTTTGTTTCCTATTCTTAGACTACTCTTACTACATCACTTTTGCCAATATTTTTTCCTCCTTGAAGGCTCATGGATAAACCAATAATTCATAAAAAATCCATATTCTTCCATATAAAAGTGAACTTGCATCATTAAAACTTCTATAACATTTCATACTTCTTTTATTATAATTATTTTACCACTTATTATAATTTTATAATAGTCTTTTATCTGTGCATAAAAGATTTTAATAAAGGTCAGTCTGCAATTTTTGTTTTCTACAAAGTGACCATATATCCTTGCATATTGCAGGCAATAAGATATTAGTGAATTGAACTGATTTTCATGCAACTCTCATCTTTTTTGTTCTGTAGTGGCTTGTGTTCTTAATACTTTCTGTTTATCTTAATTTCATAACATCCTAACTTATTTGCCTGACCCCTGTGGTTTTTTTTTAAGAGAGAGAGAGAGAGAGAGAGAGAGAGAGAGAGAGAGAGAGAGAGAGAGAGAACGCGAGAGCACAAGAGAGAATTTTTAAAAATATTTATTCTCTAGTTTTCGGTGGACACAACATCTTTATTTCATTTTTATGTGGTGCTGAGAATCGAACCCAGTGCCCTGCGCATGCCAGACAAGCGTGTTACCGCTTGAGCCACATCCCCAGCCCCTGACCCCTCTGTTTTCACTTGAAACCAGTGTATATATTGTTTGTTCATAATTTTATAACCCAAGGCAAATTATACTGCTTTTCTTCCTCAGACACCATATTGCCTTCAAAATAAAATCTAGTCTACTGATCATGGAAACTAAAATTCTCTCATCTCTTAAACTTATGTTGTCTAATCACAAACTATATCTGTGTGTCTTGGCCCTTTAGACAAGCTCTGTTGTGCCATGGTACACAAAGGAATAATATTAATAAATATTAATAAATCACAATAATATTATAATAAATCACAACTCCTTATGATATGGGTAATTGTCTAAGAGTTTCTGGCTGTTTCATTCTTAAGTCTGCTCCCCAGACTTGAGAACTTATTTTATCACATCTCTAACTTATTTATGACACAACTTGAGGAAGCTTTGTGTTGTAATAACATGCACTTTGAGCCTTGTTCCTGTCTCCTTTTGTGGGAAACCTTACCCTCCACCATAGGCTCTCCTCCACCTGCCCCACCTACCACTTTACTTCCATTGTCAAAATGTGTACCTGTATTTTACAGTCTGACTCTGATGTTGATTTAAAACCTTATATGACTTTTTTTGTTTGTTTTTTCCCTTAGCATCTTTTTTTATATATTTAAAAATGAAATTGCAAATATGCTCTAGCAAATATGCTTTAGTTATATCCTTGTCACCATCTCTCTCTTCATCTCCATAAGATTGCAGATTTTTATTTGCATTCTATTCACTGTTTAATCTACTCACTTTAAATCTTCCTTGGCAGACAAATAGTAACCTGCACATATAGACATAGAATAATTTTTTAGTTGAATTGCAAGCATATAAAAGTAATACTTCATGCTACAAATAGAAGAAAACAATTAGAGTAATAGAATTTCTAGTCATTTCTTTTTAAAAAATTAATCCTGTTTTTCTTACCTCATTTTCTTATGATCATTAGTTCAGTGTTTCTTAAACATTAGTGTGCCTAGGATAACCAAGAGGACTTGTGAAACAGAGTGGTAGGCCCCAAGTCATAGTGTTTCTGATTCTGCAGTTTCAGGGGGTGTCCAGGATTAGCCTTCCTAATAAGTTTGCATGTGATATTGATGCTGCTGATCAAGGAATTATGTTTTGAAAAATGCTGTGTTAGTTTACGAATATGATTATTTTGCTTTATGAGGTCTTATAAAAATATAATTTTAGGAGGATTTTTTTGCATATGCATAACAGGTAGAATTGTTGGGCAGTACATCAAAACTAGAGGCTATTGTCTTTACCTCCACCATTCTTCATTAGTCTTATGTGTAGGTAATAATGACATTCCTTTGGCATTTACTTTTTTGCATGTAATGGTATTCTCAATTCACAAACATGCAATGTTGTGCCAGAGGGGACCTCTGTATTTTACTTATTATCCACTAGATGTCAGAAGTCATGAAGTTTACATTATGGTTATATCCTAGTTCTGGAGCAAAGAGAGGAGAAGATCCAGGTGCAGACTGTGATTCCATATTGAAAATGAGTGATGACAGCAAATGTGTGAAAGAGAGATGAAAACAGGAGTGAGATAGACACATATTCCTTATGCCACATGATTCTCCTGTGCACTGAGAAGGGCATTTCCCCCATAAATAAAAGTCCATTATTAAAGGCAGTGTCATTTTAATTATGTTGTGAATTTACCAGGGCTTTATGGATGACACTTATGAAGCTGGCCATCATTTAAAACACTGTTTCTTTGGATGATGCATTTACAATTCCAAAATAGCTAATTTGCAAATCAACTCAGGGACCACAACTCACCTACAAATTGGGTACTCTTTGTATTGCAGTTTCTAGAGCATATTTACTCTGCTCATTTTTTAAAACGGCCCGTTTGTATACAGTTCGGCAATAATAGGAACAGGTGTTTAGTCTATGTAGAGGAACTGACAATTTCTTACAGACATCTTTTATTCACATGGGGTGGTGACAATGATGTAAAAACCTTCTTTGTGGCATTTACAGATTCTTGTTCTTGGAAGAAGCAAAAGCTAAAGGCTATCTACATTAGTCAATGTGATGAGCATCCTAAAGATATTTTGTAATTATTCTACTAGATGTGTTTGGTTGGTAGGCAGAATGAGGAAGACATTTAGGAAGGAAGGAGTAAGGTGATTTGATTGGCCAGGGCATGCAGTGACAGTTGGAAAAGACAGTGTTTGAGAAAGCTCATTTTACCAAATTTTGTGTTGACTATATAGTGTCAACAGTAATAGCTAGGTGAGTGTTTTTGAGTAGGAGACACGGTGACTGATTTTTAACAAATGGGTTCCTGAAGGTGACTCTGAGCCAGAAAATCAGCATGCAGGGTGTTTATGAGAGAGGGCTCTTAGACCAAAATCTGTATTACTCAGGCTTCTTCAGAGAAACAGAACCAATATGATATATGTAGGTATTTATAAGAACAGATGTATTATAGAAACTGACTCATACAATTATGGAAGCCAATAAGTCCCATAATCTATCATCTTCAAGTTGGAGACCGGAAGAGCTGGCAGAGTAATTTGGTCTGAGACTGAAGGATCAAGAACCAGGCGTGGTATCTTAGGACAGAAGATGGATGTCAGCTCAAAAAGAAGCAAAAGGAGAAGTATTCTTCCTCTGCTTGTTTGTTCTATTGTGGCCCTCAGTGGATTAGATGATGCCTACTCACATTCATGAGGGTGACCTTTATTCAGTCTACTGATCCAGATGCTAGTCTCTTCTAGAAATATGCTCATAGACAACTCTAGAAATGTTTTGCCGGTTACCCGGACAGCCCTTATCCCAGTCCAGCTAACACATACAAGCAATGAGCATAGTATCAGGGTAAAGAAAAGGTAAGGAAGAGGGACTGGATTGAGGGAAAGCTGTGTTGTAATGCAGTCTTTGCAAAGCTCTCCTCAGCCAGGCCTGTGGGGAGCATTGAGGCTGGGATGACATTGCAGATTTCCCTGATTTGGTTCACTGAGACTGGCCTTCATTTCCTTACATCCATTAGATTTTGGCTATAAGCTTCCCCTTGAGAAGGGGTATGACTTTGAGGAAATTTCCAAAGAAGGTGGGCAGTGTCTTCTAACTGTGGAAAAGTGCATCCTTCAGTCCTGGAGAGTGGGATGAGTGTGAAAGCAGAGCATGACACCTCTTCAGGAGGCAGAACAGTTTGTGGGTGACCAGAGGTATATGGAATAGGCTCTCTGTGTAAGGGAGGAAAGCAGAGGTCTATGGTTCCAGGTGAATAAGCAATTACAGGGCTCGGGGCAGAGAGGAAGTCACTAGAAAAATATAATATGGTCCTAACTGATGGAGCATCATCTATGTTTCCATCAACTCATACACAGTATTGTTAATTTGCATGGTAGCCTTGAACATAAGAATTCGTGCCACTTTACAGAGAGAGGCTTAAAAGCAAAAGTAGCTTGCTTGCTGGAAGATAAATAAATGCCCAAAGCAGACTCTCTCTAAAGCTTGCTCTGAGCTGACTGGAGCTTGGCCCACACTTGGGAAGAGGTGGGGGAGAAACCAGGACAGACAGTAGAAGCTAAATTTGGTGTTTCTCGTCATAATGAGATTGCTTACTGACTGAACCTTGGGTTTTAGTGGGGAATCAGGGTTGCAAGTAAAACTCAACACTACCCTGAATTGTACAAAGGACTTACAGCTTTCTTAAGTTTTCTTTTTAATTGATGAAAATAATTGTAGATGTTTTGGGCATAAAGTGTAATTCTTCAATGCATGTATACCATATGTAATGATGAAATCTGAGTAATTAGCTCTCCATCACATATCTTTTTGTGGTGAGAACACTAAAAATTCACTCTTCTAGTTATTTTGGAATACACAACACTATCACCTATAGTAACTATACTGTGGAATATAACACCAAAACTTATTATTCTTATCTAATTACAACTTTGTACTCATTGACCAGTGTCTTTCCTTTCCCCTTTCGCCTTCTTCTTCACAGCCTCTGCTAAACAGCATTTTACTCTCTACTTCTGTGAGTTCACCTTTTTTAGATTCCACATGTGAGCAAGATGGTATAGTTTCTTTCTTTCTATGTCTGGCTGATTTCACTTAACCCAATGTCTTCCAAATTCATCTCTGTTGTCACAAATGACAAGATTTCCATCTTTTTAAATGACTTAGTCATATTTACATTGTAAATATGTAGACCACATATTAAAATCCATTCATCTGTTGGTGGAATTTGAGATCTATTCCATGTCTTGGCTACTGTGGCTAAAGCTTCACTAAGCATGGGAGGGCAGACATTTTTTTAGCTTACTGGTTTTAATTCTTTGGGTCTATGTACTGTAGTGGGATTGGTGGATCATATGGGAAGTCTAATTCTAGTTTTTTCAGTATCCTTCATACTGTTTTCAGTATGGCTATCAGTACCAATAGTGATATCTTACATCCTCCACAAATACTTGTTATTTTTTATCGTTTTGATAGTAGTTAATCTCACTTGAATGAAGTGATATTTCATTGTGGTTTTAGTTTGCATTTCTTTGATGATTGGAGATTTTGAACATTTTTTTTTCAAGTATCTATTGGCCATTTGTATGTCTTTGTTGGAGAATGTTTATAAGTCCTTTTCCCATTTCTTGATAGAGTTTTTTTTTCTAATTGAGTAGTTTTGAGTTTTTTTTGTGTGTGTATTATAGATACTAGTTCCTTATCCAATGTATGATTTACAAATATTTAATCCCTTTCTGAAGGTTGTCTCTTCACTCTATTGTTTCCTTTGCTGTGAAAAATCTTTTATATTTTATATAATTCCATATGTCAAGCTGGGCATGGTTATACATACCTATAATCCCAACTATTCAGAGGCTGAGGCAGGAGGATCATGAATCTGAGTCCAGTCTGGGCAAAGTTGGGAGAACTTGTGTCAAAAAATAAAAACTGTGGATGTAGCTCAGTGGTAAAGCACCCTAGGTTCAATCCCCAGTACTAAATCACACCATACCCTACCATACAAAACCAAATCAAACAAACCTCATTTGTCTATTTTTGCTTTGGTTGTCTGTGCTTTTGACATCTAAGAAGTTCTTGTCCAGACCTATGTCATGAAGATTTTCCATTATGTTTTCTACCCCCAAAAGATCTATGGATGCAAAGCAATCCCTATCAAAATACCATTGCCATTCTTCACAGAAATAGAAAATAACAAGCCTAATATTCATATGAAACCACAGAGAATTGTTATGGTTTAGATATGAGGTGTCCTCCATACTTTTATGTGTGAGATAATGCAAGAATTTTCAGAGGTAAATGATTAGGTTAAGAGAGCCTTTCCTTATCAGTGGATTAATTCACTAATATGGATTCATTGGTTGTGATTGTAGGCAGGTAGCGTGTACCTAGAGGAGATAGGTCACTGTGCGTGTACCTTTGGGCTTTATATTTTGTCCCTAGTTAGCAAAGCTCTCTGCTACCTGATTGCCATATCTGGAGCTGATTTCTGCCATGATGTTCTGCCTCCCCTCAGGCCTAGAGTGAATGGAAAATAGACTGTACCTCTGAAATCTTCAGCCAAAATAAATATTTACTCCTCTGACTTGTTTTTGTTGAGTATTTTGATCATTGCAATGCAAAAACTGATAAAAACAGACTAAAACAATCTTGAGCAAAATGAACAAAGCTGGAGGTGTTCTACTACCTGACTTCAAAATTTACTACAAAGCTATAGTATCCAAGACAATGTGATACTTGTGAAAAGACAGAGACATAGGCCAGTAGAACAGGGTGCCCAGAAATAAATTGTTGCACTCACAGATAACTAATTTACAAAGGTGCCAAGAGCACACAATAGAGAAAGGATAATTTTTTCAATAAATGATATAGGAAAAACTGTACATTCCCATAGAGAAGAATGAAATTCAACCTTTATATCTAACTGTATAAACAAATGAACTCATAATGGATTAAAGATTTATATTTTAGACCAGAAACTATGAAACATATACCTTTATGTTCTGTAAAAGATTTGTTCTTTTTTGAGGTCTACTTTCTAATTTGTGTGTTTCGGGGGAAGCACCTGAATTTAGTCATTTTAATCTGATAATTTATATGAGCTTTTGTGGTAAGTCAGTTCTTTTAGAAAAAGTCCTGGTCTTTCAGATTTTTACTTCCTCCCTCAGACCTATGGGAAATTACTGCCCAGTATTGAGATGGCAGTATCCGGACCTTCTCGCAGCTCCTTGGGCTCCATCATCCTTCCTAAGCACCATCTTTCAAAATCACTTATATCGTCACAACCTCCAATATCATAAGTACAAGGTCAAGTGGAAATCTCTTTGCTCATTCTCAATTATCCTAAAGCAGTTTCCTGAAGACTGAACCCGTTAACCTTTCTTTTGACAGCTCCATGGGCCTCCCTGAAATCTGCTTGTAAGATTTGATTCCTAACTCTGGTCTTTCCTGTTTCTTCTAGTCTCTGGACCATTTGACCTCTACAGCGGGTATTTCTTTTGCCAGAAAGAACTATTAGCTACCTGTGCGTCTGTCCACAGTGCATATGGAAATACATACCTATTGTCCATGTCTTTTAGGAGCTGAAGAGATGTCCAGAAAGGGTTGGGCCTCCTGTCTCTAACCAACAGCAGTGCTCCACCTCTCTGATTCTAGAATGGCCATTCCTTTCTGTCTGAGCATAGTTTTTAAATCATCACCTCACCATCCCAGACAAAAATGGTGCTAAAGCATGCTGACTTTGGCTTGACCCTTAAAGTCTTTACCATGCTTCCTGCCTTAGATGAAGGAGAGAACAGGAATAAGACAGTGTTTGCTTCTACCCTTTTCTTCCTTTCACAGACTTCCCACAGGTTCAGGTTTTCATGTTCCTCCTTCCTCATGGTGCTTTTCACCTTCTCTTTTCCAGAGTAACAATGGTGGAATTGCTACAGTGGGTTAAGGTTGGGGTGGGAGGACCGAAAACACATCAGCTTCATATTCCCAAGTGTTTCCTTTTTCTTAGCTATGGCACACGCAATGAATCATCTTTGCACTCTCCCTCAGCATCCCAGTTTTCTCTGTCCAATGCCTTCCCACTATTTGCCTTAATTTCTACTGACTTATAATGCCTTTGAATTAAACATTTTGTCAAAGTGGATGAAAAGCCTTTCTTAAAGTTTGCAAATTAGTTGCTGAATTCAATAATTTAAAGAATCTCTTGGTTTCTTATTGGTCAAAGTAAAAAAAAAGTAGTTAAATTTCTCAGAAATTGAAATATTCATACACTGAGTTATTTCTGATATAATTGTAACCAATACTTTTAAACCCATGGTATATGATCAGAAGTCTAAGAGGTCACAAGAGTAATTTTAAATCATTAACATTAATGACTTCTTACTCATTCAGTTTCCTTTAAAATCTCATCAATATGTAGTTTACTTTCATTTCCTACTAATAGACCATTTCTTTTTTCAGGTCTCTAACCTTCAGAGCTTTATTTACCATCAAGATATTTACTGCCATCCACAGAGATAAAATCAAGGGAGAAAGAATTTTAAAAAGCAAAACAATATAAATCATGACTACAAAATCCATTTTGAAGCATTTCATGTGGAACTACTAATTTTGAAAAGAAAAATAAAGTGAATGACTAATTAAAAGGTCCATTTTTAAAAAGACTTCTTGGCAACATTTCTTTGGTTGGCCTTTAAAAATTAGGCCCTTACCATAATTTCTTTTTTTTTATTGATTTTATTTATTAAATACATGACAGTGGAATGCATTACAATTCTTATTACACATATAGAGCACAATTTTTCATATCTCTGTTTGTATATAAAGTATGATCACACCAATTCATGTCTTCATACATGTACTTTGGATAGTGATATCTATCACATTCCACCATCATTGCTAAACCCTTGCCCCCTCCTTTTGCCTCCCACCCCTTTGTCCTATCTAGAGTTCCTCTATTCCTCCCATGCTCTCCCTCCCTACCCCATTATGGGTCAGTCACCTTATATTAGAGAAAACATTCGGCATTTGTTTTTTTTTTTTTTTTGGCATTGGCTAACTTCACTTAGCATTATTTTCGCCAACACCAGTTACCTGCAAATACCATGATTTTATTCTCTTTTATTGCTGAGTAATATTCCGTTGTGTATATAGCCACAATTTTTTAATCCATTCATCTCCTGAAGGGCATCTAGGTTGGTTCCACAGTTTAGCTATTGTGAATTATGCTGCTATAAACATTGATGTGGCTGTGTCCCTGTAGTATGCTGTTTTTAAGTCCTTTGGGTATAGACCCAGGAGAAGGATAGCTCAGTCAAATGGTGGTTCCATTCCCAGTTTTCCAAGGAATCTCCATACTGCTTTCCTGTGGGAAAGAACCAGTCTGCAGTGTGGATGACAGCCATGGAATGGGTATAGCTGAGAAACATCTCAGTGTGAGCAAATAGGAACACCTGTTTGCTCTAGGACAGGCCATTGGAAACATCCAGTGTTAACCCTTCCTGAGTCCCCAGCTGCTTGGCAGGCTCCCATAGTATGGTTAGTTTTGATCTTTATGATGATTGGCTTCAAGATATTGTACTGCTGGCTTATACAATTATGATTGGTAGACATGCACTACATAAACTGTAGCTCTTCCGCAATAAAGCGAGTTCAGCGCCACCAAACCTGACTCCCGGAGTCTGTTCGTGTATGTTGTTGACATCATCACCTCACCTCCCCACTGAGCACAACCCACCTCACACTCCAACACTTTCCATATTGGCTGCACCAATTTGTAGTCCCACCAGCAATGTATGAGTGTGCCTTTTCCCCCACATCCTCGCCAACACTTATTGTTTGTCTTCATAATAGCTGCCATTCTGACTGGAGTGAGATGATATCTTAGAGTAGTTTTGATTTGCATTTCTCTGATTGCAAGAGATGATGAACATTTTTTCATATATTTGTCAATTGATTGTATATCCTCTTCTGAAAAGTGTCTGTTCATGTCCTTGGCCCATTTATTGATTGGGTAATTTGTTTTTTTGGTGCTTAGCTTTTTGAGTTCTTTTTATACCCTAGAGATTAATGCTCTTTCTGATGTGTGAGGGGTAAAGATTTGCTCCCAAGATGTAGGCTCTTTATTTACCTCACAGATTGTTTCTTTTGCTGAGAAGAAACTTTTTAGTTTGAGTCCATCCCATTTATTGATTCTTGGTTTTAATTCTTGTGCTATGGGAGTCTTATTAAGGAAGTTGGGGCCTAATCTAATAGACCATTTCTAACATTTGACAGCTTAACAGTGTTTTTACAGTGCTTGTATTCTAAAATGCTGTGTAGTTGACAGTCTTGCTACTCAGAGTTTCCTCCTGGCCCAGAACAACTGGCATCATGTAGAGCTTGTCATGCAGAATCTTAGGCTCACTCAAACCAGCTGCAGCAGAATCTGCACTTTAATCATATCTTCCAATAACCTGTATGCACATTAAAGTATCAGAAGACTGGTCATGAACATGGCAGAATACCCTCTAAAGAGACATCATTAATTCGCTTAGTGTGTTTTAATAAACCACTGATAACAAATAAAATGGAGTATAAATAAATCATCCCTTTGCACTCTGGCTCTTATAATTTTTTTTCCAAATCTGTGCACATCTCTTCCCCTAATTAAAAAAGACAGCTGTTTACTTGGTGTACCTGGGTTATGCCTTGTGCAGGCTCAGTTAGGTTTCTTTTAGTCCAGCCAGCTAAGCACAGCTGAGGCATAGCTACAGAGTCAGCAGTTCTTCTGGCCACCTGTTACAACAAACTACATTAGAACACTCCCAAACAATCTTGTCTCTAATTCTTTCCTCCTTGTTCCCCCAATAAAAGCTTATAGTAATTGAAAGCAGCATAAATTACTTGCACAAGTAAATCTCTATGAAGAAAATCAGTTGGGGTATATGGAAGGGACCTAATTTTACTGAGCAGTTCCATTCCTCCATACTAGTTAAAACCTCAGGTCAGAGAGGGATGGAGGTGTGGGTTATACAATTCCCTTAGAATTCACCAGGAGAGGCCTCTACAGACAAAGCAAAGTAAGGACTTAAAGAAAGATCTTACTAATGCAGACTACGCTCAGAACTGCCAGTATAGTTGGAGATAAGAGCTGCTTTGTTTTCCCTCCCTGTTCCTGCTGTTTCCTCTTGTCTCAATCTTCCATTTAGCCTTTCCTTCTTCTATTACTCTACCTTTTTAGCATCCCTCTGATCATCTACCTCTTTCTGTGTACACCCATCCTTTCCTGCTCAATAGTCTTTTGTTACTTGATTAGCTCAGTAGTGAGACTGATTTCTAATCCTAGCCTAAAGCTCATACTTTTGATGTTAGGTGATCAGAATCCCCAAATGGGCACATTCAATATCATGGAGCAGACATTTAGGGAAAAAAAGGGTGGTTAGGTCTCAGAATCCAATATGCCTGGTGAATATATGTAAGCATCTGACCCTTATTATAGAAGTCCAGCAGTTATTCTAAAGATGACAATAGTAGTTATGTTTGAATTCCTATGTCATGTTCACTTTCTTATTAGAGAGCTTTGAGGTAAGTGTCCTTATCGCCACCATCATCATTAATTTAGGAAACTAAGGCTCAGATTAAAAACATTTCCATTGTTAGTGAACTACTGTATCAGAATTCACACCTATATTTGACTCTCAAACCACTGCTCTTGCTCCAATGGCCTGATTCCCTTCTGGGTGTCTCAGCAGATGAGCACAGCATGAATACAGACATGTCTGGCAGCAAGACTATGTGTGGCTATGCAGCCAGGTTGCCATATGGTGGGCATTAAGAAAGTCTGTTTATAAGTAAGAGAACATCTGCTGTGGGCTCAGGGTTCAGGGGCAGGATTTGAATGCTGAAAGTGTGGGTAGAAACCAAGTAGGGACCATTCTTAGGAGAATTGGGATTCCTGCCAGTTATCAACTGCAGTCCCTCAGTTCAGGTAGAAGTGGTCATCTGGAGAAAACATGTGGGCTAAGGCCTAGTGGCTACTTACTGAGAACTAGGGACAATGACCAAGGAGGAAAAACAAGGAGGTAGAAAAAACATATCTCATTTCTACAGGATATGGACAAGTGAATTTTATTACATTGTGGAATTCCCTCTAATGAACATAGAACTGGCTTCAGAGAATGGTGTATGAAGATGAAGATTAAAACAAGAACGGACAGACATTTTTTTCTTGGTAGCATCCTTTTGCAGTATTAAGAGATTTAAGTGGAAATTGCAGAGTGAGGCTTAAGCTGAATATAAAAGGTATGATCCAAGACTCAGGACTCCAAAGGGGAACAGATACTCTTTGAAGGCCTTGTGCTTCTGACCCCTAGAACTTATGAAATATTTTTCTTGCTTCAAAGGCTTCTGTTTCCTAATAACAATCTATTATTCTTACTGTGTTCCCTGTCTAGCTCCCTGACCTCCACTCTGTCAGTTTCTCCTTCATTCACTGTTCTTTTAGGGTTGCTCAAAGAGGTGTTGGTATTTTGGCCAAAAAATTCTTTCTGGAAGCAGAAGTGTTTAAAACAGAATTAGATATTTAGTGTCCCTGGCTCCTGTTCATGAAATACCAGCAACACCCTCATTCTATCACATGATACTCAAAAATGCACCTACATATTTCTGACAGTCCAGTGGAGACCTGACCTGTGGCTTTCTGGCATCCCTTCTCTTTAATATGCCAGCTCATTACTACCTCAGGGTTATCATGTTTGCCTGGTATCTTCTTCCCATGATGTTTCTTATTCTCATTTTCTGGTCTCCATATCACTTTCTCTAAAGCTTTTATCAGAGAAATGACTTTCTTTTCTTTGCCTTTTTCTTCTCTTTTCCCCTCACTCACTAGGATGAAGTTTTTATGAGCAGGAGGTGTATATTTCACATGCACCACTGTCCACTGGTACAAAAAAAGATTGCTTGGTGCATAATAGGTTCTCCAATGTTGTCTTGAATCTTATAAATTAAAAAAAATGAACTTGCATATTATGTATCATGGGAAAGACAATCACTTTCCAAGATACCATAGAAGAATTTCTACATTAGATAGAAAACCGAACTGCTTATCAACTGTAAGTGTATTCTGCATCTTTTCTGTAGCTTCTGAAGTGTTTGAAGGAGAAGGAATTCTCTCCCATGAGCTTTTAGTTTTGTACTAGCATTAATTTACCAAAAGATAAATGAACCTGTATAGCTAATAGCATAATTAAATCTCTCTCTTAGAAAGCATATTTTAATAATGAAAGGAATCTTTACTTCATTAAGACAAACTGTAGGACACAGATTCATAAATATGGAATCAAGAGACTGAATGTGCCCTAGTCTTTTTAGTCTTCAAATTATTGGGAAGATAATAGAATCAGTAGAACATCCCAAGGAAGCTTCTTGATATTGAATGATAAAAACCCCAAGCCCCCGAAAATCAAAGTGTTGTTCATCCCATTTTATTACTGCAAATCCTCTGAAACCCTGGCTTTCTGATGGGCCCTGGGAATGGTAGGTTTTGTGGTACACTTCATTCAGCTGCCCCCATAAGGCTTATTTGGTTCAGAAGCATCTCAACCCAAGCCTACAGGTAACCAGAGTGATGTTGTTTAATGAGTACCAGTATTTCTAGGTACCACACAGTGTTTCTACCCCAATCTTTAGGGGTTCTTTGAGAGTAGATAACTCCAGTCTTTTGAGAACATAAGTGAAGTTGCGCTAGTTTGCTCTTTGGGTGTTTTCAGTTTACATACCCAGATCTTTCCTGGTCAAACTGGACCTGGTTTCAGAAATATAACACTTCAGGGACCTAGAACTCCTCTGGTTGCTGTGCCAGTCCTTCATAGTATTTTTTGCGCACACCCTTGCCCATCCTTCCTTACTCTTTTTTGTATAAAGGGAGCTGGGCCTTGAATAGGACATTTCCCCAAAGTGTTGCCAACTAGCTCCAGTTAGGTTAGGGCAACGTTAGGTGCTGGAACTTCTGGAGAACAGGAATGGGGGCTATTGGAGTGTTGTCCATTTCTCTCTGCTTTGGCATCTGGCACTGGCTATGTTTTCTATGATTCTAGGGCTTGCCAGGGTACTCTGAGCTCCAGCAATGTTACCCATGTTGGTTAACTTCACGTGTTAACTTTCCTTGGCTCTGGTACCCTGTTGTTAGTTAGGTCAAATTCTATTCCATATGCTGCTGAAAAGGTATTTGTTCACATGATGAGCAACTCCAGTATCCAAAAATTTCACTGGACACATACATCAAAGAGGTTTGGCAAGCAGGCTGATCTTTGCAGGCTTCCTACCCTCCCATGTCTTGGCAGTGTATGCTCTAGGCTTTCCTGTTTCTGTTTTTTAGGTAGCAGTACTGATCTTTTATTGTTAAAAATAAAAGGGAGATTATTTGATAAGGAAGAAAAATTAAATGGAAAGCCTGCATCATACTTGCATCAGAATTGTTCATTGTAAGTTACATAAAGGTGATTTAGAGAGAAGGTGTGCCTTTCATATACAATAAATGACCAAAATAGGTATGTGGCTGATAACTACAAATGATAATTGAAGGTTAGTCAAGTTCGATAACCAAGGGTAGATTTGAAGGGATGCCCAAGAGCCCTCCAAAATCACATTCAAAAATGTTATTTAGACAGGGGAGTGAAGGGAGGGGCAGGGGTGTGGGGGTAGGAAAGATAGTAGAATGAATCAGACATTATTACTCTGTGTGCATACATGATTACACAATAGGTATAACTCCATGTCATGTACAACCAGAGAAATTCTCCAGTTATGTATGTGTCAAAATGCATTCTACTGTCATGTATAACTAATTAGAACAAACACAAAATTTAAAAGAAGAAAAGTTAAAAAAATGTGATTATGCATTTTTCTAGATGGAGAATTCATACCATTCATTAGAATCCAAAAAGGAGACTCCGAATCCCCATTCTAGGAACCACAGTTTTAGAGTTCCTTTCTCTTTGTAGACATTGAGTTCCTTGTGAGATTTCTGACCTAGTGATTTCACTAAGGCTGCTCCTGGTACTTTTGCCAGTGTTGATTCTATTGGAAGCACCTGGGCCTTGATTGCTGTTATAGGAACTTATAATCCTTAAAATCAACCATGAAGGGTGTTGGGGAATGAAGAGGGGGGCGTTTGCCAAATACTCATATTAAAAGCAATGTAAATAAATTAAATTTATCTGTATATATATATAATTTATATTGTAGCAGTTTCCATGGAAACTAGTTCCTTAAAAAGTATTATCTTGTAGCACTTAGGTTTGTTTATTTGATCACCTTACTTTCAGGTATTCTTGTGACCACAATTTTTGCTTATTTTAGATAATGGTCTTTCAAATTGAAGAAAAGTCCAGCTCTCTTTCTGTGGCCACTGTTTTTCTGTGTTGTGATTACCAAGAGGAAGTTGTGTCTATTTTAATAGTATATATGAGGGTGGATTGAGAATTTTGTGGAGCTTGAGGCTTATAAATTTGGGGCTCCTCTTTAAGAATAATTAAATATTATGAACTCAGTAATCCTAGGGACTCTTTCTGGGCTTTGAACAAGTGAGGATCCCTGGAGTTTAGTTTCATTAGCACCACACATTGAGGATCCATTCACTAGGGGACCAGACCTGTTTAACTTTTAAATGTTGGGGTTCGAGGTTAACTTTGCCTGCTGAGAGCCATAGCCAAGTAGGAATGATGCATGGCATTTTTGATTGAAAGGTGACACCAGCAAGCCATTGAGATGATAATGATTATGTTAAGTTGTATTCAATTGGAGATTAGACCCCTGCTGTCTGCCTTGGCCTGCTACTTTGGAGCTCTAGCGGGACTCCCCAGAGAGTTCCCAATGGTTGGGGAAATGCGGTAGGAGGGAATTCTGGAGGAGGGATTTGTAATCACATAAGCCAATTCCTCAACATGATTCCTTCCTCTCCTTTTGTCCCTCCTTTCTCATCTATCATCTGTTTAATCTCCTACTCTGTTTCTCTGGAGCACACTGACTAATCACTTCCTTCCTTAAACTTCTCTACCTATATTTGTTTCTGGACATCAATCCACCTTGGAGGTTCTACTTGAACCAGAGAGAGAGAGAGAGAGAGAGAGAGAGAGAGAGAGAGAGAGAGAGATATCAAGATATTTGTGCTCCTCTTTCTCTTTTTATCATTGAGATATTGGTTAATATTATCTTCTTACTCTGCAACTCATATGCTAATGACTTACAAATCTTTAAAGCTCAATCATAGGCATAAGAACCATATTAAAAATATTCACCTTCTGCTACTTAGATTGGGATATTCCATGGGGGTTCCTTGTATGACCTTCCCCTCACCAGATACCTCCACTTGAAACCTGATCTTTCTTTTACATTTCTATTCTTGATGAATAAAACCTCCATCTGCTGAGCTATTAAATCAGAAACATGGGAGCAATTATAGGTTCTTTCACATATAAGTGTTTAAATCCTATTGTTCTGCCTAAATATTTCTTGAATTTATTAGAATTAATTTATTAAAATTAATTTATAACTCCTCAGCCAGTTATTTTCTCCTATCTTAGCTTTTTAATTTTTCTTTCACAGGACAGTCAGAATAATCTTTCTAAAGACAAATCAGAATATTTCACTGCTTTGAGCAAAACCCATCAGTGGCTCTCCATTGATTTAGGATTATATTTCAAACTCTTTTTATGGCATATAATACCCCTTAGAATTAGTAGTGAAAGACCCGCCGATTCCCTGTCCAAGAAAGACGCACGAGGCACTGGCTGCAAAAGCAAGAGGCGATTTATTGATACACAGGCGCCTGCGGGTGCTCAGCGAAACCTCAGCCGGAGCTTCGGTGAACTGGCACACCGGGCTTTGGGGTACAGATCTTTTATAGGGTACAGTGGTCAGTTTCCCTCCTAGCACAGTAACAGGTATCTCATTGGCTCTTTTGAATCCAGCATATAGGTCACTTAAAGGGTAAACTTGTTTTTCACTATAGGTTCCTGGAAAAACCACATAAAAACCATTTGTTATTCATTGTATGGTTTTTCATTGTATGATCCCGTTTGCCCAACCGTGCCGGCTCCTTTCCCAACCATCCTGTCCTTTCTTAATCGGTTACACTTAACTGATTTTCTGAAAAATACATCTGACGTCTGTGCAGGTGCGGAAGCAAGCCCTGGTGATTTATTACTGGGCCTAAAGTTATTGGGCTGGGGTCTTTCAGTAGTGTCCTATATTTTCATTCGTGGTCCAAATATATATGTTTTATTTTACTTTCAATCAGGCTATTCCTTTTACTGAGATCTATCTTAGTGTGCCTGGAAGTTTCCTGGTTTTAGCTCTAAAAATAGGTTTGGTCACTCCATCAGGCAACCCAGTAATCCTGGGAAAGCTGGAAAGGTTTATCACCAAGCTCAGACTATCTTTTTTCCTCTAGTCCTCCTGACTTATTCTTCAAGGGTCTGCTTAAACTGACTTCTCTTAGAAATGATGTTTCATTTTTTAAAAATCCAGATCAAAACATGTACATGTATATTCTTTGCAGGAAGAGATTACTATATCCTACTTCAATCTGGTCCTGGTAGTGCACTTTGCACTCTTTGAGAAGAGATTTTCTATGTTGTTAATCTCCACATCTCTTCATTTGAAGCACGTCTAGCACAGTGTTTATCACACAATTGACCACTGATAATTATAAATATTTTTAGTATTGTATGGTACAACCAGAATGTCTATCTTGTGCTCTATGCAGTAAGCATTGTAAATATCTCTCTTAGTAGGTATTTCCAAATGTTTTCGTTATTTTCTCCTTGAAAGAAGATGTTGTAGTTTTCCTCATTTGAATTTACTGCTATTAATTAAAAAATACTTATAATTTTTATTCTTATAATGGATCCCTCTATTATGATTGACATTCATTTGAATATCTCCTGCCTGCTGCCTCTGTC
Source organism: Marmota monax (assembly GCF_021218885.2). Classification (NCBI taxonomy): domain Eukaryota; kingdom Metazoa; phylum Chordata; class Mammalia; order Rodentia; family Sciuridae; genus Marmota; species Marmota monax. The sequence goes on from NW_026693153.1 coordinate 187,621, forward strand.
CTTGAAGATTTAGAGGGTTTGGAGTACTTAAGAATATTTCAAAAAGGACTTATTACAACACTTAATGAAGCCCTCAAATATACCAGGTATGAAGTCTAGAAATAAAGCAAAGAAGTTTGACTTCTTCTCTCCAAAACTTTTCAATCCAGGTGATAAGGCAAGCATATAGAATTAACTATAGGATATGTTTTTAAGGATTTCTTTTAGCACTGAGAACTACAGAAGAAAATTATAAATATACAACCTAATGATAGGGGAATTTCTTCACCTAATATACAAAATGTAGAGATACAGAGAAGTAGGGTATTTAACTTGTTAGTTGTCATATACAACCAAAGAAGCATAATATTTGAACACAAAACAGAATCTCTCCCTTTTCCTTTGTTGATTTAATTTGTAGCTACCCTCGTTTTAATTTTAAAGAGCTCCTCATGTACCATTGTTTGTTTTTAATAGAATTCTGTTCTTTGTTAATGGTGTAATCTCATTTCTAGCAGAATATGAATAATACTTTTAAAAAATGATTTCTTGTATACTACAGTGCACATAATTTCTCTGTATTCCAATTTTTTTCTGTTTATTTATTCTGTTAGAGGTTTCTTTCAAACAGTTGTGATACTTGGCTGTCTGAAAAGAGTGAGGAAAGTGGAAGTTGGTGGAAAGCTGTGGGTCAGGGTCATATATCTGCTGATAACTTTGTTATGTTTGAATGTGTCTTCTCCAAGGGTCAAGTATTGCCAATGTGATGGTTTTAAGAGAGAAGACCTATAGAAGGCCGTGAGGGCTCCTTTTTAATGAATATAATTAAACCCCTTATATAAGAGTTTTCTCGGGATGGAGATGTGGCTCAAGCTGTAGCGCGCTCGCCTGGCGTGAGTGTGGCCCAGGTTCCATCCTCAGCACCACATACAAATAAAGATGTTATGTCCGCCGAAAACGAAAAAATAAATATTAAAAAATTCTCTCTTCCTCTCTCTCTCTCTCTTTAAAAAAAAATAAGAGAGTTTTCTCACAGCTTTTGACTCGCTTTCCCTTCTTCCTTCATGAGGACACAGCCTTCTCCTCTCTGGAGGGTGTGGTTCCAAGGCATCATATTGGAAGCAGAGAGCAGTGAAACTTGCCAGTTTCTTACACTTAGATTTCTTCAGCTTCTAGAACTGTGAAGAAATAAATTTCTACTCCTTATCAATTACCTAGTTTGAAGATTTTGTTATAACAGCACAAATGAACTGAAAACAGACTTGCTATGAAAAAATCTGATAAAAGCTCAGCTTCTTCATCAGGAACCTTCAAATTTTGGGTGACATTTCTTTGAGATTAATTGATTTTTTTTAATTCCTAGGAAGGAACCTTCTAATATACTACCGTAGGATGGAGTTTAATCCCCTCTGTAATCAAAGAAGAGGAAGAGAGCAGGGGACTACTGTTCACTGTGAGACTTCACAGTCCTGTAGTAAGCTCCATACTCTTACCTTTGCATTCTCTACTTAGGCCTGGTGGTTTAATTCCACAGCCTTCAGATTCAATCTTCCCAGAGAGTAAATCTTGTATCCTTTAGGGGTGAAGGAATGGTGGTATGGGGTGGAGGAAGGATAACTACCAAGATGTGAAGGGTGGTTGGGAAAGTTCTACAGACCTTACCTCTTCAAATGGAGGGTTTTAATTAAAATTCTAGTTTCAATCATACAATGTTACTCCTATTCCACGTTATCCTGACATTTCAAATCTCAGTGACTGAAGCCAACTGACACATTTTTAGTTGTGTTCTCCTTTGCAGAACATTTAGTTCATAGCTTCTTTCATATATTTAAAGTCTGTAATTAATCTTACATCTCTTTTCTATATTTAAAAAAAAACTATAGAATTCTCAACTTCTTTTCCCTTGTGGCTTCTACCTTTTATTTTTTAATTCCTAATTTTTATTTGGAAGGAATTTCATTACAGAGAAAAATAGATGTACACGTTCAATCTACTGTTGTTTCAAATAAATTCACTTTGGAGTCATAAATTTATTAAGCTTTTATTTGTTAATTTTTCTTGTAATATTTGTTAGTTTTGATCCCTTTCATACTCTTTGCTTCTTATTTCTTCTAGGGCAGAGACTCTTTCAATCATTTTCTAGTTATTATATGTGTAATGAAGTGTGTTGTTGGCTGCATAGAGTATGGCTTCCAAAGAACACAGCCTGTGGACTAACTGGAAGCTAACCATTTTTAGAAATTCTAGAAAATACCAGATTGTAAATACAGTATCCCCCCTTTTATGGGGGTTTTGATTTCCACAATTTCTGTTACCTGCAATCAACTGTGGTCTGAAAATATTAGGTGAGAAATTACAGAAATAAACAATTTTTATGTTTTAATCGTACTGTTCTGAATAGTGTGATGAAATATCATGCTGTCCCATTGGGTCCTAGACATGACATGATTCAACCCTTTGTTCAGTGTATCTGTGCTGTATATGTTACCCACCTGTTAGTCACTTAATAATTGTCTCTGTTATCTGGTTGATTGTCACAGTATGATTGTGCTTGTATAAAGGGTTTAGTATAGTCTGTGGTTTCAGGTATCCTGTGGAAGTCTTATAACATGGACCCTGTGGATGAGGGGGGCTACTCTATACCTTATCCCTAAAAATATTATGCACAAAGTAATCTTTTTACTAGTGTGTAAAAACTTATTTTCTTGTAAAAAAGTTATAAAAGAAAAAGTCTTATTTTTTTGAAGTGCCAGTTTTCTACTTGATCTTTTTTTTAATGTCAGACATTACTAACAAATAAAGTATTTTTCTTTTCTTTTCCTTTCTTTTCTTTTCCTTTCTTTTCTTTGTACATTGAAGTAAAAAACCTCTTTCCATATCCAGATTTTATTGATTTTCTTTCCTATATTTGAATGTTCTATTATCTCAGTCCCGGTCAGACTACCCTGGCCACTCGCTTGTTCTAATGAAAGTAGCAAACCCTTTCTACTCTTTCCCTGCAGCCTCCTTGCCTTATCCTGCCGCAGTCTGGCTGGGCACAAATGCCACAGTCTGGCTGGGAACACAATCACGAGCCACCACACAGCTTGTAGATTCAAACAGCAACTCTTTATTCCCGAACTCACACCAGCCTTCTACAATCACGTTCTAGGGAAATCCACGTTCTCTTCCCAAATCCACCTCCACTGGGCTTCTATCTCCAAAATATACTGTCTGAATCCCGTGAGAACTCAAGGGGAACTCAGGCAGCAGGATACACCCTATTCCCAGCAGGAATAATTAAACCTTAAACCTGGAACCTAAACTGGGAACGCCCTAAACACGATTATCTTAAAACTGGGAACACCCTAATCTGCCTTGGTCCTTGAGCAAGGTCACGTACATTCAATGTCACTGCAACATGTCAGCAACATGGGGTACGCTGGCAAGGAAATTGTCATACCTACTTGGCTAATGGCTCCCAGCATTATCCCAGCCTGTTCTCCAGACTGGAGAACCTAACAATGATTTAAAAATAGTTGCAGTCATAATTCTAGAGCAGAAATTATTAACCTGAAGTCATCCATGTTGCTGAAATTTAGAGGTCTGGGAATCCTTTGAATTATAGACCCCAAATAATGTTTATAATTATTTATAATTATTTTATTTAAGAGGATATGCCTATTCAGAGATATATTATCATATCATTTAGTGTCTGCAGTACTCTCAACTATTAAAATTTACTCCATAGAGAGCTAAGTTGGGGAATAACCATAAGAATAGCTGATGATCTCAGTTACATCCACAGATTGCCTCCATTATTTTTCAGGAAATGTGATTACTAAAATCCAAATGGCATCTGTGATCAGTTGCCATTCTCTTTTTCCTACAGAAGGATGGAAAAAGAATAACTTAGTGAACTGTCTGTCAACACAAACTGCACATATATTCATTAGAAAATAGAAAAAATGGATCAGGTGTAAATATAATTTGGATATCACAAAAGTGTCTAAATTAAGGACAGCTCTGGAAGAGCAGATAGCCATTTTTTAATTATATATGACCAATGTGGCATTTTTTGATATCTTAGTAACTCAAAGGTCTGGAAATGTCATAACTACCTATATAATTTGGGTTCATTGCTTTTAAACATAGGCAGTGAGTCTAGAAATTCCTATCTCCCTCAGAACAGTCATGCTTTGGTCTTCTTCTGTTTGTGCAATTACCAAGATTTCACCTCATTTAACACTTTTATGTTTATGCTCATGAATATTTATTGGGAAATAGACCAGAGTATTAAAAAAAAAAGTCATTCAGCTTACTTGACTTCATCAGGTTGTTTGTGGAGAGGCTATTTCACACACACACACACACACACACACACACACCACAAATCAAAGAGATGTGACACCTTTTTATATTATTGGGCAACATGGTGAAGAAAAAAATAAAATGGAGAAATGGGAGTTTGTGAATTTTATTACTCAAGGTGACAATTTAATATGTGGGTGATAGTGTGCAGCTCTCAAATGAGATTTGTTGCATCCTCAGAACTGTGTAAAGTGTCTGAAGGGAGAGAGAAGTTTCCATACTCCAGATAGACTCATTGGATCTCCTGAGGAAGTTAGATTGGAAGCTTACAAATCCACAGTCATTTGCAGATAATAAAGTGTGTGAAGTGGAAAGTGGAGAGAGACTGTGCTTACATGAAGAATTTTTCTTTTCTTCTTATTAATTTTGGTAGGGGGCCAGTGAGAGAAGGAAGTCATATGTCATTTAGATGTCTTTTTTCCCCACAAAAGACAATGAATGGTTAATTTGGTATAAGCATCATAGAGCAGGAGGCCAAAAAATAGAATCAAGTCAAAATGATTTTATACTTGTTATTATTCCTAAGTATATCTGCATTCCCATAAGTGTGTATCTTAGATAGGAAAATGCTACTGGAAATTCCTGGTCTCTGCAAAGAGGAACTATTGGTTATTGGGAAAGGTGTGCTTATTGAATGGGACAGGCCTGTACCAAGAGGGCTTGGCTGGGGCTGCTGCCACAATACTCATGATTCAAGGCTGTGCATTTCTTCTTTTCAGGTAAGACAAGGTGATGTATATTACTTGCTGGGTAAGACAGAAGGGAGGAGATTAGTTACTAGGAGCCATCAATTCATTATTATCCCATTTAGTATGTACATACTAAAAGGATCATAAGAGGATCACTGAACTAGATAGGCCTAAATCATTCTTTTCAACCTGTCCATTAGAGCCTTGTCCATCCTGCAGTGCTGGAGTAGATGGTGAAGGTGGAGACCAGATAAACTCAAACCACTTCTATGATTAAATGAGGCCAACCGTTTCTGTCCTGGCCCAAGTAAATGATGTTTCTGTGTCAATTTTCACATGCATACTTTGGAGGAAATTAGTATCTCATATTCTCATCTCATATTTTCCATAGCATTCTTAGAAATATTGGAAAACTATTTTGAAATCTTTGCTAAAATCTAGGATTTGGGTTCACAATATTTTTTTCCTTTATATGGGTCTTCTCAGTTTAAATTGTTTCACATCTTTACCTTTTTATTTTACAAATACAAAGCAAGTTATTTGTTCCTCTTTGGGAGGGCTAAAGTAGCATCACCGATTGGAAAGTTATAGCTGTCACTTGGACCAGAATTCCTTTTTTCTTTTTTTAAATTAAATGACTAATTTATTCTAATTATCTACATTTTTCCTAAGATTGCACTAACAATTTTTTTTAATCTAAAATAGCACTAAATTTACAATATAAGATCTTCATTAACTAAGAAAAATTACTTAGCTATGAAAAATCAGAACTTATATTTGGGGGCTACTATTTCCCTGTTAAATCAGTGCCTTAAAAGGAATTCAAGAATACATTATTTGAGACCCCATTACATGTCAAACTCTGTGACAGGCATTGGGGAGAAAAAGGCAAAAGTTACATCATCTAGAAAAGTAAGTAAAGATATTAAAAAAAAAAAAAAAAAAAAACCTCTAACACAATGTGATAAGTGCTGTGATAGAGAATTTGGTTCTGTGATTTCAGTTTCAGTAGATTTCTGATTCAGTTAATCTCATCTGCTCAAGAAAATATTATGTAATGAGGAATTGTCACCTCTGTGCCCCACTGGAAATTACTGTTTATCAAGTTGTCATTTACTTAGATAATTTTAGTGGGTATTGCCTAACACATGATGTTGAGGAAAAATAAAAGTATTTTCAGTAGAGCCTCCTTTGTTTGACCTGCAAACTATGATATTCATATGTTTAGTACATAGTGCAAATTCAGCCACCTTCCCCTCTGGTCTTCTGGTGAAGGATGAAATAATTGGTTTCCATAAGATTTAGTATGAATGCAAGTCCTCACTGTGGTTAATTTTATTACTTTCTTCCTTGAGGCTCAATTAAAACTCATCCTTGGGATAAGGAATGAATATACATGTACTTCAGGTGATGATCTGTTCTTTTTTCCTTGGTGATCCCCCACCCCCTTGAGAATATTTACTGGGTACAAATGGAATTGCTTTAGAGGTTTTGAGCAAAAGTGTTATATATATACCTCTGTATATACATTAGAAATAATTCATTGTGTGTTTCAATCCAGAAGATCCTTGAATTTCAGAACTCTGAAGGAAGGGCAAGAAAGGAAGAATTAGGATGTTTTATACACTACTCTTATTTATTTGTACCTACAGCTTTAAGAGCTGGGTTGAATACTTAAAACCCTGTACAATGGCTGCCTCCAGAGTAACTTCCCTGTGAGCCACAAGTTGCCTCTTTCGCTCTTCACAGCTTGTCATCTTGCCCTGTTAGGATCCACTAACTGTTAGGATCCACTGCTCCAGAGACACCATAGGGCCCATGTCTGACACTTGCTCTGCCTTTCTCTCTCAGTAACTGTGAACATGAGTTGTCCCATCCCCTTTCCCATTCCTTAATGACATAAACTGGAAACCCTTGTATATGCTGTTCCAAACAGAGATCAGACCATGTTGACCCAACATAAGGGGCATGGTCACATCAGAGGAGCCACCACTGTGAAAGAGGCCTTGGGTTATGGAGACCCACTCAGGGATTCTGGAAGCATTCTGGAACTGGTTATGGCTTGGATCTCTTTAGTTCAAACTCCTATGAGACTTGGGAAAAGGTGAGTGAATAACTTGAAATGATGGAATCTTGTGATTTTAATAAGTAATATTGTTTAACCTGAGTTCTGGATACAGATTTCAGCTTCCTGAGATTCTGTCTGAATTTTACACAATGATTTCTCCTGAGTAAATCACCTTATTCCATTGAGCGGAGCCCAGATGGCCTTGTTGTCTTCACTGTGAAGAGCTGATAGAGTTTTCTCTCCTTGGGGGGTGTTTAAAAATACATAAAGAAAAAGTACATTGAGTTTAAAAGCATGCAGTCATCCCTGACAAATTTTCTTTCACCTTGGAGAATTGGAATAATTATCAAGAGTGCAAACAAAACTAGGTTTCTCTTGCAGACAGATTTTTGTGATTCTGGCTTCGACTTTTGTTCAAGAATCCTTTTCAATTTCTTAGTGAAGCTAAATGAAGTTGCTGCAGGAAGGCCAGAGGGGGGCACCAAATCATCATGATTGATAGAGCAGTTTGAGTATTCGTGGGAGGCTCTGGCATCACGCTTGTGAAGCCTGTGTCTGCAGTGAGCATTTTGGGGGAAAACAGATCGACGTGTCACTGTTTATCAAATCATCGTTAACTTCTGAGCTAACCCCCCAGCTTTGGTGACCCCAAATGTGCTCAACTGCTAGGGAAGCAGCCATTGGCAGCTGTGTATTTCTAAACATGTTAAAAAGTCTCTGCATTCTTCTACTCCTTCCTTCTTTCCTCCATTCATTGGATGGAAGTGAACTGTGGGAAAAATTGAGACAGGAGTTGCTGCGGTCTTGGAAGCAGGAACACAGGGATGGATCTTGATCTTTCTCAATAATGTAGAGAAATTATTGGTAGTTATCCAGATTTAATTGTTCTTGATAAGTTGTTGAAGTATTTGGTTTTCGGGAAAGGGCATGCATGCAGTGAACAACATTTAATGTTCTCTTCTTTCTTGGCCTTTCAGAAGAGTTGGCTTTGTTTGCCATATTTCCTAAAGCAGGGTTTCTATATCGCAGATGACTTTCAAAAATTGTTCCACCACAATTATTGGAACTTATCTAGTATGGAAAAATATTTCACGTTTGTTGATTGTTACTACCCCTTTGTGATCTGATTTGCTTACCTGTCTTATATTCACAGTGGATTAATTTAGGGCAGCCGGTAAGGGTTAGGGTAAAGAAGCCAAAAAAGCCTCTGTCTTAGTAAGGAGGGTCTGAGTGTGCTTACTCTGTTAATATGTGTTGGATTTCAAGTCTTTTTGCAAGCATGTCTGAACTTAAGAGTCATTTAAGTCCTGAACTCTGATTTTTCTTCTCTTCTTTTCAACTTTGCTTATAGTTTAGGGAGACTTCAAAATGTCCTTCAATGGTCTAGTTTTGTAATGTAAAATCTGTGGGGTTTTCCCCTCATTATGGTGGTTCATGACAAGAAAATATGCAAAGGTAACAATTGTTTGGGGGGGAGGGTACTGGGGATTGAACTCATGGGTACTTGACCACTGAGCCCAGCCATATTTTGTATTTTATTTAGAGACAAGATCTCACTGAGTTGCTAGTACCTCGCTTTTGCTGAGGCTGGCTTTGAACTTTGGATTCTCCTGCCTCAGCCTCCCAAGCTGCTGGGATTACAGGCATGTACTACCATGCCTGGCATAGGTAACAATTCTGACTAAGGGAAACAGAGCCTTAAAAAAGTTTGTCCTTTTATGTGTCAACATCATAACCTAGTGTTTGAGAACTTGACTAGCTAGACTGCTTGTATGTTGATGTAGCCCCTAATACTTAGTAGCTGAATGACCCTGGCAAATAGCCTCTCAGTGCCTCAGTTTTCACATCTTTAGTATGCAGAAATGATAGTATCATAGTTTTAGTGTGAGAATTAAAAGTTATTTTTTGTAAAGAAGTTAGACTAGACCTGGGGTATATTATTTCATGAGTACATGAGAAATAAATGTTTAAAGGTGATGTAAAACCCATTATGGTAGGTGAAGACATTTTTTATTTTTTCATAGACTCTGACAATCAGGGGACTTGATCCTGTGCTCAGCTCCCTGGCTGGCATTTCAGGACTGTACCACCATCTCTTATGCTAATAGAAACCTTTAAAAGAGAAGAATTGGAATAACAAAAATCTTGCACGAAGATCATATTACAACTAACTCATTAACATAATTTATTTAACATTTATATAGCACTTACTATGTGTCTCAGACTATTTTAAACACTATACAAATATTAACTCATTTGATCCTCATTATAACGTGAGAATACTTGTTGAATTTCAATTAAGTGATGTGAGAAAATTTTCTAGCCTAGTGTCTGACATAAAAATCCTTCAGTAAATATTTGTTGAAGGAATGAATTCCTGTGAGTCACTCAATCAATCAGTCTATCTTGTTTGGCTATCAAAAAAGCAAACAATACACCAGGATGTTATATTAAGTGGCTGATGTATTATGAGAAACTGGAAGAAATTGAGGCTCTTTTTCTACAGTTTTGATCAATTTGTACTGAGGGGACTAAAGTGGTTTAAATGTCCCAACCCCTTCCTCAGTACTAAATAACTTATATTTTGTTTGTTATAAAATTGATGAAGTCTTTGGTGATCTGTAGACTATTAGATTCTACCTATATTGAATATCTGAGACCATGATTCGTAAATTTCTATTTGTGTTTTTATTTTGGATTTTGAGCACAAAGTATTTTCTTTCTATTTAAAACAGTAAGATTTGTCAGTTTTCTTCACTCTTTGAATTGTGTCTTTTATGTTTGTTCTATTTTAGAAAACATAGTTGTATCAAATTGCTTTATTTGTCACTGCCTGAAGAAGACTAGTAAATAGTACTTGATGTTTTATAGTGCTTTATCATAATTAAAAAATTCACATATCAATCCTGACACATAGGTTATTTTAAAAAAAATAATGGATTTATTCAAACAGCATTTGGGAAAACTTAACAGGTAAATGCTATCATGAGGCTATAATAAATGTTTTTATTCAATAGACTTTTGTTTCACTCACTATAGATTCCTTTTATACTCACTAAATCAGCTTTAAATTCTAGTACTGTTCTATCATGTTAACTGTGTGGAAGCACCTTTAACATGATAGAAATTAATGTAAAAACAACTGAAGATGTTAGTAGCCTTTGTACTGCTTTCTCTCACTTTTCAGTTATCAATCAAAATCTTATCTCTTCCTAATCCATGATAATCTTCTGGTGAAGTGAAATTTATTTATTTTTTAAATGAAACTATTGAGAACTACAGGGTACTTGGAAAAGTACAGGTAAATTTTCAGGAGGAATTCCAGTCCCTTTGTTGGTCATAAAGAAGTGGAAAGGAAGGATCAAATCCGTAACCTCTTTTTTTTTGCATTATAATTCTTTATATATATATATATATCTCACAATTTTTCATATCTCTGTATATAAAATATGTTGACACCCAATTCGAGTCTTCATACATGTACTTTGGATATTGATGTCAATTACATTCCACCATCCTTGCTAATCCCCTGCCCCTCTTATCTCTGAGAAGAAATGTTACTGATATTGCTGGAGCAGACATGGGTGATTGTGAGCAAAGGGGATCAGGGGTGTCAGCAAGTCTAAAGTCACAATGTTGTTAAAAGTAACAGTTGAGGAATGGGGTTGCCCTGTGTCTCATTCAGTGGTCAGTTAAAGTTTATGAATTGAGGGTAAAATCTGTCCCAACCCAGGTGACTGGCCTAATTAAATCCTGGGGAAGTGGCTTTTTGAGTGACCTAAGAATTCCAGTGTAACTTCCACACCCTAGTTTGGGGTAGCCTGAGATAGAGGTGGAGGCCAGCCTCCTCACTCTATGTTGTAGGTTTACTGAAGGGGTGAAGGGCAGAGTGATGAAGAGTTACCTTTGAGAAGTCTCCGTGTCAGCTACAAACTGAAGCCTCAAGTTTGGCAGTTGTGGCAGTGGGCAGCTTCTCAGATCAGAGCAATAGGTTGTGATAGGGTTTGTTGTGCCTTGCAGCTTTAAGTGGCACAACCAGATTCTGTTTCCTGAGACGAGAGGTGTGAGCTATGGGTCTTAGAAACCAGTAAATATTTTAGAGGATTCCTAGACATATCAGTATGAGGTAGCTGGCAGGCTGTCTGCAGAACACATACTGGGCTTGTTTATTTGATTATAAACTTATCCATCTTCTAAGGTCTTCTTTGATTTCTTTCTTTAAGGTTCTGTAGTTTTCATTGTATAGATCTTTCACCTCTTTCATTAAGTTGATTCCCAAGTATTTTATTTTTTTTTGAGGCTATTGTAAGTGGGGTAGTTTTCCTCATTTCCCTCTCAGAGGATTTGTCCCTGATATACAGAAATGCCTTTGATTTATGGGTGTTGATTTTATAACCTGCTACTTTGCTGAATTCATTTATTAGTTCTAGAAGTTTTCTGGTGGAGCTTTTCGGGTCTTTTAGGTATAGAATCATATCGTCAGCAAGTAGTGCTAATTTAAGTTCTTCTTAAATGCCCTTCAGTAGATGAATGGATTAAAAAATGTGGCATATATACACAATGGAACATTACTCAGCAATAAAAGAGAATAAAATCATGGCATTTGCAGGTAAATGGATGCAGTTGGAGAAGACAATGCTAAGTGAAGTTAGTCAATCTCAAAAAAATAAATGGCGAATGTTTTCTCTGATATAAGGTGACTGGCTCATAGTGGGGTAGGGAGAGGGAGCATGGGAGGAATAGATGAACTCTAGATAGGGCAGAGGGGTGGGAGGGGAAGGGAGGGGGCAGGAGATTAGCAATGATGGTGGAATGTGATAGACATCATTATCCAAAGTACACGTATGAAGACATGAATTGGTGTGAACATACTTTATATACAGAGACATGAAAAACTGTGTTCTATATGTGTAATAAAAATTGTGATGCATTCTGCTGTCATGTTTTTAAAAAATAAAAGCAATTTAAAAAACCAAATTTATCCATGAAGGTACTTAATGAAAATCTTGGTAGCTTATCAAATATTTGTGAAAATATTGAAAGAAAATAAGATCTTGAGTATTGTACTTTAAAACACCATGGATGTCTCATTATTCACATGCCATTCTGTGAAATAGGACCCTCACATGCATGTGAAGAAAACTCATTTGATTCTGGTGTGGTTTGAATGTATGTGTCCCTCTGAAATTTGTTATGTTGGAATTTAAATTCCAAGGTGATGGTAATACCATGTGGGGCCTTAAGGAGGTAATTAGGTGGAGTGGGATTAATGTCCTTGTAGAAGAGGCTTTGGTGAGCTGCCTGGCTCTTTCATCTCTTCTCCATGTGAGGAAATATTGATTGTCTTTCTGCCATGTGAAGATGCAGAGACAAAGGTGTTACCTTGGAAGCAGAGAGCAGCCTTCACTGGACATTGATTCAGCCAGCACTTTGATCTTGGATTCTCAATCTCCAGAACTGTGAGCAGTAAATTTCTATTCTTTTATATGTTACCCAGGCCTGGGCATTTTGTTTTAGCAGCATGAGCAGAACAGGACAGATTCTGAGAGTCATATTAAGCTTCAAGTACTTTATAAAATATTCTAAATAGTGAATGGTTAGAGATTGATTAGTAATGGAGAACTTGGCAGTGAAGAAAAGCTATGAGTTGTGAAATGGAGGGATATTTAGCGATACAACTGGCTTAGTGAACTCTCTCTAGGGCAGGTTTTAAATGACTGAAAATTCAAGTGCCCCTCTGATCTTTAGCCTGTTTTTGTGTAGGTCCTATAGTAAAGAATGATCAGCTTCAAGATCTTCTTAAGAATATGATTCCTAGGGCCCAGTGTGACTGAAATCCTAGTGGCTCAGTGAGTCAGGAGGGTCATAAATGCAAAGCCAGCCTCAGTAATTTAGCAAGGCACTAAGCAACTTAGTGAGATTCTGAATAAACATAAAAAGTAAAATAGGCTGCGGATGTGGTTCAATGGGCGAGCACCCCTGGGATCCCTGTCCCTGGTAGTTTTAAAAAACCCTCGCACATACACAAAAAACATACACCCAAAAAAACCCAACACACATACACAAACAATCAAAAAGAATACGGTTCCTAGGGCTTGGAGGTCCCTAGCTATACTGTCATGGTGTAAATTAGCAACTTTCAAAATTAAAAGAATTCTTTTAAAACTATTAGTTCTTCTAGGAAATACCAAAACATTCAAGATTACCATTGCCTTTCATTAATAACTGGATAATAATTGGCCTACAAGTTTTATTAGTGATTTCATGATGGTAAACATCAACATTTTCCTACACAGTTTAAATTCCTTTGTCTTGCACCAAATGGAGGCAACCCTGGATATTTGGTAGTGATTGACTGGCACTGCTAGGAGAAGACTCAAGAATATTGATTATTTCCATGGCCTTAGTATCTTAGAATAATAAGAGAATAGAAATAATAAGAGAAATAGCTAAAGTGAAAACTGCAAGGTGATTACTCCTTGGAATTATTTAATGCCCATAAATAGAATATTTTATAGATTTTAACTGATCAAGGAGAGGATTTCTTTTTCCTGAATAACTGCAACCTCAAAATTCTACCAAAGTACAAGTTGGATAAAATTCTTTCCATTGACAACTTATAGTGGATAAGGGATGTAATACAGCAGAAAAGAAAAATAGGCACACAGTGAAGATTATTCAGAGTTGGAGAAATTTTCTAAGGTAATAAACAGTTGCAGTGAGGATTTTCTGGGGTGTTCTAGAAGAAAACACCTGCCATGGAAATGCAGCTGGGATAGATAATATTGAAATTATGGATTGTAGAATTTGTAATAAAGAGACCAAAGTTATTTGTGAATGTATTGAAAACAAGTGATATAAAGTAGTGATATTCTCAATAGATGTTTGTATATGATATAATCAGTGTCAAATGCAGACAGAGTTTGCACATGAAAAAGAATTAGGTGACTAACCAAACTAGGATAGTGCAGAGTTATTTTCTTGGCTTCCTTGATTCTCCCGCCCCTTAGGAGCTGGGTGCTAATCCCAGGACCAGACTGTAAGATTCTGTGAGTGAGAGAGTAAGTGTGTGAGAATGAATTTAGCTTAAATTTCTATATCACTATCAAAACATTTGCTATTCAAAATCTCCTCTTGATTTCTAATAAGGGTGGCCCCCCAGGAGGACCTTTATTTTGCTGAAGTGGATGGCCAGGAAAGATACAACTTGCTGACCTTAAGGATGGGTTGAATTGTTCCACATAAAGAAAACAGATGGAGAGGTGAAAAGTTTGTTCTTGGAGAAGAGGCTACACATGCAGAGGAGGTTTCTTGCAACTGAAGTGGAACAAGAAGTTTAGGGTCAATAAAAGCAGTTTAAAAAAGAGCATTTCTGATGTTTTGATGGGCAGGATATATTGGAAATCACTTTTTTGTTTCCACATGGGCCTTTCATTAAAGCAACGTTATGTTTGGTGGTATCAAAGAAATGTAAAAGGTGTCAGAATCAAAATGAAGTCACTTGTGTTAACCCTAACAAGAAAAGGTAAATAAAACAGGATGTTATGGAGGAAGGGTTCTTATGCAGCAACGCCTGATAGGTAACTACAGAGTCCCTAAAGACTCCGTGAACTAACTTGCACAAAGGCCACCACATCTTCATAAAAGAAGTTGTTCTACAATGGCATCTGCCAAGCCACTGTGTAGGCAGCATACAACTAACACAACTCTTGTTATTAATCACTGTGGCCAAGGAGTATTGTTTCAAAATATGATGTATTTTTTCTCAATTTTGTCAGTAAAAACTTCCTCTGGCCTTAACCTCTTTGGATATGCACTGAGCTTGCTATGGCTCCCATATTCCCCTTGCAATACTCTGCTATTCCCAAATAAGTATCATTATTTTTTGGAAAATCTCTGATTTGTTATTTTAAAATTTAGGTTCATAGAAATGAGTGAGTGTGTGTGTACTGAGAAATGACCTATCAAGTTTAACTTCAAGACACTTTTAGGAGAAGGGAAGCACAAAATAGCCAGTCTTATTTAGATCTCAAGAGAATAAATTGAATTTTAAGCTACATCCAGTTATTTTTCTATAATCTATAGTGTGTATTTAATAATTTTCCTTTTTTATGTTTATAAAATATTTATATAATCCCCTATTACACATAATTAACTGAATTGAGGGAATTTCTTTCAATAATTGGAGTCAGGAGTCTGTGGCTTGAGGGCCTAGGAGGTAATAGACATTTTTATAAAATGATTCCAGAGAAATTTTTATTTATGTTGACATGAGCTCAACATAATGTATGCCTAGAAGTTATCATTATTTGCAGATTAATGAGATAGTTTATAAGCTTCTTATCCATTTTAGTTAAGATGTAATTCTTTATCCAACTAATGAGGGATTGTTAGCACATAAATAACATTCTGAGAGCATGCCTTGCCCATTTCACTAAGTCAAATACTTATTCAATTGGTGATAAAAGTAAGATCTAAACTCAAGAGCATTTTATGTCTTTTCTCAGTTGAAGGCTTAACACAAAATAAATTCAGTTTAAATATAATTGATTAGATTTTTAAAAGCACTGTGCACTTTTCCTAAAAAATGCTTTAAGGCATTAATAATAAAATTAACTTGAGCATCTGCATCTACTTACAGCAATAATGATATATATTCAAACTGAAATCAGGAGCATGCAAATCAAACATTATGCCCAGTAATCCTTAGAATATTGAAAGGTGCATTAAAGATAAATGGTTATTTTTATTAGGAAGAGTGAAAATCTTTCTTGTATCCCTTAAACAAAACAAAGCAAAAAAAACCCATATTCTATACTTCTTTCAGTAATGCAGCCATGAAAACAAACCACTGTTTGTCAATGATTATTTAGAAGTTATCATTTGAGAGAGTTCAGCTTAGCATATGAATTTCCAAGGCTGCCTTTTCTATTTGATCCCTGTCACAGCCCCTGCACTCTCAGAGTGTGTGGAGGATGGCTGTGCAGGTCTGTACCACAGGCATCAGCCACCCTCCATAGCATAGCTATCACATGTGGCTCCTCGGTGCACCTGCTGCTGGGCTGGGGGCATCCATTGTTTCATAAAATGAGTTTTCCATAGTTTGCTAGAGGATCCTCCACATTTATACTGTCTTCATTTTAAAAATAATTCAAAATATAAGAGGGAGGTATTAGAGATACATAGTACATCTTGGCTGGGAATAAAAGGAGCTTTGAAATTTTGCTGCACCTCATTTTACCTTGCACTGTGATCCCTTTTATGCTGATGGAGTAAGAACTTGACAGTTAAAGATAATTAAGTCTCTTCTGGCTAAATCAGCCTCTTTTAGATAAATATTTAATCTGTCCAAAATTCTAACTCATGTCTGGCCTGCTTCTTTTCTTACAAGTGGTACCACCATCTGTCACCTCCGTCTCTGCCTTGCCAGGATGGCAGGTAGGTGCAGGAGGAAACATAAGCTCTGTTTATGGGTGAACATCAGAAGCCTGGAGGCCAGAGGAAGATCCCATCCACCCAGCCCTCCAGACCAGTGTGTGTGCTGTGTCCTGCTTGTGTGAAGGCAGGGAACTCTGCCTTGGCTTCCTTGTTTGTGATGTGCCATCCACTGTTCTTTCAGCATGAAAGGCAGTGGGCTCTGAGTTGTTGGGCTTACCTTGATTTCTCCTTCTCCTTCTCTGTTTTTCTTATGCTCTGGATCCTGGAAGTTTGGCTGCGCTTCCCATTCAACCCTAGCTCAACTACAAGTCCTTCTGGTCTCCATCTTGGGATCACTTCTCTCTGCCAGGCATTTGAAGTCCTCAGCAAGAAACTGCAACCATTCCTTCTGGGACAGAGGATCCTTTTGTATTGCCTAATGTCGCACAGGCCCTAGAGAATGTGGTTACTGTCTTGGGCCTTTTCTCTATTGATACATGTCTTCACCATAGATGCCCCTGATTGGCAAGGCTGATTTGACCAGTTTCCTTTTAGAATTCCAAATAGCACTTCATCTGTAGGTCTTTCTAACCTCTCATCTTAGTGCTATTTTCCTCTTATTTTTTCACTGTAGAGAAAAATATATTATAAAGGAGCTGGAGAAGAAATAGGTGATCATTTCTCTGTAATCCTTAGTCAAATATGTATCTCATTCCAGACCTCCAGGCCTTGTTGTGTACCGTGACATCAGATTCTTTGATGCCTCTGAGTTCAGATGTAGGGCCAGTGGCTGTGTTAGCATGTTAATTGGTAGGGAGAAAAGCAGCCCCAGAGAGCATGCAAGGAGGGTCTGTCACAGAAATATAAGTCAATAACTTCATAGCGTCAGCAACAAGACTATAAGAAAGTTGTCAACTAGGAGTATGGATTTGTTTTCACTCATCTCAGTTTGAGAGATAAAAATGAGTTTGATAGCTTTTGTTTGCTTCTATGTTTAACCCTTCATGTTGAGGTAAGAACCATTAGTTTTATGTGTACTATATTCTTAAACAGGAACTATATTAACTTTTAATAGCTACAGTAAAAAAAAATTCCATCAGACGGCTTAAACAACAGACACTGATTTTCTCACAGCTCTGAGAATAGAGGTTAAGGTCACTATGTGGCAGGCTTCTTCTGAGGCTTCTCTCCTTAGCTTGATGATGGCTATAGGCTTACTGTATCTTCTCATGGCGTCTCTTCAGTGTGCACTCATTCCTGATGCCTCCTCACTTCTTAGGAGGATATGTCATCTTGGATTAGTATCCCACCTAAGAGCCTCTTTTTAAGTTAATCACTTCTTTAAAGACTTCATCTCCAAATATGGTCTTATTCGGAGGTACTAGGAAATGGAACTGCATTGTGTTCAAGGGAATAATTTTGCATTGTCTGGATTGACTAAAGATAATTTATCTATTCACCAACTGATAGACATCGTGGTTGTTCTCAAGTTTTGGTAATTATGAATAAAACTGCTATAAATATCATAGTGCAGGTTTATGTGTGATCTTATTTTCAACTCCTTTGGTAAATACTAAGGAGGATTATTGCTGGGTCCTGTGATAAGTATATGTTTAGTTTTATAAGAAATTGCTACACTGTGTTCCAAAGTGGCTATACCATTTTGCATTCCCGCCAGCAATTAATGAGAGTTCTGCTTGGGGGAGAGTTCTGTTTGCCAATATTTGGGGGTGTCTGTGTTCTCACTGTGGTAATTCCAATATATTTGTGGTGTTATCTCATTGTTTTAATTTGCATTTCTTTGATGGCATATAATATAGAGGCTTTTTCCATACACTTATTTGCCAGCTGCATATCTTCCTTGGTGAGGTGAATGTTAAGGAGTTTGGTCCATCTTTTAATTGGGTGATTTGTTTTCTTATTGTTGAGTATTGAGAGTTATTTGTATAGTGTGGATAATAGCTCTTTATCAGATATGTTTTTGCAAATATTTTCTTCCAATCTGTGGCTTGTCTTCTCAATCTTTTGCTTTTATGTTTCGCACAGCAGAAGTTTTTATTTAATGAAGTTCAGCTTATCAGTTATTTCTTTCATGGATGGTGACTTCAGTGTTAAAAGACAGTTGCTCTTTCCACAGTTAGATTTTCTCCTATGTTATCTTGTAGGATTTCTTAATTTTGCACTTTATATTTAGTTCTGTGGTCCCTTTTGTGTGAATTTTCATAAAGGATGAAATCTTTGCTTCTAGATTTTTTTTTTGCCTGTGAATGTTCACTAGTTTCAGCACCATTTGTTATAAAGACTATGATTGGTTCATTGTATTGCCTTTGCTTCTTTGTTGAAGATCAGTTGACTATGTGGGTCTATTGCAAGGTTCTCCAATCTCTTCCATTTATCTACTCTTTCATCAATACCACACTGTCTTGATTACCATAACTTCATGGTAAATCTTAAAGTCAATTGCTCTCAGTCTTCCAACTTTGTTTTTCTCTTTAAATAAAGCATTGACTCTTCTGGATCTTTTGTCTCTCTGTATAAATTCTAGAATCAATTTGTTGAAATTCACAAAATCACTGATAGGGTTTCAATTGAGATTTCTTTGACTCTATAGGTCAAGTTGGGAAGAACTGACATTTTTGATAATAATGAGTCTTCTAGTCATGAGCATTAAATACTGTCCATTTATTTAGTTCTATAATTTTGTTCATCAGAGATTTGTAAGACCTTCCCTGGGCACCATCTTGTCCAATAATATGCCTCTTAACCATCTGGCCTGGATTTCTTTCTTTGAAGCACTTGATATCTTCTGCTGTGCTATGTATTTTCACTTGTGCACATTGATTATTTGTTGTCTGTCTCTTCCACTGAAATGGAAATTCCAAGAGAGATTTTTTTCTTTCTTTGGTTCATGCTTTATCTTCAGTGTCTGGAACAGTGACTGGTGCTCATTATGTATTTGTGAGAGATTGGGATTACTTAGCTAAAAAGTGGGGAAGATAAGACATAAGTGACATCATCTGATTCTTTCTTCATAGGGGCCTCAAGTATTTTGACTAAGACTCATAATGATATTCCAGGATAAAGTCAATATATTTTTAGTGTATGTTTGGTTTGTATCATGTAGGGGATGTATAACTTGTGATCACTGAAAGGGCATATCATATGTGTTGAAATAAATGTTGTTGTCAGTAATTTCTGAGTTTTGTGAGATCAGGAAACAGGAACCAAGGGAGGCAGTGTTACTGTCATAGATTTCCACTTTGCCCATTGCTAGTTTGTACCTCTCTATGAGGTCATCCAGGCAAATTTTTCTATTTCAGACTCCTTTCAGTAAAGTGCACTTTTAAGCAGAGATTTCTCCTTTTTTGAAAAATGGATCAATAAAATATTAGTGGGGTGTTCCTTGAAAACTAATAAGTCAGCCAAAAGAGTTCATGCATATATTTGGGTAAAGATATACTTTTTCTTTCATAGTACCTGATTCTCAATAATTATAACTTTTTTCTCTTCACCTTATGATAAAGATACTGGAAAACATAATTGAGTATTAACAATTTTTTATTTTTATTTTTTTGGTGCTGGGGTTTGAACCCAGGGCCTCCCACCTGTTAAAACATGCCTTCTGTCACTGAGCTACACCTTCAGCCCTCCCTACCTTTTTGAAACTAAACATAAGCTTAATGAGTGGTGTATGTGTGGAGGGGGCCAGATAAAACCTTTGAATCCTGCATTCCCACCTTGAATATTTTGATAAGATGTCTGCATTATTTTATAATATAAAATAAAAATATAAAGTGACTAGAGATTACTACATTGCAATCAAATCCATTTTCAAATCCTATCTCATAATCTCATGAGACCAACCTGAGCCTCTCAACCCTTTTTGAGTTTTCCTGTTTTAGTATGAAGAAGTACTTTGGACATTCCCGAAAACACTTGTTGGCTTTGTATTCTAATAAAGCATATATATATTCCCACTTGCTCAATGAGATTACACTGCTAAAATTTATAGCTTAAATTGAGATAGACCTTTTAAAATTATAAATGTTAACAAATTTCAGTTTTGTAATAAGAAAAATGGAATTTTTCAATTTAATTATGTGTAAGGAACTCCAAATATTTATTTATAATAAAAATATATTTTAACATTGATTAAACCGTATCACCCAATTCTAGGAAATTAGAGACTACTATCGTCCCCAAAGATATTTAAAATATGTATCTAGAATACATGGGAAAATATGAAGAGGAAATAGTGGTCAAAATTGAATTCTTAATTCTAATACTTAGGTCTTGTGCTAGTTCTGTAGTTTTGAGAATTTGAGAATATACTGAGAGACAATGAACTTTCATTGGAATGAACAGTGCAATTGCTATGATTACTAAGCTGAATGTTTAAGCTATATGGAAGAGCTCATGTTTATTGCTTTTATACACAGTGGCACATGACTGCCAAGACTGTTCCAACATGTAGTTCCTACTGTTATTAATGATGTTAAGGGTGGAGAAAGAATTGACTTTGACTATTTAACAAGTAGCTTCCAATTTTAACTTGTTATTTTTTCTTGAAATCCTTTGCCTGTTTCTGGATATTTTGCTTTAATATCAATTCTAACAGAATTGTCTCCTACAGGGCTTCTTTTGCAGGGATAGCACCCAGGAATAGATTAATTGATGCTTTCTCGGAAATGTTCTTTCTGTTGAAACTGTTAATGCTGTGACACTTTGGTCCAATTTAAGACTCAGGGGTAAAAGAGCTTAATTCACCTAATGAAATAGTACTCAATAACTATTGAGAACCCACCCGTTCAGTAGGAATCCTTAGCAATAAGTGTATTGCTGTTATTTAAAAGCAGACAGCATTGCTGTGGATCCAAAGATATTACTCATTCACAGATGTTCGTGAAATGAAATAGAACTGGTTTCCAGTGAATATAGATATAAGCCAGGGCTAATGATGATATTTATAGAAAAAAGTGCCCATAAAACTGTCAGAAAAATAAAGTTTCCTTTGGTTAAAAACAGAACATCCTTTAAGAAAATTTTTCTAGGCATCCCAAATTTATCTGACTTATGGTGGTCATTTTCAAGGCCCATGTTCTTTTTAAAAATTTTTGTTTTAACTTTTTTGTGTTTTTCCCCCTTCTACAAGTGGCAACTAGATTATTTTGATAAGCAGTGGAACCTAAGTATTTATTTTTGAAAAAAGCTAAAGAACAGCTTAGGAGTTGGAGTGGTTTTTCTCTTTCTTTTTCCTATCTAAATATTTATGCAGTTGATCTTCTTACTGCCAGACACATAGTATTGGATATCAGCGTACTAGCAAGGAATATATCAGGATTGCATACTTCTTTCTTCATGTCACATTTCTTTCTGCTTTTATAGGATGCTGACTTTGGAAATAATCATTGACAATTATTGCTTTTCATTATACAGTGTGACAGAGACCCTTGGACTATTATCTTTCCATGGCGTTTTCATTACAAAGGCCATTAAAATATGATTTATTGTCTCTGGTATCCCATATGTTATCCAGAATCACTGTTCATTTTTTTTTTTTTTTTTTTGGTGCTAGGGATTGAACTCAGGGACACTCAATTACTGAGCCATATCCCCAGCCCTATTTTGTATTTATTTATAGACAGGGTCTCACAGAGTTGCTTAGCATTTTATTTTTTGCTGAGGCTGGATTTGAACTTGGGATCCTCCTGTCTCAGCCTCCCAGGCCACTGGGATTTCAGGTATGTGCCACTACATCTGGCTTAGAGTCAATGTTCAAAGCTGACATTATAAACTACTTCATCTCTTTTTCTTTTGATCTATGAAATAAAACTAAGGTTCTGTTGTCCAAAGGCTGTGTATGTTATGGTAAAAGAATACCTTTTGAATCTCTAAAAGAAACTAACCATTGTAAAATACTTCCTTTAATGGGGGCTCCTGTCCATTCGGTTATTTTATTATCATTGGCATCAACCAGTACATTCTTTGAGAGCTTTTCCCTGGTTGTATGCATGTTTGTAAAATGTGAGTAGTTTTAGAACAGAAGTAACATCTTCTGAACATGTGTTTGAGTTCATATTATTTAATATCTGTGGATAAAAATTAGTAAGAGACCATGAGCATAAGGAAGATGATTTAAGTTTTGTTTAATTCTAATTTACTGTGGGGATCATAACAATTCCAGTGTTTTCCATCTGGAAACGATCGTTGCCTCATAGATAATTATATAAGCTGTTTCAGAATTTGTCCCTTTGCCCTAGGTTAGTTTCATTGTGTATGCAGTGACTACCAGGATCAATTTCTTTAGGTAGGATAGAAATCAGAAGAGAGTTACCTAGAAAAGAACTTTTCAGAGTCCCAAATATTTCCCAGCCCCTCTTCAAGAGACCATGGCTCTTAGGACTGTGTAAAAGAACAACCAAAGTCAGCTTGTTTTCACCCTTGCTAGTCCCTGCTTTATATAGATGATGAGTCTGGCTCTTGGAAAGAAACTAAGTGTGATTTTTCAAGTTTGATCATGAGAAATTACAAGGGTTTTACCTGTCAGACTTTATGGGGAAAGCACTCATCTCACACCAGATTTGGTTAATAAACCAGTGCATTAATAAACCAGTGTGTGAAGGGAGGGATATGGATGGTCATATTTTTATGCCTATCTGCATTCTTAGCCCAGACACTCTCTTATGGTTTGGATATAAGTGTCCTCTCAAAGCTGCTGTTAATGCAGAAATGTTCAGAGGTGAAATGGTTTAATTGTGAGAGCTAAAACCTAAACAGTCTATCCTAGTTAGAATTAATTAACTGGGTGGTAATTGTAGGTAGGTGGGGCATGGCTGAAGGAGGTGGGTCACTGGGTGTATCCTGGAAGGGTTGTTCTTCCTGCACCCCCCTCCCCCTACTTTCTGACCCCAGCTTAAGCTGACCAGTTTTCCTCTGCTGGGCCCTGCCCTCATGATGTTCTGCCCTTACCTTGGGCCCAGAGTAATGGAGTCAGCTGTCTATAGACTAAGACCTCTGATTCCATGAGCTCCAAGTAAGTTTTCCGCCTCTAAGTTGTTCTTTTCAAGTGTTTAGGCCACCATAAAATAAAAGCTAACTAAAACAGAGATTGGTACCAAGAAGTGGATTGTTGCTGATATTAACCTGACCATGTGATTCAAAATCCTTTGGAGCTGGTTTGCAGGGGAGGAATTTTGGAAAGTTTAGAGATGCAAGATGGAAAAGCTTTAGAATGTTGCAAGTAGAACCTAATGGGTGATGCTGGTGGGAATTCAATAGACTAGGATGCTGAAAGGCATGTTGACTGTGCTTGTGAGGTTTCAGAGGAAACAAGGACACTACTGGAAATGGGTCTAGAGGCCACTTGTGTTATATTCTGGTAAAGGATTTGGTACATTTTTCTCATGTCTTGAGACTTTGAGCTTGAGTTTAAAAGTAATGGACTACTTAATCTGGTGAAGCACAAGGCAGCACAACATTCAGTCAGGGGCATGAACATTACAGGCAGCTTTCAGCCAGGTTTACTGTGAAAATCAGTAGCAGAAAACAGAGCAAAAGGATTTTTAAAACTTTCAATATGTCCAGAAAAGTGCATGTAAAGCTGAGGCTAAGGAAGTTGTGCTTGTTGAAGAGATTACAGCTTTTAAGGATATATTAAATTGTTTTGGAGGAGACAATAGGGAAGATGCCTCGAGGGCATCACAGAAATTTGTAAGACCACATTCACTGTCTGCCCCAGGGCACAGAAGACAGAATTCTGTTGAGATTAAGATTTAGGCCCCTACTTGCACAGGGACCTAAAATGTTGTTTTACCTTGCTGAGCCATACAGGCACTCAGAGATCACTGTAGCTTTGATTCTAGGGGCCCAGATTTAGTGTAGCTGGCAGCAGACCTTGGCATCATTCTCATGATACTGGTTCTGCAGAAATGCAGGATGCTGAGGTTAAGGGGTCATGGAGGCTTCCACTGAGATTTCAAAGTAAGGCCTGGGAGGTCAGGCAAAGTATAGCAGAGTAGGAGTCCCTGTGGGCTGCCTCAGAGAGGGCAATGTGTGAAGCTTTGTAGATGACATTGAAACTGTGATGAAAATCCCAGGAATTAAGAGATGCCAGTAACATGGACTGTGTGCTGAGAAAAGCTTCTGGTTTTGGAGAGAGAGAGAGAGAGAGGGTAACAGAGAGTCCCTGTGCTCTGCAGTTGGCAAGGGCAAAGGAGTGAGATTGCCCAAACCCTTTGGAGAGAAATCTCTACACTGTGTATCCTAGATACTGTATGCAGACTTATAGGATGTGTTTGGGTTTCAGTCTTGTTTTGACTCTATTACTTCTTTTTATAAAACTATTCCTCCATTTTGGAATGGAAAGTTCACTGTGACACCATATGCTTTTTTTTTTATATGTATCTTGCTTTTGATTTTTACAGGGTTTTATACTGAGATCTTGCCCTGAATCTCAGAGGACACTTTGAATTTGGGCTTTTGGGAAATGCTGAAACTGTTAAAAAATATGTGAATCTTGGAAATGGACAAAATGCATTTTGCATTGTGAGATGGATGTGAGCTTTGCCGGGCCAGAGGCAGAATGTTATGATTTGGATGTGAGATGTCCCCCAAAAGCTCCTGTTAATGCAGGACTATTAAGAAGTAAAATGTGTATATTAGGACAGCTACCCTAAACAGTCCATCCTAGTTTGGGACTAACTTGGTGGTAACTGTAGATATATGGGGCATAGCTGAAGGAGGAGGGTCACTGGGACATTCCATGGAGGGTTGCAACTTCCATGTGGCCCCTCTCCACTTTCTTCCTGATCCCACCCTGAGCTTAGCAGCTTTCCTTTGCTGGGTCCTCCCTTCATGATGTTCTTCCTTACCTCAGGCCCAGAGGAAAGGAGTCAGCCACCTATGAACTGAGAACTGATACCATGAGTCCCTAGTAAACTTTTCCTCTTCTAAGTTGTCCTTGTGTATTTTAGTCATAGTGACAAAACAAAACCTGACTAGAACATATCCATTCAGAAAAATTGGCAAACTTTGGGAGAAGGCCTCCTCAGGACCCTCTCCTGAAATGTCCCTTATGTGGGGGCCAGGGAACCTTTGAAGACCCTGTTTTTTCTATCCTGACCTAGTACTCAGTACGTTTACATTCCTAAGTGTATCCCTCTTCTCCTTTCTGTTATCCTGAGTCCATGAAACCACAAGAGCCTTGTTTGAGATTCTCCTTCTGATTCTCACCCAGTGTTGCTTAGGGACACATGAATAGCGAAGGAGTCCACACTTCTCTTAATTGACCTCTTGCTTATACTATCACAGTAACTGATAGAAGATTTTGTTATCATTTTAATTTTGATTTCTTTTAATTGACAACATAATCATCTGGCAGCTCAGCTCAGCTCCGCTCAAATTTTTTTTTTTTTTGATACCAGATATTGAACCCAGGGGCATTTAACCACTGAGCCACCCCCAGCCCCTTTTAAAAAATCTTTTATTTGAAGACAGGATCTTGCTGAGTTGCTTAGGGCCTTACTAAGTTGCTGAGGCTGATTTTGAACTTGTGATCCTCCTGCCTCCACCTCCCAAGCCACTGGGATTAGAGGTGTGTGCCACTGTGCCCTGCTCAGCTTTTGACAGGTGATGTTACTTTCATGTAATCTCACATCACCCTAACTTTTACATCCCAATTCTAAATATTAGGATTTAAACCAGAAGTCTAGCCATCGAAGTGGCATACAGAGGGGGAAAACCCACTAATTACTAGCTCCACTCATTTTATAGGTGAATCCAATCCTAATTATGATAGGTAAGACTCACACCTGAGCTGTCTTCCTTCATCCATCTGCCATAGCCCATGTTACTTTCTATTTTTATACGAATTTCAACTAATTTAGCTCCAATTAAACAATATCCAACACTTATTGGATGAAAAATTTGTGCAACCTACTATGTTGAGGATATAGTGTTAAAAATTTCACATCTTTTACAAAATATTGGAACAAAATATGGATGAGTAATGTTTAAAAACAGATTGAGTATAGTATTACATTTGCAGAAGATTAGTTCTTTACAACAGCAGGGTGCTGACTAGTAGTAGCTGAGAGAGATGGAGACAAGTAGGTGGAAGACTCTTGGTAGCTAGCAATATTTAGGGAGCATCAGAATCCTGGCCAAGCAGAATGGAGCTCAGAATCTTACAAATACTATGTCACTGAAATGTTGGAAATTACTGTCCTATAAATGGAAACTGATAGACATCAAGGAAGAGAGGAAAGGTCTGTGCTGAAGAGAACTTTCGGTGTATTAATGAAAAGTCAGCCAAACTAATTTCATAAATAGGCTCTAACCCTAAAGCTTCTACCCCAATCCTATGTATTTAACCAGAGGTTGGTAGGTTAGATGGTGAGACTGCTTATTTATCTGTTGCCCTGATGATAGTTGGCTTATGATCTGGAACTTTAAAGAGGGCACCTAACAATTCAGACTAGTAAGTGGGAAGGAAATTTGAATAGAGTTCATTATTATTGGATAATCTGTTGAATAAAAAGTGTATAGACTTTAAATACAAGGACTTCTGTTTCCTGTTTTGAGGTAGAAAATTGCAAAAGAATATCACTCCCACTATGAGATGAGACAGTCCAATAAACTCTTAAGCTAATGAAACACAGTGAATTAGGTTCTAGGAAGGGAAAAGCCCTTTCTAGCAGAGAAGAACCTATGGCTACGCTCATCCCAGGAGGAACAATAGACAATGTACTGGCTCACCATGAACTGGATGAGAAAAAACCAGTGGTTGTTAACAAAGATTTAACAATGTGTGGGGTTGGTTTGTTGGATGATACTCCCAGGAGCCCCAGTCAGAGAGCAAGCTCATGCCTGCCTCCAATCATCATTATTCCTCTAGAATACAGTGTCAGCATGAAGGCTGGGGCAGGGTGGAGGAACTGAGAGAAGGCCCCATGGCATATAGGGGAATTTACTGACTGAAGGGCAATGGCCCAGTGACTGCTAGGGGAAGGACAGAAGGGTGGAGAGAGATGTTCATGGCTTAGGACAGGAGAACAAAGGGAGCTCCACACATATCTTAAAAGCTGGTGGTGAGCTAAAAATCATAGAACTGGAGCATTGCTGGTGTTCGAATCACAATTCCTGATACTACTGGGGAAATATTTGAAGCACCAGTAACAAAAATTTAAACAGAACTGCAACAAATCCAGATACAGCTCAACTACAAATTGGATTGACTAATCCTGGAACTGGCACAGCATCATTTCTCTTGCCTTCTCTTGGTCAAAGTCAGTTAATAAGGTAGCATAGATTCCAGGGTAAAATCATCTCCATAATTTGATGTGAAGAATATATGTACTGAGATGGGAGGAGTGTTGGTGACATTTTTCATAGATTTGTTAGAATATATTTATAAATAACCAAAGAATAAACTACAGGCTTTAAAAACAGGCCAAAAGAAATTAGAAAATACTTCGAGATGAATGATCAAGAAAGCAATCATGAAATTCATATGGAAAAATAAAAGACCCAGAATAGCAAAAGCAACCCTAAGCAGGAAGTGTGAATCAGGCGGCATAGCGATACCAGATTTCAAACTATACTACAGAGCAATAGTAACAAAAACAGCATGATACTGGTACCAAAACAGGCAGGTGGACCAATGGTACAGAATAGAGGACACAGAGACTAATCCACAAAGTTACAACTATCTTATATTTGATAAAGGGGCTAAAAGCATGCAATGGAGGAAGGATAGCATCTTCAACAAATGGTGTTGGGAAAACTGGAAATCCATATGCAACAAAATGAAACTGAATCCCCTTCTCTCGCCATGCACAAAAGTTAACTCAAAATGGATCAAGGAGCTTGATATCAAATCAGAGACACTGCGTCTGATAGAAGAAAAAGTTGGCTCCGATTTACATATTGTGGGGTCAGGCTCCAAATTCCTTAATAGGACACCCATAGCACAAGAGTTAATAACAAGAATCAACAAATGAGACTTACTCAAAATAAAAAGTTTTTTCTCAGCAAGAGAAACAATAAGAGAGGTAAATAGGGAGCCTACATCCTGGGAACAAATCTTTACTCCTCACACTTCAGATAGAGCCCTAATATCCAGAGTATACAAAGAACTCAAAAAATTAGACAATAAGATAACAAACAACCCAATCAACAAATGGGCCAAGGACCTGAACAGACACTTCTCAGAGGAAGACATACAATCAATCAACAAGTACATGAAAAAATGCTCACCATCTCTAGCAGTCAGAGAAATGCAAATCAAAACTACCCTAAGATACCATCTCACTGCAGTAAGATTGGCAGCCATTATGAAGTCAAACAACAACAAGTGCTGGGAGGATGTGGGGAAAAGGGTACACTTGTACATTGCTGGTGGGACTGCAAATTGGTGCGGCCAATTTGGAAAGCAGTATGGAGATTCCTGGGAAAGCTGGGAATGGAACCACCATTTGACCCAGCTATTGCCCTTCTCGGACTATTCCCTGAAGACCTTAAAAGAGCGTACTACAGGGATACTGCCACATCGATGTTCATAGCAGCACAATTCACAATAGTTAGACTGTGGAAAACCAACCCAGATGCCCTTCAATAGATGAATGGATAAAAAAATGTGGCATTTATACACAATGGAGTATTACTCTGCACTAAAAAATGACAAAATCATGGAATTTGCAGGGAAATGGATGGCATTAGAGCAGATTATGCTAAGTGAAGCTAGCCAATCCCTAAAAAACAAATGCCAAATGTCTTCTTTGATATAATGAGAGCAACTAAGAACAGAGCAGGGAGGAAGAGCAGGAGGAAAAGATTAACATTAAACAGAGACATGAGGTGGGAGGCAAAGGGAGAGAAAAGGGAAATTGCATGGAAATGGAAGGAGACCCTCATTGTTACACAAAATTACATATAAGAGGTTGTGAGGGGAATGGGAAAAAAACAAGGAGAGAAATGAATTACAGTAGATGGGGTAGAGAGAGAAGATGGGAGGGGAGGGGGGATAGTAGAGGATAGGAAAGGTAGCAGAATACAACAGTCACTAATATGGCATTATGTAAAAATGTGGATGTGTAACCTATGTGATTCTGCAATCTGTATTTGGGGTAAAAATGGGAGTTCATAACCCACTTGAATCTAATGTATGAAATATGATATGTCAAGAGCTTTGTAATGTTTTGAACAACCAATAAAAATAAATAAATAAATAAATAAATAAATAAAAATAAATAAAAATAAATAAAAACAATGGACACCAGAAAAAAAAAAGAAAGTACAAACTATCAAAATTTATGGAATTTAGTTAAGAAAGTTAAACAGAGACACAGTGGGAGATTTATAAGAGGAGATCACTGTGAGGTGGGGGGAGGAAAGAAGAGAGAAGAGCCCTTTTAGATTCTATACATCAAAACAGAAGTTAGAAATCACTCTACTCCTCCTTCTATCCCATGTGCTTTTATACCTGAAGTTTTCTACTTTTTACAATCTGCAAGGGGTGCTGAGAATCTTAGCAAATCTTTTAAACAATATTTTATTGGAATCCTTTTGCTAAAACCAGGTGCTTATATAAGGCAAAGAAAATGTAAGGTAAATCTTTTTACTTGAAATGAAAGTCTCTCAAAATTTCTAGCCAGTCTTTTGCTCAACAAGTTGACAGGTTGCTCACATAGGTTAATACAGGAAAGATGTGAGTTCCTAGAATCTGCACAACTCCAGATAGAGGACATCCTTTGTGTCAGAAAAATCCATAGAAACCAGGAAGAAAAGGTCTGCTCTTCCCTTGTCACAGCCTGATGAAGTAGCAGGAACCATTACCAAGCAGACCAGCCATGCACACTGTCTCTAAAGGGTGGATCCTAAACCTTGGGCCAGGTTAGTGCAAGATCTCTGTGAAGGGGCATTACCTCTGATGGGTCTTCAGAGTTCTCATGCTTTGTTCAAGGATGAGACACTAGTAAATATCTTAAAACCCCAAATTGGGGAAATCAGACATGGAAATAATGATTATTAAGTAATCCTGTTTGCCGTCTTCCAGGAGCCGAGGTACTAGGGATCTTGACCCAGGGGAGGATGCTCTCAAAGAGCTGTTAAGATGGTGTTAGTGAGACACTTGTTGTTCCTGGGGAGTCATCAGCAAACTTTTGATGAATGAAAGCTCATGGAATAGGATGTCTCTTGGCTATTGTTCTGGTGGTCTGGACAATAGCCAAGAATCCTGTATTTCACTAGTAATTTCTTATTTGATATTACAATGGATAAAGAATGTTCTCAATGTGACAGTGACAGGTGGGGTGCTCCAAGTTCAGGACTGAGAAAGTTTGAGTTTTCTTTAAATCTGTGGCTCACAAATGAAAGCAATTCTATCATCCTGAGAGATGTTTGGCAGTGTCTGGAAATGTTTGACTGTCACAGCTGGGGGTAGTTGAGCATTTGTAGCCTCTAGTGGGTTGAAACCAGGAATGCTGCTAAACTTCCTGTACATCACAGGGCTGCCCCTAAGGTGTTATCTGAACCCAACTGCAGCAGTGCTAAGATGGAGGAATATATATACTTTAAAAATATAATTTTGCCATTTGTTCTTTGGGGAACAATGATTTTCACTCAGAGAAACAACTCAAAAGCTGCAACAATATCAACAGTAGTAAAATCTTACACAGTTTTCCACTGGGTTTATAGTTCAGACCCTTGAACCTCAGAACATAATGGGAGAGTTTGGTGTCCTACTGATTTCACCCATAAAAATGATTTTCTTATTGCATCATCTATCTTTGGCCCTTTCCTTTTTTAGCCTTTTAGATTATATTGCTTTTGAAAAAACAACAATGTATGCACTCTAATGAAAGTTGAATAACAGAGATCAATGGCAAATAACCATTTTATGTCTGGAATATAATAAAGAAGTAGATAGTAAGTTCATGTCCCTTTGCAGAGCTTTATTACCACCTACTTTTCTCTGATTCTGACCAGAATTTTTTCATATGTACCCTCAATTAGTTAAAATATGTAGCATAAATACCTTTCAGGGGAAGCCTGATAACTGAGTTCTGGTGGACTAATTGCATTTAATCTGCTCATTTCTGAATGTCATCACAGATTAAAGCATGTGAAAAATTAAATAATGTGAGATTGCATTGATTCTGGGGTAGAAAGGTTCTTGACCCATATTAAATCCTGTCTTTGCTTAATTTCAATGGAATTTGTTGATCTAGAGGGAAATGTAGACTATTGAGCATTTAAACTTGTCTTAGTTAGCTAAGGAAATCAGATTGTTGGAGTTGCAATATAATGGTTTAGAGGGTTTGGAACGCACTCCCTTAAATTGCTGATGAGGAAGTGGAGGCTCTAAGTTGGTAGGTTACTGGCCATGGGTCACAGTTAGTTGCAGTGCTGGGACTAGAGGCCAGAACTTCTCATCTGAGCCTCGTATTCCTGTAGTACAATTTCCAAACTGTAGTTCAGAATTACCTCTAGGTGACTGGAGCTGTCCAGAGTAAAGTGTACCAAGGTCTGACCATCATGTCTTGTATGTATTCTTCACTTTAGAGTATCCAAACTACTTTCACATGTTATCTCGCATCTAAATGCATTCTTATTACATAAATAGGACTAAAGCGTTTGTCTCTATTGATCAGAGGAAATCAAAACTCAATGATATGGAGTAACTTATTTGAAGTGAAATAACTAATAAAAAATAGACATGTTTTATTGTAGTATTATCCTATTCAATTCGTTATAGGTTTATTACAGAGGCAAACGATTCTACATGGGTATGAAAGTAGCTTTTCTTCACAGGTTGCTTACTCTATGAATTAGACAATTTGTTCCTTGTCGTTATTACGAGAGCTAGCTATGATTATCAATCTCATTTGCGTGATGAAGAAAATGAGGTTTGGTGAAATTCAGTAATGTGCTGAAGTCTATACCACTAGTAAGTATAGACCAAGATCTGTTTCAGACTGAAGTCCACATTTAAATCATTACTATATAGTTTATCATTGTTCCTGTGGTGTTTCTGTGGCTATTTTGGTAATTAATACGATGTTCTGATTGGAATAGCCATTGAACACCCAGTTTTATGTTTGTTGTTCTGATTTAAAAGTGAATATTTTACATTTTTTTCATCCCTACATAAAGCTGATGTTGGAGAGAATGGGGACCATTGGCTAAGATAATTTTCTCCTCTACGTTTATTCAGTAACTCCTATCTGATTTTCTTCTCTCAGCATTCCTGCATGTATCTATCTAATCTAATCTACCTAATGCAGCAAGAGCAGTCTTTCTAGAAAAGGGATCTCATTATGTCACTGCTTAGAAATCATTAATGAATCACTCCTAACTTCAAAGACATGATACTCCATAATCCATTCTGTACTTTATTATATAATTTCATATTCTGCTAATCCATTATAGGCTTGGTTCCAGTCATCCTTCAGTTTGGTTGTTCCTTAATTAAGTAATGCAGCTTCATGTGTGTGCATTTTCACATTCTTTACCTCTCCATGCTGTACTCTGCCTCCTTTTCTTGGCCACTAATTCATTGTTTTGTTTTTTAAAGCCCTCTTCAAGAATTTTACTTCTGACTGCTCATCCAGTGAGAGAATTCTCAGAATATATTTTTATTGTGGACCTATCACTGTAATTGATTATTGACTTTGTTTCCAACTATGCTGTGAGTTATTTGACAGAAGGAACCATTTCTCATTTCTTTATTTTTCTAATGCTTACCTCAGTTCCTGGCATATGATAACAAGGTGATAAATTAAATGAATTCTTGTATCCAAAGAATTTGGTGATTGAGTAGATATGGAGAATAAAGGAGAGAGGAGAGTGAAAGATAGTTTCCAAGGAGATATATGGAAAGATCTTTATTAACTGAAACAATACTCAAGAGAATTATGTAAATCTACTGTAGAAAAAGGAAGTGGGTAAACACGGTTTGTTCACGTGACATGTTGAATATAAAAATATGACCATAAAATAGTAATTTCCTTAGTCATAAACATATTATATGTTTAGTTGAGTGGGTAGAAATTTAGATTTCCTGGACAAATTCCTTTTTTGAAAAGGTTCTGTTATTGTTTATAATTGTAGAATAAATAGATCTTAAGCTCATCTTCAATTCATGTATTTATTTATGAAAATAAGAGAAAAGAAAGGAGCTGGATTTCTTGCTCTATCTTCATGTTTTCTTTCTTCCATTACCTCATGCAGAAGCATACATTGACCCTAAAGTTTATGAGCAACTGATCTACAGCACGTGAGTAAACTTTAGGAGCTTGGTTGAAATGGAATGCTATGTGCAAATGAAAATTTTTTGGTAGTTAAGTAGTTCTTAATAACATTGTGTAAATATCATTCATTGAATTGCAGCCTAAGAGTAGTAGTTTGCTTTAAGATACTTATGCTTCTTATTTAATATTTAATCGCATTCCTTAAGCAGAATTTTTTTTAATGTGGACTTGCTATTCTCAATGTCTGTACTGTGGAAACCCAATCTAGGTTGGAAATAAAGAACAGAAAACAGAATCTTGTGAGGAATAAATTCACTTTATGAGATTTATACAGAAAATACCATAGTGTAGCGAGTACATGGATAACTAACAACTTTGCTTTTCCTGGAATGGACATGTCTGGTTACTTCACATCTGGTTTTTCCCCCCTCCAGTATGTATGCATATCTTTTGGCCAAATTTGGCCACAATATGTTCTCATTTTAGAGGATGTTGAACATACAGAGTACCTCTAATTCTCTGGCAGAAGGGATAGCTGAAGCTTATAGTTATTTTCACAGAGAACTTATTGTAGATGCAGTTTGTATATAAAATATATGAGCTTGCCTCTACCAATAGAGGCATGCACAGACACACACACACACACACACATATACACATACATATACACAAATACATACATACATTTTGTGAAGGGAGGACATCAATCACTTACAGTTTCCTAAACACATACATCCCTCCTTTCTGGAGGGAGAAGGATGGCATGATTGGGGGCTGCTCTTTGGCTTGGACTCCAGGCTGATGATTAGATGATTATTAGGATCCACTGAGACTTAGGTATTCTCCATTTCTTGCTTTCATTTTAGTGTTTTTAGACTTTAGCAAAAAACATGGAAAAAGTTGATCCTGTGGGTGAAATGAATTTAAGTTAGGTCAATAATTTTTCTAATATTGAGAGCTGGTAAATATTCTCTAGCTTCCAAGGGTACTTCAACAGTTAGTGTTGCTTTCTGGAAATGAGATTAATTCTTCATTGCAACTTTCTCTAGATCACATACATTCTGCTGACTCCTTATAGTTGTCATTTCATTTCATTTTTTTTAACAATGCTAAGCAGTGTATGTAACTGTCACAGTCATTTTACAGATGAGGAGACTGAGGAACACAGTCAAGATAACCTGATTAATCAGTGCCAAAAGCAAGGCTTAGAGAGAGTTTGGTCTGCCCCCAAAGCCTGTGTTCCTTTTCCATGCCATCTTACCTCCCTGATTCCACCAGCGTTCCTCTGTGGATCCACTATCTGCCATTCTTAGGAAAGTGTAGTGGATAGAAGTTGGGAGGATTCACAGCTTCTCTACAGCTTTACAATGTCCAACTTTCCTGCTTTTTTTCTTCCTCTATTATTTCATTGGAAATCCTTTCCTCTTCTGAACACATTTGCTGAGGAAGTCCTCTGCTGGCTGCCCTGCTGCTGTGTGTCTGGATATTGCTGCCCCATTCCTGCCCTCTGTATGGGGTTTAGTCTTGTCTGCTTCATTACTGTCCACTTGCTTTCCTTGTATGTCTGCATTTCCCATCTTTCCATTGTGGGACACCACCCAGTGCTCATCTTCTTTAGATTACCTGCTGTTTAACATCTGCTTTAGCTCACCCAAGAGACCCCAGCATTGGATAAGTGGTTTCATGTGCTCTTCTGGCCCCACTTATTTCACTTGTTCCCTTCATAACTAAAACAGAAGCTTACTTTTGCTAGGAAACTTCCCTCTTTAAGTAGAAAAAGACTTACCTTATGAGAGTACCTCTCAGGAAAATATCTTCTCAAGACAGAAGATAAACTCTTCAAGGTTTTCCCTTGTTTTATTTGCAAAAGACCCTGAATTCCTGTGATCTGTAGATATTAAATCATACATAAGCTTAATCCAACTAGCTTCCAGACTTGAATTTTCTGGTACATGTTCCAAGGAGCACTAGTCCTAGAAGACTATCCTAAAAAAGTTAAAATCACAGAGACATCTCTCTCTCTTGCCAAAGACAGGATATTGGAGGTGGGGAGGAGCCATTCACAGAACTCTGTGCTCCTTGTGGCATCATCTCTGGCTCTTACTTCTGACCATATTTCCCATCTCTTTATCACAAAGTACCCAGGAGACCCATTGAAGGAGGCTGCGATTATACCTAATAATCTGTCTTTTTCTAAGATGCAATCCCTGCATCCTCACTTTCCTGCATGAAGCCCAAACCTCTCAGCTCATCCTTTATTTCTCTTATTCTCACATCTTCAATATGGCTATGCACATTCTCCAAAAAGTAGTCTGAGTGTTCTTTTCTCCTCACTATACATTCTGGAGCTCGGTGATATCTGTATAAATCAGGAGAGGCCTGGTTTTACTATGGCAGCAAATCACAGAACACATGCACACATGCATACATGTGCACACACACCCCATTCTAAAATACCACTGACCCCTTACAAAACTTAAGTTCAACATTGATTGGCAGGGACTCAGCTCTCCTTAGTTATCCAGACATGAAACTGATAAAAACTTCACAGTCTTCTATCAAAAACATCTGGAAATGAAGCCTTTGTGGTGGTTTGAACAGGCTAAATGTTCAAATGGGTGAATTGTACAGGGCTCCTCATCATCTCAGCCTGGAAGTGATGCACAGTACTTTTCACATTTCTTCTCTAGGAATGGTCAGATGACCCTGCCGAGGTGCAATGGGATTGAGAAATTTTGCCTGAAAGGGAAATCACCAGGAATATCTATCCTATTCATTAAAAAAAACTACTCTCCTCAAATTCTTATATTTTTCTTCAACTTCTTGCTTTAAATAAAATTTGACTTTTGCTAACGACCCTGCTTTCCCTCCAGCCCTCAGATGATGGTTTCTTTTTCTCTTGAACCCATTTCTCCCTGCACTTGTAGGTGGAATAGTGTATCCTTTGTTTACCAGTTCTTCTTTCAGGATAAGGGTTTCCCTGGCTTTCCTTACTCCCCTGAACCCCCACACTCCCCAACATCTCAGATCCTTGAAAACACAGGCCCTCAACTGGTCACTGATGCCTTCCTGGTTGCAGCCGTCTGCCTTCTTTCTGATGGGTCCCTTTCTTCCCTTCCACCCTTACATTATTGGAAGATTTTAGCACTTACTGTGTTTTGACTGACTATATTTTCTCCATTGTGGCTTCATGTTAGCTTTGCATTGCTGTGATTAAAATACCTGACAAGAACTACTTAAAGGAGGAAAAGTTTATTTTGGCTCACAGTTTCAGTGGGTTAGTCTGCTATCTGCCAACTCCATTGCTCTGGGCCTGTGGTGAGGCAGAACATTGTGGTGGAAGGATGTGGTGGAGCAAAGCTGCTCAGCTCATGACAGATAGGAGGCAAAGAGAATGTGAGGTGCCAGGGAGAAAATATAAACCCCAAAGGCTGCCTTCAGTGACTTACTTTCTCCAACCACACCCTACCTGCCTACCTTTACCATCCAGTTAGTCCACTCAAATTATTAATCCATTGAATGAATCTATGGATTAGGTCACACTCTCATAATCTAATCATTTCACCTCTGAGCATTCCTGCACTACCACAAGAACTTTGGGGGATATAACAAGCTTCTTTATTAACCTTGGTGACCCAGTTATCTACAAGGACAATGCATTCCACATCTTGTTCTTGACTTCTTCATTACACAGTGTTTTGTCTTTTTTTTTCTACTCTGAAACCAGTACTGTTGATCATACTCTAGATCTTTGGCTCAATAACCTCAATTTGTAGCATCTCACTTACTTGCCACCACTTTTTATTTTTCTATATCTATTTCCTTGTAATGAGCTGAATTGTATCCCCCCCCCACACACATTCTAATGTTGAAATCTTTTTTTAATTGGTTGCTCAAAACATTACATTGATCTTGACATATCATATATCATACATTGGATTCAAATGGGATATGAATTCTTATTTTTCCCACGTGTACAGATTGCAGAATCACATTGGTTATACATCCACGTTTTTACATACTACCATACTAGTGTCTGTTGTATTCTTCTGCCCTTCCTATCCCCTTCCTATCCCCCCACCCCTTCCCTCCCCTCCCATCATCTCTCTCTACCCCATCTACTGTAACTCATTTCTCTCTCTCTCTTTTTTTTCCCTTCCCCCTCACATCCTCTTATACGTAATTTTGTATAACAATGAGGGTCTCCTTCCATCTTCCATGCAATTCCCCTTCTCTCTCCCATTCCCTCCCACCTCTCGTCCCTGGTTAATGGTGATCTTCTTCTCATGCTCTTCCTCCCTGCTCTGTTTTGAGTTGCCCCTCTTATATCAAAGAAGACATTCGGCATTTGTTTTTTAGGGATTGGCTAGCTTCACTTAGCATAATCTGCTTTAATGCCATCCATTTCCCTGCAAATGCCATGATTTTGTTATTTTTTAGTGCTGAGTCATATTCCATTGCGTATAAATGCCACATTTTTTTATCCATTCATCTATTGAAGGGCATCTGGGTTGGTTCCACAGTCTAGCTATTGTGAATTGTGCTGCTATGAACATTGATGTAGCTGTATCCCTGTAGTATGCCCTTTTTAGGTCTTTGGGGAATAGTCCAAGAAGGGGAATAGCCGGGTGGAATGGTGGTTCCATTCCCAGCTTTCCAAGGAATCTCCATACTGCATTCCAAATTGGCCGCACCAATTTGCAGTCCCACCAGCAATGTATGAGTGTACCTTTTTCCCCACATCCTTGCCAGCACTTGTTGTTGTTTGACTTCATAATGGCTGCCAATCTTACTGGAGTGAGATGGTATCTTAGAGTTGTTTTAATTTGCATTTCTCTGATTGCTAGAGATGGTGAGCATTTTTTCATGTATTTGTTGATTGATTGTATATCCTTCTCTGAGAAGTGTCTGTTCAGATCCTTGGCCCATTTGTTGATTGGGTTATTTGTTTTCGTATTGTTTAATTTTTGAGTTCTTTGTATACTCTGGAGATTAGGGCTCTATCTGAAGTGTGAGGGGTAAAAATTTGTTCCCAGGATGTAGGCTCCCTATTTACCTCTCTTATTGTTTCTCTTGCTGAGAAAAAACTTTTTAGTTTGAGTGAGTCCCATTTGTTGATTCTTCATTTTAACTCTTGTGCTATAAGTGTCCTATTAAGGAATTTGGAGCCTGACCCCACGAGATGGAGATTAGAGCCAACTTTTTCTTCTATTAGACGCAGAGTCTCTGGTTTGATTCCTAGCTCCTTGATCCATTTTGAGTTAACTTTTGTGCATGGTGAGAGAAAGGGATTCAATTTCATTTTGTTGCATATGGATTTCCAGTTTTCCCAGCACCATTTGTTGAAGATGCTATCCTTTCTCCATTGCATGCTTTTAGCACCTTTGTCTAATATAAGGTAGTTATAATTTTGTGGATTTGTCTCTGTGTCCTCTATTCTGTACCATTGGTCTACCTGCCTGTTTTGGTACCAGTATCATGCTGTTTTTGTTACTATTGCTCTGTAGTATAGTTTAAAATCTGGTATCGCTATACCGCCTGTTTCACTCTTCCTGCTTAGAATTGCTTTTGGTATTCTGGGTCTTTTATTTTTCCAGATGAATTTCATGGTTGCTTTTTTCTATTTCTGTGAGGAATGCTGTTGGGATTTTGATTGGCATTGCATTAAACCTATAGAGTACTTTTGGTAATATTGCCATTTTAATGATGTTAGTTCTGCCTATCCATTAACAAGGTATATCTTTTCATCTTCTAAGGTCTTCTTCTATTTCTCTCTTTAGGGTTCTGTAGTTTTCATTTTATAGATCTTTCACCTCTTTTGTTAGGTTGATTCCCAAGAATTTTATTTTTTTTTTGAGGATATTGTGAATGGGGTGGTTGTCCTCATTTCCATTTCAGAGGATTTGTCACTGATATACAGGAATGCCTTTGATCTATGTGTGTTGATTTTATATCCTGCCACTTTGCTGAATTCATTTACTAGCTCTAGAAGTTTCTTGGTAGG
This sequence comes from Marmota monax, assembly GCF_021218885.2. Classification (NCBI taxonomy): domain Eukaryota; kingdom Metazoa; phylum Chordata; class Mammalia; order Rodentia; family Sciuridae; genus Marmota; species Marmota monax. The sequence continues at coordinate 227,377 of NW_026693153.1, forward strand.
ACCTTTTGGGTGTGCTAGGTATAGGATCATGTCTTCCGCAAATAGTGCTAATTTAAGTTCTTCTTTTCCTATCTTTATGCCTTTAATTTCTTTCATCTGTCTAATTGCTCTGGCCAGTGTTTCGAGAACTATGTTGAATAGAAGTGGTGAGAGAGGGCATCCCTGTCTTGTTCCAGATTTTAGAGGGAATGCCTTCAGTTTTTCTCCATTTAGAATGATGCTAGCCTGAGGCTTAGCATAGATAGCTTTTACAATGTTGAGGTAAGTTCCTGTTATCCCTAGTTTTTCTAGTGTTTTGAACATAAAGGGATGCTGTACTTTGTCAAATGCTTTTTCTGCGTCTATTAAGATGATCATATGTTTCTTATCTTTAAGTCTATTGATGTGGCGTATAACATTTATTGATTTCCGTATATTGAACCAGCCTTGCATCCCAGGGATGAATCCTACTTGATCATGGTGCACAATCTTTTTGATATGTTTTTGTATCCGATTTGCTAGAATTTTATTGAGAATTTTTGCATCTATATTCATTAGAGATATTGGTCTGTAGTTTTCTTTCTTTGAAGTGTCTTTGTCTGGTTTCGGAATCAGGGTGATGTTGGCCTCGTAGAATGAATTTGGAAGAGCTCCCTCTTTTTCTATTTCCTGAAATAGCTTGAAAAGTATTGGTATTAGTTCTTCTTTAAAGGTTTTGTAAAACTCTGCTGTATACCCATCCGGTCCTGGGCTTTTCTTGGTTGGTAGTCTTTTGATGGCTTCTTCTATTTCTTCCATTGATATTGGTCTGTTTAAGTTGTGTGTATCTTACTGACTCAATCTGGGCAAATCATATGACTTAAGAAATTTATAGATGTCTTCACTATCTTCTATTTTATTGGAGTATAAGGATTCAAAATAATTTCTAATTATCTTGTGTATTTCTGAAGTGTCTGTTGTGATATTGCCTTTTTCATCCCGTATGCTAGTAATTTGAGTTCTCTCTCTTCTTCTCTTCCTTAGCATGGATAAGGTCTGTTGATCTTATTTATTTTTTCAAAGAACCAACTTTTAGTTTTGTCAATTTTTTCAATTGTTTCTTTTGTTTCAATTTCATTGATTTCAGCTCTGATTTTAATTATTTCTTGCCTTCTACTACATTTGCTCTTGTTTTGCTCTTCTTTTTCTAGGGTTTTGAGATGAAGTGTGAGATCATTTATTTGTTGGTTTTTTTCTTTTTTTGAGGAATGAACTCCAAGCAATGAATTTCCCTGTTAGAACTGCTTTCATAGTGTCCCATAGATTCCGATATGTTGTGTCTGTGTTTTCATTTATCTCTAAGAATTTTTTGATTTCCTCCTTTATGTATTCTGTAACCCATTAATCATTCAGTAACATACTGTTCATTCTCCAAGTGATGTAGGATTTTTCCTTCCTTCTTTTATCGTTGATTTCCAGTTTCATTCCATTATGATCAGATAAGATGCATGGTATTATCTCCACTCCTTTATAATTTCTAAGAGTTGCCCTATGGCATAATATATAGTCTATTTTTGAGAAGGATCCATGTGCTGCTGAGAAAAAAGTATATACACTTGATGATGATTGATATGTTCTATATATGTTGGTTAAGTCTAGGTTATTAATTGTGTTATTGAGTTTTATAGTTTCTTTATTCATCTTTTGTTTGGAAGATCTGTCCAATGGTAAGAGAGGTGTGTTGAAATCACCCATAATTATTGTGTTGTGGTTTATTTGTCTCTTGAACTTGAGGAGAGTTTGTTTTATGAACATAGCAGCACCATTGTTTGGTGCATAAATATTGATAATTGTTATGTCTTCTTGGTAAATGGTTCCTTTTAACAGTATACAGTGTCCTTCTTTATCCCTTTTGATTAACTTAGGCTTGAAGTCGATTTTATTCGATATGAGGATGGCCACCCCTGCTTGCTTCCGAGGACCATGTGAGTGGTATGATTTTCCCCAACCTTTCACCTTCAGCCTGTTGATGTCTTTTCCTATCAGATGAGTCTTCTGAAGGCAGCATATTGTTGGATCTATTTTTTAAATCCAGGTTACCAGTCTATGTCGCTTTATTGGTGAGTTTAAGCCATTAACGTTTAGGGTTATTATTGATATATGGTTTGTACTTCCGGTCATATTTGTTTATTTATTTATTTTTAATTTGGTTTGTTTTTCCCTCCTTGATTAGTCCCCCCACCTTTACTAAGGTACTTCCCACTGTTGGTTCTGGTTGTTGTTTTTCATTTGTCTCTTCATGTATTGTTTTGCCTAAAATGCTTTGCAGTGTTGGTTTTCTGGCTGTGAATTCTTTTAACTTTTGTTTATCATGAAAGATTTTTATTTTGTTTTCGATCTTAATGGCTGTATTTGGAGATAAAAATCTTTGAAGAGGAAATTATGTTAAAATGAGGATATTATTTTGGGCCCTAATTCAATATGAAGAGATGAGAAAACAGACGGTACAATGGATTGACCATGTGAAAGAATCAGAAGAAGGCAGTCATCTATAAGCCAAGGAAAGAGGCCTTAGAAGAAATCAACACTACTGCACTTTGATCTAGAACTTCCAGCCTCCAGAACCATATTAAAATACTTTGCCATTGTTCTAGTCACCAGTCTGTGGTGTTTTGTTAAGCAACCCTTGAAAACTAGTGTGCTGTCTAATGTCCTTTGATCTTACTCTCCCTTTCTCAGCTCCGACTTCATGAGCCAATAAAAAATAATCATGCCCTTCCTTTTTTTTTATTTTCTTTTTTTTTTGTCCTGTGGTTTAACCCAGGGGTGCTTATCTACTGAGTCACATCCCTAGACCATTAAAAAACAATATTTTATTAGAGACAGGGTCTCACAAAGTTACTTAGGCTCCTACTAAGTTGCTGAGGCTGGCTTTGAATTCATGATCCTCCTTCCTCAGCCTCCCCAGCTGCTATGATTACAGGAATGTGCCACCATGCCTGGCTTCATGCCCTTCTCCGCCTCTTTGTCATTCTGGCTTCTTATCTCTCTGTTACATGTTTTATATTATAAATCTTGCAAAGCTGTTACCCTGGTGATACACAGGTTTTTGCTTGGAGAAAACGTATAGCCAAGTAGCCAGGCATGGTTAAAACATACCCCGCCCCCCGTCACTTATCAGTCCTTGTTGGCTTAACTCATTTTCAGGATCTGTCTAGTTATTTACTTCCCTCTTCTATTGAGAAGACTGATTCACACCATATTCTTTTCCCTCAGACTTCCAGTCCCCTCTGTATTTTCAGGCAATGACTTTTATTTTTCTGGCCCCAAATAAATAGGACCCCTCCAAAACAAAACAAAACAAAAACCTATGATTCTCCTTCTATCAAGTCTACCAACTTTCTTGATTCTGTTCCTACATACTCTTGTTTGTGGGAATGAATGAATGAATCATCCACAGGTCTAGCTATGGCACAGGTTTGCTTGTGCTCTGGATCACCTACTCAAGACAATTGCTCCTGCATTTGTCCTCCATCCATTCTGCAGGATCATTTACATCAGCATACCAATGTATCTTAATACTTTTTTAGAATAGGTAGGGATATGCTGCAGTTAATGTACCTGAAAGCTTTATTTACAGAACAATGATTTCTTTCTTTCTTTCTCTCTTTCTTTTTTTTTTTTTTTTTTACACAACATCAAATGTGTGCTGGGTGACTCTTCAGCTCTCTTCCTTGAGTGACACAGATGCTCTGGATCCTCCCACTTGTGTGGTTACCATCTCAATATATAGCTTGGCAGAGGAAGAGAGAGGGAAAGGTGGATTATGCAGTTGGGATTTTTTCCCCTCTGGGAAAATCTGCTTTAGAGGTAAACATTGAAAAAACAACACCCCCACACACATTCATTTAAAGGAAGTTTATTTAAACAAGAAGAAGTAAAAACTACTTAGAATCCTTTTATAGAGTAATTTACCCCTACTTAAAGACAGATTGTCTCATATGTAACAGCTTTGTACAAAAAAAGTATAACATTTTCCTTGGTTTTATAATAAAACATAAAAAAACACTAAAAATCTCCAATTCAATAAGGTATTCAAGGGTTTTTTGAAGTGTTTTGTTGTTGTTATTGTTGTTTTGTTATTATTGTTGTTAAAACAGTGAGAGCAAAATAACTTAGTGGTATATACAGATTAGAGCTCAGTAATCATGCCACTAATGTGTAGAAGTGATATTTTCACAGAATAAGTGTTTCCCCCCATCTCATTCCCATTTGATGTCATTGAAAATGTATCATTGGTCATTTAGTTTTGAAAATTAATACAATATGGACACAATATATTTCTTTATTTTTATGTGAGGTACTGAAGATCAAACCCAGTACCTTACTACACATGCTAGGCAAGTACTTTACCAGTTGGATGGGGCAAAGGTGTGTGAAGGGAGGGGAGGGGTAATGGAGGTGGGAAGGATGGTGGAATGAGATGGACATTATTTTACCCCATATACATGTATGATTATACTACCAGTGTGACTCTGCACCATGTATAGCCAGAGGAATGAGAAGTTGTGTTCAATTTGTGTACTGTGTGTCGAAAATGCATTCTAGTGTCATGTATAACTAATTAGAAAAATTTTAAAAAATTAATGCAACACACTTGTGCACATACACCAGTTACTTTATATACAATAAAGGAATAAGGAAGGAGAATATGAAAGAATAGAGAAGTATATACTGTAGTAGTCAGGGTGTGGTGGAACCAAATTCAGTTTTCTAATTGAGAATGTATTCTTAGTCCTAAGAACAGAGTTCTGGACTGAAGTAGCTAGTTCCCTCCTGTTTGCTGCTGGAACACATCAATTGCATCTTCCATTTCCAACTGTGCAGGTGTATCTGTTTCTTTGATTGGCTTGCTGGAATCTGATCTACCTCATTGTCAAATCCTGTCATTCACAACAGGCTTTCTTTATTTTACTAAGTAGTTTGTGCCGCTTAATCGTAAACTGCACCACAGAATCATTCTGCACTTGCACCTTTAAATTAATTGATGGTTGTTATTAGTCTTTACTCCTCCTTGGGCTTTTCCTGGGCTGTGGTGAGTGGTGGAATTTAGTCAGCAGCTGCTTCCTAGCAGAAGTACCAGGTCCATGCAAATGAGCACACAAGTACTATCAGGAGCTTGGGCAGGGTGGGAATGTCTTCTATGTGGGAGTCCATCTACCATTGCCAAATAAAATAAAGATGATGCTCTCCTTTGCCTGCTGTGGTCCTAGTAGTTGTAGAATTTTCTTTCAGTGTGTGTGTGTGTGTGTGTGTGTGTACTCTACAGTACATTTACCTTGCCTTGGGAAGAGCAAGGGTGTTTTCATTCAACAAGTGTATAGTTGAAGGGAGAGATTGCTCTTTGTTAATTTTTTTCTAAGTGTACAGATTCTTGCATAAAACCTGAATCCATGAATGAAATGAAACTAATGGTTGCCCATGCTCGTCAGGGTTAGAGCAAGTGGATTTGTTTAAGCCTTTGCATTACTTCTTGGGATTTTCACATTATTCCAACCTAGATTTGATTTTAAGAACCCATCTGTATATTTACAAATATGTCCTTCAAAACTAATGGAACTAACACAGAAAAATATGGTGGACAATTATCTTTTGTCATATAACCACACAAAATATGTGACTTAAAACAATTTAGTTTATTTAGTCCATGATTCTGTGGGTCAATGTTCTTCTGGACTTACTGGTCTGCCACTGGCTGGCCCTCAGCTTGGCAGCTCTGTTTCTTAGGGTTGGCTGGTTGTAGGCTGCTCAAAGATGGAGGTGACTGAGCCAGTGTCTTTCATCCTCTCTAGGACGGTCTAGGTGTTTACATGGAAGCTGAGCAGAATCCCCAAAAGAGAGAGGGAAAATGCAAAGCCCTTAAATCCAGAGTATAGACTGATAAATTCTCAGTTCTGCCCCAGACTACAGATTAGGCACAATGTCAATCCAAACTCATGGAACAGAGAAATAGGCTTCAGCTTTAGATGGGAAGAGCTGCAAAGTCGAGTGCAAAATGATATATAAAAAGGAAGATAAATAATTTATGGTTATCTTGTAATCTAACACACAGGACAAACCCTTGAACAATGTAGTCTGACATATTTGAATTTTTTTTCTTCAGTGGCCAGTGAGGAGAGCAAATGTCAGAAGTATTTCTTTGAAACAATACTTTCCTAAATACTTCCCTCTTTGCTTAGTTCTACTGTTACCATTCAATATAAAACTTTAAGGAAATAGGTATTCATTTAAAACTAAAATCTTCAGTATCTAAGTTAATCCCCCCCCCAATTGATATAGTTTTGTGAAAAGAGTGTTGATTGCATTGAGAATGATCAACATCTTAAATTCTCCATGTGTTCACCACCTTGTGTTTTGAGGCCCAATATCCAAGTAGCACCACTTTTTATAATGTGACAAAATGAATTTACATGTATAGCATGTAAAAGACAATGGGCCTGCAGGTATGGATTGGAATTGGATCAGAATGATGGCCTGTGAAATAATAAGAACATGGTTAAATTGCTGAAATAATCATAAGCATAATAATAAATTAATCTTTCTTGTAGGAGATACTTGGATCACTCTGCTACCTTAAATAAAACACAGCTCTTTTTAACAGCATAGGAACAGACTGTGTTTTAATGGTTATATATACCTAGGGCATACATATGTGCAAAAACACAAGGGACACACACACACACACAAATATGTATACACACATATAAAACACATACATACACACAATTACTAAGTTCTGAATTTAAACAAAAGTGATAGCAGCTCTAAGAAGCCCATTATTAGTTAGTGGAACATTTGAAATATCAGTCCTGGCCTGACTCCATCATCTTTTAATGAAGATATTTAAGACATGTAATATCTAAATCATAAGATATTTTTGTGCTTGGCCACATTTTCACAGAAATTGTTCACTCCTATGAACCTTTGTCTCAGTGCTACTGGGGCTTTCAAAACTTGGAATTTAGATTCAAATCAAACTACATCTCCATGCAGTGATTTTTGGTATAGAAATGATAGATTTAATGTCTGTCTGAATCTATGACTACTCTAAGCTACACAGAACCATGAGAAAACAAATCCTTGCTCTCTGTGGTAGCTGAATGGCTATGGTTGCTGGTGAAACTGTGAAGTAATTTTCTATTGTAAAACCCATAGTAATAGAATTCAGGAAGAGGGATTGAAGAGGAATGTGTGTAGAATGTTTTTGAATGACTCACTGGGCAGGATTGGAGGTGTTCTTCAGATTAGAAACAGGAAACTAGTGGGTTAGTTGGAAAGATAAACATAAGCTTTGAACTGAGAAGAGAAGGAGGTCTTCCAGGACCCCTGAGTGGGTCCCCTGAAGTTCCCAGGACAATGTCAGGGAACCTAAATCCTGACACTAATGGCAAGAAGCCTTTATTCCTCATTGGCTGGTGTAATGATTAACAAAGTCATTGTAGGTAGACATGCTTTAAAACTTGGACAGCAATGTACAAAGAACTTACCCTCTTCACCGGGAGCCCACAGAAGGAGTGATGGAAAAGAGGGTAGGTGGTAGGTGGATTTTTTCTTAAAGAAAATATTGTTGATATGCACCTCCACCCCCACTCCCCTTCACATAGCTTCTCTCATGGAACTATGAGATTGAGCATCTGAAGAGAATGTTGAGGGGAAGAAGGAAAAGAAACTGCACCTTCCCACTTGTGCTGCCCAGGTTACATGACAACTGGATATTGGTTATCTTAGGAAATGGAATTCATGCTCAGCAAAGACCTTTCTTGTTTGACCGTGGATTCCTTGGGGGGCATTCATTCTTCATCCTAGATAGTCTTATGAGTGTCTATCCTCTGTATGATATCTATTTTTCATAATCACTCTATGATGAATATATTTATAAGTCACCAATCCTATAGCTACAATGCCAAAATCCTTTAGAAAGTTCTAACTTGGAAAGTTCATTTTGTAGCTTTGGTAACAACTTGATTTACCACCAAATTTCAATAAATTTTATCTCTTTCAGTGAATTATTGATACATTTGCCTGAAGGAATAACAGTGTTTGCTTACTAAGTGTTACCCCAGACATTAGAGGTATTACAGAAATTCAGTAGATGCACAACATTGCTTTCTAAGAAAATTCTGAATCAAGTCACAAGGACTTCATTGTGGGCATGTATTATCTCCACACGGAAGGGGGAAACAAATTCAGTGAAGTGCTTGGTCATATAACCAGGCAATGAATGTTAAAGTATGCTAGTCTCTCTCTTTTTTTTTTAACAGATTGCAACCAGTTTTAATTATCTCTTTGTTTTAGGGTGAAGGAATGAAAAATTGTCATTTTAATGAATAATGAAAGATGGCTTTGTGAGCTGCAGGCATAAACGAGCATCCGTTTTCAATCCGTTATTCAGTTTGTGAAAGATGGAAGAACTTTCCTTTGTTCTTCATTTGCAGAAACCCATTTGTTCCTTATCCCTTTCTCATTGGCATTAGTTCTGGGATGACACGCAGGCTTCCTATAATCCTAAACCAAATGTCCTCTCAGTTATACAGATAGGGCATGGTGAGGTCAAGCAAGTTCCAAACACTATCCCTTTACCCAGCTATTCTGCCCCAGTAGTCCTCAATGTCTAAAGTCTGAACTTATAACCAAATACTCTTTTTAGGTCTTGATTCTTCTTGGCAGTCTGTGTCTGTGTTTTTTCTTTTTTTCTTTTTGTTCTTCCTTTTATATACTCTGGGAAAGAACATTGGTACGGTAATATCTCCACTTTTTGGAGAGTTATTATTATTATTATTTTTTTTGAGAGAGAGAGAGAGAGAGAGAGAGAGAGAGAGAGAGAGAGAGAATTTTTTTTAATATTTATTGTTCAGTTTTTTCGGTGGACACAACATCTTCATTTTTATGTGGTGCTGAGGATTGAACCCAGCGCCTCGCGCATGCCAGGCGAGCGAGTTACCGCTTGAGCCACATCCCCAGCCCTTGGGGAGTTATTTTTAAAAGGTTGATTTTACCTCTTGTCCCAATTCCATTGCTCATCTTGATACATCAGATGATTTTTGTTGATTTCTTGATTATAGTTATATTTATTTTAGAGCTGGAAAAGTATGTAAGACAGAACTCATCTATTTAATACAATCACCTTCTTTGTATATAAAAATGTACATAGACATACCTAGAATATTGATTAGGAATCAGAAAGCTAGGTTCTGATTCTTGCTATTGGAAACAAATAAACCCAATACTTAAATCTTAAGTTTTGTCTCATTGTATATTAAAAAATGATCTCTATATAGTATCCCAGTTTAAACAGTTTTGTCATTTCTTAACACTATATGGAGGACAGAGCAACACTGAAATAATATCTCTTAAGTGCACTTTAAAGACTTCTTGTAACTTTACTTTTTCTTACTAATTTGTGACTTATTCATCATTTTTCTTCTGAGAAGCTGTAAGAGGATATTTTCCTGGTTTCAAAGGTTTTGGAGTCAATTACTTTTTTTTTCAGTTTCTGCTTGGTAGATATTTGTATTACAGCTAATACTTGTCTTTTAATCTCTTTTCAGGTTTTCTACTGCTCTCTTTTTCTTTTGCTCCTTTTGCAGATCTGATTTTGCTATTCTTTGGGGGGCGGAGGGAGGGAAGAGATCCAGAAAGCATAGCGATTATAAGAGGTTGAAAAAAAGTGAGATGAAAACCTTATTTCTGTGGAATATATTTATATGCAGTTTGTATTTTAAAAATAAAAATAGACACAGTTCCCCCTTTAAAACTTGAAAAAAATAAGTATAAAAGTCCTAGGACATATATTTTTAAAAATTTCTTTCCTTGTGGGCAAAAATCATGTAGATATTTTAAACCTTTTTTTCTCTTAAAAGGCTGCCCCAAAATTGTATTGAACATGTCACTTCAGAATGTATAAAGCAACAAAACTTTCACCTATTCACATTGGATATGATTTTTATCCTTTGTCTTTTCTGTCACTTAAGTCTGCAGTCCTTGGCTTTAACATGGCCCACTTTTCAAAAATGCAATTGTGTCAGTTTCAGGGGACTGTGGGTTCTTCCTCCCCAGATGCTCTGGGCCAGCTCTGGCTCTGAATGCCTGTGATGGCTGCAAGGTCCAGAGCTGATAACTCTGAAGAGGCTGCTGATCCCAGGACAGATGACAAGATGTGCTGAGTCTCTGAGACAGATGAGGCAGGATGTTACTAATAAAAGACATCCCTGCTGCTTAGGGAGTGGGAAGGAGCAGATGTGAGGGCAAGATTCAGGTGACAACCTTCTCAGTGTTCCAATGATACAAGATGTTATGGAAAGGGGAGGAATGTCAGTTGGCATTTTGCAGTATGTGCAGAGGTGAGACCTGAGAGTGGGCGGTAGATGTGGCTTTCAAAGATTTCTGACCTTCTGCCTGCCAACTTGGAATTAGATTTCTTGATGGAGGGGGAGGAGGAGGGAAGAGGCGGAAAAGGCAGATGCCAAGAGAGATTACTGACCTGGCAACCAGACAAAGGATGCAGTGGCTGGCACCTGAGGCACAGAGGGACAGAATAGTGTAGCTGGTCGGTCTAACACAAAGGGCTCAGTGCCAGAGTCTGAACTGCTAGAGAGTGGCCTGAGGTGGCCTTTTCTGTAGTTAGTAGAAAATAGTCTGTAGAGAAATAAAAGAAAAAAATGTGAAATTTAATATCTTTGGAAAGATTTTTAAAGTTGGCATTTAGAAGATTATTCAGCTTTCTTCTGCCATAGAAGCATAAGCTCCTATAGTCAGATTGATGATATTTTTAAAAAAAATCCCAGAAATATTGCCATATTTCCAGTTCTAAAACTGAGGTGGTGGGATTTGACAACAGCCTTCCTCACCCCCTGGCAGTGAATGGTAAGTGACTTTTCCATGTCTTAAGTATTGATCCAGAATAATCCTATTTGCTGAGAGAAAGACCTCACTGGTTCCATCAGAAGACAATTTTGTTGCTATACAAATCGGGAAACTTTATACTTAGCAGCATCCTTCCAGGGATTTGCTCTGGGTTCTCCCTGCATATTTGTTTCTCATATCCACAATCCACTAGATGTCGCTGTTAACTCAGGCCTTTGGATGGCAGAAACAGCAATGGGTCTGCCCTTTTGTGCCAGGGGAAAAACAATCTTCCGAAGTGGAGGATAATGCTGTGTGGACTTTAATAAGACCTCTTTGCCTGACATTTTAATCGAAAAACAGATACTCTGAATGTTGTACAATTTGGTTACTATTTCCTTTTCTGTTTTTGAATAGGAGAGACTGAATTAAATGTGTTTCTTTCTACCAATGCACCTTACCTTTTGTAATACTTCACTTATTACCTTACCTCACTAATTCTTTGTTCTTCCATGAAATGTAGCTTTCAGCCCTATAATACAGAAATATTTTTTAGAAAATTAGAAAAATCATCATCCTATGGATATTCAGAATATGGACTCCAAATATTTCTCCCCTCATCTCTTCCAAATCTTAGAGAGTTTCAAAACACCACATTTTTTTTTTTTTTTAGGAAAAGTGATGAAACTAACTAAGAAAAGAATCCTGCAAGAGTTCAGGGATTCAGAGTTAAGATTCTATCTTTATGATGAGTCTTGGATCTGTGCTGGAACCCAAGGGACATATGTTGCCATGAGTTTTAGGTTGTTATTTATTTTATTTTTCCTGCTAAGTTTCCTTTTCTTTTTTAAATATTGGCTATAGCTATATATTTTGAGATTTCCTCATTAATATATACTATATAATATATACTATTTAAACATTAAATTAAATACAACTAAGTAGCGAAGCATTTATAAAAGTGCTTGTTGAGAATGGATTACTTATAGCATTTAAATGAAGCCTCAACATAATTTAACTATAGCAAGTTATAGTTCATAATAATGAATAGTAAGATAATAGAATTTAAATAAAAAAACTTTATAGAATATATCATTTTTTAAAAAATATTTTTTTAGTTGTAGATAGACACAATACCTTTATTTTATTTATGATTTTTATGTAGTGCTGTGGATTGAACCTAGTGCCTTACACATGGGAGGCAAGTGCTCTGCCACTGAGCCACAAACCTAGCCCATAAGAATATATCTTTTTTTTAAATATATTTTTTTGATTGTACATGGACACAATACCTTTATTTTATTTGTTTATTTTTTATGTGGTGCCAGGGATCTAACCCAGTGCTTCACACATGCTAGGCAAGTGTTCTACCACTGAACCATAACCCCAGCTCCATAGAATATATCTTTAAAAGCAAGTTAAGGACTTACTTGAGTGGGTGGTACAATATGAATCAAGTTGTTCTTTTTTTGAACTTTGTCTGTAACCATTCAATATTTGTGTATTAAACTTTTGGCTGCCTCAGAAGTTACTGAGCCAGCTGACCTCTTAACTAGGACTACATCAATCTGCTTTCTCCCTGGCTGTGATACCTCATGAATCATAGGTTATTCTGTGCTGTAATTCTACCCCCTAGAGCTAACGTTCAGTTGTGGCCCATGTCAGCTCACTTGGACTCAAGTGGGGATGATAGTCCTTGAGGTGAAATGGGCTTTAAGAATTTGAGGGCCCAATTTTCTCCTTTCCTCTCCTCTTCTCAATCCTCCTTGCTGTTTTGCCTCCCCCTTTTCTTCCCTCCCCCACTCCTTCTCTTTTCTCTTCTGTCCCTTTTTCCCTCCTGCCTTTCTGTAGTTTTCCACACGTGTGACACTTTGATGTATTGTAGACGCTATATTAGAGGTAGATTCATGACTACCTCCAGATTAGTTTGCAAAGGCTTCAATAACCAAGTCCCACAAATTCAACAGCTTCAGACAACATGATTTTATTCTCCTATAGTTCTGGGGGCCAGAAGTTTGAAGGTGTCTCAATTTCAGGTCTGTGCTCCCTCAGGAGGTACAAGGAGAATGTTTCCTTGTCTGTCTGATTCAGTGTCAGGAGCCACTCTGGAAATAAATGCTCTTAAGTCCTGAGCAATAGATACTGAACAATTATTGTGCCCCTCAATAACTTGGGCTTTACCTCCACTGAGATAATGAGGCCTGGCTCTAGGAATAGGTATTACCCAGTGGGGTTGAGTTACACTCACCTGTTCCTTTGTAATACTATCCCTTGCCTCATTTGAATAGCTTCTCCCCAATAAAACCGGTTGGAGGCATTCTCTCTCTCTTTCTTGCCTGCTTTGCCTCCTTTGTGGGAGCTGGGTCAGAAGAGCCATTACAGAACCCAAAGAAAAAGGTATTTCTCTGTCTCTGTGTGATTATTTCATGCCAGCCCAGTTCACCTGGAGTGACCGAGATTGGTTTAGTCATGTGTCACAACAATTCAGCTTCTAGACCTGTGTTCTTTGCATCCTTTGGCCTTCCACTGTTCCCTCAGAGCCAGCAGCTGAGCATCTTCAAATCTCCTTCTCAGGGCATGATACTACCTTTTCTCTTGTGTGTCACATCTCCCTTTGCCTCCCTTTTGGGACACTTTTGATTACATTTAGAGCCCACCCAATAGCCCAAGTTAACATCTTCACTTCATGATTCCAACTTAATCATATCTGCAAAGTCTCCTTTGCTGTATCAGGTTCCAAGAATTGGAGTGTCATTATTCAGTCTCCCTTAGCTTTCTAGCTGTGTTTTATAGAATCATTTCCAAGTTTCTCTACATTTCTATTTTTTACCAATGGTGTTTCTGTGGGAATTTAGTGAGAAAGTGCATGTAAAATACTTAGCATAGTGCCTGGTAAAGAAATAAAACCACTTTAAATTAAAATATTTTAAATGCCAATAAATACTATTCCTACTACTAAGTATAATTATCTCAAATACCATCTAATTCTTCCTCTCTCATTCACCTTTATGGTACTTCATTTGAGCTTCTTTCCTCACTGTTCTACAAAAATACTTATTTAAGGATCAACAATCTCCAGATTTAAAGACCAATTCTTGGGGTTCATTGTAGGAGCATTTAATCTACTTCACCATTCACTTTGCTTAGAAACACTCTACTTCGCTTCTCCCATATCACATTTTCTATTTTTTTCCCCTCCAATCTCACTGGTTACTTCTTTTATTTCCTTTGCCATCTTCCTCTGTCATCCATACAGAACATTAGTGTTCAGAATCCTTTTGTGTGCTCCTCATCTGTTTTCTGTTGAGGCGCAGAGTAATCTGGTGTGGGACAGGGCAGTGGAACAGGACTACAGGTAGGGGTACAGTGTTATGGGATATATACAGTACTAGTACAGTGTCATGGGATATATACATTACTACAGTGTCATGCAATGTAGCTGAGATGTGTTCTGGATCATATTTTGCAGTAATTTTAAGGCCTTACTAATAAGAGTTTTAACGTTAATCCTAGTGATGGGATGTCATGGGAGGCTTTGACGTTGGTATGCTGGCTGTGTGTCTCAGTTCAGGCTGCTATAACAAATTATTATAGACTAAGTGGCTTATAAACAGCAAAATTTATTACCTATAGTTTTAGAACCTGGCAGTGCCAGGATGGTTGGGTACTAGTAAGAATCCTCTTCCTATTTGTAGACTATTTACTTATTATATTCACACATGAGAATGAGAAAAAGAGTGAGAAATCTCTGGGGTCTCTTATAAGGGCATTAATCCTATTCCTGAGGGTTCATTCTCACCTCCCATGGTCCAGATCCTAATATCATCACCTCAAGGATTAGGATTTCACCATAAAAATGCTGGGGCACACATTCAGTCTGTTGTAGTAATGTTGATAGTTCTGCCACGCGACCAGCACTGGCTTCATGAAAGAAGGTTTGGTTCATAAGTAATTGCTAGGGAGTTTTAAATTAAAGAGACAAGACCCTCATTACCTTTAATTCCAGCTCTGGGACGGCTTCTCCTAGCTCCCACCCTCCAGCCATGTAATGCGGTGGCGAAGTTTACAGAAGAGACGAGAGAAAGAGAGAGAGAGAGAGAGAGAGAGAGAGAGAGAGAGAGAGAGAGAACGAACACGCCAGGGAGTGGACTTTTATTGGGGAACAAAAAATTCCAGGGAAAATCCAATCCAATGAAGGTTAAATGGGGGCAGCATCCCAAGGTCAGGGGTGACGATTGGGTCTTCGGGGCAGTGACCAGACACGCCTCTGCACAGACAAGCCCTCGGACCTGGGAAAGGGTGGGGAATAGCTCTGACACAGCTGTGTCTAAGCGCCTCTCACCCAGCCAGGGAGGTAACTCAAATCACGTGCGAGGATGGCCTCCCACAGATAGTAAAGTCTTCTTTAAGTTCTTTCCTCTCCATAATGTCTAAAACTGATGATTTCTTTTCTGAAAACTGCTGAGCCACTGAGATTCTAACATAATAATATAATAGTACTTGAAGTTCTGGGCTTGGATCAAAGCCCAGAGATTACAGGACTTTGAGGAGAATGACAGGGGCTCACCTTATTCCCTATGATTTAGTCATTATATGGGGGTTTCCTATAAGTTGGGAAACACCACTAATTGTGGCTTGATTTCATAGTACTCTTTACATGAGGGAGCTCCAACAATGGCTGGTATAAGGGCACAAAGAATATCCTTATCTTAGGCCTGCTTTTCTACTCAAGTGACTATGCGGGGGAGCCCAAAGTGCCCTTACAGAACCTACATAGAGCCAACACTTGGATACCTCTTTTAAAGGTGAAACAGACAATCAGTTAGTGTTTAACCGAGACATAACAACAACTAAAAGAAAGAGAATGGTGGACTTGTCACCAGGCATTGTGGTTGCTCATGTGACTAGATGTTTCACTGTTTCCTCTCAACTGCTACAGAAGCTCAGATAGAGGTGCTGTCTCTGTAGACAACACCCTTTCCTTCCTACCCACAAACACTTCCACTTCCAATCAGTAGTGTGCCCTGCTTTTGTGGAGGAGGGAAAAAATTGAATAAGATATGAGAGAATCTTAACCAAAAATGGAGAAATGTTTTTATCAGCTGAAAGATCTGTAAGGAGCTTATATCTAGGACGAAAGAGGGTGATAGGGGACATTATTTGGATTATTTGGCAAAACAGTAAAATAATTCCAGTTTCAATTCCCATTGCTCAAACCAAGTAAACCCATATTTAATGTTATTAGCATGTTGTTTCCTACAACAAAACTTCGAGTTGCTACTATTAATATTTTCTAAATGGGTAAGAGGAGGTTACATGAAGTCAAGTAACTTGCCCAAAGGCACAAGGATAGCAAAATGTAGATGAGAGATTGGAGCCGTGACTTTGACCTCTGTGTCTTTGTAACCCACTGTTTTGCTATTTAATAGTACACTGTTAAATATGTTCCCTGGCAAGTGGTGAGTTTAAAGAGAGTTAAAAAATAAATAAGTGTTAATTCATATTAAAATCCCATATGGATCATATCATCTAAACTTACATAGCATAGACTGAAGCAAATAATTGACTAATTCAGAAGGCAAAATAATAGCCTCAATTTCAAAGTTAGATTTTGCTAAGACTATAGAAAGATTTTCATATTTTTTCTATCAGAGAGCTCTGGATTCTTTTAACCATAGTATGTGATTATTATTTTTGTATTGTCTATTTGTGCTTCACTTTGGAATATAAGCACAGTGACCTGTCTTTGTCCTTCTTTCTGATATTTTATTATCAACCTAAAATCAAGGATTGGCACTTAAAAGGGCCTCCATAAATACTTTTGAGTAAATAAATAAATAAGGAAAGGATATTTAAGCTATTGCCTAAATTCTGCCCTAAAGACTTAAGGACAAAAAACAAAGAGAAAAGGAGGAGGAAGAGGAAAACTAAACATAGATCTTATCATGTTATTTAAGAGTTAGTAGATGAGGTTGCATGAGCACATCATTACTGGCAAAAGTTGCCTTCATAATGGCTTTAGTGACACTTGAATGACAACTCTGGATAAGAACGTAGTCGCATCAAACATTTTTACGAAATGGTTTAATGAGGTGCCATTCTGCTTCTAACCTAGCCTAAACTTTCAAAGAATTGTGTCACTCATTTGGGTAGATAGGGGTCTGAGCTTTTGTCAAAATAGATTTAGACAAATATGTATAACTTTTCTGTTAGAGGGCCTGCTAGAGTTTTATTTCTAGGGACATTAGGTATATTTGTGAAAAAAAAATTATTCTCAAGGGAATTTGACTTTTATCCAGCAATGAAAATGTCTCAGTCCATAGAAGGCTGTCTTCATTCCTTCGGGCTTGAGAATCAGAGAGAGAGACTTCCCTCACTATGGACAAAAAATATGCCCAAAAGGTACATCCCCATCTCTAGAAATACCCCACCTGCACACAGTTACCACCAAGTTAATCCCTATCAGGAGATTAATTCACTGATTGGGTTTAGGCTCTCAAAACCCAATCATTTCTCCTCTAAACATTCTTTCATTGTCTTATAAATGAGCTTTTGAGGGATATCATATATCTAAACCATAACAGGGAGGTTCTGAGAGGACAAAATGGAAATCTGCTAAACTCAAGTCATTTATGAAATATCAAGGTCCAATCAGCCCTTCCTTGACACCTCTCCTTAGTCCAACCCTACTATGCAACTAGGAGTAGACCTTGAGTATGATGAGCAGCAGTGATGTTCATGAACTCATGGTAAATACCTTGCAGAACCTCTGAGAAGATGGTGAAGGGGATTGTGGAGCAAAAGCCAGTGAACTATTAGCATTGTAGTCAGTTTGCACGTTTACTTAGGGGTTAAAGAAATACAAGTACTTTTCAAAACTCACTAATCCATACTCTTTATAAAGGCAAAAACATACTGTGATTGTAATAGTCTACTGATTTACTCAATCAACTTCATGCTTTTCTCCATCGTTAGGTAAATTGGATTAATTCAGAATTACTCCCCTCCCTTGTCTTCTCAAAATGGCATTAGTGTTCTGGCATCAGAGGGGATCCATATGGTCTAAGTTGGTCTGTCTTCCATGCGGTATCCACAATGTCACTTATCCTATCTGGTCTTTGACTGTTGGTATTGCTCCATGCTACCATCATCATAAATGTTGGTGTTACTGTCTGGTGGGCTGGCTGCAAAACTCTCTGCTGTGGGACTGAAGGGGTCAGATGGGGAGAATCCTTTGTCACAATTACAGGGCAATTCAGGACTAAATTCTGCTTCTTTATAGGGACTAGAGAGATTGGGCTTCTCTTCTGTTCTCTTCTTGGCTGGACAAATATCTTTGTTGACTGTGTCAGGCTCTCTCAGCTACAGAAACAAACTTTGCTCTACTACAGCTTCATCAGCAGGGCCATGCAGAGTGCTGGGAAATTTTAGGATTTCTTCCCTCTTTAGAACCCCCACCTAGGAAATGATGTTTTATCTTCAGATTACAAAATGTTTCTGAGGGTTCTAATGTAGTCTCCTGTTCTGGAGCTGGTCAATTTATAACTTGATTATACACAAAAGTGGAGGTCAATATTAAGCATATATAATATATTCCACTGAAGTCTTGATTTCAACCATTTGTTTTCCAGTCTTTTTCATTTTAGAAGATGGCTCCCTATCCACTCTGAAAGTCATCCTTGAGTGCGGCCTTTCTTCTGTTCTTCTGCATCTACTGCAACACCAATATGGTCATCTCATCTTATAAAATACATCCTGAACATGACCACAACAGGACCATAGGAGCCACCAATACTTCTATATGGTTCTATCTCAGCAGCCTTTCATGTCTCTCCATATTTACTCTTTGTCCTTCAATTCATTTTCTACAAAGATGACAGAGCACTTTTTTTAAGAATGTAATCTGATCACATCACTTTTTAACTCAAAACCCTGTTAATGGTTTTCCATTACATTTTGAACAAAACCAAAACTCCTTACATAGTCTATTTTGCATGGTCTAATTTCCTCCTTTTTTAATCAAGTCTGAATTCTTTTTTCTTCTCCTTCCTCTGATCTAACAGCCTTCTTCTAAGTTTCCAGAAATGGGAAGATTTCTTCTAACTTAAGGCCTTTGTCTGCCCTCTTTTTTTCTAGAGAGCTCACTCTGCTGTCCATAATGTGACTGGATCCTTGTCATTCCTCAGGTGTTGGCTGTAGATGATCATCTTTCCTATTATTTTAAAATTATCTCTAACCGCACTTTGTTATTTATCTTCAGAGCATTTTTTTCAGTAATGATAATACTTTTTAAGTAATGATAATATACTAGTTCATTCTCCATAACTCTAAGCTGACTACTAGCTCCCCAAGAAAAGGTGCTGCCATCTCTTTTCTTCATTGTTGTATCCCTCTAACAGCTGACATAGTAACTGGCACCAAATTATGCTAAATTAATATTACATCAATGAATACTTAAACAGATGCTAAACAATATCTTTATTAAGACAGGGGAATATGGGGCCAGATTTTCCTGAATTCAGATCCTTTTCTCTTGTGTGATTTTAAGCAAGCTACTATCCTCTTTGTGAACAGTCTCTTTATAGGTAAATGAGGTCATGAAAGTACCAAACATATGGGGTAGTTATGTATTATATGGAAACATTCCTGGCACATAGCAAGCATAGTGTGTTAGCCATTATTAGAGGAGAAGGGATGGATATAGAGAATTGTTCATGTGGATATAAAGAAAGAGGGTGGTGCATTCCTGTAATCCCAATGACTCCAGAGGCTGAGACAGGAAGAGTACTAGTTCCAGCCAGCCTCAGCAACTTAACAAGGAACTGAGCAACTTAGACTCTGTCTGAAAAGTGAAATAAAATAGGTGGGTTGTAACTCAGTGATAGAGCACCCCTGGGTTCAATTTCAGTAGAAAGAGGGAGAGAGGAGGAGGGAAGAAAGACTGACAGACTGAAGCGGGGCATTGGCATTGGTACTGGTACTGACAATCCAGGAGGAGGCGGCAGCGGAAGCAGAAGTGGAGACCAGGGGATATACCCCAGCAGGGGAGGGGACGGGTATTATAGCTAAATAAAAGAGACAGTCCAGAAAATGGAGCAATCCATATTCTGTCTGACAAAAGGAGCTCCAGGGAGAGTTTGGGGGGCCTTATCAATGGCAAAGCAGTCATTATATAATTTTGCCTGTGGTTCAGAGGGAATTTTCATTGGCAGGTACAGACTGCTCCTGATTTTGAGGGATTCATTGAGTTTGTTTTTCTCTGTGAAAAAAAACCCTGATTAACCATCATAAGAGAAGAGAAATGTGCATATTTGCAGACCTGTGGTTTGCAAATTGCTTATAATTCTCATATTACTGTCTACCACCAAAATACCTTGGCCTGACAAGATCAGAGCTACTGTCATCTTTTACATTTAATTTTAATTTACATGAAATAATGTTCTTCCTGCTCCATTTCTCGCAATCCTTTTCTTCTCCTCCCCTGTTCATTTTTCCTCATCACTTCAAAGTCGTCCTTTCAGCAATGTCATCTTCTCTCGCTGTAATGTGCTTCACCTTTACACGTCTCATAAATGCATTTTGTCATTTCCAGTTTATGTCTTCTGCAGGCACACTTCAGAGCACTAGAATTAAACCTAGAAAAAAACAAAGGACTCACTATTTAATAGGCATGATTTCACTTTGGTTAGAAGACGTTTTGGCTGTCATTTCCTGATACTGAAAACTTTTGTCTTTGAATTTAATTTAGAAATCGAGGGAACACTAGAAACTCATGGCTGCCTCCTGTTTGCCCTGCTTTCTTCCTTGTGTTTCCCCACTTTTCTTTCCTTTTCCATGTCTTTACAACATACTTGGTAATAAAGAAAGGATATGTTTTATTTTGTATTTTGACTAGTGGTTTGTATACTTTTTATACCTTGAATCAATACGTTTACAAGCAGCTTTTGTTAAAAAAAATTCTGCCCGCACAATAGTCTGCATTGGGGATTAAATTTTTGCATAAGATCATTTACACTACTAGTTGTTAATATATAATGCACAAACTCAAGGACAGGGTTTAGTTCCTTTTTTAGCTCAATAATTATGCACTTAGTAGCCACCACTTTGAGTCTGAGTAAATCATAAACTTGCTCTAGATAAATCATAGATAAATCATAAACTTGCTCTAATTTGGTAATCCTTTATAATTTTTTGTGCTTGCACCAGCACTACACATTTTATAATTTATGGCCTTCATACTTGTTCTGCTTTGAATTTGGAAACATTCAGTACTCTGTGGTAAATTTACGTCAGCTTCTTCACCTGATTCAAATCTCACCTATCACCAAAGGACACCACATTAATAATATCACGTGCTGGATGTTGTCCCCAAGAGACTTTGCCTTTGCTATTTTTTCCCTGATAGATGATGACTACTCTCCTTTTGAATTATCACATTCATTTAAGACAAGGAACTAATTACTCTTTATTTAACAGGAATATCCTGTGACTAATGTAGTGCAGGATATACCTGTTAAATCAATGATAGTGAGGAGAAGATTTTCTCCTGCAAAATGTAATCTCTAGAATGATTTAAATTAAATGTGAAGAAGTGCTCATGAATATAGTTGCTTCTTTAGCTCATGTAGATATCTTATTTCTACCACTGATATGCCTGATTAATTTATACTTGGCAGATTCTCAGTAAATGTTTCTTGATATTAATGGTTTTCTAATCCTGACTTTTGTGCTGGATTTTGGAAGATTTGCATAGAGTTTTGAAATGTATGTACATATGTAGATATGACTTCTGTTTTCTGCAGTGATATCATGGCTGACAACTTAATACTTGTGTGTGGATGTGGCCTGGCAAGATTATAGTCCCATCAGTATTCCTTTCCTTGCTGCATATGGATTCATTTCTGCATCCTGGCTTGTGATCCTTTCTTCAATAACACAAAAAGCTTCACTTCATTCTTTCAGGGCACATGCTTTGCTCCTCTGTTGGAAGTTTTGTGACAATTATAAATTTACTTTTCTATTTTCTGTGTTACAGATTCTTTTGCAGTTCACTAAAACTGGCTGCAATTTTGTTTTATTTTTCATATCATACATTCTGTGTATGCTATCCCTTCTCACAGAAATGTTTGTAAAAATAACAGTTTTTCCATGTTACTGACTTTGGTGAAACTCACTGCTGCTGTGAAAGAGAATCACAAAAAAAGAGAACACACTCCATAGCTGAGCAAAGAAGGTGACCTTAGGCAGAATCCTGGGTTGGGAGTGGTGGTGATTACTGCCTCCATTGATTCATTGACCTTGCATTTAAAATCTTTACACAAGCACTTATTAATTGTCTGTGATGAATCAAGATTTATTACTGGGACTTTGTTTTGGTCTTCACTACTGCTTAATTTCTTAAAGAAAATTTTATTTTGTAATTTAAGGAGGATTTAGTTTGATTGGCCCCATACTCTTTACCTGGTTACCCTTCATGGTTAGACTGTATGACATTTGTTGCTAATCACAATGGGTTGAGATGCCTGGTAGCACTTAAGTAGGGTTCTAGTTGTCACAGCCATAGGAAGTGAACTGCAACATCCTTATTTTTTGACCTTCTAGTTTTTTGGTGTTCAGTCTAAAATTGGATTTGATGTTCTATCTGGTTATTCATGGCTTCCTTGCTATATGAAATATCCTTCTACTCCATAATTCTATGATTCTGATAACAAACCTCCAAAGCAATACCAACTTTTGGTCGTGTATTACTGATTGAGAATTGATACTTGATGTAGCCACATATTTTCGTTTTCCATGAGCAAGTTGTTATTTTGGAACAGTATGCATCATCATAGTCAGAAGTATTGTATCTTTAAACTAAGTTTCAGGAGCAGAGTTATCAACATGTATAGAAGCTTCCAGATAACTCGGGTAGTATGTTATGTTAGTGTTTACAGATTAGCTTATGTAAGTAAGCTTCAGAACTAACTAAGACTTGGACCAACATCTAGTATGTCACATTTTTGGTCATGAGGGAATAAACTAATCAATTTAACTTGTTTCTGAACAAAGATATGTCTACTATATTATAACACTGTGCTAATTATCTAATGCTCTTTCCTCAATACTATTACAGAAAATGTCAAGTCACCCATATTCTGACTACCATGTTCTCCTCATTCCTTTGAGAAGGAAACACATTGACATATAAGAGAGTATAAAATGATTATGTTGACTCTAGAAGTGCATCTAACGACCAGAGCATTTATAGTTGATATTTGGCCCACAGTCCCAAATTTCTGATTGTGGTACCATATGGAGTCCTCTAGAATACAAATTCCAGACTTAGGCTGGAGTGATGCCTCTCAAACTAATGGATATAGTGGTTCACCTGGGGACCTTGTGAAAATACAGATTCTCGTTTTAATAGGCTTCTAAGAGTACATTGTTACAATTTTGCACTTGAGCCAGGCCTAGAGTAGTAGAGCACTTTGGATTTTAAATATAAAAACCCTAAGTGTTATGGATTCCAAATAAGATTGATCATTTTAAATGCCTATGTAGAGGAATTAAACCCAAGGTGAAGGCCTTACCACAGATGTTCAAATACTGAGTTGATCCACTCAAAATTCTCAAGCTGGAATTCCGGGAATACTAAATTGTTCATTTTGAACATTACTGATGTTACACAAGTCCTAACATTATTTTATGACTTCTCAATTTCTACAGAAATGTATAGCGACAACTTGGATGGAAGGAGAGAGCACAGGAGGTAGGAGCAGAAGAACTGGGGTTAAGTCCAGCTTTGCCTCCTCCTGGTGCCACAAGCCTGAACAAATTATATATCCTCTCTCAGTTTCGATTTCATCAAGTATTGATTGGCAACAATAGTAAAATGTAAGTTTATAGGTTTGCTTTGCTATCAAATATGAGCATTATACAATACTGTTTTATAAATCAGAAGTGCAATGCAAATATTAATTGAGGGTCCTTTAACCCAGAAATTATGATTTATACTACATCAGAGCACTGGTATTCCCCAGAGTCCTCAAAGTTTTTGCAGCAAACATTCTGATTAAGAATATAGATGTGTTATTGTTTCCCCTAGACATTTTCTATGTGCAGTCATGATTATAATTCTAGAAGTTAAAATAAAAACACATTCTTTTCCTTAAAAGACCAGCATTGTCATTACCTTTCCAACATTTTGGGGGAAGTGCTGGGTGGCTGTTGGTAAAGAACTCTGCTTGGAAGGTCTAATTGGTCTTCTAAGGTGGTTGAAGTGGTATTTCAAGTTACCCAACTTCAGAGAACTTCTTGGTCAACTCAGAGGTACATTTGGTCTGAAGAGAACATGCTGTCCTCATCCCTAAGGAAGAACTGGCCCGCAGGCAGCTTGCATTTTAATTGATTTCTCAATGAGTATTGACTGTAATAAATCTTATGCCAAATGCCTCATGGCACTTGTCAGTGATAAGTGAGAGGAAAGATATTAAAAGGTTAACACTGGGCTGGGTTTGTGGCTTAGTGGAAGATCACTTGCCTCCCATGTGTGAGACACTGGGTTTGATTCTCAGCACCGCATATAAATAAGTGAATAAAATAAAATAAAGTTCCAACAAGTAAAAAAAAAGAGAGAATTTACTGAATGCCCTCTGGATGAGAATAATAATGCCTGTGTTTATAACTTGCAAATTATTCCCACAGTTTCTATTTTGACACATTTTTTTCTTTTAATGTATTCCCTTTTCAATAAAAGTCCGTCCTTGAAGGACTTTGATTCATCATTAATATATTAGTGAAATTTTCATTTTAGGAAGCCATGATATATATTTGAAGAAGGAAGGAAGGAAGGAACAAAAGGAGAGGGAGAAGGAGAACTGAATGGAGGGAGGAAAGGAGGTAAGGAGGAGGAAGAAAGGAAGGAAATAGAATGGTAATACAAAAAATATTGTTGTAATTTTCCAGAGAACTCACTTGGACTTCATGCCCAAGAGCAGTGGAAACGGTTTATAGCAACTAAATATGTCAGACATTGTGTCAGGTTCTTTGGAGTTGATATCTCACTTAGTTTGTCAAAATGTACATCAGTGCAGCCTTGGAAAAGCTCTGTAGCTGCTTTGGCATGTTTTTAGTTTGACATAGTTCAAGGTTTTTTTTTTTTTTAGACTCTCTGGTTTTCTTTTTTCAACTTTACTCATCTTTTCATGGCTGTCGTTTCTCCTCTATATTTAGAATTCTTGAGAATTTGTATTGGAAGTGTATGTTATACTAGGCACCCAAGGTCTTTCTTTTAAGATAGTTTGAAGCAAGATAGATGACAATTTCCGTGGACATATGTTTGTATGGCTTCTCTCCTTGCCAAGCAGCTTACTTTTGGTGCTATTAGATGCATTGCCGACCAGCGCAGGCTTGTTGGTTCAAGTGGTGGAGTATGGGTGTGGGAACTAGTCATTTCCAGACTAGTTCATAATGAGTAGAGAAAGGCAGCAAGAAGTTTCTGAGAGTTTGCAATAAGGGATATGTGGGTAAAATAAGCTTTACTTGTCAGAAACATAAGGCATCTATTCTATCTGTTCTAGTGACTAGTAAATCTATATCTATAGATTTATAGATGAAGAACTTAGAAATATGAAATGAAACAACCAGCTATTAGTTGGTTAATAATCAACTCTTCTAGATATTTCCTGCTTGAATTCAACCATTTATATATGATATATTTTATGTTTAATCATATCCAAAGTCTTGCAAAGTAGTAGTTGTCCCACAGGAATTTTTCTAATGAATACATAAGCATCTCTTATATTGAGCATATTAATTGCTTATATGCAAATAATTTAAATACTTGAACAGTTTGGCTTAAGAAGGATAAACATTATCTGTATAATCTCATATATGATATTCATTTGCTGAGCAAACCCTTTTCTGATGGATTATATGAAAGCAAACTTTATAATCGACTGAATGAAAAGTATCCTAAGTTTGAAAAAACAAATTAATGAGGATTTTATGATCTTGAGTTCCAGACTACTTCACTATCTTATCCACTATGGGACTGTAGTACATCATGAGTTTCTATGAGTGACTTATATTTTCACATTGATTATTTTCCTCTACCAGCTTTTAAATTAATCTCTAGATAATTTTGAGAAATAGAATTTGCATTAGCATTTAGACAATCAGATGACTCATTATAATGATATGGTGACAG
Source organism: Marmota monax (assembly GCF_021218885.2). NCBI lineage: Eukaryota > Metazoa > Chordata > Mammalia > Rodentia > Sciuridae > Marmota > Marmota monax. The sequence goes on from NW_026693153.1 coordinate 253,427, forward strand.
CACCTTCATTCTCTTAATATTTATGTGACTAGATCTTTTAATACCTTTGTCTCTCAAGGCATTCTGGATGAGATTTCTCATATCTCAACGTATCACCTATTCATTTTAGGTATTTTTAAATATGAAAAATTGGAATAACCTTACCTCAGCATTGGCAGAACTTTTTTTGATGCACAAATCCCAATTTCCAGAAAATCTTTTGTTTGTAACATTCTTGTACAATGAGAGGAATTTTCAGTATACAGCATTTTCTTTTTTCCCCCCAAGGATATACCTTCATCTCAAGGAAGTTCAGACTCTTGGGCATGTTTCCCAAAGTGTTTTCTGTATAATACTGGTAAAATAAGATATTTATAAGTAGGCTTTATAGTCTTTTTCAAGTAAACTAAGAAGATTCTAGATATTATATATTTACTGAACAAGTATTTATTAATTACTTGCTAATTGGTAGACACAATGCAAAATGCTGTAGATAAAAAGTTGGGCAAAATGGCTATAATCACTGCCCTCATATTTCTTGTATTCTAATAAGGAGAATAGACACTACCAACTAACTTCACAGGTGTGTAACATCTAAGATACTTGTAATGAGCAAAAAGTATAGGACATTATTGTAGATTGTTCTAGGATGCTTCTATACCATTTTGGAGAGTTTGGGGACTAGAGCAGGCTTTCCAGGTAAAGAGGGAAGATACAGCAATGAGTGACTGAAATGTTGTGTTCAGAGGATTTAAGATAAATAGAAACACCTTGTATGGGGAATTTAAAGAAGGTTAAATGTAGTGGAAGCACACCTGAGGAGGCTCATGAGCAAAGGCCAGAAGAAGCCAAGGATCAATGGTTTTTCTAAAGACCATTTCTGAAGGAGAGTGACATGATCGGATTTTAATTTTTCAAGTAGCACTTTGGTTGAAGTATGGAGATATGAGTAGAGGGGTGTTATGGATTGGACTGTGTTCCACTAAAATTTATATGCTGAAGCCCTAGCCTCTAGTGTGACTACATTTGGACACAAGGTCTATAAGATGGTTATAAAAGTGAAGTAAAGGTACTTTATCTGTTAGGACTGGAGTCCTTAGAAGAAGAGAAAGAGACACTAGAGTGCTTTCTCTCCCTCCCCCCCCTCTTTGTAGATATGAATATGTTGCTAGAAGGTGGTCATTTGCAAGATAGGAAGAGAGGCTGTGTTAGTCAGCTTTTTGTTGCTGTGATGAAAATACTCAACAGAAACCGCTTGAAGGAGAAAAACTTAATTCAGCTCTGAGTTATAGAGGTTTTAGTCCCCCATCAGCCAGCTTCAGTACTTTGAGCTTGGGGTACAGCAGAACATTATGGAGAAATGGCATGGTTAGGGAAAGCTGCTCAGTCATGGCAGCTGAAAAGCAGAGAGAGAAAGGAAGGGCCCCGAGGACAAAATACACTCTACTAGGGTAACCCCCAATGTCCTACTTCCTCTAACTAGGCCCCACTTCCTACAGTTTCTATCATCTCCTAGTAATCCATCCATTCAGTTATTACTCCATCTAATGGATTAATCCACTGATAATTAATTATCAGCCTCATGACCCAATCATTTCCTAAAGGCCCCACTTCTAGACATTGCCGCTTTGGGGATCAACCCTTTAAGTACATGAGTCTTTGGAAGGCAGTTCAGATCCAAAGCATAATAGAGTCCTCACTGGAAATAAAAATTTTAATCTCTTTGATCCTGGATTCCAACCTCCAGAACTATGAGAAAATAAATTTCTCTTTTTTAAGTCTACCTAGCTTGTGGCATTTTTGTTATGGTAGTTTTAGCAGATTAATGTAGAGGAAACAATAGATATGGGAGTCCTGGGTAGGGGTCCACAGCAGGTTATTCTAGTAAGACAGATTGGTAGTTGTCTTAGAATGGTAATGGCAGATATAGAGAAAAATGTACAGAAATGCATGACTTGTATATGGAATTAACAGGACTGATATTGGATTATGTGTAAAAAGCAAAGGAGGCTGGGCATGGTGGTGTACACCTGTAATCCCAGCAGTTTGAGAGGCTGAGGCAGGAGGATTGTGAGTTCAAAGCCAGCGAGGCATTAAGCAGCTCACTGAGACCCTGTCTCTAAATAAAATACAAAATAGGGCTGGGGATGTGGGTAGTGGTCGAGTACCCCTGAATTCAATCCTCTGTACCCAAAACAAAACAAAAGGCAAAGGAAAGAATGAGATTAAATTTTTTGACTTGTACATGTAGACAAATGGTTTGCACACTTTAGGAGACAACCAGAGAAGATCAGCTAGTGGCTGTAACCCCTTAGTACAGTTTTTAACACCTGAAGGTGTAGGTGCCTTTGGATACACCTCAAAGTCAAATGGCACTAGAGCTAAGAGGGAGAAATTAAATGATGATAAACATGTATTGTTACTGTTTAATTTCTCAGAACTTTTAATATATTTAAATATATTGATGTGAATATTTACTCTCCAATACAGGCTATTTTTTTTTTTTAATTTTTAAACTTACAGTTTTTTTTTCTGAATGAGAGTATTTCAGAATTAGTATCATATAACAATACATTTAATAATTGCTAGTCTATAAGTATATTTTTAATCAGTAGTTTTTAATTTTAATTAATAAAATATTTTTGAACTCATGATGGCCCAGGTATTTGGAAGCTGAGGGAATGAAATGGAGAAAGATTTGATATAGGAAATTTAGTTTCAGAGTCCTTCAGTGAGCATTGCCAGTGTCCTTTAGCCTACCTGGTAGGAACTGACTCAAATGCTGAGTATAAAAATAAAACTCCCTTTGTCTTCTAGCTTACTGCCACTCTATGTTCACACCCCTACCATCCCTAGTCCTTTTGCCCTTATACAAGTTGCTGAGTATCTTTCAGAGACATATAATTCTTGAGGTTGAACACCATCTTGAAAAGTTGAAAAATGCCTCCTTTGGGTTGGCCAACCCCAAGTTTTCAAAGTTCTTGCTAGAAGGCTCAATTCAATTGGGTGTTAGGGGCATAGCATTTAGATAAGCAATTATATATATTATAGTCCGCCTTAGTGTTTTTAGAAAATATGAAGTCATGATGTACACAACCTTTTACAACTGATTTCTTATTATACATACATATACACATACACACACCACACACACACACACACACACACACACACACACACACATATATATATATATATATATATATATGTATTTTTTTCTGGAAATTTATTCACCTAATTATGTTCTACATAATGATAGAACATAATTGATATGATCATACTAAAAACACCTACATAATGTTCTTAGTATGATCATATCAAAATATATTTAGACATTCAACTATATACAGCTTAAATAAAGTATTAAACCATGCCTGAGGCAAATTAGTAAGAGATGGAGGAAGAGGGAGATAAAATATAAAAATTGGTTTTGCCTGTTCTTTGCCTCAAATATCATATGGGCTCTAAAAAGTTTATTCATATTAATGACTTTCTGTTCACATTTATTTTGGAGAGATACATGACCAACTTAAAAGATTTCTTGATGAAAGACTTTGTGCCAAGTTTTATTCCTAATGTGAAATCCTCCATGACACACTTGTTGTTTCAAAAAATATAATTTCTCACATTTTTAATGCATGTTTACTGCTAGGATAACTATATTCAAATATATTAATGCTCAACTTACCTGGAAAGGGTCTGTTTTTGGTAATTCAAATAGAACATAATCAGATAGTTACTTGCTTTTCTTTAGGAAAACTTTCCATTGATATGAAGTTTCCTCATGGGTAATTTTAATTTTCAACATCTCCCTATTGCAAATTACAACAATGTGAGGTATATTTTATATGTGCTTATATATTTCTGCCATGGTAAAACATTATGCTTAAAATTTTAAACCTCAAAAATACCAATATTTATTGTCATTCAATGACCATTTGATTGTAGAGTTTGCATGTCACCTCAGTTTTTCAAAGGTTTTAAAATTTGAAGTGACCTCTGGGATGTCCACATTACTTGAACTAGTTTGGGCTAATGCTGTGGTAATAATCCTTCTGTGTGATTTCTTATGACTCCTGTTTTTACTCTATGGCTGGTATGTTTTACTTTATGTTGTAGATTGTACTTTACCAGACTGTTTCTATGGTGTAGGTAGTTGTGCCCCTATGTATAACAAAATTGTTTGTACTCCATTTATCATATTCTACAAGCCAGTATCTAGATCACGTATGTATCAGAGTGTTTAGTGCTGGCTTCCACCTTTTGATTAAAGAGCTATTCAGTCTACTAGAATGGAGTTTAATTTAAATTCCAATTAACCTTTACTTCCTTTGTGATTTTTAAGTGCATAATATTATTGCACCTTGATAAAGAGAGTGTACTTTTATTTCTTAATTTCTCATGAAAACCAGTTGTATTTATTAATCTGGTTGGAGGCTCCTAGTTCCAGTTATGTTCCTGGGATGACTAAACTAATCATTTTCAAATAAAATAAATGATTCTATATAAAAAATTTAAATTTTATTTCCTTATAATATTCTTGGAAATGTGATTAAACTATTTCTTAATAAATGTGTATCTGAGTCATTTTTGCAAACTGGGATAGACTTCATATGAATCTAGTTTTCAATGATATCACCTGTGCAGATATATTTAATGACTAATTTATATTTAATTTAATTCAACAAGACTTAGGCACTTGAGGTCCTTGTGGTATGAACTTCAATAGTATTTCCCAACTTTGAGGAACTTACTATCTGGTGGGGAAGACAAGTTTGTACTATTTAGTATATTATTGAAGTTCTGATGGAGTAGTATGTATGAAGGTAGGGTGTCACACTAAGAATGGAGCATTTGATTAGAGACCTCTGGTGAGGCTGGTGCTTTATTAGGCTTAAGTAAGTGTTTCAAGATGATGAAAGGATAGGTGTTGAAATTCTAGGTCATTAGAGTAGAATAAACAAAGTCATAGAACAGTGAAAGTGTATTGCGGACTTGAGTAGGGAAGAGTAAGTGAGTGGTCCATGGTAAAGGTGGGAAAAGGAGGTTTAGAAAACCAGGATGTAGGATATTAGATCTCTATAGAATAATTTGGTGTATCCTGAAAGGCTGAAAAATTAAAGAAAATGTTAAAATGTTTTACTTTACTTTTAGAAATGTCAAATAACGTTCTCAAAGACATCCTTACTCCATATCTGACACTCTGACTCACTCACACTTTTCCTATACTCCCTAGGGACAGGGTGAAGGTTGAGGTTAGAAGATGCTATTTAACAAATTGGATAGAAATCCCTAAATTGGGTAGAGTTTAGGATTGTGGTTTCCACTTTGGGCTTTCCTAGACTTCTTGAACTGCACAAATGGTAAAGGATGTGCCAGAACAATTGCTCTAAGTCACTCCCACTTTAATAGGGCTCAGTCAACCCTGCACTGTGACTGGGACCATTTCTCATGAAGGATTTTTCCAACTTCAGCCCTGAGACTAAAGCCCCACTTCCAGAGATCTCCATGGAGAAGAGTCTGGAGAAAGTTTCAGATACCTACTCCTTCTTACCTCTAAACTCAGATCGTTGTACACACTATATACCTTGAATCTACCAGGACAAATCTCATGCTTTCTGTCCTTATTTCTCAGATACTAAGATAAGCTTCAGACTTCTAGAGTCCAAATATTTTCCAGAGTCCTGAAACATCTTCACTGTGCTTTCTAGAAATCATGGCCCCACGGCAGCAAATACCCCATACATGACCACTCTATTACTGAAACATTTCATTCCTTTGTTCTTTTCTGCAGTAGAAGCCTGTTTATTCATACTCCTAACCTTCAGATCCTTAAGACACCTTTTTATAGGTCTTTAAAATATTTAAAGTTTTTCTGTCACAGATCTTATAGTTCTGGAACTGGAGAGGAATTTCATTATATAAAATTTCATTTCATATAATTTGCTGTCTATTATTTTGCTGTCAACTCAATCCCTGGGTTGTTTCCTTCCTTTTCCCAAAGAATTTCACCTTACTACATGACCCTTTAACTAACACCAATACCCAACTACTTCTACTTGAGTTGAATTTCAATTTGATGATTCTTTTAACATTTTATCTCCCAATGATCTTGTCTTTCCCTGTATTGCAACTCTTACTTACATAATATTGCTTTAAAGCATGTCTTTACAAATAGTTTACAAATAGTTTACAGCTCTTTACAAATAGTTTACAGCTCTTTCAGTAAATTAATTTTATGCACTTCACTCTCTTGCTAGGCTTGAATTCTGTGAGCAATCACAGAACTTCCTTCACATATGCTCAGTTTTGTTCCTATCTTGCTTCATTGAACTTACTTTGAAAAACCAAAACTCTAGTTAAAAGAGCTGTTTGCCTACTCCATGTTTGAATCAATCTACTGACTAGAAGACAACAAACAAATATGTTCAAATATGCTGAATGGTCACACTTTCCATTCATTGCAATGAATATCAAGTGAGTTTTTAATGCTATCTGGAAAGCATACTAAATTTTACAGGAATATCTTGAACTTTCTGATACTCCTGTTTCACTCATATGCTTTCCCTTTCTCCTCAAACCTTGTCTCCCATCTGTAATGTCTGTAATATCTCTCATCTGTAATATTCCTCTTTCACTGAGAATATGGAAGTATCTAAAAAAGAATGTCTAAGGACACTTATCAACTCAGGTTTTGTGCACATTCTTTGAATTTACACTTATACTAGGTTTCCATGTAAATCCAGTCCTTCCACATGTATACCAGATTCCAAACTTGCTCCCCTACATGATTACCTTTAAAAATGGCACCTCAAAGTTAGCACTTCAATAATTGCATTGAATATGGTTAGGTAATTAGCTTACTTCAATAAATTTTGAAATATCTTCTAATAGATGAGAGAAGTACATTTATATTTGCTATGTTTACTGAAACCTTAATATCTACCTTTATGTTTTTATTCATCATGTTACTTCATTGCTTCTTTTGTCTTTCCTGGATTTTTTTTAGATGCACTGACTTTGAAGTTTTTCTGTTTTTATTTGTTTGTGTATTTTCTAGTTGAAAATGATACACGTATTCTTAAGTTTCCTTTGTTACCTAGGAGAAATATACAAAGTTATACTCTGCAAACAAATGTTAAAATCAAAGCACCTAAATGCTCTAAAAGACATAAACTGTGTTTTCATCATTTCATTTCTACTCCTGTGCACAAATGGCACTCAGGCACCTCCCATCTTTATACACATTTGCACACAAACAGCAATAAATAAATTGATTAGTAGAATTTCTATTTTGATAATATCCTTAAATCTGGTTCTTATTTTATATGTAAATTTTTTACTAATGGATGTTTAAACGTTCCAGTAACATTGAGCAATTTACTTAGCATTTGTTTACTTTGTTCTGCAACTTCCTTCTGGCTTCTTTTCACTGCTGGAGCCGGGGTGCTTCAGTCAGTCTTTCACAAATATTTCTCTGGGACATATATTCTGAGTTCTCATAAATCTAAACTATTCTTATATTAGTCTCACTCTTCACAAATAGTTCACCTTTTTATAGAGCCCTAGGGATGAAACGACTTGAAGGCTGGTCACTGGACCAGTTTTGCTGTAACTCTAAGCTCTAGAAATCTCTAGCCAGTTGGTCCTGCATGCTCTCTGAAACAGGGTCTCACACAAGTTCTTTCCACCTAAGGTAGATAGGGAGATGCACATGCTAACCTCACCTTGTGAGTGTGTATGTGTATGTGTATGTATAGGAAAGGGAGGCATGAAGCTCTCTCCTGGCTGATAGAACACTAAAGACACAGAAAGTGCTCATTGTTGTAGGGAAAGTGAGAGGACAGAGCGCTAAACCATCAACCTCAGGTTATTGCTCATTTCACTTTCCTGTGTGAACTCAGCACCTATAAGGTGCCTTTATTATTTATTTAATTAATTTTTTGCACTCGGGATTGAATTCAGGGGCACTCAACCAGTGAACCGCATCCCCAGCCCTATTTTGTATTTTATCTAGAGACAGGGTCTCACTGAATTGCTTTGCACCTCATGTTGCTGAGGCTGGCTTTGAACTCTTAATCCTCTTGCCTCAGCCTTTTAAACTTCTGGTATTATAGGCTTGTGCCGCCATATCTGGCTGCCTTTTTATTTTGATATGGTGGACATGTAACTGACTTTCATACCTTCTCAACTTACTGCTCTTAACACAAGTTTATAATATGAACACTTGAAGAGAGGGGTTTACTTAGTGGCTATAATCTACTTCTCCTGAAAGGGGCTTGAACCTCTTCAGATATATGATCTTTTGCCCTAGCAAATTCCCCCTCCCCTTTTTTTTGTCTTATGCTGCTTTTATTTTTTCCTTTTACATAATTTCTTCTTTGTTGTTTGACACCACTTAGCACTCTGCTTATCTTGTCACTGAGCTCTACTATATTTTGTCTTAATTTGTAGAAATGGTGAAGAGGAAGAATATACAGACAGATGATATTGATGGAAACTATCAGGAGAATGAGGAATATAATTACTGTGGTGCACAGTCATTGTAAATAAATTTTATTTGCACACATGTTCATTCATTTAGTAATTATTTATTGAGGATCTGCTATTTCATAGTTCTAGGTGCTGGGAATAAATTAGTAGACAAACAGTTAAAATAAATACAGTCTTGGAGTTTGTATTTTATCCAAATACAAATTGTAAAGCCAGAAATTATTATTTGAGTCAGAAACTATTTGTGATTTTCTATCCAGTCATATAGTTGTACTTTCTGAATTTAGCATTTTTGGTGTATATTTGTTGCTCATTCATTTTCCTTTTAATTTGCCATTGCTTTATGATATGGGGAACCTCCATGACTCATTGGGAAATAAATGTTTCATTAAAATATTAAATCACATTGCAGCCTAAATTATCTACTAAAAACACAAGTCTCATAGCATCAGCATATTGCTCAAAACTTTCATCTTTGTCCATTTTCTATTGCTATAACTGGACATCCAGAATTGGATTATTTATTTATTTATTTATATTTTTTAGTTGTTGTCAGACACAATACCCTTATTTTATTTATTTATTGTTATGTGGTGCTGAGGATTGAACCCAAAGCCTCACATGTACTAGGTGAGCACTCTACTGCTGATCCACAACCCCAACCCCCTGACTGGATAGTTTATAAGGAAATTTATTTCTTATAGTTCTGGAGGCCAGGGAATCCAAGGTTCAAGGGCTGAATCTGGTAAGAGTATTCTTGTTGGTAGACTCCCAAGGCAGTGCAGGGCACCAGTGAGATAGAACAAGCTAGCCAGAGAGAACTTGCATTGACAACAAAGCCACTGCTTGATAACACATTAATCATCTATTAAGTTAATCCATCTGTGAGGGTATAGCCCTCAATGTCCTTTAAAATGTCCCAAGTGGTTCCATCTCTTAATACCTCACAAAGGAGACTGAATTTCAGCATGTGTTTTGATGAGGACTGTCAAACCATAGCAACCATTCAGTGGGTTGTCATTGTTTTTGATATGGCCTCCAAGCCTGGCATGATATAGCTTCTGCCTCCTTTTCTGTATCCTTCGTAGTATACCCTTCACTGTTGGCCTTACCCATTCTTATTTTGTCTCGGTTCTCAAAGTTGTAACACTTCCCTCTGTTCTGAGGTTGTTAACTCAGCCTGGACAGTCATCTTCCTCTCTTACCACCTATCTGTCTGCCCTGTTGATCCTGCTCAACCTTCGAAATCAGCATACACATTCATTCCTTAGGAATCATTCTCTGAGGTCCATAGAGTCAAGTCCACTAATAGCTTTCCTAATAGTCTTCTCTGATTTATCATGCTTATCACATGTGAAATGAATAATTAGTTGTTTATTATTTGTTTCTACAGGTAGGCTATAAATTCTGTGAGGATGGGGACCTTACCTTGTCATTATCATTGTTTTATTCAAACAACAAAATAAAGATACTTTGGAAGTATTTTTTGACAAACTAATTAATTCAGTCTTTTCAGCAAACCTGGTATGCAAAACACTGTGTCTATTATGAAGTAATATGTCGAAGCTTCTATAGACTGGAATGAAGTCAGTTATGTTTTCTCTTGAATGAGAATACAAGTTTAGTTGAACCTCAAGAAAATGATGAAATGAACACATTAGGGTATCCTCTTAGATGCGATATGGATTGAATTTTGAAGGAAGAGAAGTTCTCTAGTATTTTCTGAGCTTTCTTATATTGATTTACCAAAATTGAACTGAAGAATAAACCAGGGGTCTCCTGATAAAATGAGCCCTCAGCTTTTGTTCCTTTCATTTTGTTTTACTTTCAGAAGGCCCTCTAGACATCTATCAAAACTACAAAGTGGAAAGTGGCTTCTTCATTTAAAATCATATCCTGCTGCAACGGCCTCATATCAAGGTATTTGCCATTTTATATTCTTATTTTAATAGTTTTCCCAGCTTCAAAAACTTAGATGCATAGATAGCTGAAGGCTCCCATTGTAAAATCCCTCAAAATCTAATTCTTTGACAATATTAAAACCTCTGAGTTCTAGCTGTCATAAGAATGTAAACTTTCTTGTATTCTTTTCCCCAAGGTTGATGAAATCACACTGATTAAATCAGGAAGGCCTTTGGCAATATGAGCAGACTCTCTGGTCCTTTAACAGTGGATAATTCCTTGGCTTGGCTGACCCTCTCTTATTTGCTACTTGTACTTTTAAATTTAAAAGGCAATAAAAGTTTTCTGATTTTTATTCATTCTTCAGAAGAATAAGACAGGAAACCAAAAAGTAATTTCTTCAGAGGAAACAATGTTGTAGAAGGACAAATTATCATTGCTTTAGTTTAATTCTATTTTGTTTATGACTATGGAAGCCAGTGGAATGGAGTTTGCAGTTTTCATATCGAGTTTAAAACTATAAACTTCATAGGTGAGATGCGTTATAGATTTTGGGACAAAATATGTACATTTTGATGTATGTCATAGGTAATATACCAAGAAACTATTTTTCTTGTTTTATGGATAAAATCCCTTTCTTTGATGTTTGACAGACTTTTTACTAGGAATACATTTATTTTGGTGAATTGTCAGTCCAGAAATGCAGCACTGGATACTTTAATGGCTAAATTAAGAATATTAACTATCAACATTTGTAAATATTTTTTAAATTTATAGAATAGTGTTTTGGGTAGCCTTGTTTTAGATTTGTTCAGGGAATATATTACCTACTCAATAGTTAGCACTTAATTTTGTTTCAAAAAAGCTCTATGTATCCTAGCTTAACTGAGATTTGAAATAATTTGTGTATGACCAACTAGGTCAAAACCTTTTCATTTTGATGCTGACTTGGGGTGATAATGTCAGGAATCACTTAATGACCTAAAGGAACCAGAAAAAGAGGTTAGTAATTATGTCTACATTGAAAGATCCCTATGTCTCTTTATTTATTAAATTGACTTATAACTCAAGTCAGAAAATTATTTATGTTCCATATGATAGCCTGGGGATGGTAAATCTTGGTATCAGTATTCCCCTAGCAACATTCCATTGTTGTCTATTTTCAGTTTTGTGACTGTGGCATTCAAAACTTTGTGTAATTTAATTGTCAAAACTTGAGTATTTCTTTAATTTGTTATTGGATCATTTACCAGGCAATTTGTTACTATTATCATGAAAGGAGTTCTAGCCATGCAGGAACTCTCTGGAAGCCAAATTGCATTCAGGGACACAAATGTATGAATTTTAATCATATAATGCAAACGTCCTTGCATAGAAAGTTTCTATACACAATGAGATGAAAGAAGTGGAAACACAGTTGCTACTGTTAATAAGCAGGTACTCTGGACCAACCTCTGAGAGACTTCAGGAGCATGTTCTCTAATCCTCACAACTATAAATTGTAACTGCCATCCAAAACACTTTCCATTCCACCTATGAGAAAGTAAGGTACAGATTTCTTAAATAACTTATCAATAATCATCCAGCCAGTGAAGAGAAGTGTCTAAAATTCAAGCTTAAGGTCATTCTGTGGTAGTGCTTATCCCGCTTCATACATTTTGGTCTAAAATTTTATGACATGTGCTTTTATTATGGTAGAATTTGCTTCTCTTCTCATCAAAGATGTTTTCTTTTATTGTATTATGTATCCCAAATCTGAACCATTTATTACAAATCAAGTTGAAAGAAATTTTTTTCCCTCCCTGGTATTGTATTAAGAACTCTGTTAATTGATAATCAAAAGTGTTTTTAACATTGTCCTTCATACCAAAATAGGAAATCACACCTTTTATTTATGAACTGTTCAGAATCTTTGTTTCAAGATCAGAATATATGAATTCCAGAAAAATAAGCTCTAGTGTAGGCATAATAACAACCCCTCTCCTGCTCAGTGCCCATGTCCTGATTTATTATACCTGTTAGGTAAAAGGGAAAATGGGAGTTTGTAGATGTTGTTTAACACCTTCAGATAGAAGGAAAACCCATAGGTCTATCTGGGTGAGCCCAGTGTCATTATAAGGATTCTTAAAAAGTCAGGCAGAAGAGGGGGTCAGAATTCCAGGGAAATTGGCTGGTGCTACTAGAGGGATTTTGGAAAGAGCTAAGAACCAAGGAATTCAGGCAGTCTCTAAAATCTGGAAAAGGCAGAAAGCTAAAAGTCTCCAAAAGAAATACAGCCCTGTGCACCTGGATTTTATAGTTAGACTCTGAGCTCCAAACTGTAGAAACTGTCTGTAAGAAGTGTGTTTTGAGTAGCACACTATAGTATGAAACTAATGTAGATTCTGTCAATATAACTTTAAATTTTAGATGTAGATTCAGACCAGATTTAAACCTTTTCTACTCAGTGGAAACTTAAAAACCCAACATGGGGGCTGGTGCTGTGGCTCAGTGGTAGAGCACTCTTCTGACACATGTGAGGCACAGGGTTCCATCTTCAGCACCACATAAAAATAAATAAATAAATAAATAAATAAATAAAGTATTAAAAAACAAACAAACATGGAAGACATAAGTTCAGCAACGTGGCTGAACCGGGAGAGCTAGGCTCCTCATATTGATACTACTACCACAGCAAATCACTTTTTTTCTTCTTTGAAAATGAAATCATGGCTTCTTTATTCCTGTTAAGTTTTTCTTTACTAGTGTTTTGATTTGGGGAAGGGAATTACACTCGAGGTTCCTCCTACTTAAGGAGTATTGTACATAGATAATCTGGTAATGTATGGACCCCCCGTAGAGCTGTGAGTACACAGCAGACTTCCAAAATTGATCATCCTCCCTACCTGGCTCCAAGACTGCTGAGAGTAATGGAGAGGCAGGCCATGATGAAACAGAATGAGGACTATGAAGTAACTGCAATTCTTAGTCTCTTAATTACATTGTCAATACGTTGGACACAAAATATTGAAACATATATCTATGGAGAAGATGATGCTTATTTTAGTGATCAAACAGTCGCTTTTAATTATTCTCTTCTTCCTCAAAAATCTTGTCCCTCAATAGCTAGACTTAGAAAAGTGATATTTGACCTTCAGTCCAGTCTCACTGAGCCCTTTGGCTGAGGCCCTTCATTCTACTTCTCTGTGATTTGGGACATCAGAAGAGGGATTTTTGTTTGTTTGTTTGTTTGTTTTTTTTGCAGTCCTCTTAACAAGGGTGACTGTCAAAGGCATTATGCCATGTTGTTTTAGTCAGCTTTTTTCATTGCCATGACTAAAGGACCTGACCAGAACAATTTTAGGAAAGGAAAAGTTCATTTGAGGGTTCAAGGTTTCAGAGGTCTCAGTCCATAGAAGGCTGGTTCCACTCTTTAGGATTCCAGGTGAGGCTGAACATCATGGTGGAAGGGTGTGGCAAAAGGAAGCAGCTCACATCATGGTGATCAGGAAGCAGAGAGAGAAAAATTTCACTCTCCAGATATAAAACATATATCCCAAAGCCATGCCCCCACTGAATCACTTCTTCTATCCATACCCCACCTGACTCCAGTTACTACTCAGTTAATCCCATCAGGGATTAAACCCCCCGATTATGTTAAGGATATATATAATCCACTCATTTCTCCTCCAAACTGTCTTTCATTGTCTCACTTGTGAGCTTTTGGAGGACACCTCACATCCAAACTCTACGCCATATATCACTTGCTTTAGTATAGAATGTAATTTTCAACCTTCAAGTTTACTATTCCCTTTTTTTTTGACTAAAGAAACTTTTATATATTACATATGTGTATCTATTTCATATGGCAATTATTTTATAAACAAGTTGCATATACATGTAATACATAAGTAATACACATTATGATAAATATCTTGTACCTCTTACTCATATTATGTCTCTTTGGTTTTGTTTTCCCTTTGAAAACATTCTTGAAGTCCTCTATCTTTCTAAATATCTATTTTTTTTTAACTGAATATTTGGTAGGTATGTATTATCATCCAAAATTTCTTTATTTTTGTATTTCTCTTTTTATTAATTTTTTATTTATATGATAGTGGAATGCATTACAATTCTTATTACACATATAGAGCACAATTTTTCATATCTCTGGTTGTACACAAAATATGTTCACATTAATTCGTGTCTTCATTCATGTACTTTGGATAATAATGACCATAACATTCCACCATCATTTCTAACCCTATGCCCCCTCTCTTCCCCTCCTACCCCTCTGCCCTATCTACAGTTAGTCTATTCTTCCCACGCTTCCCCTCCCTACCCCAGTTTGAATCAGCCTCCTTATATCAGAGAAAACATTCGGCATTTGTGTTTTGGGGATTGGCTAACATCACTTAGAATTATCTTCTCTAACTCCATACATTTGCCTGCAAATGCCATGATTTTATTCTCTTTTATTGCTGAGTAATATTCCATTGTGTATATATGCCTCATTTTTTTTATCCATTCATTTATTGAAGGCCATCTAGGTTGATTCCATAGTTTAGCTATATTGAATTGTGCTGCTATAAACATTAATGTGGCCTTGTCCCTGTAGTATGCTGTTTTTAAGTCCTTTGGGTATAGACCCAGGAGAGGGATAGTTGGATCAAATGGTGGTTCCATTCCCAATTTTCCAAGAAATCTCCATACTGCTTTCCATATTGACTGCACCAATTTGCAGTCCCACCAGCAATGTATGAGTGTGCCTTTTTCCCCACATCCTCACAAACAATTATTGTTGTTTGTATGAATAATAGCTACCATACTGACTAGAGTAAGATGAAATCTCAGAGTGATTTTGATTTACATTTCTCTAATTGCTAGCAATGATGAACATTTTTAATCTATTTTTTTCTGGATTTCAGGTCTTATTTCTTTCCAATTTTACAATTTCCTAGACTTCATCTATGATTTTTTTTCAGAAATGTTTCAGAGGAGGTAAAATATGAATTTTTGCATATCTTAAAATATATTATGCTGTTATTTTTAATATTATTTAGATAAAATACAGGTTTATATCACTTTCAAAGAATTTCAAAGGTGGTTGTAGGCATTTTTCATATACAAATGCTGATTACAAGTGTCATATCAATTCGATTATCTTCATTTTGCTTCTCCATCAAAACAGAACCCAAGACAAAAATTTGAGTTTAGGTAATTTAGTGTCAAAATCAGGAATTAGAAGTGAAAAAATGAGTAGAGGAGGTTGAAAAGGAAGAAAATTCAATTTAAGGGTGTTTTATGAATATGGCTGCTTTGAACAATGGAACTCAGTTCCTCCAACATCTTCTGAGAAAGGGTACCTAATAATTCCCAGAATTTTCTACTGAGCATACAGGATGCTGGAGTATTAATACACAGGCTACTACTTCCCAGTGTTTGTTGATTTCTCCTTAGGGTCATTAAATTTCTTCCCACTGACCTTTATTATTATATGATATTATCCATGACATCAGAGGTATCTCTATCACCCCTTCTACTATATAGATCTTTTGATGTCCCACATTTAGTCCATTCAATTTATGATATTTTGAGGAGATGACCAGTTGAAATTTTTATAAGATTTAGTATAGAAGTCTGAGTGGAACAAAGTATAGTTCCAAATGCTGCCACTTTGTCCAAGACCATGGTAGATAATCATCATCTCTTGTTTCTATCACTCATGATATTTTCTCTCATCTTTCAGCCAGAATTTTAGCTGGTTTAAATTGCTTGCCCGTTGAGATGATCAATAGTTTGATATCTGAAAGGTCAATGAGATTACCCAGAAATTCTTCCCTGAATATGAACTATGTATTTATAGATAATAAGACACTAAAAGTTTTAGTGGCTTAAAATAATACTGTGTTATTTGCCTAGGCTCAGCTGGATGGTTCTTGTTTGGGATCTCCTGTTGTTGCAGTCAGATACAGACGGTCATCAAAAGGTCTGGTCTCAACCTACTGAGATGCCCAAATTCAGGTTCAGTTAAGGTTGTTTGCTGAAATACCTACAGATATCCTTTCCATGTGTATGAATCTCACTTACACCAGCTGAAGTATAAAAATATGCTTTCAAAGAGATAGAAATGGAAGCTGCCAGCTTTTTAAGGCCATGATTTGTCACCTGGCATAGCATTACAGGCACTGTATTTTATTAGTTAATGCAATCACAGGGTCTGCTCAGATTATTTTTTTATGGTATTGGGGATTGAACTCAGGGTCACTCAATCACTGAACCACATCCCCACCCCTATTTTGTATTTTATTTAGAGACAGGGTCTCACTTAGTTGCTTAGTACCTCGTGTTGCTGAGGCTGGCTTTGAACTCACCATCCTCCCGTCTTACAAGCCCTGGGATTATATCCCACTCTTAATGAGAGTACTGTCATTTTCTTAGAAAGAAACTATGTTTGCAAGTAAATATCTCTCATAGCCTGCTTTCTATTTATATATCCAAAGACAGCTTTTCCTTTTGTTTTGCCTTAGGTGCTCTCCCTTTTATTTTTAGTTTAAGTTGATATCATTCCTTTAAAATATTCATGAACTTCCTGCATATCAAATTATAGTTTCTTTCTCTAGACCAGCGGCTCTGAAATTGATTATTTTACCCCATAATGGACATATAGAAGATCTTAAGACATTGTTGTGTGGTTCTAGCAATGTACTCTAACATGGAGCTGTATCCTTAATCCTTGAAATATTTTGTATAGTCAAGAGAGGGGATCGGGGGTGCTGGCATATAGTGGGGTAAAGCATAGGAACATTGCTCAGTATCCTATAAGGCACAAGACAACAAATCCTCATATTCTTCTTGATAGTTGTATTTCCATAATGATTTTTTCCTAATTCTTGTATAAGAATTGAGTTTTCCTTTATCTTTAAGAATAAAATACATTGTTGGTTGGCATCAGTTGCTGGCATGAATTTCTTCTGGTACTCTGTAGATATTTCCCTGCAAAGCATCAGACATTATCTTTATCTAGATAGGCAGACTGCAAGCTCATTGTGTATTTATGTTTGTGTGTTCAAGTGTATGTGTGCCATTACTGATGAGCAGTAGAGTTAATCTAAAGATATGTAGATAGTATTTAGATGGGAAGCAGGTTAGCAGTCTGCCCACAAGATTCATTGGAGAAAATGAGTATATTAACAGTTTTTGACCCAAACTGGTTTCTTATTTTTCCCCCGGTACTGGGGATTTAACCCAGAAGTGCTCCACTACTGAGCTACATCCCCAGTCCTTTTTATGTTTTATTTTGAGAGAGGAGTTCACTAAGTTGCAGAGGCTGACCTCGAATTTGTGATTCTTCTGCTTCAGCTTCCTCTTGAATTCCTGAGGTGAACCTTTGCATGTGCCATAGTGCCTGACCCCAGACTGGGATATTTCATCCTCTCAGAATCATGGAAACAATAGCAAAATCACGAGAAAATTATGCATTGAAGGAAAGCTTATTTTTTGGCCAAAGATTAAGGAAAAGCCAGGAAAAGTAACACTCTCAAATCAGCTTTCAATCTGAACAAAGGACTGGGGTCCTTTTAAGTGTAAGGTAAGAAAGGGGAGATTTTCAATTAATGAGCAGGATTATTTATGATTTTTTGGGGGTGTGGTGGGGTGAATACCAAGTCAACATGGCATCCTTTTTTGGCTAAAACTGGTTTTGCTAGGTCTCCTCCTGTGTTCTGTTTTGTAGTAGTAGCCTAGATCCCAGATGTCTGTCTGTATGACTGTCTAGTTGGGTATCTTGTCTGAAACAGAACACTGGTTAGCAAAAAGAACTGTTTTTCAGAGTTTGAGTGGGTGTTTGCTTAGTGACATGGGCGTCTTTAATCTGTGCATAAAATTCCAGACTTGGAACATTTGCTATTCCCAAGCAGTTGATTCAGCTTTTTATAGAAAACAGTTCTTTGTTTATGCTCACTGAACATGCAAGACCTATCATTCACCATTCACATGGGGATGGGAGTCAGTTGGGAGGAGCCAAGTTACAGTGATGTGGACAATTTTTAAATTATTTCCTTTGATTGGTTCTCTACAGTTCTTTCCAAGTCTCTTGGTATTGTACCTTTTAGCTTCTGGCTTTTCTAGAAAGAATAATTTTGTCCACTGCTGTCCTCTCTTCCTATCCACCTTCTAACCTGTGTTTTCATCTGCATTCAGTTTTTCTGCCTCAAATATATTTTCTCCTGCTTTTTAATGTGTAAAAACCAGCAGAAATATTTGGTTCATGGAGGGTCTTTCTACTCCAAAACTTACTGTGGTTATATATTTATCTTACATGTGTCTTTACCATTAACTAAATGGAATTCTGAGAAAATGAAAAGATAACTACATGTTCTTAGTTTACTATTTTAAACTGGCAATCAGAAATCCTTTCTTTTAATTTTATTTATTTAATAAAGCTTTATGCATTCTAGTAACAATTTAAAGGTCAATGAAGGAAGTATATTTTTGTTTGTATTTTCTTCCTAAAATTTAAACAGTTTTTCTTTTGTGTAGAACTTGATTTTTTTTTTGTCTTTTGTATTGAGGATTGAACCCAGGTGTGTTTACCACTGAACTGCATTCCCAGTCCTTCTTTTAAAAATAAAAAAATTTAAATTCTGAGACAGTGTCTTACTAAGTTGCTGAGGCTGGCCTGTAGCTTGCAATCTCTTTATCTCAGCTTCCTGAGTTGCTGGGATTGTAGTCATGTACCATCATAGCCAGCATACAATTTTATTCATTCATTCATCCATTCATTCTAATTAAATATACGTGACAGCAGAATGCTGTTTGATTTATTGTACACAAATAGAGCACAGATTATCACTTCTCTGGTTGTACACAAAGTAGGGTCACACCATTCGTGCAGTCATACCTAAGGTAATGATGTCTATCTCATTCCACCACCTTTCCTATCCGCATGCCTTCTCCCCACCAGCCACTTTGGACCATCCAATGTTCCTCCACTCATCCCATGCCCTGCCCCATTATGGATTAGCATCCACTTATCAGAGAAAACATTCAGTCTTTGATTTTTTGGAGATTGAATTACTTCGCTTAGCATGATATTCTCCATCCATTTACCTGAAAATGCCATAATTTTATTCTCTTTTAATGCTGAGTAATATTCTATTGTGTATATATACCACAGTTTCTCTATCCATTCATCTATTAAAGAGCATCTAGGTTGGCTCCAGTTTGGCTACTGTGAATTGTAATAGCTTCTTCTTAGCAAAAGAAATGAGGTGAAGAAAGAGCCTGCATTTTGAGAGCAATTTTTTTTCCACATGCACATCAGAGCACTGATCTCCAGAATATATAAAGAACTCAAAAAAACAAACAAAACCAAAAACCCTTAACACCAGAGAGACAAACAATCCAATCAATAAATGGTCTTGGGATCTGAACAGACATTTCTCAGAAGAAGATATACAATCCATCAACAAATATATGAAACACTTTTCAATATCTCTAGTAGTTAGAGAAATGCAAATCAAAACTACTCTAAGATTTCATCTCACTCCAGTCAGAATGGCATTTATCAAGAATACAAGCATCAATAAGTGTTGGTGAGAATATGGGGGAAATGGCACACTCATACAATGCTGGTGGGACTGCAAATTGATGCTGCCAATCTGGAAAGTAGTATGGAGATTCCTTGGAAAACTTGGAATGGAACCACCATTTGATCCAGCTATCCAACTCCTTGGTCTGTACCCAAAGGACTTAAAATCAGTATAGTGCAGTAACATAGCCACATCAGTGTTTATAGCAGCACAATTCACAAGAACTTGATTTTTAAATAGGCTTTACTTTTTAGAGCAGATTTAGGTTTACAGCAAAATTGAGAAGAAGGTACAGAGGTTTCCTTCACACCTCCTTCTCCCATATATGCATAATTTCTCTTATTATCAGTATTCTATAGGTATGTTTGATATAATGGATGAAACCACATTGACACATCATTATCACCACAAATCTGTAGTTAACATCAGTGATTTTTTTCCATTTATTTATTTATTTATAAAGTATCACAACCAATCCAATAGCTATAGCCTACAAGTGAGAAATCATAATCTATGTTTACTCCAATAATGTGTACTCCAATAATGTTGCTTGCTCTTTTGGGGAAGGTAGTGTAACATTCCCGTTGGTTGGTTAACTGATCACTATTTCCTCAGTTCTGCTTCTTTTATTGCTCTCTCATCACTTAGCTAATGAGTTGCCCTAAACCTTAATCCATAATCCCCGCTCCCCCAATATAAACCTTCTCTTTTAGCGCTTGCTTGTCCAGGAAACTTCTCTTTGATACAGCTGAAAAGTAATGGAGTATTGATATCCCTTCTTTGGGTATTTGGTTTTGGATCTATGCTTCATGGTTATATTTTTCTACTAGTCTACACAAGAGAGAACCAGTTAGTGGGGCCGGGAAAGCAAGGCAGTGTGTATGAGAGAGAGTAATAAAACACACTGACTGAAAGAAGGAGAGGTTAAAGAAATCTTGTTCATTCCAGAAGCCTGACTGGCTTTCTGAATTTCTGTTGTATAGGTTTCTTATTTCTTTGGTTACTTACATTGGCTAGATGAGGTTTCTCTAACTTGAGGTTAAAGAAAAAAGTCCAAATTAAAGTACCATACCTTCAGAGAGGTACAGAGATTATTCATATATAACTCCTGAGTAATAATTTGCTTTTACTTAATGTTATTTCAAGTTTGTTCCAGTCTGATCTGGCATTTCTATTAATGAAGCCAAATTTTAAAAGGATTTCACAATCCATTTAAAAACTATTGCTCTAAGATAAACCTCATAGATGCCTTTCATCCTTTAAATTGGCACTCCCATGAGAAAATAAACACCTGGATGGCCAAGGCCTTGAGGCAGAGGCAGTTGACAGGCTTTGGGGAAATGAATTTAGATCACAGCTGACAAAATCTTACATTTTTGACCAGGAAAAATAGGAAACAGTGAACACAAAAGAAATCAAGAGTGCCAGGAGCTGAAGGTGAATTGGTGACAGGTATAACCCTGAAAATGGATGAAGTTTTGGAAGAGATTAGGACTGAGAAAATCCACACAGATGGAGTCCATAAAGTTTGTGTCACATGTTTTTCATTTAGTATTCAACTGTGTCCTCCAGTCTCTAAAACAGAGGAATGCATTAAGTGTACCATTTTATGAATGCTGAGCAAGATTTATAGTCCTGGTATTGTGATTCAAGTAACAACATTAACATGGTGTGAACATCACAAAAGCAACATGATAAAAGTGATAGTGAAGTTTTGAAGTTTTTCAAATACTACAAGAAAGGTCACATAGGTTGCTGACAATATAGATGCATAAATCTTAACTCCTAAGGGAATTATCATGTATTTGAGTTCTCAGAAATGCATGCTCCTTTGAGAATTGTTATAAACATCTGTATAAATATTAGAAACCAAACTCAACAACTTCTCTTTTTGTCTGAAGGGTTTCAAATCTACATTTAAAATAAAGAAAAACAAGTCTGCTAAGCTTTCTTTTCTACATCTTCTGTCTTTTCCAGTGACTATGCTCTATTTCAGGCCAATATCTTTTTTCTTTGAGATTATATATTACAAAAATGACTTGTTATCATGTAAGTGATGATTATTTATTCTATTTTACAGAGAAGTGTTGCCCACAGTCACACAGCGAGTTGGCTTCTGCATCTGTCCTCATAACTATTTCACATTACTGCTTCTCTAAGTGGTTTTTCAGGCAGTCACCGTACCTGGCTGCCTTGTTGGGGAACTCTCCAACCCAGGGCCAGTTTGAGTGTAGAAGGTCAGGTTTGTATCAGATAATCTCTTTGTTGAACATAGGAAGTTCAACCAGGAAAGTAAACCTCACACATAATGCTGAGCAAGTTATGTCCAAAAATTTGGAATTAGAGTAATAGAAGATGAGTTATTAAGCCAAAGGAAGTTGTAGTAAAATTTCTTGGAGAATTGGTGCAGGTTTGTTGCATTGCAGTGTAAAGGCCACATGCAACATGTTTTATACAGGCAAAAACTGAGGATAAACAGAAGAACTTACTCTGGACTGGACCACATAGTCACTTGACTTCAGTGTTTTTGCTTGTCCATCAAATACATTGTAAACGTTTGCATTTTCTGATGATTTCTCCTTTCTTTCCCTTCATAAATGACAGGTTGTCCATTGTTATTGTTTATTCCAATTATTCTAACCCAGACACAATGGCATTGTTTTTTTTCTTGTTTGAGTTTAAAGATGAGTTGAATATCTTTTTATATTTTATTGACAGCTTTTACTTTTTTATATTGTTGATTATACATTTGCATATTTTGCCAATGTTTCTATTTTTTTTGTTCCCCTCAGTTATATGAGTTTATTAACAATGTAGCTTTTTATCATGTTTTCCAAATGTTTACTGAATACATAATTGATTTCTTTGACTCTTGTTTTTGTCCCTTTCCGTATCACTGCCTTACTGCTCTTTTCAAATCTGAATATATCCATGAATCTCTTGTATTTAAAAATATCCAGTAACTCTTTTACACATATTAAATTATAAATGCCATAATTGCTGCAGAAATCTCTTCATTGCTTGATTTTTATCTCCCTTGAGCATTTTATTCCTTGTATAACTTCAATTACAGTTATTTTAAACCACTTTTTTGAGATATATTTGACATACCCAAAGCTTATCAGTAGACAAATAAAACTTGGTAAATTTGTAGATAAGTACACATTTGTGAAACTATTATTAAATCTATGCAGTAAACCTATCAACCTCCTCAAAATTTTCTTCTCTCCTTATTTATTACTAGTATTATTTGTGATGACATCACTTAACGTCTAGTGTAATATTATCAATTATGGGCATTGTGGCTGTACAGTACACCTAAAGACTTATTCATCTTATATAAAAACTTCATACATTTTGATTAATCAGTATGTTCCTCTTTTCCCTCCCCTCATCATCTTGTACCCATCCTTTCATTCTCTGCTTCTATGAGCTTAAGTATTTCAGATTCATCAAGTAAATAAGATCATGTAGTATTTGTCCTTAAATGCCTAGCTTATTTCATTTAGCATAATGTCATTCAGTTTCATACATTTTGTTATTAATTGTAGTGTTTTCTTCCTTTTTAAGGAAACAATTTATTGTATGTATATACCATAGTTTTCAAGTCATTCATCCATCAGTAGTTACTCAGGTTGTTCCCATCTTTTAGCTATTGTGAATAATGCTCCAGTGGACATGGAACACCACTTTGAAATGCAGATATCACTCTGAGATCCTCAACTCCTCTGTATACATACCTAAAAGTGAGGATGCTAAACCACACATGGTAGTTCTATTTTTAATTTTTTGAGGAATCTCTCAATTGTTTTTCATAGTGGTTGTACTTCTTTTCCAATTAGAAAAAATTTTGTTTATTTTTCTTAGCCAATTGCTCTGGTTAGGATTATGTTGTTTGAAAGTGGAATAAGTAACATTTATCCTCTTTTTTCTAGATTTTAGAGGAAAACTTTAGTTTTACCAAATGAGTATGAACTCATATTATGGACTTTTCATTTATGACTTTTATTATGTCAAAGTAAATTCCTTGTTCATCCATGTTATTAAGAATTCTTAATCATTAAAAGAAGTTCACTTCTGTAAATTTTATTTTTGCATCTATTGAGATTACCATGTCAGTTTTGATCCTGCATTTTCTTAGTGTAGAGCATTACAGTGGTTGATTTCCAGATGCTGAATCATACTTACCTCTCAGGGACAAATTTCACCTGGTCTTGGTGTATGATTCTCAATTTGATTTGATAATATTTTGAAAATTCGATTTAGTTATATTTTGTTACAGAATTTTGTGTCTGTATTCATTAGGGATATTTTCTTCCTTTGTGGTATCTTTGTCTGGCTTTGTTATGAGGATAGCCTGGCTTCCTAAAAAGAGTATGGAAGTATTCCATCTTAATTTTTGAAAGAGCTTAAGGTTTGCTATTAATTATTTGTTTTGTGAAATTCACCTGTGAGGCCATCTGCTTATAGGTCTTTCTTTGCTGGAAGACATGAACTATTGATTCAATCCTTACTTATTACCAATATGTTTATACTCTCTCTTTGATTCAATCTTAGAATGAAATCATTTCTTCTATGTTGTTCAATTTGTTAATATGTAATTGTTCATAATACTCCTTTTTTATTTCTAGAGTAGTGGTTATAATATCATATTCTACTTCTGATTTTATTTATATTTTCCTCTTTTTTTCTTAGTCTACCTAAGCTTTTATCAGTTTTGTCTATTTTTAAAAATAGCTTTAATTTTGTTGATTTAAAATTTTTTAAATTCTCTATTCACTTCCTGTTTCTGATCTAATTTTTCTCATTTTCTTTCACTTGCAAGCTTTGAGCTTAGTTTGGTTTTCTTTTAGCTTTTGAGGTGGAGTGTTAGGTTGTTCATTGGAAATCTTTTTCTTTTCCTTTCTGTCTTCTTTATTATTCCTCCTCCTCCTCCTTTTTCCTGTGTGTGTGCACGAGCTCGTGTCCTGGAGATTGAACCCAGGGTCTTGTGTATGGTAAGCCCACAGTTTACCACTGAGCTACACTCCAGACCTCAGAATTTAAAAAAAAAAAATTAATATGTGCTTTATGTCTATAAACTTCTCTCTTAGAACTACTTTTTAATTTTTTTGGTATGTTGTGTTTCTTCTTGAGACATATTCTAATTTATTTTTTTTGTTTCTTTCTTGATTTAGTGACTATTCAAATTTGTTATGTAATTTTTATGTAGTTCTGAATTTTTCCATTGTCCTTTTGTTATCTATTTCTAGTTTCATACCCTTATGGTCAGAAGAGATAATTGGAATGATTTTAAACTTCTTAAATTTGTTTTGTGACCTAGAAAATGGTCTGTCCTCAAGAAGAAAACTTGTGGCAGGAATTACCTAGTTGTCTTGTGTGGGTTCTCATTCTGTTTGTGGGCATACTGAAAAAGCAAAAAAATATTAAGTTTAATATTTAAATGTATATATATTTTTCAGGAAATGATATAAAGTAGTTAAACTTTTTTATGTCTTATATAGCTGAAACATGTTAATTCTAATATTAAATGTAGCTGGTAATGTGTTTGGGTACAGAATACTAAGTTAAATGTTATATCCCCTCAAATTGTGTTCTAGATTTTCAGAATATTTGAAAAGTTGAATGACATTTTTGTTTCTTTGTATATGACCTATTTCTTCCTCTTTCTGTACATTACTGTATTCTCTCTCAATACTACTTCAATTTCCCAAGACAGTCAGTATAATAATATGAAAATGTGGTTTTTTTGTTGTTGTTGGTAACAACAACAGTTGTTGATAACAACTGAATATTGAACCCAGGGAGCTCTACCACTAAGCTACATTCCCACTCACCCTCGCCCCCTTTTTAAAAACTTTTCATTTTGAGGTAAGGTCTTGCTGTATTGACAAGGCTGGCTTTGAACTTGGGATTCTCCTACCTTGGCCTCCTGAGCAGCTAGGATTTTGATGTGTGCCACCATACCAGACTGAGGATGTCTTAATGTGAGCCCTTTTCATGTGTGAGACTCCTCAGTGGGTCCTTTCAAACCTGTACGTACTATTACATAATTCAATTATGAAAAACCAATTTGAAGTAGAAGTTATCTGCTTAGAAAAATTCTATTCACATTTCAAATTGAAGTTTAAAAATTAAATTCATTGAAATGAATTTTGACTACCCTTCTCACTTCAAAATCAAAACAAAGTAAAACAAAACACAATACCACCCCAACAACAATCCAGAGCTATTGTTCTACTTTGTACAAATATACATTGTTCTATTTTATAGTTTTCATTTTTTTTACTGCTTATTTGCTTATGAACAATTTTAGAGGGTAGGGTCTATATTTTAAGGAGAAATAATTTTTAAAAAGCTATTTCTAAAACATGTACATATTCATCATTTTGAAATGAACTACATGTTTTTCAGGAAATGAAATTCTCATTGTAAGATATTAAGTACCACAAGAAAGAAAAGCAGGGAGTATTCTGTTTCTTATTGAAGTGGTAAGCAATACTGATGCTTTGGGTGGATGAGTTGGGCTGTTTGTGGACAACTGCTAGGTCCTGTACCTGAGTTTAAAAGGTAAGAAGTTTCCTGGTTTCTATGTGTAATACCCTGAGTGTATTGGGAATATAATTCTGATTTATTGATGAGAATATGTTTCTGTGGACATTAGCAGGAGGCCAGCCTTTTGCATCAAAATGTCTAGGTACCTGAGCAACATAATTCACTCCTTCCATGGTGAGTGAAACAAAAGCAAAATGAAAAGCAGAGACTAAAGACAGTTTACCTGGAACTATCTCAGGAGAAACTGGTTGTTTAAATAAAGTATACATACAGACTCACAAACACTGTTGGAGCTCTTGTGTGAATAAAGTGTTTAATATACACTTCTTATTCTCCTAAGCAATGAAGTCAGATAATTCTAAAATATAAAAAAATATTTCAATTTTTAAAATTATGTAGCTTTTTTACAACACCTAAAAAGATACTGTGCCTAATTCCAATGATGCCTATGTACAAAGTAATCACAAAACAAACACCTATGTTGGGTTGGGTGATAATATCTGATTCCACCATTTGTTTTCTCTCATCTCCCACCTTTCCTAATGCATAATTGACAGAAATGTATATATTTGAGGTGTACAAAATGTTCTTTTGATACACATGTACATTGTGAAATGATTCCATTATCAAGCTATACTAACATACCTATTACCTTTCATAGTTACTTTTTTTTCCTATAGCAAGGACATATAAAATCTGTTTTTAACAAATGTGAAGTTTACAATACCATATTATTAATCATAGTCACCACACTGTATATTAGATATCCAAAAATATCCATCCTGTCTAAATGAAATGTTGTACTCTTTGATCAATTTCTCTTCATTTTCCCCACCATCAGTTCCTGGCAACTATCATTCTGCTTTCTGCCTTTTCTCTTTTTTAGATTAAACATATAGATGAGATCACATAATGTAGATTTGTTTTTCTGTGTTTGACTTGTTTGTTTTAGCACAATGACCTCCAGGTTCATCTATGTTGTTGCAAAGAACAGGATTTCCTTCTTTTTAATGGCTTAATAATATTGCACTGTACTGAAGGAATTAAGAATATATTTCCACAAAGTATACGTCTCTGGTGTATTGACTATTTAGAATCAAAGGCACTTTAAAATCAGCAGATCCAAGAAGATCACTCTAACTTCCAGTATGTTTCTCAAAGGCAGGAGATAAAATTCCCCTGTGCAAGATGTCCTTCCGATACCAAAAAGAATTACATTCTTATGAAGGACTGCAAGTTGAAAACAAGAGGATTCTGAAAAGATGAGTAATTTTTTAAGCCTCCCTTCATAATTTAGATGTTTTATTATAACGTAGCATTTCTTTGTCCAATTCAATCTATGAATGATTCTTTGTGCAATACAGTATGTAGTGCTTGAGTCTAACCACTTCCTGAGTCTTCATTTTCTTACGAAAACTTCCATACCACGTTAAGCTGACTCCTGAAATTGGTATGTTGTTCTTCTTCCTTATTGGGAATAAGGACTAACCATTATATAAAAGATGTTAAGCAACTATTTGAGTTAAACTTTCCAAGCCTAATTGGCAGAATATGACTAGTTTCCCAACATGCGGAAGATGAGGTGTTATTAGGTTGAAGGAATGTGTGAATATTTTGTATTTCTAGTTGTTAAAGTTAATAGATTAACTATTATAGTTGATGGCCACTGCTGGATACCACACTCAGCAGCTGCCAAGTGTGACTATAGAACAGTATGTTTATTGAAAGCAAATTGTGACAAAGAAACTGTAATTGTTCTTGTAATGGCTTCTGAGTTTCTGGGTTTAGATAACAATAAATTAATTGGCAAATCTAAAATTCTTAGAGGCAAAATCCAGAGAATAATCCAAAGCCATTAATAGCTTTGGTTCCTTGCTATGCTGAGGTCTTTGCCTCAGTACCCTGTATCCCCACCCTGTTCCCTTATTTTGCTTTTCTTTTTTTTCTGATTTAGGAGACTAAAGTTTCCATTTATCTTATTTCTAAAAAGATGGAATTAGATATGCCCCAACTGATTTTACTTTTATGATAACATTTTCCATGATTGAATACAAATACTGGCTTACATGTTTATCTTATATATCTGTCTCTGAAATTCTTGGAGAAGCAGCTGAATTATCAGGATAGAATGAGTTACAAAGTCCTAGTATGAACCAGTCAAAATTTCTTGCGAATTGCACATAACCTCTTTATGAACTTCAGGATTAAATTTGAAAACTTTGATTCTGTATTGAATCCATCCACATTTTCTTAGATTGACAGATCATAATATGATGCATTGGAGATGCCTAGGACTTTACCTGCTTGCATTAGACTAGTAAATATATCAAGTTTCATAGAATTCCTTGGCCTGTTGATTGGCTTATACTTTGGTTCTTCAAAATAACATTTGTCAATATATTGACTAAGGATCATCTGCATTTGAATTTTCTTGTTAGGTTTTACAATTATTGGTTTCTTTATCCAAGTGTTAAGTTCTATTATACTGTAATTTCACAGATATATGATGAGAATTTTGAATTAGTGTACATGCCTGAGAAACACTGTGCAGATATGAAGCATAATTATTTCTATGAGCTCACAAGTGTGATTTGATTGCAGAACTGGAAATTGAATGTTGGAAACTCATTTTTTTTTCCTATCAATGATTACCAGAATACCTGAAATGAATAAAGAGAAAATTTATTACAAATACCCAGCTATAATATTATTTCTTTTTTTCCCTCTCTCTCCAAACAAATGACACTAGTTGTGCCTCGTCATTACTCTGTATTTTCCATGAGGAAGAAATGGTTTCATGGTTTTTATAAAATGAAGGACATGCCACCCAAAATATTGCAAGTTGAAGGAATTCAAGAAAGTTCCTGCAGAAGCAGGGAAGTCTGTCTGACCCTACCCTCTACAGCTTCCCTGAAGCAGGTCATAATACCTAGGAAGTATTTTCTGACTTTCCCCTGAAGCTAGTTACAAGAACTCCATATAATAGGTGTCCTCTGTAAACCCAGAGGAAAGGAATCTTTATCTCTGAAGATCTTGTTTTCAAAGACAGAAGGATCTGAAAAAACAGGTTTGCCAGTTTAAAAAAAAAAAAAAAAAACAGGTTTGCCATGTTCCCCGCTTTTTATTACCATTAGCACTATTATATTTCTCTATGACTATGCACTCTTCTTTAAAAACTACTATAAAATGTGCTATGTCTTTGGGTGTTGCATCACATGTAAAACAGTATTACCAAGTTGTCTTTTGTTATAGGGGCCTTAGCCATCAACCTAAGATTGGTGAAGAACAAATATTTTTCCTCACCTATAGTTTCAAAAAATCACTATTGATTAGTGATGCACACTCATCATTGTTACTTACATGGAGCAATGGAATTATTTAATCACAAAGACAGATTTACCAAACAGCCAAAGAGAACATTAACAATAACTTACATCCACTTTTGGGCTCTTTCTTTTATTATACTCATTTATCTTAATTTTGTGTCTCCTTTAATATTTTTGGTAATTTTATCTTAAGTGTATATACCTAAACAAGAAATTACTTAATTTTAATTGTTTTAAAATTCAATAAACTAGTACAGATTGAATAGGCTTTATTCTATTTTAGAGTTTTTGGGAATATTTACATAGACTTTAGTAGTTTAACTTCCCTAATATGAAAATTTGAACTCTAAAATGTTCTGAAATCTAAAACTTTTCAGCAGCAAGTTTCAGATTTCAGAACATTTTGAATTTGAGGTATTTGAATTAAGGATGAGCAACCTGTATCATTCTCATGAAACTTCTTATTCATTTATTATTAATTAATTATAATTCACTATTATTTAATAAATAATAAGTATTATTGTTAATAATAATCATAATGACTAATTATAATGAATAATAATTCACTTATTATTTTACTCATTGTTGTGGGTATCTATTCATTTACTTTTACTGCTGCATAATGTATTATTTGAGTATACTAACATTTCAATCTTATTGTCTTTTCAGTAAGTGTTTTGAAAGTTTACAGTTTTATTCTGTTATATACAATTTCCAGTAATACAAATGTATATATACCTCCTGAGGCACATGTGAAAAAATTTCTCATACATACATTGGGACAGAAGGTTGGGTCATGGGTATGCATATCTTCAAATTTACTCAATAATACCACTATCAGCAAGGTAGAAGAGACCATGTTTATTTTGTATATTTACTAGTAAAGTTTAATTCTAATCAGGATATCTAATTTCTCCCCTACCTTTTGGTAATTTTTCAGAATATTTCTCCTGTGTTACTAACTTGTAGTAGCAGCACGGGATACTGATAAGTATCCGTTAGGTCAAAAATAAGTATCCAATAATATCAAAATTCTGGGTTGACTACTGCTAACTATGATTTCTTAAGCAAATCTTTTAATCTATTTTGGCTTTATTTCTTCATCTATAAATGAGCCTATTACTAGTAGCTATTTCACAGATTTGTTATGAGAGTAAAACTAGAATGTGCTTCTTGAAGAATTTCTAGTGCAGAGAAATTAGATATAACTTTTGTAATTTATTGGCTGCTATTTTTTTCTAGTTTAGCTATTATTATTAGTGTTTTCGACTTGGTTAGATTTACTTATGCTTCCTGATTTCTCTGTTTACCAGTGCTTCTTGTATCCCACTCCTTCATTAACATAAACTTCTAATCTTCCTGAATTGTCTTCTAATTGCTTTTTTGATAAATATATGTGAAAGGAAATTTATTAAAAACTGAAAATGTTTTTCTTTTGCTTTGCTTGGTTTGTGATTTAGCTATGCATAGAATTTTAGATTGAATATTTTAATTCAGTACTTTAAGGATGCATTGTCACCTCCCTCTATTGCTGTTAATGAGTACTGCTTATTTATTTGTTTGTTTGTTTATTTATTTATTTATTTATTTGCACCAGAGATGGAAGCCAGGGCTTTGCGAATGCTAGACAAGCACTCTGCCACTGAGCCACACCCCTAGCTCAGATGAGCAGCATGGCAACAATCTGCTTTTGTTTACTTGTTTACTGGGCACCTTTGAAATGTTTGCTGTGTTTTTCTATCTGATTACCTCAAAATATTATGCATTATACATATTCTTGAATATAAGACTTTATGTTTTATGGTAATTGTGAATAATTTTCAGCCATTATGGTGTTCTTCCTATAAACTAGTTTATCATATATTTCCTGTAACATATCACAGCATACAATTTTATGGCTTTAGTAGCTAAAGAAACTGAAGGTTGGGCTGAGGATATAGCTTAATTGGTAGAGTGCTTGCCTTGCATGCACAAGGCTCTGGATTCAATTCTCAGCACCAAAAAAAAAAAAAAAAAAAAAAGAAAAAAAGAAACTGAGTTCAAAAGTTAAATGCTTTTGCTAATATCAACATTAACAAAAAAATTGAGTAACAATAATAAATCAATAGATGAAT
This sequence comes from Marmota monax, assembly GCF_021218885.2. Lineage (NCBI taxonomy): Eukaryota > Metazoa > Chordata > Mammalia > Rodentia > Sciuridae > Marmota > Marmota monax. Next base: position 285,368 of record NW_026693153.1, read on the forward strand.
ATGTGAGTAATAAGGATAATAATTATTAAGGCTTATGATCATTTTCATCTTATTAAATACCAAGCCAGATAGAAAATTTGTTTGAAACATGAGATTATCCTGAATAAAAAAAATCTATTGAATATCACAAGATACTGTTCTACCTCTGGTACCAGCTGCTGAAGTTACAGTGGGAGAAGTTTGTTTCAGTGGCAGATCTGAAGCTGTTAGGAAGGTTCCAGGAGAGAAGATTGGTTGTGTATACAGGTTTTAGTTGGTCTTGCTGTCCATCAGTGATTCTGGTTCAAGCCTTCAAATGATCATCCTCTGTAATGGGAAGACATGACCATGTCCTAATCTCCAGAACCTATGAATATTATTTACTATGGCAAGAATTATGATTAAGTTAAAGATTTTAAGAAGAAAATCTTATCAAGGATGATAAGTAGGATTTAATTGACATATATTTTTCTGACTGAAAGAAAGAGAAAGTTTTTTGAGTGAAAAATAGGAGATAATGGGACCATCGAGTGGTATGGCCACAAGCTGAGGACCACCTGGATTCACCAGACTGGGAATTTCAAAGGCACCATGGCCCTGCTGAGATTTTGAGTTTAGACTTTTGGTCTTCAGAACTGTGAGAGAATACATTTGGTATTTTTAGACACCAAGTTTGTAGGAAAGTAATATATCCCCCATTAAATAATTTGGGGTTAGTTTTCTATTTCTACTATAGTTTTTCAAAGTTTTATCATTATTCCTCATGGTTGACACTGCTGTGAGCTTGGAGAATGTGATAGAATGTGTGATGGGGAGAATGTGCAACTAAGGGAACTTGACTGTAGATCTGATTTGGGGAGGCTGGGTTGCCTTGGATAGAGATGTCTCTAAACCACATTTACACAAGGAAAGAGGGTGATTCCATTGAGTAGCTGGAAGTGTTTTGCTTAAAAGATAAGCTGGTTTGGGAACTAGACAGTGTAGATTGTTGATAGGCAAGAGGCACAGGACACTCCATGGGACATTCAGAATCTTACACACATTGTTTTGTAGTCTCACTTTGTCATTTTAATTGACTCAAACCATATTGGAGATTCTAAGTATCAATAGCTTCTTTCAAGGCACTCCTCAGACTCGCAAATTCACATCAGAGGAGAAAAAAAAATCTTCTGCTTCTTTAACTGGAGAGGAGGGTACATGGGTGTTTTTTAAATTGTGTGATAATATCTCATATTATTTCACAAATATTCATATTTTCTGACCATGTAATATATTTTTAAACATTCCCTGTTAGCAAAAGTTACAACTGAAATCGACAATAATTTCTATTTCTCTTAGAAATACTAGTCCATGCCTTTAAGTGGTTGCTTTGTGCACATTATGTTTGTATGGTGTTTGCAAGTAAGTCTGAATAATATTAAATAACAATATCTTACATCCTCTACTGCTGCAGATCCCAGATGTGGGTTGACACTTCCACTTCAGTTCCTGATTTTGGAAGATCTCCCTAGCCCACTTAGTTATTAGGACAGGATCCCAGATTGGCTTCAAATGAGAATCATGTGGATCCACTTTAGAAACTATAAGCATGATTTATCTATCTATGCAAGGTGATTTTCATGGGAAGTTGCATTGTTTTTCTAGACAGACATTATAAGACCATCTCTGATGTGATACATGCAATACACCCTGGAGTTAATGGACACAGAATTAACATAGGTGGCACTTAACAGGTATTCAATATATTATCATTCATTTTAATCATTAATTTTAGTTTTGAATTTAATTTTCAAGGTGTAAAGGATATAAACAACCAAGGCATATATGCCAGGATTTCTGGTGTAACCTGTTGAACCTTGGCATTTTTCTTTGAGATGTGACTAAGAAGGCTTAGTCTATCTGCACTGATTCTGCATGCTTTATGTGGGGAAGCTGCTGTACTGAAGCACAGAGTTTAGTAAGACACATCAAGGTGCCCCTAGAGACATCCCATCCCCTATTTTACTATCCTAGAGACATCCCTCCCCATCCCATTCTTCATATGGAAACCTTAACTGCTTTCCAACACCTCTACTTAGGAGTCACTCAGTCTACGTTTGAAGATCCTGCTAAATAGTTCATCGTCCCCTCCTTTTCATGGATGTCATGGGTTAGAGTCCTGACACATCTTAACTGAGTCTTTGGCTCAAGGTCTCACATGGATGCCCACAAGGTGGGGTCAGGCTATGCTCCTCCCCAGAGCTTGCTCTTGTCTTCCTGACTCATTGGTGGTTGTCAGAATCCAGCTACTTGCAGCTGTAAGACTGGAGGCCCTTGTTTCCTTGCTGATTGTGGTGGAGACCACCTCAGGCCCTCCCTGACACTGGGTATCTCACTGCACAGCAGCTCCCTTCTTCCAGACGCCTTTTCAGGCATCATCTTTTCATCTATCTGTCTATTTTCTCTTTTTGCAACTCCATTTACACATATATTGAGTTTTTGCATTTAATTCTCCTTGTCTCTTAAATCCTCTTTATGTTTTCCTATCTCTTTATTTCTCTAGGCTGCATGCTGGCCATAAGTTTTTTCATATTTTTCTTGCAGGTAGCTAAGTCTTTGTATTTAACTTTTATTTTTTAACAATTCATTGAGTTTTTAAATTTTAATTGCTATATTTATCATTCCTAAATATTATATTTTGTTTTCTAATATCTGTTTTCTCATGCTTTTTATTTCTTGGAATTTCTTTTAATTTTAAAATTTTTATTATCTTTATTTACTTAATCATTTCTGTGTACATCACTTTCCACATTTTTATATGTAGTGTTTTTGTTTTTTTTTTTACAAAAAAGTGTTAATTATAACATCACAAAATTTCTCCATTCCCCCAAATAATGCTTCCACCCAATTTTTGCTTTCTTTGGTATTGTATTATATTGTATCTTATCTAAATGAAAGCAAAAATCATCTTACACATTTTCCAATGGTACAATTTTTCTATATTTCCAGTTTTGGTTATGGCAATATAATTTGCCCAATAGCTCAAGTAGATACACTGAAGTCATGTTAACTCTTTTCTCTCAATAACCTATCACATCCAAATAGTTCTAAATCCTGGAAGTTTATTTCTTAATTTCCTCTGGAATACTTCTCTCTTTTTTTTTCTCACTGCCAATTGCCTGTCCCTGAAATATATTAACAAAGCATACTAGTTCTCTGCCTCCAAATTTTCTCTCATTCAGTTGATCTCCCCAAAATTTTTACAATTTTATTAAATAAAATCTGCATTTTATGTTTTGTCTTTTTCTAGCTTCCTGTTTTTTGAACGATGAAAAGCAGGCCCTTGAACTCAGCATAAAAGGCATCATTTGTCCCTATAACCCCGACAAAGTCTATTTAGCCCTACTCCTTGGAGTGCTCTTTTTGACTAGGACTTATCTTTGGCTCTGTCCTTGGCCATTTGGTTTTAATTTCAGCAATGATCCTGCTGGGTCAGATTAGTGAAAATTTCCCACCCTGATCATAGACCTCATTCCTGATGCTCAATACCTGATTGCCCTGGCTTGCCTTCATCAGGAATCTGTCTAGAGTTGGCTAGTCAGAGTCCACTTTATTGGTGATATTTCTACTTGGGAATTTTCTATCCACTATCTCTATCATAATCATTGACTATAAATGCCCTCTTGTCTTTGTAATGGGAATGGAGCTCAGTTCTATTGCTTTTTCTGTATTGCATTTTCTGCTGAATAAAATCAACCTTTGCTATTTGCTTTCTGTCAGTTCTTTTTTCTTTTCTTTTTTTTTTGACACCTTCCCAGTTTGTTTCCTTAGCACTTCTTGATTATCTATGGCCCAATTCTTTAAATACCTACAATTCTTTACCTGTGTTTCCTCTTAATATTTACCATACTGTTATACTTCTTAGTCTCTTTGATGCATATAGTTTTCTTTGTTGTCCTTTTGTCAACTTCTGTTTATTTTTTACAACCAACTAAACATCCTTTCTTGTCATGCTTTTCCTGACTCCTGTCCATTCTGTACTACCATAGCATCATGTGCAGACCATTTTTTATATTACATCTTAGTCACATATCCATTTCTTCCTCTAAATTATGAACAAAACTGCACTACCCAAGTCTTTGTATGATTTTCCCACTTAGTACCTAATACATTGTACTTAAATGAAATAAAAAATCCATTGAAGTTTGCCTACATTACTGAGTGCAGAGAACAATTAAGTAGTTAATTATATTCTGTACCCTGTGCTCTGGCACATTTAGCAGAGATGAATCTGTGGAGCAAAGTGTTTGTAAATGAAATTGGAAATTGAACCATATTATTTTCCACGTTGCAAGTTCTCTTCTTTTGATAAATTGTCAATTATTCTTATCTGTGTTTTATCTCATCCATAACAAAACAGAAAATAATCATTATGCAAATCAAACAGTTTATGTACTGTGGTGTATATACTATTTATAAAAACATTGTCCAGAATTATTTTATAAAGAATGTAATCTAAATAATTATTGAAAATTGTGGCTTCAGAACTTCTTAGACTATTGGGTATATTATATCAGTAAAATGAACAGTATTCACCCTTTCCTTCTGAGAACTAACTTGAAACATTTTCTTGAAATGATTGATGTATTGAGGACACAAAGTCTAGTCAGTAGTTTAGGAATTCCTAACTTTATATAATTTTCACTTATTAAGAATTGTTTTTGTTGTCTACTATTTTTCTTCTTAGGTACAACTTAAGAACCATCATATTGAATGACTCAAAGGACAGGCTGAGAACTATTGTACTTATGATCAAAATATCTACTTTGTTTCTCTTATTCTTGTTTTTTTCTATTCTTCTCCTCCTCCTTAGGAGACGTCTTAAGCAATTTTTAGATAGTTGAAACAGGCAATTCTGCTGAAAGATTAGCTGATATTGACATTTATAACATGAGCTCTATCATACATAGTTATTTGAATAAGATAAGTCTGACTAATAATGGATGATTCAGTAAATTTTACATAAATAAAATCAATTTATTTTTTTAATTTTTTTATTATTTTTTTATTATTGGTTTTTCAAAACATTACAAAGCTCTTGACATATCATATTTCATACATTTGATTCGAGCAGATTATGAACTCCCATTTTTACCCCGTATACATATTGATTGCAGATTCACATCAGTTCCACATCCACTTTTTAAAATACTGCCATACTAGTGTCTGTTGTATTCTGCTGCCCTTCCTATCCTCTACTATACCCCCTCCCCTTCCCTCCCCTCTCCTCCCATCTTCTCTCTCTACCCCATCTACTGTAATTTATTTCTCTCTCTTGTTTTTTTCCCCTTTCCCCTCACTTCCTCTTATATGTAATTTTGTATAACAATGAGGGTCTCCTTCCTTTACCATGCAATTTCCCTTCTCTCTCCCTTTCCCTCCCCACTCTCATCCCTGTTTAATGGTGATCTTCTTCTCATGCTCTTTCTCCCTATTCTGTTCTTAGTTGCTCTCCTACATCAAAGATGACATTTGGCATTTGTTTTTTAGGGATTGGCTAGCTTCACTTAGCATAATCTGCTCTAGTGCCATCCATTTCCCTGCAAATTCCATGATTTTGTCATTTTTTAGTGCTGCGTAATACTCCATTGTGTATAAATGCCACTTTTTTTTATCCATTCATCTATTGAAGGGCATCTAGGTTGGTTCCACAGTCTAGCTATTGTGAATTGTGCTGCTGTGAACATCGATGTAGCAGTATCCCTAAAGTACACTCTTTTAAGGTCTTCAGGGAATAGTCCGAGAAGGGCAATAGCTGGGTCAAATGGTGGTTCCATTCCCAGCTTTCCCAGGAATCTCCATACTGCTTTCCAAATTGGCCGCACCAATTTGCAGTCCCACCAGCAGTGTACAAGTGTACCCTTTTCCCCACATCCTCGCCAACACTTGTTGTTGTTTGACTTCATAATGGCTGCCAATCTTACTGGAGTGAGATGGTATCTTAGGGTGGTTTTGATTTGCATTTCTCTGACTGCTAGAGATGGTGAGCATTTTGTCATGTACTTGTTGATTGATTGTATGTCTTCCTCTGAGAAGTGTCTGTTCAGGTCCTTGGCCCATTTGTTGATTGGGTTATTTGTTATCTTATTGTCTAATTTTTTGAGTTCCTTGTATACTCTGGATATTAGGGCTCTATCTGAAGTGTGAGGAGTAAAAATTTGTTCCCAGGATGTAGGCTCCCTATTTACCTCTCTTATTGTTTCTCTTGCTGAGAAAAAACTTTTTATTTTGAGTAAGTCCCATTTGTTGATTCTTGTTATTAACTCTTGTGCTATGGGTGTCCTATTGAGGAATTTGGAGCCCGACCCCACAATATGTAGATCGTAGCCAACTTTTTCTTCTATCAGATGCAGAGTCTCTGATTTGATATCAAGCTCCTTGATCCATTTTGAGTTAACTTTTGTGCATGGTGAGAGAAGGGGATTCAGTTTCATTTTGTTGCATATGGATTTCCAGTTTTCCCAACACCATTTGTTGAAGATGCTATCCTTCGTCCATTGCATGCTTTTAGCCCCTTTATCAAATATAAGATAGTTGTAACTTTGTGGATTAGTCTCTGTGTCCTCTATTCTGTACCATTGGTCCATCCGCCTGTTTTGGTACCAGTACCATGCTGTTTTTGTTACTATTGCTCTGTAGTACAGTTTGAAATCTGGTATCGCTATACCTCCAGATTCACACATCCTGCTTATATTTGCTTTTGCTATTCTGGGTCTTTTATTTTTCCATATGAATTTCATGATTGCTTTATCTATTTCTACAAGAAATGCCGTTGGGATTTTGATTGGCATTGCATTAAACCTATAGAGAACTTTTGGTAATATCGCCATTTTGATGATGTTAGTTCTGCCTATCCATGAACAGGGTCTATTTTTCCATCTTCCAACATCTTCTTCTATTTCTCTCTTTAGGGTTCTGTAGTTTTCATTGTATAACTCTTTCACCTCTTTTATTTGGTTGATTCCCAAGTATTTTATTTTTTTTGAGGATATTGTGAATTGGGTGTTTTTCCTCATTTCCGTTTCAGAAGTTTTGTTGCTGATATACAGAAATACCTTTGATTTATGCGTGTTGATTTTATATCATGCCACTATGCTGAATTCATTTATTAGTTCTAGTAGTTTCTTTGTAGACCCTTTTGGGTCTTCTAGGTATAGAATCATATCATCTGCAAATAGTGATAATTTAAGTTCTTCTTTTCCTATTTTGATGCCTTTAATTTCTTTCGTCTGTCTAATTGCTCTGGCCAGTGTTTAGAGAACTATATTGAATAGAAGTGGTAAGAGAGGGCATCCCTGTCTTGTTCCAGATTTTAGAGGGAATGCCTTCAATTTTTCTCCATTCAGAATGATGCTAGCCTGAGGCTTAGCATAGATAGCTTTTGCCATGTTGAGGTAAGTTCCTGTTATCCCTAGTTTTTGTAATGTTTTGAACATAAAGTGATGCTGTACTTTGTCGAATGCTTTTTCTGCATCTATTGAGATGGTCATATGGTTCTTATCTTTAAGTCTATTGATGTGGTGAATAACATTTATTGATTTCCGTATATTGAACCATCCTTGCATCCCAGGGATGAATCCTACTTGATCATGGTGCACAATTTTTTTGATGTGTTTTTGTATCCGATTCGCCAGAATTTTATTGAGGATTTTTGCATCTAGGTTCATTAGAGATATTGGTCTGTAGTTTTCTTTCTTTGAGGTGTCTTTGTCTGGTTTCCGAATCAGGGTGATGTTGGCCTCATAGAATGAATTTGGAAGAGCTCCCTCTTTTTCTATTTCCTGAAATAACTTGAAAAGTATTGCTATTAATTCTTCTTTAAAGGTTTTGTAAAAGTCCGCTGTATACCCATCCGGTCCTGGGCTTTTCTTGGTTGGTAGTCTTTTGATTGCTTCTTCTATTTCATCCATTAACATTGGTCTGTTCAAATTGTGTGAATCCTCCTGACTCAGTCTGGGCAAATCATATGACTTAAGAAATTTATCGATGTCTTCACTATCTTCTATTTTATTGGAATATAGGTTTTCAAAATAATTTCTAATTGTCTTCTGTATTTCTGTAGCATCTGTTGTGATATTGCCTTTTTCATCCCATATGTTAGTAATTTGAGTTCTCTCTCTTCTTCTCTTCATTAGCATGGCTAAGGTTCTGTCAATCTTATTTATTTTTTCGAAGAACCAACTTTTAGTTTTGTCAATTTTTTCAATAGTTTCTTTTGTTTCAATTTAGTTGATTTCCACTCTGATTTTAATTATTTCTTGCCTTGTGCTACATTTGCTGTTGTTTTGCTCTTCCTTTTCTGGGGCTTTGAGATGAAGTGTGATCTCATTTATTTGTTGGTTTTTTCTTTTTTTGAGGAATGAAATCCAGGTGATGAATTTCCCTCTTAAAACTGCTTTCATTGTGTCCCATAGATTCCGATATGTTGTGTCTGTATTTTCATTTATCTCTAAGAATTTTTTTATTTCCTCCTTTATGTCTTTTGTAACCCATTGATCATTCAGTAATTCAGTAACATATTGTTCATTTTCCATGTGATGGAGGATTTTTCCTTCCTTCTTTTATCATTGATTTCCAGTTTCATTCCATTATGATCAGATAAAATGCATGGTATTATCTCCACCCCTTTATATTTACTGAGGGTTGCCCTATGGCATAATATATGGTCTATTTTTGAGAAGGATCCATGTGCTACTGAGAAAAAAGTATATCCACTTGATGATGGTTGATATATTCTATATATGTCAGTTAAGTCTAGGTTATTGATTGTGATATTGAGTTCTATAATTTCTTTATTCAACTTTTGTTTGGAGGATCTGTCCATTGGTGAGAGAGGTGTGTTGAAGTCACCCATAATTATTGTGTTGTGGTCTATTTGATTCTTGAACTTGAGGAGAGTTTGTTTTATGAACGTTGCAGCACCATTATTTGATGCATAAATATTGATAATTATTATGTCTTGTTGGTGAATGGTTCCTTTTAACAGTATATAATGTCCTTCCTTATCCATTTTGATTAACTTAGTCTTGAAGTTGATTTTATTCGATATGAGGATGGCTACCCCTGCTTGCTTATGAGGACAATGTGCGTGGTATGTTTTTTCCCAACCTTTCACCTTCAGCCTGTGTATGTCTTTTCCAATCAGATGTGTCTCCTGGAGGCAGCATATTGTTGGATTTGTTTTTTTAATCCATGTTACCAGCCTATGTCACTTTATTGGAGATTTTAAGCCATTAACGTTTAGAGTTACTATTGATATATGGTTTGTAGTTCCAGACATGTTTGATTATTTATCTTTTTTTTTAATTGGTTTGTTTCTCCATGATTAGCTTTCCCCCCACCCTCTGTCTTTACTGAGGTACTTCCCACTGTTGGTTTTGGTTATTGTTTTTCATTTCTTCCTCATGTAGTGTTTTGCTCAAGATGCTTTGCAATGCTGGTTTTCTGGCTGCAAATTCTTTTAACTTTTGTTTATCATGAAAGATTTTTATTTTGTTGTCGTACCTGAAGCTTAATTTTGCTGGATACAAAATTCTTGGATGGCATCCATTGTCTTTCAGTGTTTGAAATATGTTGTTCCAGGATCTTCTCGCTTTCAGCATCTGTGATGAAAAATCCATTGTTAACCTAATTGGTTTACCCCTGAATGTAATCTGCCTCCTTTCTCTTGTAGCTTTTAATATTTTCTCTTTGTTCTGTATATTGGATATCTTCATAACAATGTGTCTTGGCGTTGGTCTACTGTGATTTTGTATGCTCGGTGTCCTGTATGCATCTAAAATTTGTGCATCCATTTCCTTTTTTATTTCTGGAAAGTTTTCTATAATTATTTCATTCAGCAGGTTGCTCATTCCCTTGGTTTGAACCTCTATACCTTCCTTTATCCCGATGACTCTTAAGTTTGTTTTTTTTTATGTTATCCCATATCTCTTGTATGTTTTTCTCATGATTTTTTACCAGCCTTTCTGAGTTGGCTAGACTCTTTTCAAGATGATATATTTTGTCTTCATTATCTGTCGTTCTGGATTCTACTTGCTCCACTCTGTTAGTGATACTCTCATTTGAGTTTTTAATTTGGTTTATAGTTTCCTTCATTTCTAGAATTATTGTTTGATTTTTTTATAATCTCTATCTCCTGATAAAGATGCTTATTTGCTTCTTTTATCTGTTTATGTAATTCATTTTCAATGTGTTCTTTCATTGTTTGAATTTGCTGTCTCATATCCTCTTTAAGATTCCATTCCATCTGTCTAAGGTAGTCCTTGAGTTCTTTATTTGACAATTTTTCTGATGCCTCTAGGTCCTCCTGAATATTTAGGCTGTTCTGCAATGTTTGTACTCCTTTTCTTCCTTGCTTTTTCATGCTGCTCATGTTACTTCTTGTTCTGTTTGACTGCTGAGTTACTATTTACTCCTATAAATGTATTTGATGCTTGGGAGGAAAGGTATTAGAAGGGAAGGGAAGAAGTCACTAAAGAGAATGAGAGTAAGCAGGTAGAATTCAAGGAAGGGGGAATAAGGAAATTGAAAAGAAATGAAAAGACAAAAGAAAAAAATAGGAAATAAAAAAAGAAAGAAAAACATTTAAAAAATAATAAAAATTAAAAATAAAAAAAATAATAAAAAAATTTGAAAAATGAAAATGAGGAAAAAAACCCAAATAATTTAAAAAAACTTAATAAATGCAGTCTTAGAGTTTGATTAACTTCTCTTCCAGTAGGTGGAGCTGTGCCCACCAGGCCAAGCTTCTCCTCTCAATAGGTTGGAACCAATCACTGTGCAGCAGCTCCTCCTCCCAGACTGGGCGGGTCTCCAATCCTGAGTGCCTAGGGCCTTCTCTTGTGTCTAGTCACTTCCCCACTTTTCCTCAAGCCAGGCCCTACTCACCCGTGACGTTCACCATAATACTGGCTACACACCAGGTCTGCTGCTCCCGGGAGCCCTATTTTCTTGAACGACTGGGCACACTCTCCCTGTTTGCCATTCCCTCAGACCCTAAGTTTGTGGAGCTTGGGGCTGAGAACACTCAGCGTATTTTTCTTGCCCTCCGGTAGCCACGCCCCTGGTAGTTGGTGCAAGAGACCTCAGTTGTCAGCACTGGTGGGAGAGGTAGCCGGGGGTTCTGTGCCGCGAGTCCCTCACCACTCCTGATTCCCTCGGTCTGAGTATCTCGCTCACAGGAGAGCTGGGAGGGGCCCTTGAGGTTTCCTGGCTGTGTGGAGAGGGAGGGCTAGGGGGTTACACACCTGCTGCCGCTGGTTTCAATGAAGTTATCTCCTCCACCACATTCTGGTGACATCAGTTCTCTGCCATGGTGGTATCCCATGCAAATGGTGACAGTTCGTTCCCTTTTCCGGGTGACCAATGCAACGGGTGGGTCCTGACTGGCTCTCCGAAGCCTCGTCTCAATCCTGTGGCCACTGCCTATGAAGGCTCGGTTGGTGTTAACCTCCGCAGGTTCAAAAAGGCCGACCAGTTGTTTCAGCAGGATCGTTTAGTGCTGAGTCACAGTGGTTTGTCTGCGAGACGCAGGCGAACGGGAGCTTAAATTCAGCCGATTCGGGCTCTGTGTGTGTTCTGAGAGGCCCAGACTGTTCGCCCCAGATCCACGTCAGCTCAGCATTGCCTAGTGATCCTGAGCAAACAGCATTTAGACGGTTTAAGACTCCCTATGCCCGCACAGCTGAAGAGGTCAGAGACTTGATCTGTCTGCGCCCGCCGCCATGTTCAATAAAATTAATTTAAATTAACACAATATTAAAATGACTTTAAAACATGAATGCTAATATCAATTATTTGAAGCAATAGTTAAAGTTGATTCATAAAAATTGGCCCTAAGGGTAGCAGATTTTGTATAGACTGCTCCTTCAGAGGTATGAAAACTGGAAGATAGTCCTTAGCTAAAATTTCAGAAAATGGTCACAGAAATGGGTTTCCGTGAAAGACTAAGCTCCTTGAATTTTTGGGCAAAGAGAATTCAAGGAAATGAACTCATTGCTATGCAACTGCTAGTCCAAATTTTATTGAAATGAATATAGTTCTCTTATCAAAATAAACACGAGATGAATTCTGGTGCTTAGAATTCTGGTGCTATCGGCGGTGCTATTGGCTTTCCTTGTAGCCAGCCAATAAACGATGCTGAAAGAACGCAGACTAGAATCTAATGAATTTTATGCCAAGCAATCACAGAGGTTCATATTTTCCACTGTCATCCTATTTATGGAGGGATATTTTAAAAAGTTATTGATACAGAAAAGTCTATAGAATTCCTAATGTTTGATTAAGCCTGCCCCCACCCCCCCCCAAAAAAAAGACTATCTGTTTGAGCTGCAGTTTCTCTAGTTTCTGTGTTTGTGTTTATTCTGAGGATAAAAATTGTCAGAAATTGTAAAGAAGGGGTGCCTTTTTGCTAGTGCTAGATTAGTTTTAGAGGTATTTACTTTAGCACAGAGCTGCTGGTAAAAGTCCCAAGTTGACTCATCATTCAGTACAGAGATGCAGTTAGAGCTTTTATCCTGAATGCACTGCTGCAAGCAGAGAAACATGAAACAAAATAATCTCTTATTGAGTGGGGAGAGTGTTTTTATTTACCAGAAAAGAATGTCAACTAAAATACTAAGCACCTTCACTCACAAGAACTCAAAACTCCAGATAGCTTTGGCTGAAAGTACCTGTTCAAAATAAAATCACATCAGACTGTCTTTTTGGAGGGCCAATAACAAAGGATTTGATGAAAAAACATGTGTGCAAGCATCTTAGGAACAGAAAGCAAGCATTGATTACAATGCATCATTATTGGATGCTTTAAACAATGACTGAGTGATATTTTATTTGGAGACCATATGAAGCCTGGGAGAATAGTTATTTAAATTTAAGAAGTCTTGTTTAAAATGGGTGTATTTACATACAGAGTAATTTAATAGGTGTGGGAGTGAAGGAGTTCTACACTTATGTCAATAAGACCCAATCCAACCTTAATTTCAGTTTTTCTTTTCAATTAATACACGAAGCAAGTTAAGCATAAGTTTCTATATGAAAGCAAAATAGAAATAAAATGGCCCTGTCTTAGAGGAGTTGAAATCTAGTTGAGAAGACAAGAAAACATGCGGAATGGATTGTTTGTTTTGATATATAAAACAAGGCAAAGCTGGGCAGACTGTTTATAGGAATGCTCCTTGGGGACCTAGTGACCACCAATTCACCCACACCACTCATTATCAGTATCTGGAAAATCATTAGGCAATCTGCAGATGAGGCTTATATCACAACTGATATTTTGAATAATTAGTTATGTGGTTCTTCATTTATTCTTTGCCATTTTTAAAGTGCTTGTCAATATTGCTGAACCAAAGATAAACTCTGTCTTTCTGTTTTTTAGATTAATTTTGGTATAAGTAATGAGAGGACAAAATTTAAAAGAAACATTCATGGGACACATGACCAGAGTGCATTATAATTGAGAATGATATTTGTGAAAACATATTTTTGAGTGAAATATAGTCATTGTAAAATAAGGACCCATGTTCTTCCTTTTTCTTCAATTAATAGATTGAAAACTAACATTAGTAGTCATTGCTGTTAACCTTCATGTGATGATTTGCTACTATCAGAAGACCTTTAGAAAGGCAGAACATGAATAAAATAGGACATCATTACATATGACAAATTACATATGTGTATAAATGACTGTTTACAAAACTGATTGTATGCCTGCGTACCCATGAGTTTAAAATAAGTAAATATTAATATTTTTCCAACGTTTTCCTTCTGATTATACTTGTAGGGGATAAGTGTACCAGCTAAGGAAAACATCAGAATCTTATGTGTACATAGACTGCCTGGGTTTATTTGCAAGGACTAGATGTCAAGTATCACATATTCATGAGTGTTCAGTTAGGTTGTATAATCTGCCAAAGTATTAATAAACTAAAAGAATTCAATTGCTTTTAAGCACATAATGGCTAAATGAACAGGGGAATTTTCCAAGACTTCTAATACAGGAAAATCCAAATCTTATAGTAATAATATTTGATAATGAAGAAAAACTTCAAGTATAATGAAAGATGGAAGTAGTTTTCAATTTTGTCCTGTTTGATTCTTCTTTAAAGTGTTGATTTCTTTGGAAGAGCAATTTTGGAGCAGACATGAATTTTATTTAAAGAGTTGTAATTTTTTAGAATTTAAAAATATGACCTAGAAAGAAAGTACATACTTGAAATAAGACAAAAACAACAACAACAAAAAGAAAAACCTGAGTTCTATTCTGGTTAATTCTTTTTTTCTATAATAATTATGAGTGTGTCATTCAAGTTCATTTTTTTCTCTAGGAAAATGGTGGTAACCACCATTCTACTCTCAACTTTTATGGGATCAACCTTTTAAGAGTCTACATATGAGTGAAAGCATGTGGTACTTATCTTTCTGTTCCTGACTCATTTCACTTAAAATAATAATCTCCAGTTTCATCTATGTTACTATAAAGATAGGATTTTATTTTTATGGTGGAATAGTATATAATTGTGTATATATACCACATTTTCTTTCACATGAATCAGTTGAAGATACTTAGGTTGGTTCCATTTCTTGGCTATTGTGAACAATAATGCAATGAATATTGATAAACATGATTTTTGACTCTTTTTAAATTGATCATTTGTATTTTTAGCCTCTATTTTGTTTATTTATGTTGATCTTTAATCTTTTCTTCTACTAATTTTGGCTTTGGTTTATTCTTGTTTTTCTAGATCTTTGAGGTGCAGTGATAGGTGTTTTTTTTAAGATCTTTGCTTTTTTTGATATAGGCATTGATTGCTATAAACTTCCTGCTTAGTACTCATTTATTTATTTATTTTTTCTGGATCTCATAGGTGTTGATATGTTTTGTTTTCATTTTTATTGATTATAAAACTTTAAAATTTCCTTCTTGAATTTCCCCTGATCTATTAGTTGTTCAGTAGTGAGTTGCTTAATTTCCAAGTATTTGTATAATTTTGACAGTTTTTTTGTTATCGATTTCTAGTTTCATTGCACTATGGCCAGAAATTATATTCAATATGATATCAATTATTAAAATTTTTTTGAGACTTTCTTTGTGGTATGTAATATGATCTACTACATTCTAGGGTGTAATATAACTCTGCAGTTTCTTTGTTGATTTTCTTTCTGAATGACCTGTTGCATTAACCCCTTTATCATTATATAGTGACCTTGCTTGTCATATAAGTATGACTTCTCCTGCCTTCTTTTACATTCCATTTGTATGGAATATCTTATTCCATACTTTCACATTTAGTCTATGTGTCCTTTAAGTTGAGATGAGTTTTTTGTATGAGACAAAAAGTTGGTTCTTTGTTTTTTAGTCATTCAGTCACTCTGTGTTTTTTATTTGGAAAGTTTATTCAATCACATTTAAGATAAATATCTTTTAGTAAGGTTTTACTACAGCCATTTTGTAATGTTTTCTCTCTAGTTTTCTTGCAATTCCATTCTTTTTCTCACATTTTTATGTTATTCTTTTGTGGTTAAGGGATTTACTGCAGCAGTGTATTTTGATTCTTTATTATTTTAATTTATCTATTTGTTTTGTAATTATGTATTTGCTTGGAAATTATGATGTTTTCAAAAGTATTTTTTGATTTATAAAGTTATTTTGAAAAGGTAATATGACTCGGATCCAACATGGCGGCGGGCAGAGAGGCAGCGATTTCAGTACCTCCTCAGTAACGGGGTCAGAGAGACGCATCGATAGCTTGGATTCTACCTGCTGACAGGTTCCTGGCGAAATTCCACTTAAGAGAGACCGGCCGGCAATTGGTAGGATTTTTGGAGGTGACAGTTTGCCCCAGACGAGTGAATCTGGGCGGCTAGACCCCGAGGCGCGGCCCAGCAGGTGCGGCGCAGGGACTCTAGGAACAGGTCTCTAGCCAGGCCTTCATGAAGTAGCGAACCAGGAGTTAAAACCAACCAGAGACAGAGCAGTCCCACCCCTCCCTTCGGACACTCCGGCAAGGAACCTGGGGCCCGCCACAGCAGAGAGGTGATGTCACTGGAGTTCGGCCGACGGAATTCCTTCCCAGCGGAATTCACTTTAGCAGGTGTGTGACTCCAACCCCCTCCAGATACAAGCAGCCAGGAAACCTCGGGAATCTCCCTGGGGGCGTGTCTGTAGGGAAGCAGAGGGGATTCCCGATCCCCAACTCCCCTTACCACCAGCGGCGACACCCAAGGTCTTAGCCACCAGTTTCCGGGGGCGTGCCCACCAAAGGGGTCCGGAAAAATTAAAGCTGTTGGTCCCCAGATCACCACACCACAGCACTGGGGCTTAGATGAATGACGGAGAGAGCGCTCAG
The DNA here is from genome assembly GCF_021218885.2 of Marmota monax. Classification (NCBI taxonomy): domain Eukaryota; kingdom Metazoa; phylum Chordata; class Mammalia; order Rodentia; family Sciuridae; genus Marmota; species Marmota monax. The sequence goes on from NW_026693153.1 coordinate 301,735, forward strand.
TCGTTTGGGAAATAGGACACGCGGTGGGGTTGCAAGTGTAACCAGATCTTTGGGGAACCGCCTCCAGTGAACAGGACCTGGCTGGCTGGCTGGCAGGAGGAAGGGGGGGAGGGGCCGGAGAAGTGAAATGGCTCTGGACTAACAGGACTGAGAGACTCCCAGGAGCCACCTTACAGGGATTGCTATCGGCACGTAGAGGGCAGAAGCTCGGCTTGGAGGGCACAGCTCTGCCTACTGGAAGAGAAGAAAATGGATCTCTAAGACTTCAATTTTTTTTTTCTTTTTTTCTCTTATTGTTCTTTTCTCCCCTTTTCCTTCTTTCTTTCTTTCCTGTTTCAAGTTTTATTGTTCTTTCCATTCTCCTCTAATCTATCTCTCTCTCTCCTTCTTTCTTTTTAAGAGCACCTTCCTTCCCCTAACCCCCAACTTTCATCCCAAGCATTACGTCTTCCATTATGTGTAATTGTCTAAATGCAAATAGGTGAATGTTTCGAGGCTGTCTATAGGGCTCCTAAATACCTAGCTACTACCAACACCCTGATCCAATCACCTGTTAGTATCCCCCTTCAGTAGAGCAATCTTCTAAAGTAGCCAAGACATACTAACCCTCATACCATCATAGCACCTAACCTAAACATAAAGTCCTAAGAACAGACAACAAATCACTATATGCATACAGAATCTGGAAGCCATTTATGAATTGAATGAATCAGCTTTAAAGTACAATAAAGCCCAACATTTCTAGGCATAGTCTCCCATCACAAAGGAGAGACAACAGAGATATACAAAACCAAAACAAAGTTATAGGAGAAAGCAGAAACACAGCAGTCAAACAGAGCTGGAAAGTAACCTGAACAACATGAAAAAACAAGGGAAAAAAGATTACAAACAATTCAGGACAACTTAAATCTACAGGAGGACCCAGAGGCATCAGAAAAATGGACAGAGAAAGAACTCAAGGCATACCTAACTCAGATGGAATGGAATATTAGAGAAGACATGAGACAGCAAGTCCAAGCAATGAAAGTATATTTTGAAAACGAGATAAACAAATGAATTCAAATGGTAAAGAACAAGCTCTACCAGGAGCTAGAGATTAAAAAAAAAATCAAACAGTAATCCTAGAAATGCAGGAAACCATAAACCAAATTAAAAACTCAAACGAGAATATTACAAATAGACTAGATCAAATAGAAGTCAGAACATCAGATAATGAAGACAAAGTTTATCAACTTGAATATAGTCAACACAGAAAGGATGCTTAAAACTCACGAGCAATCTATCCAAGAGATATGGGATGTCATAAAAAAACCAAACCTGAGAGTCATTGGGATAGAAGAAGGTATGGAGGTTCAAACCAAAGGAATGGGCAACCTATTAAATGAAATAATCCTAGAAAACTTCCCAGATATGAAAGATGGAATGGATTGCCAAATCCTGGAAGCCTACAGGACCCCAAACATTCAAAACCGTAATAGACCAACCCCAACACACATAATTATGAAGATATCCAACATACAGAACAAGGAAAGAATATTAAAAGCTACGAGAGAAAGGAGGCAGATTACATTCAGGGGTAAACCAATTAGGTTAACGGCTGATTTTTCATCACAGACGTTGAAAGAGAGAAGATCCTGGAACAACGTATTTCAAACACTGAAAAATAATGGATTCCAACCAAGAATACTGTATCCAGCAAAATTAAGCTTCAGATTTGACAATGAAATTAAAATATTTCATGATAAACAAAAGTTAAAAGAATTCGCAGCCAGAAAACCAGCACTGCAAGGCATTTTGAACAAAATACTACAAGAAGAGGAATTGAAAAATAGTACCCAAAACTAACAGTAGGAGGTATCTCAGTAAAGGGAGAGAAAAATAATCAAAGAGGAAAAACTAGCCAAACTAAAATAAATAAATAAATAAACATGACTGGAAGTACAAACCATATATCAATAGTAACCTTAAATGTTAATGGCTTAAATTAACCAATCAAGAGACATAGGCTAGTAACCTCAATTAAAAAAACAGATCCAACGATATGCTGCCTTCAGGAGACTCATATGATGGGAAAAGACATACACAGGCTGAAGGTGAAAGGTTGGGAAAAATCATACCACTCACATGGCCCTCGGAAGCAAGCAGGAGTGGCCATACTCATATCGAATAAAATCAACTTCAAACCTAAGTTAATCAAAAGGGATAAAGAAGGACACTATATACTGTTAAAAGGAACCATCCAGCAATAAGACATAACAATTATCAATTTGTATGCACCAAATAATGGTGCTGCAACGTACATAAAACAAACTCTCCTCAAGTTCAAGAGCCAAATAGACCACAACACAATAATTATGGGTGACTTCAACACACTGCTCTCTCCATTAGACAGATCCTCCAGAAAAAAGCTCAATAAAGAAACTATCGAACCCAATAATACAATCTGACATATATAGAATATATCAACCATCATCAAGTGGATACACGTTCTTCTCAGCATCACATGGATCTTACTCAAAGATAGACCATATACTATACCATAGGGCAACTTTAGTAAATATAAAGGTGTGGAGATAATACCATGCACCTTATCTGATCATAATGGAATGAAACTGGAAATCAATGAAAAAAAAAGGAAGGAAAAATCCTGCATCACCGGGAAAATGAACAATATATTACTGAATGATCAATGGGTTACAGAGGACATAAAGGAGGAAATCCAAAAATTCTTAGAGATAAATGATAATACAGACACAACATATCAGAATCTATGGGACACAATGAAAGCAGTTTTAAGAGGGAAATTCATTTCCTGGAGTTCATTCCTCAAAAAAAGAAAAAACCAACAAATAAATGAACTCACACTACATCTCAAAACCCTAGAAAAGGTAGAGCAAAACAACAGCAAAGGTAGTAGAAGACAAGAAATAATTAAAATCAGAGTGGAAATCAACGAAATTGAAACAAAAAAAAACATTGAAAAAATTGATAAAACTAAAAGTTGGTTCTTCGAAAAAATAAATAAGATCGACAGACCCTTAGCCACACTAACGAAGAGAAGAAGAGAGAGAATTCAAATTACTAACATATGGTATGAAAAAGGCAATATCACAACGGACACCACAGAAATACAGAAGATAATTAGAAAGTATTTTGAAACCCTATATTCCAATAAAATAGAAGATAGTGAAGATATCGATAAATTTCTTAAGTCATATGATCTGCCCAGATTGAGTCAGGAAGACACACACAATTTAAACAGACCAATAACAAAGGAAGAAATAGAAGAAGCCATCAAAAGACTACCAACCAAGAAAATCCCTGGACAGGATGGGTATACAGCGGAGTTTTACAAAACCTTCAAAGAAGAATTAATACTAATACTTTTCAAGCTATTTCAAGAAATAGAAAAAGAGGGAGAACTTCCTAATTCATTCTATGAGGCCAACATCACCCTGATCCCAAAACCAGACAAAGACACCTCAAAGAAAGAAAACTACAGACCAATATCTCTAATGAACTTAGACGCAAAAATTCTCAATAAAATCCTGGAGAATCGGATACAAAAGCATATCAAAAAAATTGTGCACCATGATCAAGTAGGATTCATCCCTGGGATGCAAGGCTGGTTCAATATACGGAAATCAAAAATTTGTTATTCACCACATCAATAGACTTAAAGATAAGAACCATATGATCATCTGGATAGATGCAGAAGAAGCATTTGACAAAGTACAGCATCCCCTTATGTTCAAAACACTAGAAAAACTAGGGATAACAGGAACTTACTTCAACATTGTAAAAGCTATCTGTGCTAAGCCTCAGGCTAGCATCATTCTACATGGAGAAAAACTGAAGGCATTCCCTCTAAAATCTGGAACAAGACAGGGATGCCCTCTATCACCACTTCTATTCAATTTAGTTCTTGAAATACTAGCCAGAGCAATTAGACAGAAAAAAGAAATTAAAGGCATAAAAATAGGAAAAGAAGAACTTAAATCATCACTATTTGCGGATGATATGATAATATATCTAACAGACCCAAAAGGGTCTACAAAGAAACAGCTAGAGTTAATAAATGAATTCAGCAAAGTGGCAGGATATAAAATCAACACGCATAAATCAAAGGCATTCCTGTATATCAGCAACAAAACTTCTGAAATGGAAATGAGGAAAACCACTCCATTCACAATATCCTCAAAAAAATAAAATACTTGGGAATCAACCTAACAAAAGAGGTGAAAGATTTATACAATGAAAACTACAGAACCCTAAAGAGAGAGATAGAAGAAGATCTTAGAAGATGGAAAAATGTACCCTGTTCATGTATAGGCAGAACTAACACTATCAAAATGGCGATATTACCCAAAGTTCTCTACAGGTTTAATGCGATGCCAATCAAAATCCCAACGGCATTTCTTGTATAAATAGATAAAGCAATCATGAAATTCATATGGAAAAACAAAAGACCCAGAATAGCAAAAGCAAATATAAGCAGGATGTGTGAATCTGGAGGTATAGCGATACCAGATTTCAAACTGTACTACAGAGCAATAGTAACAAAAACAGCATGGTACTGGTACCAAAACAGGCAGGTGGACCAATGGTACAGAATAGAGGACACAGAGACCAATCCACAAAATTACAACTTTCTTATATTTGATAAAGGGGCTAAAAGCATGCAATGGAGGAAGGATAGCATCTTCAACAAATGGTGTTGGGAAAACTGGAAATCCATATGCAACAAAATGAAGCTGAATCCCTTTCTCTCGCCATGCACAAAAGTTAACTCAAAATGGATCAAAGAGCTTGATATCAAATCAGAGACTGTACCTGATAGAAGAAAAATTTGGCTCCAATCTACATATTGTGGGGTCGGGCTCCAAATTCCTTAATAGGACGCCCATAGCCCAAGAGTTAATAACAAGAATAAACAAATGGGACTTACTTAAACTGAAAAGTTTTTTCTCAGCAAGAGAAACAATAAGAGAGGTAAATAGGGAGCCTACATCCTGGTAACAAATTTTTACCCCTCACACTTCAGATAGAGCCCTAATATCCAGAATATACAAAGAACTCAAAAAATTAAACAATAAGATATCAAATAACCCAATCAACAAATGGGCCAAGGACCTGAACAGACACTTCTCAGAGGAGGACATACAATCAATCAACAAGTACATGAAAAAATGCTCACCATCTCTAGCAGTCAGAGAAATGCAAATCAAACCACCCTAAGATACCATCTCACTCCAGTAAGATTGGCAGCCATTATGAAGTCAAACAACAATAAGTGCTGGCGAGGATGTGGGGAAAAGGGTACACTTGTACATTGCTGGTGGGACTGCAAATTGGTGTGGCCAATTTGGAAAGCAGTATGGAGATTCCTGGGAAACCTGGGAATGGAACCACCATTTGTCCCAGCTATCGCCCTTCTTGGACTATTCCCTGAGGACCTTAAAAGAGTGTACTATAGGGACACTGCCACATCAATGATCATAGCAGCACAATTCACAATAGCTAGACTTTGGAACCAACCTAGATGCCCTTCAATAGATGAATGGATAAAGAAAAAGTGGCATTTATACACAATGGAGTATTACGCAGCACTAAAAAATGACAAAATCATGGAATTTGCAGGGAAATGGATGGCACTAGATCAGTTTATGCTAAGTGAAGCTAGCCAATCCTTAAAACACAAATGCCAAATGTCTTCTTTGATACAAGGAGAGCAACTAAGAACAGAGCAGGGAGGAAGAGCATGAGGAAAAGATTAACATTAAACAGAGATGAGTGGGGGGAGGGAAAGGGAGAGAGTAGGGAAATTGTATGGAAATGGAAAGAGACCCTCAATGTTACACAAAATTACATATAAGAGGTTGTGAGGGGAAAGGGGGGGACACAAGGGAGACAATTGAACAACAGCAGATGAGGTAGAGAGGGAAGATGGGAGGGGAGGGGAGGGGGGATAGTAGGGGATAGGAAAGGTAGCAGAATACAACAGTCACTAATATGGCATTATGTAAAAATGTGAATGTGTAACCGATGTGATTCTGCAATTTGTATTTGGGGTAAAAATGGGAGTTCATAACCGACTTGAATCAAATGTATGAAAGATGATATGTCATGAGCTTTGTAATGTTTTGAACAACCAATAAAAAGAAAAAAAAGAAAAAAAAAGTAATATGGTCATAGAGAAAATTTTTAAAATACTAATAAAAACTTCTACACTTCTACTTCATCCTTCTAATTTTGAATGTTGATATCCCATTTTATATTTTCCTATTTTGCATATTTCTTAACATATTAATGTAGTTATTGCTACTTTATTTAAAGACTCTTTTTGCAAAGTGTTTAATACAATCAGATTGCATAAACTGGGATTTTGACACATTGAAGGTTAGTATAGCATTTCTTTTTTCATTTGCATCAGAAACTGCAAAACTGAACAACTCCTGAGGAGGTGCTTTTATAGAATTTTCTCTTTTCTTTTTTTTTTAAACTGGGCATTATCAAACTTTTATTTCTTGTGCTAATATTCTAGATAAATAATAGAATTTTAATTTTTTTGATATATAATTTACACACTTTTTTCAATTCCTAGTACTTCCCCTTTCCTTTTCTTCTTCCCTTGACTGCCTTCCTCCACTCCATAGGTTTTCCTTCTATTTATTTATTGTGTTTTGAAATAGTGCATTATAATATTACATAAAAGTGTAATTCATTTTGATATATTCATGCATGCTAACAGCACAATTTGGTTGATTTCATTCTGCAGTTCCTTCTCTTCCCCATCCTTTCTCTCTTCACTTCAATTCCTTCATCTTTTTCACCGTTCTCCCTTCTATTTTCATAACTTCACACTTTTTAATACCTTCATACTAATGTTCATAGCGATGTAATTTGCAGTAGTTAAGCTACATAACCAGCCTAGATGCCTATCAGCAAATGAATGGATAAAGAAAACGTAGTATGTTAACAGAATAGTGTTACTCATCCATAGAAAAAATGAAATTGTGTCATTCATGCTAAATAAGAAACAAGTCGGATTCAGAAAGTCAAGAGTTGCATGTTTTATTTCATGTGTAGAAGCTAGAGATAAATAATTAGTTATTACTACTTCGAACATTATTTGTTTTTTGTCTTCATAAAACAGTGTGAATGTTTTCTACACCATGTTTACATATTTGAGCATTCTGAATGTTTCTATATAGATACTCTCATCAGTGAGTTTTATACCTTCCAATGCTTTCTTCTTACCCTTAACAACTCTTTCTTTCCTTTGGAAGAACTCCATTTCTTTTAGCACAGGTCTGGTGGACACTTAATGGTTCAGCTTTTGTTTGAAGATATTCTTGTGATCTCTTCTTCATTTGTAACTGATAGCTTTGCTGAGTAGATATTTTCATTTGGGAGTTTTCTTCCTTCAGTACTCTGAAAAATCTCATGCTACTCTCTTCTGGCATATAATGTTTCTGCTGGGAAATCTGCTATCAGGTGAATTAAAACACCCTTATGTGTTACTGGTTTCATTTCTTTTGCTATCTTGAGTGTCTTCTTGTATTTTTTAAATTTTAAATTCGTTTATTTACTTTCTTGTTACTTTTAGTTATACATGATACTTGAGTATAATTTGGCATATTTATACAAACGTGGATTACATCTTATTCTAATTGGAATTCCAGTCTTATGGTTGTAACATGATGTATTTTTAAATTTTGAAGCATAACTATAATATTTATTGCTATAAACTTGTTTGAGTTGAAGCTGACTAGTGACCTTTGACTCTCCTGTATATGGATATTTGTATTCTCTATGTTTCAAAAGTCGTATATTATTATCCATTGGAATTAGTTTTCTAACCCTTTGTATTCTCAGTTTGCCCCTTGAATCACAATAAATTGAAAAGTTGCTTTTCTAATGTGGTTTCTAAGTTGCCATAAGCTCTCTTTAATCTTACTTACTTTTCAATCTTTATTTCTATAATAGTATATTTTCAATTAGTCTATCTTCAAGCTCAATAATTATTTTTTTGATCTCTATCATAGATGCCTTCTGTCACAATTTCAATTTCTCTTAGAGTATATTTAGCTTAATAATTTGTTTGATTTTTTAAAATTTCTTCATTCTATCTGTTACATTACTCTGTGAGAATATTGAGTAATTTTCTGTGTTATCTTGAAGTTCATTGAGTTTCATTTAAAATAGCCATTTTAAACTCTTTATCTGAGAGTTTGCCCATATTGATTCCTATATGGCTGATTTCTGGCACAATATTTTGACAATTATATGAGGTCTTAGTTCCCTTGAAGTTCTTAATGTTTGTTGCTATAAATTATTATCTGCACATTGAAAGATTAGATATTTTTTCCAGTTTTAATAACCTGACTTTGGGTTTTTGTTTCTAGAAATTCTAAGTAGGCAGGCTCCTTATTTTCTGAGCTCATAGTCACCTCCACTACTTCAGCGCTAGGTGTCCTAAATTCAGGTTTAGTCTGCTGTTGGTCTGTTGTCACTGTTGCAGCACTAATGGGTGGTCCAAGCCTCAGTTTGTTCCAAATTCACAGTTGGTATGCTTTTCAGCATGAATGGAGGAGTACCTATGATGGATAGTCTGTTACTCTAGGCCTTTTCCTGGGGCTTACATAGGCCCATATGCGTCCTCCACAGATTCTGGCCTATGGTTAGGCAAGATAGGAGTCTTAATGACTCTGCGTGAAGTCACTATCGAAGGACAAGTCCCATCTTCCTATACCATAATATGGTGTCCATATCTTTTCCTCCATTAATTACTTACTCACTCCATGTTGTGCTGCCTATGGTTAGGGAGGAATGTGGTGCGCAGTCCAATAATCACAAATGCTGCAGTGCTGTTTCACACAGCTTTCTGAGAACAGTACAGTGCTGCCATAGGACAAGGCCCATACTGCTATGGGCTGCTTTCTACTGAGATTGCTCAAGACCACTACAACCAGTCATAGGTAATACTGACCAGAATAGAATTCTGGTAGACTGTGGTCCCTTGTCTCTGGTACTGAGTCTATTCCAGGAGTTTTGTCTACAGGCATTGGATTAGATCTGGAGGACATTGGGATACGTCCAGTGCTGGCTTTCATCAGTTTGGCACGGGGTTCTAAGGAAAAGTCCTCTTCCATCACGCTATGCTGCTCAAGTTTGGGATACTGTTGGAGAAAGCAGTTCCTTTCCCACCTTGGCTGCTACTAATTTGAGTCACACTTGAATCTCACAGCGATAAAGACCTGAACAGTCTCCTGGGTCAGGGAAAACCCGATGATTCCTTCCCTAGGCCCATTCCAAGTCTGACAATGATGAAGACCAAAATCAAGACTGTCCTACTGGGACACAAATCTCTGCGTTTTGTTGGAGCACATCTAAAAGTTCTATCTGTGAGCTTTTGCTTATATGGAGGGCCTTCAGTTTCTCCTTGTTACTAATGGTTCTCCCCGTGGCCAGCCCTGGCACTGAACTTTAAGGCAAAGCTTGTGCTTTCTTGCCCTGTTCCCTTATAAGTGTTCTCCCTTTTCCGACCAAGGTTCAAGGAGTAGTGGTGGATGCAGTTTCCCTCTCTCTCTCTCTCTCTCTCTCTCTCTGTCTCTGCCTAATGCAATTCCTGCAGCTCAGTCTTTAGGTATAGGCCTGGGGTAAGGATCATGGATCTCTTCCTATTTCTGGGTTTCACTATGATATGCCTAGAACTGGGTTTCAATTCTAATATAAAGATTTAATTACCTCTCTCCTCCACCTCCAAGAGGGAGACACTCTTTTCACACTGTACTTCTTCAGGGAGATAGTGAGAGTTGACTCCAACAACTCTTTTCTTCCTCCCTTCTTCAATGCATCTTTTCTTATTATTATACTAAAAAAAAGGCACTGTGATCTCTTATTTGACTTCCTTAGCTCTTATGAAGGCAATTTCATTCCTATATAGCTATGCAAATTGGTGTGTCTATGGGGAGATGATTGCTGGAGGGTATTATTCATCTGCCATCTTGCTTTTGTCTCTTGTGCTATCTGTTTTTTTGTTGTTCATGTTGCTTTATTTTGGCTTCATTTGTTTGTTGGACCATTTGTAATATTCAATATATTCATGTGTATTTAGTAATTTATTTTGAATAATGAGTTTTTATTTCTATTTCTGCTCTTCTTTTTACTGATTCATCACATTTTGCTTGTTTCTCTTCCACAAAGGGGTGTTAAAATTCTGTTTTCTTTTTTTTGCTTTGAGGGCTTTTGGAGAGTTTCACAGTTTATATTAGCTGATTTTTCACTCTAATGAAATATCTGGGACAAGTGATTCATAAAAGCAAAAGGTAAATTAAGCTCATTGTTTTGGAGGTTCAAGGGCACAGTACCTGCATCAGCTCAGTTACTGGTGAGGGAGATGGCACACCATGGCAGAAGTGCATGGAGGGGCATAAAGTCATATCTTGAACCAGAGCCAAGAGGGAAAGAGGATGTGGAGGTCCCATCATCCCTTTTGAAGGCTTTAGAACCTCACATAAGGCCTCACCTATTAAATATTGGTAACATCTTTAACATATGGACCTTTAGTCAACACACAATTAAAACATCCAAACCATAATACAGACTGTGAAGCCAGTCTAGTGAGTGGCTTGGCTTATTATCTAAATTTAAAGTGAGGTGCTGCCTCCTCCAGTTGATAGCTTCATATGGATTATGTCTTCATTCAGCTCTCTGCAGCAGTTTTTTGAGCCATCTTTCAGGCACCAAGGAGGTGTGTTTCCTGTTCCAAACAATAAAGACAGCTAAGCTTCCATTCTTGCTTTGATCACTTTTATTCCTCGATGATTCTACCTGCCTTCTGAGAACAAGTAGGCCTGTAGGTTTAGGTATATATATTATTTGTAATTTTCTTTCATTGTTGGTTCACAGAAATATTTCTTAATTTCTTTTTATTTTATTTCATTTATTTTTATTTTTATTTTTTTATTAGTTGCTCAAGACAATACAATGATCTTGACATCATACATTTGGTTCAAATGGGGTATGAATTCTCATTTTTCCATGTGTACAGATTGCAGGATATTTCTTAATTTCTATGAAAGCTTTTTGATTCCCTTATAATTAATATAAGTATGTATATCCTGAAATGAATAGTAATAAAATATTTTTATACCAAATGTTATTTAAATACCCATTTGGAATATATAATAAAGTTATTTGTTTTGAAAATAATGTGGATAATTTAACTGAATTTACGTTGTTTGGTAGTTAAGTTTAAACTGTATATAATCATTCTTTTTTCAGTGTAATTATCTCTAGTGGTGTTTCATTACACATCTTAGTTAGCATTCTTTCATGGGTTATCTAAATGCTGTAATACAATAGAGCAAAACAGTATAGATTATATTATCAAGAAAAAGTAGGTTCCCTTCCCAGTGCGAACAGTGGAAAGATTGAAAGATCTTCTAAATTTCATCTTCCTGGAATAAACAAAACAATACTTCCAATGTAAAGAGGAATTAAATTAGCATCCTATATAATTCTTATTGAATCTTACTGCACATAAGGTACAAAATACATAGCACAGAGCTCTTAATTTATTCATCTTGTGATCATGGAAGATTTTTACTAAACTTTATAGTATCCATCTGAGTCAAGATCTAGTAGCAGAATTATCAACAAGGAGACCTACTAATTGATATGGAATGACATGGCAGAAAAATCTGTGATTTTAGCCTCTAAACCTATCCCTTTTTCCTTTTTCAAATTTGTTGCTATTATTTATTGCTGATAGGCATCTCACAAATAAATGTACCCATAGGTCTAGGGAGGTGTTACTATCTCATGATTTAATTTTAGATGTGTCAGTTTTCTTAAACATATGAGCTTATAGAATAAGTCATTTTACAGAATAAATTCTACTTGAGTGGCAATAACTATCAGCTGGCAAAGAAGGATATGAACAGGAGATGGCTTGGCAGAATAGCAGTTTAGCATAAAAGCACTCTAGGAGCATTTGCAAATTGTATTCTCCAGGCAATAAATAGGTGTTGACAGAAGCTGGAAGGGTTTTCATGAGAAAATAATCTAATGACAAAATAAAACTTTGAATTTAATCAAGCTGAGACTATGTTTATTCCTGACAAGAAGTCTCACAAGGGAGAAATTGTTTTATTTTCTAAAGGTAGTTGTCCCTGGAATGCTTTTAGAGTTTTGTCAGCTTCCCTGTAGTGCTAGGGACAATATGTATTACTTTGATTATAAAATCATATCTGTTTGCACTGCTGGGTAATCATTTTAATAGTTTCTGCATGGGCCTAACCAGTTGTTAATTGTTTTGAACAACCATCTTGTATGGTACACATTTTAGAAAATACTGAGAGTTTGTGTCTTTGATGATTTAAAAATGGATTGGGGGCATTTATTATATTTGTCTGTTTTACTTTGTTTCAGATTTTTTATTTTAGGCAAAATTAAATTCAGTTGTATACTGATTACTCTGTGGTATGTAAAATGTTGGTTTAAGTATTTTATTACAAAAGTACCTTTATTTAAAATGCACATAACTCATGTTCAATGGAAAAAAATGGAAAACACAGATAAAGAAGAACTTTGTAAAATAATATAAAAAATCAACTTGGGATTATTTTCCTTATTCCTTCTGGTAAATGCAACTAAAGATTCTGAACTTTCTCTATAAAACAAACATAAGAAAACTCTGAAAAGTGGAAAGAAGGTGGCAGATGAGATAGGAATCTGGAGACCAAGATGTCACACAGTGGTGGATTCCTTGAGTTTCCTTTTTGTCTCCAATTTCCCTGACTTGGAGCTGATGAAGTTGCCAACCTGCAACACCAAGGGCATAGATATGACAAAAGCAGATCCGAAAAAAGTCAGTTTTCCTTTTTAATCACTCAGAATACCACAATCTCCACTACCTCTTCTAAAATGATGATCTCTTTGAAAATCATCAATAAATTTTTTATTGTAAAATTTAACTCATATGGCATCATATTTTATTTCTGGTATAACAAATTTCTACAAAGTTTGTTGCTTAAAACAACACAAATTTATTATCTCACAGTCCTGGATGTTAGAAGTGTGAAACGGATTGTCAAGAATGAGTTCCTTGGAGCTGGGGTTGTGGCTCAGTGGTAGAGTGCTTGCCTAGCGTGTATGAGGCACTGGGTTCGATTCTCAACACCACATATAAATAAATTAATTAAATAAAGGTCCATTAACAACTAAAAACATCTTAAAAAACAAAACATATGAGTTCCTTTTCTCCAGGGGAAAAATACATTTCTGGGATTTCCCAGTTTCTACAGGCCATCTGCATTCCTCACATTCACACCTCTCTCTCTCTCTCTCATACACTTACATCTTTATTTCCGTCATCATCTCTTTCTCTAACTCTGACCCTCCTGCTTTTTTTATAAGGACCCTTGTGATAACATTGACTTTCTTTATATTCTATGAAACTCTTTTGTCCTGTTTTATATTTCATATATTTCTGGCCTTTCTTCTTTATCTCCATTTCAGGTTTTATTTTGTATTGTTCCCTTGATTATTGGTCCCCTACTTAGCAATTGATATCATTCTTAAAGCAAACCTAGAAATCTATCTCTATTGTCCTCTTTGGCAATCATATTCAAACTGAACCCTAGAATTTCTATTATATTTCTTCTCTCTCCACTCTCATAAATATCTCCCACATTTCAAAAAGTCAGTAAATTTGATTCTTCCATAACTATTTCTCTATGTGCAGTCAGTCTTTAATCTGGGTCACTGTTTTCATTTCCCTAGGTTTTGAAAACAGACTCCCAAATAGGCTTATGTCCAGATTGTGCCCTTCTAATTCACTATATTTCAGCTAGATTAGCAGCCACACCGGCAGCTCAGCTCTCGTTTGTAAACCATAAACCTAATCATGCAATGCATCTATCTAAAATCCTTCAATGACTTTTCATTAAGGTTAGGACAAAAACAGACCCCAATTTTCCCCCTAGTACTGGCTGTTGATCCCATGGTGCTCTGCCACTGAGTTACACCTAAGTTCTTTCTGTTTTGAGACAGAATCTTGCTAACTTACCCATTCTGGCCTTGAACTTATTATGCCCCTGATTCAGCCTCCAGAGACACTGGGAGTATGAACTTGTAACCACTGTGCCTAGCTAAAACCATTGATTCTTTTTTTTTTTTAAAGAGAGAGAGAGAGAGAATTTTTTTTCAATATTTATTTTTTAGTTTTCGGTGGACGCAACATTTTTTGTTTTGTATGTGGTGCTGAGGATCAAACCCAGGCGAGCGTGCTACCGCTTGAGCCACATCCCCAGCCCAAACCATTGATTCTTTAATAACAATAATTAGATAAAATTGGATGTGTTCAGGGTGGTATGGCCCTAAGCAATGACAATAATTAGAAAAAGTTTAAGTTTAGATATTGCATCTCCATTTTAACAATATCTTTAAGTCTTAAGCAGATCTTAAATTGGATTTTTAAGTTTTATGGGCTAAACATGAGAGGTCTAAGTAGTCTAAAAATATTCTGTATAATACTGCTAAATTCTGAACATCTGTTTCCTTTGGTGCCCCATTTCCTTTGATTTGGAGTTTAGAATGAGCAATGATAAGTTTCTAATTCAAAACAAGAAAGTATAAGAAATATGCGCCAGTGTAAGCTGTTCAAAAACAGTAATCATCTTGAAATTCTGTAGTGAGTGCACACATATTTTACAGATGATTTATTTACTTGTTTTCTTTAATCACAGATTCTTTTCCTACACTGTCATAGAATCAGATTATTTCCTTAAGCAAAGAAAGAAAACTGCAGAGGTCCTGACAAACCAACAACATTGCCTTAGGAAAAGAACGACAGTAAAGATTCAGAGCTTCTTCCCTTGCTAACAGGATCCTTAAACGAGTAAATATAAGAAGCAAAAAAAGTGGTACAATTTACTGCCTCTTGACTACATTTAAAATTTAAGACTTTTTATACCTGTCCAATGAATATTCTTAATAATTATACTCTTCTATAAACATTTTATTTATAGAGAGAGGAGCTAGAGCTGTTAGGATTTGAGGAGATTAAAGATACACATAGTAACTGTGTATAAAATGAAAAGAAGCTAAAGAGAGGAACCCAGGATACCAAGGGATCTTTAAAATAAAAGAAATAACATAGGCTTGCTTAATGGTACAGAGGAAGACATTTCATTTTTAATCAAAATTTTTGTTATCAATCCTGAGCAAATAACTTATATTTCTAAAAAACTCTTTACTTCTCTGTAAGAGGCTCCTGCCTAGGGGTTCAGAGATTATTATAGTTTGCTATTTTAGTGAGCATTGCATTTTTTGGAATCAACACATCAAGAGGAGAAGAAATGAGGACAAGAGTTTCTGTCTGAGAGGTGGTGATCATTTTCTACATTCCAGTGGTAATGATCAAGGACATCAGTTCTCATATTTGTTTCTAACAGTTTTGAGAAAGAAATAAAATTAATGTTAGCTCATGTAAGCAAATATATATAACTCCAACTCCATCTATAACCCAACTTTAAAATCTGGAATGTCTGATTCTGTGATTATTATGCATGTAAACAGATGTTGGAATAGAAAAAGAAATCAAGATCTGTTCCCAAAGGATAACACATAGAAAATAAATGCTTAGAAAGGTCTTAGATGTGGAAAGATTTAGTGATAAACACTAAAGCAGACCCTATTTGATATTTCAGTTAAATATCAAAGTTTTTTCATAGTTTGAAATTCTCAGGCAAATCTCTTTAAAATGTCACCAATGACAGCTGTGTAAAATGGTTTGAACCCATCATCCCTGAGAAATGTTAATCACTGATGGTTTTTAAGAAAGTAAATGTGATTTTCTTGAATTGAATAGGAAATTTTGGTGGTTTCTTTTCTTTTTCTTTTTTTTTAAATCTGACTGCATCACACAAAGAGGTCATACATTCTTAAATGAAAGCAAATAAATGTTCTGCCCATTTATCTTTGAAAAAAAAATCTAAGAATCGTGTGAATGAAGAGTTAGATACCTATGATTAGAAATACTGGGAAAGAGAAGTTGGGGCTTCAACCAAGAGTGCCGAGGTGTGGGTGTGAGCACTTTCTCATACTGTGCACTGCCATTGCTAAAATAGTAACTACGGTTCAATCATATGTTTAACAGTCAGGGAACTAATGCACTCATAAACCTAAGACTTGGAAGAGAGCAAGATAAAATTGTCAGACTTTTTTTCATTATATTTTTGCCCTTTAGCTTGATAGTTCTCTGAGATATTTCTCCTTCTGTTATTGTGTTGGGTGCCTTTGTTTTGGACTGTGAAAAATTTAACATCCTTTTTTTCTTGTCTTTCTCTTCCTGCATTGTCTTAGAGATTTTCCGAACTCATAAATCAAAAACCTCAAATAAAATCTATCTTACACCTTCTCTTTGATTCTGTTTTCTAAATGTCCTTGAATGTTTCTGCTCACTGTAGAAAGTAAATGGAGTTTCAATTTTGCATTACTGTTGTTTCGGTATGACTGTCAAATACATTAAACCAATCCTTTCCATATCACTAAAAGTGATTTTTTCCTGTTCTTGCCATTTCTCAGTGATTGAACCCCTGAATCATTGTTTTGTTGTTTACTGATGTTAATTTGGGACATAATTAGAAAATAGTAAAATTCTATTTAGGAAATAAAGAATAAGATGATACTCTTCTAGGGCATTAAGATTTTCAGTATCATAACAATTTCTAACCTCTTAATATAGTTAATTAAACCATCAACTAGACATATCCTGTTTTTGCTCTTTTGGATTGAGATAAATTAAAGCAGAAAGTAAATATAACATAGCTGGCCTTGGATAAGTGTTATACTGTTACTAAAACAGTTTTTTTGGAATTTTGTAATCATAATTATGCAAATTTTAATTAGCTGATTATTGTTGTTTAGATTTTCTTTACTTGAGTGCAGGGGTGGCGGGTGGGGGTGGGGAGGAGCCATTGCTACAATCAATCGTATCATGCTGTGTCGGAAACTTTAAATCAGAACATTTTTTATAATAAGTTGTAGAATGCTTTATTTTTTACTGGAGTATAATTCCCTAAGCATTTAATAGAAAAAAAAAAGTCTGAAAATACTTTTTGCTTCAGTATTTATTCTTCTTTGTGGTTGCCAAATTGTTGCTCTGATTTGTCAGAATAAGACTGATGGAGGGAAGAAGAGTCATCATGCGTGGGTGATTTTTCATCTGAGTGGAAGCTAGAGGAAAAGACTTTCATGGATTATTGGTTCTTCTGATGATAAACTTTGAATAAGCTTTGTCTTAACCCATTAATTGTTGAGTTTAACCATTTTAATTCATGTTTTAATACATAAAAATCATGGAATGAGGAGAAACTTTCTATTATAACACTTTAAATGCATTTATGGAACTTTGAAGGTTTCTTAAGACTGTCTGAGAAATGGAAGAAGGCAAATTTTGAGAAAAATAGTGTTAAATTAAATTTTAAAAATTAACCAAAACACTAACAGAAGTAATGTTAGGCATTTCAGGCAAAGTTTGTTATCTTTATGTTTCTGTGACCAAAATACCTGACAAGAATAACTTAGAGGAGGAAAAGTTTGTTTTGATTTATGGTTTGGTTTCAGAGCATAGTCAGCTGACTATTGCTATGGGCATGAGGTGAGGCAGAATATCCTCCTCCAAGGGCATGGTAGAGGAAGGCTGATCAGATTATGGCAGCCAGGAGGAGGAGAGGAGAGGGGAGGGAAGTGGAGGGGAGAAAAACATGTTCCATCTTCCTGGTGTGCTGTTATAGTTTGGATACTAGGTGTCCCTGAAAAGCTTATGTGTGAGATGATGCAAGAAGGTTTAGAGGAGAGATGATTGGGTCATGAGAACCTTAATCTAATCAGTGAATTGGCCCCCATGATGAGATTAACTGAGTGGAAATTGAAGGCAGATAGAGTGTGGATGGAAGAATTGGGTCATTGAGGGTATACTTTTGGGGTATATATTTTGTATCTGACAGTGGTATCTCTCTGGGTCCTGATCATCATGTGAGCCACTTCGCTCTGCCACACTCTTTAGCCATGATGTTCAGCCTTACCTTGAACCCCTAGGAATGGACTGTGACCTCTGAAACTGTGAGCCCTCAAATAAACTTTTCCTCCTCTACAATTGTTCTGGTTGGGTCTTTTTAGTCACAGCAGCAATAAAGCTGTTTCACACATGCCCTGGCACCCAACCACAAACCTCATGTGTAGCTTCCCATGATGGAATAAACTGTGCTTTTGTTCCAGGAGACATCAAGTAGTGAAGAGGGCAGAACCCGCAGCAGTCCAGTCCTGCCATTCCTCTGCCATTTCCTACAGCCAGTTTATCTCCTGTGCCTGGTTCCCAGTTAGTAATTTGAAAATGTTGTTGGTGTCTACTTCATCTGCCTCTGACAAGGATTAAATGTAGAATGGACCACAGTAACTCAAATATTCTTTGGTGCTGTATTATGGAGTAGCAATGATATATTCTTATTTAGGACTTTTCTGACACATTTTGCATCTTGAATCTATTACTGTTTGTGAGCATACTAAATATGTATGCTTAAAATTTCAAATCCTACCTTTTGAATATGCATGGTAAAAGGTATTCATTCGATAGAATACTTGTATATGTAGATTATTGTATAATTGTTGATAAATTAATAAAAATGCTGTGTAAAATATTCCTGTTGACTAGAGACAGAATAAATGCCTAAAGTCACCTCTACCAGTTTTGTGTTGAAAAACAGAAGGATGTATGTGAAGATTTTCTTTGCATAAAAAGAATTAAATGTGTCAAAGACCTAAAGAAAAGAATTATCTTTTACCATGAATAGCTCAGAGCTGGGAGAACATGCATTTTCTGGAATTCTCTGGTAATCATCTTAAGAATCTCCAGATGAAGAGCTGACCTCTGTGAGGAGACTGAAATGCTCCTTCACATTTAGTCCCTCATGCTGGCTGTTACTACCACTAAAGGACAGCCATCTGCTCGTACAGCTACTCTGTCCATGTCTCCCATAAACTCCTGAAAGGCTGCAGGATGGCTTGCAATTTTAAACTCATTGAACATTATGCCAACAATGTGACTTAAGCTAATTTCCATTAGATCAATTGTCTGATTAATTGGCCACCATTCAGATTCCCTAGGTACAATTCTTCACAATGATGGTACTCTTCTTCACATTAAAATTCAAATCTTTGTAGAATTCTCCAAGATGCATACTGTATGCTAGTTGCCACAGCCAAAATTAATTTATTTATTCAAGAATTTTATTTGCATCTGAATATTTGACAGTTGTGTTGAATAACAACAACAACAACAACAAAAAACCACAGGGAAATATTTCAGATGCAAATTTTCCTCTTTTGACACTTAATTTGTTGTCACACATTGGCGTTGAAACTCTCAGTGTGATATACAGAACCTCCAAACCTTCCCTTTGTTTGTCTTCCCTGATTCCTCATTAACTTCCCTGACTTTCCACAGACACTGTGCTTTCTGCACTTTTCTTACATCCAAATCTTTCTTTATTATCACAATCCCTGTTAACATACCAAAAAAACCCCCCCAAAAACCATGCATCAGTTAACAAAAAGACTTCCCCAATTTAAATATACACTTACATCTAAATATATAAATATGTATAAAATAAAATTCAAGAGGGTTACTTCTTTTCTGCTCACTCAATAAGTTGCTCAAAATATATGCATATTTACTTTTTTGTCATCCTTTTTTTACCATCTTAGTCTGGGCCTTTTAATTCTTTGCTCATATTACTGAAATGTCTTCTTAACATGTCTTTCTGTCTCTTCTATTCAGCATAGCCAAGGTGATTCTCTACTCTCATTGTAGTAATTCCTCTGCTTTATGCCTATTATTTATTTATCAAAATGAAATTCTTCATTTAACTTAAAAGTCAAAGACTGAGTTCTGGCTAGTAGAATGTGGGCAGAAGTGACACGCTCATTTCCATGGCTAGTGGAATGTGGGTGGAAATCACATGCTCATTTCCATACCTGGACCACAAAACCTCCCATACTATTTGCATATACTGTCTCTTTACTTTCATCTGCTGACTACATGTAGGGGATCCATTGGAGAACTTCTGGGTAACTGTGGGTGAAAACTGAAGTAAAAAGATTAAGGTTCCTGAATAACTTCATGGTAAAGAGCTTCTTGCTCTCATATTCTACTCCTGCCATGTGACTCAGACATAAGCAAAAAGGAGAATTCTTTTTGTGAAGATGATGGGGCTTTAGGGGGTATTTGTTAAAGTGGTTAGCCAACATTTTAACCAAATTAAAATCATAGTGTCAGTGTGACTCAAGATTAATAAACTTGTTGGGAGGTTAATATGTGTTTTTTGGACTTTTGGCATATCATTTTCATTATTTTCCTAGTTACGGTTTATGAATCTAATAGTCTTTATTTTTTATAATACTTGAAACAAGTGCTTTTTAATCTAGTTTCAGAATATTTGAAAATAATGACTTATTAGTAGTTTATTCATTCATGCATATAATATATTTATTTAGATCTATTTGGCCTGGGTATTGTGTATAAACAAAAAGGAAAGGAAAAAAAAGTTATATCTTCAGTAAAGAACTACTACAGTGTTGCAAGTGTATGTAGCAAAGTTTGGGACTTTTTCCTTAGGAATGGGGTAGACACATGAGTTTGGGCAGGAGTTGCAACAATTTAAGTTTCTTAATTTGGTTAACTGTTTATTCTAATCAAGATGATTTCTTTTTAAAATGGAGTTACTTAGGCTAAATTTTTTAAGTAGCACCAGGATAGCAAAACACTACTTTTCCTATAATAAAACCTTATCCTATTGATTAATATACTATAAGCTATAAGGTACTTACTGAGTCAGCTAGGCTTTAACAATAATACCAATGGTTCATTCTTTATTATTCCTGAAATTGGAAAATAAACATATGCCAAGAGCTTTAGATTTGACTCACAGATTAGTTAAAACAAAATGCTCACTCCTGAAGTAACTTGTGAGTTCAATCAACGCTATCATCATGTGTGCATGAGATTGTGAAGCAGCTCTTCATTGTCTACTCTCACTGCCTCTGTGGAATGGGTTGAAGCATGTCCAGAAAAGCCAAGAGAGGGGAGAGGGAAATGCAGATGGTTGCCATGGCTTCTGAGCCTGGCTCTAGAATCAGGCCTGACCTGCCATAGAGGGAGGAGGGTGCTAAACTTCTTTGTTTTTCCTGTGCTTTAATGGGCTCAGTAAGACAATCTAGTTACCATATTGTATTGTCATTAGCTGTTTGTCTTCCATGCTTGAAGGAAAGGACTATTTGTGATGCAACTAACCTTTAAGAATTTAAACAAAAACATTCAATGATGTTTTAACAACTAAGAAAATTAATAAGTGAAGTAATGTCTACATTTTATCATAATTTTAAATAGGATGATATAATTAAGGTATAGACTTGATTGCTTTTTAAACTCTGATTTTACACATAGTTTTTTTTTTTTTTAATTAAATAGGGTTAGGAAAAAAGAAAGCAACAAAGAGAAGTGAAGGATAGGGAGGAATGAATAAACAATAATTGATTGAAAATCGAGAGGAAATAGGACTTATAAGTGGGGATAGAGAAAGAGGTAAGGCATTAAAAATATTAATGGAATCAGCCAGGAAACATTAAGATTATACCCAAGTAGTTCCCTGCCCCACCTAATAGGGTGTTGTAAAGATGTAGCACAGTAACCCAGAATTTCTCAGAGGGAAGCTACTCTCCAGATTAGAAAGTCCTATTATTCCATATTATTATTTCCCTTTCATGTTGGGCGGATGTACCAGTGACAGAATCTCCTTTCAGCCAAATAACTCCCATATGTTACATAATGCTGCTGATTAAAATCCTATGAAAGATTCACACTGTATCTGGAACAATAACAGGCTGAATTCAATTCATCAGTCTTTTGGGGAAGCAAAGATAATCAAATTTCCCCTTTCAGCAACTTTGGGACCAAGCCATTTGCTGAGATGACAGCGGATGTGAGTTGTACACTTTTCGTTTGTACACCCGCTGCCTATTAATCATAAGTTTCTAGCATTTTATAGGTATTTTTTTTCCTTCCTATTCACTTCTATATGGTCTTTGTCATCTAAAGGCAAGGGCACTTCTGTGAAAACTGGTTATAGACACATGCATGAAAAATTAGATCTGTAGGAATATAAAGTTATGGGTGATGGGAGAAAATGTTTAATCAGAAATCTGGCTTCCAACATAATTTTTAATTTATTAGTATGTGACCTGGACAAGTAGTTTAAGCCCTCTGAACTTTGATTGCCTCATCTGTAAAGTGGACAATGATACTTAAATCAGAGAGTTGCCTTGTGGATTAAATTACAAAATTTGTTTGGCTGTACATTGTGGAAAAATCTAGGTATTAAGAACTGCAAAGAAGTCTTGGCACAAACATCCCATTCAAAGCCCTGCACAGACCTGATTAAACTTTAACATGTCTTCTAGCAGCCTGAGGCTGTGTTCCTGGGAAAACCCAACCCCCTTTTGAGTTCCTGTCTGGAAAGCTCTGTCAACAGAATATGCTGTTTGTTCTAACCAGTAAATGATGACAGACTTCTACTTCTTAGTACATTTACTCAAAAGGCATACAATTGTGAGTCTTTTTTTTTCCCCTTTTTAAAGGTGTGTGTATCTCCTACAACTCAGGGTTGCCTTTTTCAAGGATCTGAAGGCCATTTTTTGAAAATCCTCGTTAGGAAGGATAAGACCTCTGTCTCCCAGTCTCTGAGAAACCAGGCACAGCTGGTCTGATCATGTTTATATTGAAGAACTCTGCAAATTATCACTTATGTCCTTGCTTTAAAATGCCCAATCACCTCTGTGAAAATCAGTATGGAGTTAAACTGTTTCTCCTACTGTTAGTAGTTCTGTATAAAAAAAGTTTTCAGTGCTTTGAGCTATGTCTTAACTTTGGTTATCTTTGATAATAGAAACTGGCCTTGTAGTGACACCTGTCAAAATTTGGTCCCTAGATCCCTTGATAGTAAGTGTGTGTGTGTTTTCTCTGAAATAGAGGATGGGATTGAGTCTTGTCAGGAAAGGTCATTGAAGAAATTGGGAAAAGGTGAAAAAGTTGTTTGTTTTCTGACTGTGGTTCAGGGGAAAGGCCAAGGACTGGTTTCTGCTCCTAAGTATTAAAGGTTAGAAATGTAATTTGAAATTTTAAACAAGCTTTCTTTAATTCCTTTTTCTTTTTTTAGCTTAAACTGAAATGGAATGGAATACATACCCAGTTTTAGGCAAAGCTGGATCCAGAGACCTAAAGGATAAAATTAGGATGCTATTTCTTCCCCTACATCATGTTGTCCAATAAAATGTTCCTTGATGACAGAAATGTTCTATGTCTGAACTGCCCAGTACAGTAGTCACATGTGAATATTAAGCACTTGAAGTGTAGCAAATAGCAACCAAGGAAATGAACATTTTAATTTAATTTGAAGGCATTCAAATGTAAAACACCCACTCAGTGACTGAGACCACAACTCCAGTCATGCTGCACAGCTGCATCTTGGCTTTGTTTTCAGGCAGACTGCCTCCATCTGGTATCAAGATGGCTGCTGAAAGCTCCAGACTTGGTGGAGTCACTTAAAAATTATGGTCTCACAGAGGGAGAGAACCATCTCTTCCTCAGCAGATTTAGCAGCCCTGAAAGGAGTCTGACTGGCTTTGCTTAGGTAAAGCAAAGGTGGAACAAGGTGGATGATTTTACAGACCAGAGTCATGTGCTATTGTAAGCTGTTAAATTCACTGCCCTCCTTGAATGGCTTTGACAGTTCTCAGATGGTGATTAAAGCAGAAGTTGAAGGACTTTGTGAGAAAGGGCTGTTAAATAAAATTAATGTAGACCATTGTTTTGGACTAAGCTCCTACTCTCAGCCCCAACACAAAATCAAAATGGAGTCACTCAAGTTCCACATAATCAAAAAGAAACTAAATTGTTATCTGGCTTTCTGGGAAATCAGGAGACAGAGATAGCAACAAAATTTCCCAAGGAGGTCAGTTTAATCACCATTATAATGTAGTTCCTTCTTCTTTAATACTTGCAGAAAGGTAATCTGAAGACAATTTATATTAACCAGTCAGTTATTTTCCTATTCTGTCTCCCTATCCCTGCCTCTTAAGGAGAATAACTTTAACATGACCATCCATTTTCTGTTCTTTGTTTCTGCTTTCTATAGACCCTTCTCTTTCTACCAAACTGAACTCTTATGCTCAGCTCATTGGAATTCTTAGTCTATTTTATGGAATGAAGTGTTGCCAATTCTATACTCACAAATAAGCCATTTAAGATGTTTAGACTAACTTTGTAGCTGGTTTTCTGCTTCACAAACAGATGATGTACACTTACTAGGAAATCTCAGAAATATCAGAGATGGGGAAAGTGTGTGATGAGTAGCATACCTGAGAATGAAAGTGGAAATTAAATACAGAAAACATGAACAGGGAACTGTATTCATGACAAAATCTGTATTCAAATTCTTGCAAAGCTGAGGCATGGATTATACATTTAAGAACTTGGAACTATTAGGTGTTCAAATGTTACCTATCATTTTTTGCACACACACACACACACACACATGCACACACCACAATAATGTTTCCTTCAATAACAGAATTTTTTGTGCATTGTTGGTATTGGTGACATGAAGAGACATTATAGAGTTACCTTTAGGATTTGTTGTATTTGTTAGTCATTTTCTGTACTCCTAAGAGCTAGAAAAACTCACTGTTGAGGATGTTAAATCTATGGACCAGAACTAATACGCAGTCATTGCAAAACAATATAGCATATTGGTTGTTAAAATATAATAATGAGGGCTGGGGTTGTAGCTCAGTGATACAACCCTTGCCTCACATACATGAAGCCCTGTGTTCGATCCTCAGCACCATATAAAAATAAATAAATAAATAAAAATAAAGAAATTTGCTGCAGTCTGGCTGGGCACAATTCATGAGCCACTTGTCAAGCAGAAATGAACTTTTTTAGAACATGCAGCACCACACAGAGCTCTTCAGGAATTCCTTCAGAGCCCAACTGCCACCACTGGCTTCTGGGGAGCCTCTCAACCTCCACTCCTCCCGCTCTTGAGGCCGATTGGCTGGTTGGCATGGGCGGAGCCAAAAGAGTCCCCCAATGAGCAGCTCCATGGTCTGAAAGGGCGGGGAAACAGCCCAATGAGCATCACAGCAGAGGAGCCAGTCAGCTGGAAGTTTGCTGGGGCCGCTTGGCTGTGGCTGTCAACAGAAATTGTGTTCATTTACAACTATTTTTTTTAAATATAAAATGATGTTAGAAACGTT
This sequence comes from Marmota monax, assembly GCF_021218885.2. Lineage (NCBI taxonomy): Eukaryota > Metazoa > Chordata > Mammalia > Rodentia > Sciuridae > Marmota > Marmota monax. The sequence continues at coordinate 327,118 of NW_026693153.1, forward strand.
TTATATAGAAACTGTCCTAGTGTCTTGTGTGTTTCCCCTGCCCCTTGTTGCTTCTTGCACAGGCCAGTGGGTGCCTCCAGTTCTAAGGTTCTAAACAAGTTATGTTTTGACCAGTCAGGGCCTTTGTACTCCAGCTTCCCTAAAATCCCAGATGCATAACCATTTTTTGTTTAATCTGCATTTTATTTTGTATAAATCTATTCATTCACCTTACTTTTTGGTTACATAATTTTAATTCTTTTTGTGACAACAGATACAGTGAGAGAATGTTGAAGATATGTTGCCTTGTTTGAGAAATCCATGCAGTCTTTGCTTTATAGAGGATGGATATAGTAAAAAGAAGGAGTTAAAGTCTGATTTTTGTGATGTAATCCAGTGACACCTGGAGTGAAGCCTGAAAGCCAAATATTATCTAAAGAGAGCAGCCACCAGTAGCTATATATTAGACAGTCATTTTCAAAATGTTGTGGCTGGATAGGGGCTACAAATAACTGGGACAAAAGCAATGATCACTTGGATGTGTCATTTTCAACCTAATAGCTCAAATTTCTCTCTTACAGGTGTTCATGAGAATAACAAAGAAATGTGGGATGATTAGCCAAAGACTCTGTGTGTGTGTGTGTGTGTGTGTATGTGTGTGTGTATGAATGTTTATATAGTCTCAACATAATTACAGTAATTGGCTTACATCAGTTGTTTAGTTAGGTCCTACTAAAACTTTACAAATATTTTGTGCAGGTTGAATGATTAAAAGTTCTGACCTCAAATCAAGCCAATTCTAAGACAAAACTATAGATGTTAACAACCCTAAAACCTTAAGGGAAAAGGACTTTTGTACCTTTAGGCCCCTGGGAATAAGCATACATTATAAGAGTTGCTGCAGAATATTAAGCATCAATTCTTTCACCAGCTGACGGATAAAGCATGCTAGTGGTGGAACAATGAATTCAAAGAGGTTTTTGATTTCATCTCTTTTGACCATCATTCCTTTTCCTCAGATACAGTTCAAAACCATTGGTTACCTTAAAATTGTGAAAAAACTTTTAAATTTGTAAAATCCAAATGTGAACATCTCAAGGATCAAATTTATATGACTTACAATGATGTCACAGGACAATATAACAACATAGATCTATGTTCCTTTATTTAGATTGTTTGCTAAGGAAAACTATGGCAACTTCCATGACTTCCAAAAAGTCTCAACTCAGCATTTGAGATCATTTAGTAGTTAGCCAAGTGGCAGAGCTGCAAAGTCATTTTGAGTAAGATATTTAAAGAAGTAAGTAGTGCCATATGTCATCAGCTGGTGTAATTTAACTTGCAAATCACATGTTGGCAAGAGCTAGTTGGCAGCAGATGGCTGAACTTCACTGTGTTTCAGACCCCAAACCTATTGTTTCCTATTTTGTGTTAGAAATCTAATTAAAAGCCTTTTTATGACCACAGATTAATTATAAACAAGGCTTTTTATCTAATAAGAACAGACCTGTGTTTAACAGCTCCTCCCAACCCTCTATTTTTGAGTACTCAAGAAAGAATTTTTTTCCAAGCTGATTTATTGAAAATAAATAAACCTAATCTTTCCATCTTAAATTTTATGAGTTACTAGTAGGCCAAATATGAGTCACTTATTTACCATTTAGGACATCAATTGCTACTCACTTAAAACAACTTGCTAATTTAATTGGAGTAGTTTTAGTTAATTTGGTGAAATTTGTGAAAGACAACTTTCTTCTAACTAAATAATTGCCATTGCAAACAGGATCTTATACAGCATAATTCTAGAGTCTTTTACATGTGTTTTAGTTAACTTTTTTGTTGCTGTGACTAAAAGACCTGACAAGATCAATTTTAGAGAAGGAAAATTTTATTTGGGGGCTCATTGTTTCAGAAATCTCAGTCCATAGAGGGCTGGGTCCATTCCTTGGGGCTCTAGGTGAGGCAGAACATCATGGTAGACAACTATGGTGAAGGAAGTGGCTCACATGATGATCAGGAAGCAGTGAGAGACTAAGCTCAGCTCAACAAACATATATCCCAAAGGTATTCCCCCATGACCCACCTCTTCCAGCCACACTCTACCCACTCAGCTAATCCCTATCAGGGGATTAATTCACTGATTAGATTAAGGCTTTCATAGCCCAATCATTTCTTCTCTAAACCTTCCTGCAATTGTCTCACACTTGAGCTTTTGGGGGATACCTCACTTCCAAACCATAACAATACATGAAGTACAATTAATATCAGAAAAAATGACAAGTTTCATCAGTTTTCCTATCTCTCCATGATTGTGTGAAGAGGCGACTGGTGTTTTTGCACCACCTGTTTTCATATGATGTAAAATAAGCCACACATGCCAATGTACTAAACATTTTGAAAGAGAAAATCCACAGGTATGTGCTCAACATCTTCATAAGTGTTAGGTTATTTACCTAATAAATTAAAAAGTCCAAATTTTAAATTTGTGTTTTAATATTCTACTTTAGATAAAAGAGATCATGGAACTCAAGTATAATAATAACTAGAGCAGAAAATTAATCAAAATTGGAAGTAGAAATATACTAGAGAAAGTCAGTATAATCAAAAGTTAGTTCTTTGAAAATATCAACAAATTTGATAAATCTTTAATCAAGTCTAACCAAGCTAAATCAAAATTGGACTTGAAAAGAGTAGAACAACAGATCATACAGACATTAAAAGAATAAGTAGAGATAACTACTTAGAAAATTCAGTTCCTATGAACCTAACACCTTATGTGGTAGACAAATACTTTGGATGATTCAAACTGCCCCAAATTTCTCAAGATGAAATAGATAACCTGAATAGATCTACAAGATCTACATATTTTAAACAAACTTCTCTTTTCTCCACAGTAATACATTTTTGCATGATTGTTTACTACACAAATATTCTTCAAAAGTAGTCTAGAATAAAGGCAGTTGGTGTTTCTGCTCTTAAGATGCAGATATGCAAGAGACCTGTAGAGAATTGTCTTCTACTAGAACTGAGATGATACAAGGATGTTTTAGCTTTATAGACTTTAGTTCTCCCTGTACTTAGGTGTAGTCCTCTAGAATTTCAAAATGAGAAATTAAGAGCCTGGGAATTTTCTAAATCTTGTTGAGTGGTCTTGAACAGTTTCTGTCTTTTCAGCAGTGAAAGATTGTAGACAACTCTCTGTTCTCTCTCTCTCTCTCTCTTTCTTTTTCTATTTAACTTTTATAGTTTGCCCATGTAGCTTAACCAAATGGAGTGAAATCCTGCAGCATTTGACTTACTTTTTGAGTCTTATCGCTAGGATCTGGGATCCTAAACTCTTGGATACATTAGCAGCTCTATTTTTGTGTATGTGCTATGTCCCATGAGATAATAACTCAAGGCTCCGTTGGCCTCTTTCTTGATTAACAGAAGTCATGAGTGTTCCCTCAGTCTGAGATAAATCCCCAAGGACAGTAAAAGTGGTAGCCAGAGTATCACAGCATGATTTTCTAGTATCTGTTCCCCAGATGCCAACACCCAGATGACTAGGTGATATTGTACACACAGAGAGGTTGTCTAATGTGCTAACTTAATTCTTAGCAGTTAGCCTGGTTCCAGGACCTGCTGAGAGGGAAGCAATGGTCCATAGAACATCTGGCCCATTCTCCATGGTTCCAGGGTTTCTGGGCTCTTGAGTCCTCAAGTTCTTGTAGCTTCAGTCTCTAATCCTTGTCAGAAGTGCTTTGTTTTCCTTCTATTTCTCTGGCTTTTCTACTTTTTCTTGAGGGAAGTATTGGGTTCTGATAAGGCTAAAAACATAAAGCATACAAGTGCATTAATAAATCCATGTATGGAAAATACAAAATACTTTACTAAGAAAATATATATCAACAGAAATATGGGTAGGCATGGAATTTTAGCTTGCATGCATGAAGCTTCTACTTATCTACATGTGGAATTAATAATATTACCTATTTGTTACTTGTTTATTTTTATATTCCCTTCTTTAGGAATGTTAGCTCTATAAAATCAGATTACTTTGATTTATTCTTTAATACATCCCCATTGCATTGAAAAGCACATGGAAACTGGTAGATATTCAATAAAATTAAATAAATAAATGGCTGAATTCAAATAGTTGAAAAATAATAGTGAAACACTTTAAAGATTTTTGTTTTCTATCTGGATACTTATGGATTTTTATCTAGTAATTTGGGAATTTTAGTTAGCAGTCTCCTGCATATAGAAGTTATTGCAACAACAGGGAGGCCCTCCTGGTGACCCTGGAATCTGTTTATTCCTGAGCTTACACACTTGGAATCCTTTTCTATCACTGATGTTCTTGGTATCAACCTTAACTTCTAGAGGTGTATGACTTACAGATGATGTAACTTTAAAATAACCAATGAGACTTTCCTCCCCCTAAATCTCCTATATTTGTATTTAAAATTCCACATATTTATTTCCTTTTTTTGTTTTGTTTTGTTTTGTAGCTCTGTTCATGTTGTTGACTAATCTTTTTTTTGAATGTTTATTTATTTATTTATTTTGGTATAGTCTTCTTATTTTTACTTCTGATTCTTTTTATTCTTGTGGATTCAAATTATCATCTGGGGTCATCTCCTTGGTTCAATATGGCTTTGCTCCCATCCATGTCTTTGTGCTATTATTGGCAGATATATTCCCATGTGTTACAATTCAACCTATTTATGTATTATATACATGTTTTAACAATCATTTTCATGCCAGTTAAGAGAAAAAAAGAGAAGAAATATTAATTTATATTGTCATCTATAATTACATGATGAATTTGACTGATGTTCTTTATTTAATTTTTTTGTGAACTCAAATTGCTCTCTGGGGCATTTGCTTTCAGCCTGAAGAACTTCATTCAATATTTCTTGTAAGAGTGGTTTGCTAGCAACACATTTGTTCATCCAGGAATGTGTTTATTTTGCCTTTACTTTTAAAAGATAGCTTTCTTTTGTATAGGATTCTTGGTTGACAGATTATTTTTCAGTGCTTTGAAAATGTTATCCTATTGTCTTCTGGGCAATAACTGTTTCTGATGAGAAGTGAGCTGCTAATTTTATTGGGGTGCCATTGTGAATAATGAGTCATTTTTCTCTATTTTCAAGATTTTATCTTCTCTTTGGCTGTCAGTATATTTACCATAATGTGTCTATTTGTGGATCTTTTCACATTTTTGTATTTGGAATTTGTTGAGCTTGCTAGATTTAAGAGTAATGTTTTTTCAAAACTGATGGACATCATTTTTTTCAGAATTTTTTTGTCGACTAATCTTTAAACAAACACTTTTATGTAGGGACATTTATCAATTCATTAACCAGATCATTTCTCTTCATGCTAGAAGAAATCTAATTAGGTGACAGTTGTGTACCTGGGAAGGATTAATAACCTCAGGAAAGGCAGAAGAGAGTTACCAAGGATGGTAACTGGGAACACCAAAGAAAAATAGCATCCCTTGAGATGCTGTTTTTTATTTTATTGTCCTGATATACCCCCATCTCAAGGTAAAGCAAGTGGAATATTTGTGTGTGTGTGTGTTTGTGTGTCTTCTATTATCTTTATGTATATTCTATTATGGTCCAAATGGGGGAAAGTTGGGCCTTCCAAAAAGCATATTATGGAAACATATTTTGGGAGATGCAAATATCACAACATTTTGTTTCTGATTTAGCTATTCAGATCACATATGAATATGTATTTTATCCTTTTTTGCTCTAATACCACCAAATAGCAAGAATGATAACAGCTTTAATGCAAATCATCTACTTATTTTTATACAGGTTGACTCTTCTTTATCTGAAATGCTTATGACCAGAAATGTTTCAGATTTTAGATCTTTTTTTTTCTGATTTTGGGGTATTTGTCTATACTTAATGAGATATTTGGGGGATGAGGCCCAAGTCTAAACACAAAATTGATGTATATATACCTTATATGTAATTCTATATAATTTTGATGTATTTTGACCAAGACCTATTACATGGGGTCAGGCAGGAATTTTCTACTTGTGGCATCATATTGTTACTAAAAAATGTTTCAGATTGTGGAATATTTAGGATTTTTTATTTTGAGATTAGGAGTGTTCAACCTATTTTATTTTGCTTTGAATAGGTTAATGACAATTTAAGTGTCTTTGACCACAAGTATTTTACTTTGGCATGATGTAGCTCTGTATTTACAAAATAATATGCTTTTGTTGACAGATTGCTGTCTTTTAGCAACAACATATAAGTGTTGTAGATACAGGTAAAAGACTGGTGATTATAGATTTAGTTAAGAGAGCCACAACCAAAGTTAATGTCTACAGTCATTTTCTCTGTATGTGCTTAGAATATGGAACTATGTATTCCATATATATGATATGATTAAATAACCCTGTGCAAATACTATATGTTTGCATTGAAGAGTGTGTCTAAAAATGGAGCTAACCACCTGTAGGAAGTAAGTTGTAACTAAACCAAGGGCCTTTCATCAGTTCCCTCTCCCTACCTCCAAATACTGTGTGGAATTTGGATTCACTTCCATTCTTACCCAGTCTCTTTGCTTTTCTGGTGCAGCACTAGGTAATTCACAGTCTTCACCTGTAGGAGGCAGAAAAATAGATTTAAAGCACAGATTCTAGACTTTGACTCCTCTTAATGGTGTAATCTGGAGTAAGAAGATATCTAATCCTCAGATTCTGTATACTGGTCTGCAAAGTATAAAATTTTAAAATGATACCTACCTATAAGGTTGTAGTGAGTGTTAAATTAGATAATATACACAAGGCATGATGCTGGCAGACACCAAATGTTTAATAAATAGTAGTTTCTATTATTGTATGGTTAATGGAATAGCATCCCCTGCCTCCTCATATTTCTGCAAAGGGAAGAAAATTGCTATTCTACTCTCCTAGAGAAAAACTGGTAGGTTAGGGAGAGAACTTCTCTTTCTGCTCACTCCTATTCATAGGTAGACAAGGGGTAATTTTATTAGGAACTTTCAGTTCCTAATGTGTGCAGCCTAGCTCCTTTACTTCTCAGGTTTGCTCACAGGACATTCAACTTGGTGTCCTTTCTTCCAAGCCTACATCCACGGATGAGACTTGCTCTTGTCCAGCTATTCCAGCATCTAATATAGGGTGAAAACAAGCCTATTTTAATAATAAAAATCCTATATTTTTCAGTAAGCTTCATTGGCATTATGATGATTTCATATCCATATGTCTTTATTCTCCTTCTACTTGTTTTAAAATTAAATGATGATGTACAAAAGGGCATATATTTTTACCTCTGATTCTCCCAAGTTTTTATTTTCTAAATCACTGCTGGGTCCTTTTGGTGCTATTAACTGCAATTATCACCATAGAATTCCTTTACATTTTGAGTCTTAGGTATTTTCTGTTATTTGTGGCTGCCCCTTGCCAGGAAATGGCCATTGCCCCTGTTGGAGAACTTCCATGAATGCCTTTGGCCCTGTTTCTATCACAGCTGCCAGGCTGAAGTGAGAGATGATAGTGTCTTAGACAATTTCTCAGAGTTTTCCACTGCCCCCTCCACTGGACCAAGTCATGGGCACCTCCAGTAACTGGCATTGGGAGCGGACCCCTTAGGTAGCACTTGTCCTTGAGAGATTCTGCCTCATCTCCTGGCTGACTCCTACTGTGGTCTGTGCACATGCTCATTTCCTGTGGAAATAAGCATCGCATTGGTCCATAAACTAGCCTGGAGGCTCAACTGTCATTTATCCCACAAGACTTGAGTGTGTGGGCTGAAGGCTGGTATCCCATGAAGTTTCCTGACCTCTTTTCTCCTTGGCTGATATCCCTGCCAATCTCTCTCTCTCTCTCCATTTCAAATAAATCAATTTAGTTTACTGCCAAAACAACCCCATGCAGTATATTCCATGCAGAGCCTTTTTTTCCTGCTGTTCCAAATATTTATTTTAGGTTGTAAAAATTTTCATTGTTTTGAACTCTGATTACAAGTCACATGACCAAGAACAACTAAAAAAGGAGATTGAGGATCTGTAAAAAGAAGTACAGCATCCTACAAATACCCAAGAAAGGTAGGCATCCTACTTATGATGAATATTTGTTCAGTGTTATGGAATTTGTTTCAACTGTTTATTTTTTCCTTTTTAATGAACACTCATCTCAAACATGCTATATAAAGTGTTTCAAATCGAAATAATGATGTGTAAATAAGAATCTGAATTTTTAAAATTAAACTCTTAACTTGGCTCAGTGAACTTGCAGTAAATACTAAATATGAAGAAAAATCTCCTCAACAATATCCCCTTCCCATTTTGGTTACCAGAAACCCACAACAGGTGTCCTAATCTTTTCATGTAGAATTCATAATAGAACTACTACATAACTGGCTTTATCTAAAGATGAAAACTTTTAGACTAATTTTCTTCTTCTTTATATTTACACATAGAATTTATTCAAGAGCTTCCGAAGACTATTAGTGGGAAGATAAAAAGAAATGAACTGAAGAAGAAAGAATGGAAAACAATTTAAATTCATCCCATTATTATAGTACATATGAAATAAACATGGTATCTCTAAATTTGTAAAAACTACAAGTTTAGGAAGAGGTGATTTTAAAAAATGTGACAGTATGCTTATAAACTGTTGATTTAAAATATTTTGTAATTATGACATCAGAGGCTGAATTTGATATAAAATAGTCAATAGATTCCTATGTACCAGTGTAATTGTTCCTATAATTTGGCACCACAAAATACATGTCATCAATTGCTCAGGAATTTTTATTTTGATACTTCTTTTTTGTAACACTAGGGATCAAACCCAGGGCCTAGCACATGCCAGGTACATGTTCAACCACTGAGCTATATCTCCAGACCACAGCATTCTTAAATGTTTGGTATAGAAGCAGTTTCTATAAATCAATCAAATCTCTGCCACATTGGATTTTAAGCCTTAGTTAAATAATTCCAATATGTGAACATACAAATTAGAACTAATAATTAAGCCTTGAATAAAACTAAACAACTTATAATTTTTCAGAAAAGTAAAAAATATCAATCTGGAGATTATCATAATTTTCAAGTGTCTACCTAAAAATAGAGTAGGGAATTTTATTAGTCACATTTTTATTCAAATAATTTAAAACTAGCTTATAATTTGTTTCAAGGTCTAACTAGAAAAATGAACATCATGTACTATTATTGCTTATTATATTTAACCTAATGAATACAGTTTATAAAATATTTTGTCATTCTTCAAGGAGGTATGAAATTCAGCAAACATTACTATATGAAATATAAATAAATGTGTAAGATAACACCAGAATGTTCATGTTTGGGAATTTAAGGAATAATTAGGATTCATACCTGAACAAGCAGAAGGCAATTGTTAAGCAAATGGTGAGTGAAAGTGGAAGGCATGAAATATATTTTCTCTGTGTGTGTGTGTGTATGTGTGCGTGTGTGTATGTGTGTGTGTATATGTGTGTGTGTGTGTATCTGCTACAATACAGTCTACAGAATTCAGATATGTTAAGACTCCATAACTTGTAGCCCTATACTTTTTTGTCTTTCCTGCACTAAAAGTCACATAAAAGTTGTCCTAAAAGTAAAAACAGTTTAACTGTAGAGAAAATTTATCAATTCCTCATTGAAGGTCTGAGTCTCAAAGAATTTTTAGTAGGAAGACAATTACTGCCACTAATATGGCTTGTTACTGGAGAACTAAAAGTTGAGTCTCCCTGGGGAATGAGATAGAACCATGTTGATGGCTTTTTCCTTCTGAAGTGTTTGTTCCCATTTAAAATAATCACAACACTTTCTGTTTTCTTGGTATTTGCCAATAGGGCAACAATAGAAGACTCTTCCATGGTTTGGTCCATTGTTAGAAACAACAAGTCTCTTAGATCTTCGGGCACACTTGCATAAGGGAGGTGTCATTTTCCCACTCTTCCAAGGCTCCTGTAGATTCACTGCAGAAGTTAATACAAGCGGGGGGGGGGGGGCAACCTTCTGACAAGAACTTTTTCTTGGGGAGCAATCAGATGATGCTGGCTTTTCTTCATGAATAGTGAAGGTCTGTTTTTTTTTTGCTGGTGGGAAAACTGGGGGACTAGATGAATTCCTTTTAGAGACACCTAAAGAAAGAGGGTGTTTCCCCAAAACTGAAGCATGAGATGCATTGACACTGTTAAAGGCACATAATTTGCGTTCAGGTAACTTAAAGGCAGACACATCTGAACCTGGATATTTAGCTTCTTTTACATATAAATAGTAGTGTGAGGACTCTTCTACTCAATGGACTTAGTGGTCTCCAATTCCTGAAAAGTTTTCTTGATGCCTCCAAAATTTTCATGACTCAGCACTTCTGTCTCTTTTAAAACCATTATTCTTTCTTCAGAATTAAGTGAAGTCTCTACTTTTGTGTCACTAATAGGAAGTAGACTATCTATATTTTCCTCAGGTTGAGATGCTGGCAGTAAAACTATGTCTTCCCATTCAGCCAACATAGGCAAACAGTCAAGAGTAGAACTTATTTCCATTTCAGAAACATGATTAACAGAAGGAATGGTAGTAGAGACAAGTACCAATTATGAATTAAATGTTGAAGACTTAGATTTGGTATTAACTACAAGATGTTCATTTTTATTTTTTATTTTTTTGCTTCTGCACATAGATAGATGAATACCTATGATTCCATAGACAAATCCAACAGCTTTAGAAATTCTGCATTTATACTTTCTTGTTGAAGGACCTTGTAATTTTCATTAGGCACCCATCTCTGATCATTTTCCAAGCAAGAAGAGCAGTATTGCGAGAATCATCCAACCCAGAATTCTATTCCCACTTCCTGCAAGGCACCACTTAGTCCTTTTGGCTTTCTTCTATAGAAGAGCTTGTAAGTTGCTCTGAGATCAATCCAGGAATTTAAGAACATGGGTTTTAACAGTTGTTTTCTTTTACACTCATACTCCAGGCAAACCCCCAAGTCCCAGTCTGACCAAGTAACAAATGCACACAATTTTGCTGCAGAAGTAGAAGGCTCTGAAACTCCAGTAGCAAAAATAATTTTCTTCTGTTGCTGAATCTTATGAATCCATTTACAGAACTGAGATAAGCAAATCTTCAGAGGGGCTTCCTCATCAACTTGAGCCTGTTTTATGCCTGTCAGCTCCATGCAAAATTCTGAAAGAACTGGATGTTCTTGAGGCTGAACATAAGCATGGAATTTGCATTCAATCTCTCCAGTTAATGTGTTCAGCAATACTGCTGGAAATTAAATTATTTTCCTGGCTATTGTGGTGTTTCCCATCATTTCAGCAGGTGGATTCAAAATCAATCACAATTAAGTAGTCATACAATGGATTTGCTTCTTCCTAGTTTCTCATTGCTGGTGCAATTGATTTTCTCCTAATTAATCCAAGCTGCCACACCAGGAGCTTGGTTGCCATCCCCAACACTCCGGGTTCTCCAAAGTCCAGCTGCAGGAAGTCCATGCAGAGCCTTTCTAATTAAGAAATGGAATTCTCCCAGACTCCTAGGTGGGCCCTGGGAGCTCTCCTCTGCAACACAAGGTCAGGGGAGGCTCTTTTCCAAACTGTCAGGATGCATGCTGTGTCTACGCACACTGTGAGAATGGTTACTTTCTCATTCCTGTATACATTTCTTCTGATTGGATGCACATATTTTATTTTAGCTTTTTCACTGCTGTCACTAAAAGGATTGATAAGCACAATCACAGAGGAGGAAAAGTTTATTTCAGGGCTCATGGTTTCAAAGGTCTTAATCCATAGGAAGGATGGCTCCATTCCTTGGGGTTCGAGGTGAGTCAGAACTTCATGGTGAAAAAGTGTGGCAGAGGAAACCAGGTCACATGATGATCAGAAAGCAGAGAGGTTCTACTCTCCAGATACAAAGTATGTCCCCTAGAGCCTTGCCCCAGTTAACCACTTCCTCCAGCCACACTCACCTGTCTTCAGTCACCACTTAGTTAATCCCATCAGGGATTAATTCACTGATTAGGTTAAGGATATGGCTCAATCATTTCTCCTCCATACATTCTTTCATTGTCTCTCATGTGAACTTTTGGGGGACACCACATTTGAACCATACACATTTCTTTCATTATTGAGCATGCACATTTTATCTTTCCTTTTTAGGGATCCTCTCCCATATAGTGGAAATACCCCACCTGCTTTCTAGATTGAGCTGCAGCTGTTGAGATGAATATCTTGGTCAGGGATTGTAGGCCCAAAGCAGAAGCATATTGCTAGTCAGGAGGGATTTTTGGCACAGGTTTTGTGCAACAGCTGCTGTATTTTCAGTTTTGACCTTGGCAGACCTTTTCTTAGATGTGCTTTGCCAAAAATTATGGCTTATTTGCCATATTTTTCTCTTCCCTCAATTAGAAAAGAAGGAACGGTTGAGAGCTAAAGTGGGGTCAATATGGAGTTGAACCTCTAGCAAATGACACTCTTTCCTTATGAACATCCAAAATTTGGGAGATATTTGTGTATCCCTCCACTTCATTACATATGTATGTGTACATGTATATATGTAGTAAATCGGTCATTTCTTTCAATAGCAGATACCAAGAAATTGATGGTCTGTGATGGTTTGCTGATGTGTGCAGAGATTTTTGGTCTAGTGAAATATATCTATCTATATGTGCTCTTTTGAGATCCTATGTTTATTTCTTTTTCTAAAATTTCTTATATCCAAGATTTAAAAAAACAATCATTCCATACCAGTTGATTATAAAAATAAGAATTGATGATGTCTGGGACTAAAAATTCCCATTGCTTTTTGTTGCCATTCATTGTTTTGAAACTAACTGCCTGGGACATAGTTCCAGTGGTCTTATTTCCCTGAACCTCCTTGCACGCCAGGATCTCTCCTCTAATGCACTTTCCCCATTACTACTGAAGAAATAGAGATCAAGATATGATTTTGAACTTGTCATATTTTCCTGTTTTCAAACTCCTTGTGGTTCCTAATTTCCTACAGAATAAATTTCCTCCTCTTTATGTTCATATAAAAGGAGAGCCCTTCATCCTAATGAGGCAGGATGATCAACCCAAATTAAAATCTTATACTGGAGGTTTTGTTTTGTTTTGTTTTGTTTCTGTCTGCCTGACTGGAAGGCCCACTCATGCTTTGATGCTCATACATTCTGTGTTGCCTCAAGCTTTGACAACTCTAACATTAGTCAACACCAATGAGTTGTTTTGAACCCAAGCAATTCTTTTGTTTTAAGGAACAAGTACAGGACTACACAGGTTAACAAACACATTAAACCATCCCATTATGGGAATAAGAAATTAAAATTGAGTCAGAGAAAGAGAGCAATTAAGGGGGACTCTCCAATGAAAGTTTAGTTTTTCAGCAGAACAGTTTAAAAGCCCCTAGAGAGAGAGAGAGAGAGAGAGAGAGAGAGAGCGCCAACACTGTAACCTCCTTTGGGACCGCTGTATGCCGAGGGAGGTTTTTCTTGCTCCTAATAAATCTGTTGCTGAATTCTCACCCTCCTTAGTCTGCAAATTTCATTCTTGCGGTGTGTGAGACGAGCCCTCCAGCGCTCACTGGACCCCGTGTCACACCAGTGTGAAGCTCCAGCTTTCCATCCTGCGGTACCACTTTCTCACCTCCTCCCCACCTGTTTGTCATCCTTTCTCCCAGGGGCCCAAAATTCTAATTAAATGCTCTTTTTGGAACTTATGGTGCACTGTTATGCTTCTGAGAAGTTCCTTGTGGTATATGCATCAGATATTACCTTTAAATTCCCTCTCTTCCTTATCTTCATAGAAAATTCATACTCATCCTTCAGGATTCAACTCAAAGAATTCCTCATTATGAGATGCTTGAGTTAATTGTGTGTTTGTCTTGCCAGCTTATTGTGCACTCTTCATGGATAAGATAGTCAGTCATTCATCATTTCTATTGTGGTGTTGTGAGACCAGGAAGAGGAGCAGGAGGCTCTCTTATGTGACTGCCTCCGAAACACTGATTTTCCTTTCTGGCTGTTATTATCCCAGCTTGTTGTTGTTGCTTCTGGACCCAGAAAATGTGGGTGGTGGTCTCCACAGCCCCAGCTTGGATGCATTCAGACCCAAGCTGCCCACTCAGGTAGCACTTGCCCTTGAGAGATTCTGCCTGATTCCCTAACACATACTGGATGTCTACACACATGCTCATTTCCTCTGGGAGTAAGCTCTGCCCTGCCTCACACTGGCCCATAATTGACCAGGAAACTCAACTCTCATGTCCGTTGCATGGCTCAAGTGTGTGCATTGAAGACAGTTGCTCCTTGCAGGTTCCTGGCCTCTTTACTCATTGGTTGATCTCCTTGCCCCTCTCTCCAATTAAATAATTCAGCTTATCATAATAACCCTAAGCCCTACATGCAATTATCATACCTATTTTATACATGAGGAAACTGAGGCACAGAGAGGTATGAATTCAAAAGTGCTAAGATACCTGAGCAGTCTGGCACCAGGGTCAATGTTCTCAACCCACTGTACTGTACTGGGTTGAGAACATTATTACTACTGTTCTCTGTAGTCTTTTATTGTAAACATCATGCTTAAGTTAGAAAATGAATTAATATTTTTATTGCCTACAACAAGCCAGTCTATTTATATAAATATAGATATATAAATAGATTTGAGTATATTAATTGAATCATTAAATCACTGGGAAATTGATGGAGCCATGGTTGAAATCCTCATTTGACAACTCTAAAGTAAATGATGTTTTAACTAAATATAACTGCTTTCTTAGTTTAGATTCCAAAAGTAATTTGTAAATATTTGTGTGTGAAGAAAATGTAACTTTACAGATGTATTCATGACAGGTGGCTGGTGAAAAGGTGAGTGATTTTAGGCTCTGAAAGTTTCTGCTGTGCAATGACATTTTGTTTAATTTTTCAACTCATATTATCAAATGCCTGACTTTAAAAAAAAGCCAAAAATGAGATGGAAAATTCAAAATTTTATTCCAGTGACTGAGTCCTATTGTGATGAGTAGACCAGAGTGAATAAATTGAACCTTGTGTATTCAGCACCTCAATTATTAAATGTATGTACAGAAACCTGTTCTGTCAAATTACCTGTGGGGTTTGTTGCTGCTGTTGCAGATCTGAGCCTTTAGCTATTTGTGCTCTGTCATCATAACTGGATTTTGCCTTTTAAACTGAACACCAAATTAACCCATTAAATAGATATCACTGATTCCCATAGAACATCTGAATAATGTACATCAGTACTTGTTTTAATCATTTATTTTAATCGTGTTGCTCATTCAACAAGGTTAAACAAAAGTTACTGAAATCAAAAGTGTCAAATCATTAAACTTGTTTCAGATAGATTATAGCTGTTAGGACCTAAATGGAGAGGGAAGTATGTATATTTTTTGATTTTCTGCTTATTTTATAAGCCTCCCTACCTTTTTATTTTTCTTTTCACAATATTGGTAGACTGTAGATTATTTCTTTTTGTTTTATGCCTGGTTACTGTTTTTTTTTTTTTTTTTTCCAGACTCACTTGCT
The DNA here is from genome assembly GCF_021218885.2 of Marmota monax. NCBI lineage: Eukaryota > Metazoa > Chordata > Mammalia > Rodentia > Sciuridae > Marmota > Marmota monax. Next base: position 342,644 of record NW_026693153.1, read on the forward strand.
TTTCTGGGAATCTGACACCAGCCACAGCTTGAAGACTGAAATTTCTCATTTTTCTCTTTCCAGGAGAGACTTCCTTGCTTTCATGCAGAGAGCAACAAAGGACTTTATTGGCATGACTGGCTTTGGCATTGTGAATGGACCTTCTCATAGCATCTGAAAGCCGGTAGCAAAATGTCAGAATCCCAAATGGGGTGTGAAGAAATGCAGTCAATGAAGGAAACAAAATTCCTGGCAAGATCCAACACATGAGAGAGTCATTTAGCATTTGCTATGACTTGGAAAACCCAAGCATTTCTTTGCGTTCTCTGGCACATTTACAACCAATGGCTTTCTGTGGTAACCAGATATACTGGCTGTACTAAAGTGAACTGCTCATTTCTATCTCCATGTTGGAAGGTTATCTGGCTGGTCTATTAGCTATGACCTAGAGTATCAGCCAGTTGTCCTGTGTTCATTCAGTTGGGTCATTGTGCCCTGTCAGTGAGTCAGTTACAGAGTTCCATCTGGACAGAGGTAGAACAGATTATTTTTACCTGACTTTTGTAGTTTTTTAAACTTCCAAACTGGTAGAACAACAGGTAGTGGCTTTTAAGAGACACATCTGATGTGCTTTGAGCTGGAAGCCAGATATTTCTGCTGTTGAGTTTTTGTATCATTGTGAAGGCTTCAGTATTTTCCATTATTATGCATATAACAAATTGACTTTAAAAGTTTTAGGGACAATATTTCTCTTAGGTGCAGCTGAGTATTTTCAGTCTGGTACTACGAAAGAAGGAATGAATATTGATATTAAGTGACTGATGGAAGGTTGTACAGCTAGTCATGGTTGGTCTAGAATGGAACCACCATCCCTTGGTGTTTGCTCAGCTACTGCTACTCTGTCCTTCCTGTCACACTGTTTTTAAAGGATGTTGAGTATATTTAAAAATAAAATTACTTGAATCTACTTAAACCATAGAACACAAATTGTTCTCAAATATCCATTATCTCTTTCTTCTTTATAACAGAACTCCTCATTTTAAGTTGGCAGGTAGCCACCCATAATAAAGACTAGATATCCCAGCCTCCCATTCAGTTACATGTAACCAAAATAAACTCCATTGGGACCAGGAGAAGAAACAATGTGCACAGCTAATTGGTTGTATCCTTATGGAAAAGGCATTCCCTTTATCCTTTCTCACTCACTAGAATATTTGTTCATTTTGAACCATTTTGAAGAGGGCAAAATGCTCGAGATGGTAGAGAAAATAGAAGGAACTGGGATCCCTGATACTATGGAACTGATTTGCAAGATCTAATTTGCTTGTCTAGACTTTTATGCAAGATAGAAATAAATGCTTATCTTGTTTTAACTACTGGTTTTTAGATGTCAGTTACAGCAACTGAACACACAGTGCTATTTAATAGTTTGTAAATTTTATGCTGCAAGTTAATATTTTATAACAACCAAATTTAATACAATTAATGGATATTATGCTTGTGTAAATGTCTGGCAGCCTTGGAATTGAACTGTTACTATCATACATTTCATGAGAGGGCTTTCCATTTTCTTCAGAGTCCTTAGAATAACTTACCCAATGTAACCCCTGATGTTGCCTCGCTATCCCCCACTGTCTGTCCTGTCAGTGGGTTCTAGCCATACTGACTTATTTGCTGCTCCTAACCATCCCTCATGTGTCCAGTGCTCCTTCCCAGGGTGTCAGATTTTACTATGATGAGGCCCCATGAAGGAGATAATACATATAAAGTTCTCATAGAATGTCTAGCACAAAGGTAAGTTAGGGCCCCAAAAATTTTAGTTATATTTACTTATTCACTTAGAGGATGGACTGATACTTTTCAGTTGTTGTGCAATATTTTATATTTATATATATACAAATTGTATTACCTAATATTTTTTAAAAAATTCTAATTAGTTATATATGACAGTGAAATGCATTTGACAAGTCATGTAAATGGAGTATAATTTCTCATTTTTCTGCTTGTACATGATGTAGAATCACATGAGCTGTGTAGTCATACATGTACATAGGGTAATAATGTCAGATTCATTGCACTATCCTTCCTTCCCCCATACCCCTTCCCACCTTCACTCCCCTCTGTCTAATCCAAAGTAACTATTCTTAGTTACTATTCCATAGCCTTCCCTCTTATTGTGAAATAGCGTCCTCATATCAGAGAAAACATATGATCTTTGGTTTTTTGGTCTTGAACATCCAGCAAGCCAGTTCTAAAAGTACTGGGTTTTAACTTTAACAACTAACTTTGTACTCATCTTACTCTTTCTATTTAATTGGGGTCAGTGTTAGTACTGAGAGTCAGCCTTACATCTTGTCTATCCTATCGATGAAGGCCTATCATCTCAAATTAACTCAGGTTGTTACTTTGAAAGTCATACTTTCATAAGGTATTAACAGAAAATAGTTATAAAATTTACAAGAAAAATATAAAATGATATTAGCAAGAGTAAAACCATATGGAGTTTATATAATATATATGATCCAAGAAACATAATTTTTATAGTCCCAAACCTTTACTTCAAACATTAGTTTGAAGAAAATCAGCTTGGTGGAATGCTCTTCTAAGCCTTATAATTAAAAGATTTGTATACTTGAAAGATACGAATACCTCTAGTATACCAAGAAGCAAGTAACAGTACCACAAGCACACTGATATTCTTACACTAACCAAGTTTAGCTTTTAAAGAAAAATTCAGAATCTGTAGTGTAGTGTAAACCTCTAAAATAATAGTTGTTCTTTAACCAAAGTTGAATAAACCATAATTCCTTAAGACTAGTTTCTCTAAATAATAAAATGTAACAAACACAAGAAATTATCTTGATATATAAGAGTAGTTTAATGTTTTAAGAATTCCTTTCAACAAATAGAAAATTAAACTTTGGTTTATATTAGTATGTTAATACTGGATCTTAGGAAAAGCCTTAAATCACTTAAAATGATTGTGCTAATTATATGTAACCAACTTACAAACTTTTTGAAATTTACTATCCAAAACCTTCTGCAGATTACATAGACATTCTACAACTTTTTACTTCACCAGAAAAAGATTTTCTTATCCAGAAACAACTTTTTACTCTAATTCTATATTTCTAAAATATATTTTCATGCCTAGAACTTTCTTATGTCTCTTTCCTAGTTGTTTATTCCTTTTCAAATTTATATTATGAAACAGTATTTATGAAATTTCTGAATTTAGACAAATTGGATTATGGAATCTTGGAGTCAAGAATACTTGATTTTATATTTAGCAGTTGGTGTTTTAGCACTATCACTTTGCAAATTAATCAGATTCTCAGCTAACAAACACATTTATGATTAATCCCATTGATGTTAAATCGATTTATACATTTTTAACTATAAAAAACAAGATATTAGACAAGTATAATTAGCTTTATCTTCCCCTTTGAAGAAAAATCCCTAGAAGCAATGGGCAATATGTTCTACATATTTTATAGAAACCAACACTCTTTTAATTGTCTAATCTAGAAAAACTTGTAATTTTAAAGACATCTTTCAAGTGTTTACTGAATTTAAATTGAACTTTGTTTAAATCATGTGAACTAAATGGTATTTAGATCCATTTTTCTTTTAAATTTTGATTTATGAACACTGATTTATCTATAGTCTAATTTTGATATCACATACATGATATATGGACACAGAAAACAATACACAGGTGTGCACACATACATAAAACAGAGAGGAAACAGATCTTGTAGCTTTTTATAGGAGGTCACCTCAGTTAGGAGACAATGCTACAGATGTTTATTAAGCCTATCAGACTTTTATATTATGACTTCAATTTAGGGCAGGCCTGTACAGTTTGAAATGCCAGGTATAAAGTCTGACAGTCATGGTGGACACTGAAATCATGTGTTCAGGTGGCCATTTGTCTTCGAGGGCTATCAGATTTATTCCCAACATCACTATGACTGTGTCCTAATTAGGATTTTGCAAAGGAGATTTTCCAATGAATTTGAGAGCCAACCCTTGAAAAACTGAACTTTGAACAAAGACAGAGTATAAAAAGTACTTTTAAAGAAAGCCAGGTAGTAGAGTGTAAAAGTAGTCAAGGTAGCCAGGCATTTAGGTCCCACAGTGGCTTGAATTTAAAAGTGACATTTCTCCCCCACCCCCTTTAGAACTCAAACCAGTTCTCTGCAAGCCTTGTAAGTCTTGTAAGCTCTGCATTCTCTGTAAGCCTTGGAGAGATAGAGATCTAGTAGAAGCTAAGAAGTAAGGGAAGCTACTGTTCTGAGCTTGAGAGGCAAAACCTAACACATAGGGTATTGTAAAATTAGTCTCTTAAGGCGCGATCCTTCAGATGACATTTCCTCTGGATACCAGTTTTAACTCCCCCAGTTTGTAATCATGCCAGGTTGAAGGCAGAAAATTATGAGACATCTCCTTTTTCCAACTGTGGTTAAGTCATTTTCCAGGCTTAGCAGCAGAGGAAAATAAGGCACTTTTTGAGCATCTAGCTCCCAGAGCTTCTAGCAGCCAGCAATTTACACCTCTCATTTTTGAGGACAAGGCTTTCCTCTGAACAACAACAAAAAAATCCCCCCTGTTCTCAGATACCCCCCCCACCCCCCACCCCCCGCTGCCAGAGGATGTAGGTTGGTGGTAAACCTGGCATAACTTGAGAATGAAGCTCCCATCTGAGAATGAGAAAACAGAACTCAGGCACCTGAGACAGAGAAAAGTCCATTTATTTTTTTAGGGAAATCCATGTGAGCGTCTGATGGCCAGCAAACCATTTTCTCACCACATGGTTCTGTCAAATCTATTGCTGACATCATTGGCAGAATGAACCAGGACCTTTTTTGTGCCTCATTCCAAAGAACCTGGTATAAAGAAAACCTGTGAGGAGACAAACTAAAGGACAGACACACACAGAGGATACAAGGAATCAGGGAAAGGTGGCAGATAAGTAATGATTATTATATGATATTTTCCATATTTTTTGAAGTTAAGACTTTATTGTTTGGCCACCTAGAGAAACCCATGAGCCATAACTTTAAATATATTTATTTAATAATTTCATTTGAATTAAATTATTTAGATCCATTTAATTCTTTAAATTTTAATTAATGAGTGATCATTTGTTTAAAAGCCAATTTACTACCAAGTATATAATATATAGATATAAGACAGGCCTGTATAATTGAATATGTCAGATATAAAAATCCCACAGGTATCATGGACACTGAAATCAAAGTTTCAGTTTAACCGGCATTTTTGTCCTTGACTCCTGTAAGACTCATCCCTAACATAACCATATTTATATCTTAGGATTTATTAAAATAAATTTTTGAATGTATTTGAAAGTTAACTCTGGAGAAATTCACCTTTGGACAAAGACAATGTAAAAACCTTTGTACTTAGATAAAACAAGACTGATAAGAAAAACATAACAACTTACATAGAATATTTAAAAACTTATATCTGTGAAATTCTTTTTTTAAATTTATATATGACAGCAGAATGAATTATAATTCTTATTACATTTATAGAGTACAATTTTTCATATCTCTGGTCGTATACAAAGTATATTCACACCAATTTGTGTCTTTATACATGTACTTTGGATAATAATGATCAGCACATTCCACCATCATTTATAATCCCGTGCCCTCTCCCTTCCCTTCCAACAACCTCTGCCCTATCTTCCTGTGAAATTCTTTAAAAAAAAAAGAAAAAAACTTTTTTGAAAAAGAAAACTTGCACATTTGGAATCTTTCTACTTTTCTTTCAATGTTGCAATATTAGGGAGGGGTAAGAGCTGGTTAAGAAACTTGACTGAAAACAGGTAAAATAGCTGGCCAAACAGCTTGGATTTTAAAAAGACACCTTTTTTTCTTCTTTTGTCCAAACTGTGTTTTTTTTTGTTTTTTTTTTTTTTTTTAAATAACCCTAGTAAATCATATAGGGGCTGTAATTCACATTTAAATATAAGGCTAGGAAAGTTAGAAATCCAGCAAAAGTTAAAAAGTTGTAACCATTTTTCCTTTTATAAGACTATTCTCTTAGAGCATGGTGTTGGAGTTTATATTCTCTCTGGAGAATATTTTTTTTTCCTTTTTCTTTTTGTTTTAAACCTACCAAATCTTGTAACAGTTTCCACATATTGTTGAATATAAGCAATGATTTGTTGTGGATTGGAAGGAGCAGAGCATGTAGCCACAGGGAGGTTTTGGACACTTGGTTATTTTTTTTTTTTTCTTTTCCCCAAGCCAGGGTGGCCTCTTGAGGCCATGAATGAATGAACACTTGCTTATTTTTCTTTTCCCCAAACCGGGTGGCCTCTTGGGGCTATGTATAAAGCCATATCATAAAAGTATTTATTACCATGACATTAGTATCAGTGTCTGTTAATCCTGTAATTGACTGCTCATTAAAAACAAAACGTTAAGTTAGGTCTACTTTCAGTAATTGACAAACATGCTCCAATAATAGTAGAGTCAAACCTTATATTTTCCCTTTCATTTAAAAGTTGTTGCTGGGGATTAAACCCAGGCGGTTGTGCATTTAAGGAAAACACTTTACCAACTGAGCTGTTGTCCCCTGGGAAGTCTCACTTGGACGTCTTCAGTAGTAATCAAATCTACTCCAGTGCTCCCTCTAGTAGCATGAAGGGATTTGTGAAACAATGTTGAAAGGGCTTTGTTAGGAATGGGGCATATCCCATTTCCAACAGTTCAATCATATTTAGGGTAAAATTACTATTCACATTGTTTTCTAAAAAAGTACATTGCAACTCTTTAAATATAACACAAGGTAATTGCTTATGCTCTGGCTGATCAGCAAAATTCAACTCAATGGGACAAACAGCTAAACTATGAAATTTCTCTTTCCTCCACAGCTTGTCCCAAACACTTAGTTAACTTGGATTTAGTTGGGGGAGGATCGACTGCCACAGGCTCCCCTGAAGACAAAGGTAGTAAATCACCTAGGGGAGCCAAGCACATGGGAGTGTTCCCAGCAGCAGTAGGCAGCCAGCTACACTGCAGAAGCTGCTGTGGTAGCTCTTTTAAAGAACTTGGATGTCCAGGCACAAAAAAAGAATAGTGGTCAGTTTGAGAAACTGAGGCTTTATTAATTGCATCCCTACAAAGAAACCAAGTTTGTAATACCAGTATACAAGCATGTGGCTTCTCATGCAGAGTTTCACCTATCTTCTCCCACCCAGTCTTTCAAATTTACTGACCCACTTTCTGGATAAAAGGGATAGCAAGAGCTTATCTCTGTTAGCAAGGCAGTAGGATTATTGTCACAGTATGCCCAGCCTTTGCGAAGTAGGAAAGTAGGTTCAGCCTGATGACGCATCTGCTTGTCAGAGAATTTTCCATGGCATCACTAGCTGATAAAAAGACACATATTAAAAGCTCTCTCTATATGGGCATGAACCACTCCCTTCCCCCATTACCTCCAATGTCTGGAAGAGTCTTTTCCAGGGCTGATTTTGTTGTCCCAAACTCTCTGTGGACTGGGAGGACTTGTGGGGTTTAGTGCCCCAATGTGGACATCAGCTGTAAAGAATACCTATGGAGAAAACCTGTGAAGAGACAAAGGGACAGACACACACAGGGTACAAGGAGGCAGGGAAAGGTGGCAGATAAAAGGGGAAGAGAGAGGAGTGAAGTGAAGTAGTGAAGAAGAAGTGTCTGCTCCTCCCTCTTGCCAAGTTTATTACCTCAAAAAAGTTTACATGTTACTCATCACCATGATTATACTCTAACCTGTATTCCTTTAACCCTGAGTGCTAGCAAACTGAGATAAGGTCCAGGTTAATACAAACACAGATCCTCACACATCCAAGGGTGTTACTATAGAAACCAGGGAGTACACCCACATAGTTATCTTAGTAGCCTCCAGGAAAGTGCTGGGCTTTCCAATTGTGGGAATCAGGGTGCCAGTTAATCACCCGGGAGTTCGCTTACCAGGGGAAAACTTCCCTATTTCCACAGTCAGAATACCTACAACCTGAGAGGCATGCCTGACTTCTCCTGCCACTATAAACTTCCAAATGTGGTCACCTATGGGGGAAAAAAGACCTATGTGTGGTGTGCTTCTCTACATTGTGGGACAAAGGAATCTCCAGAGTATAATGAAGACATCTAATGGTTGTTAGATGCTTAATGCCCTTTTCCCAGAGGAGTTTACAGAAGAGGTGAATTGAAAAATGCCTCCCTTTTACAGCCAAAGAAACCCCTGGAGCACAGAAACAACAATGGGGAGAATCCCTACAGGCTTGTAAAGGCTTAATATGTGAATGAAGGGAACCCAGACATTTCTTTAGGAACAACTCCATGTAAAATGTCCCTCTCTCAATGACTAGTTTGATTGGAGAGGGGAGGATGGAACTGCTCAGGAGGAATGAGTATGGGAGTGTGCAGTTCAGCTCAAAGGGAAGTATGTGTCACGGGATTTCCCACAGTGCCTTTTCATCAACCAGTCACCACAGGATACCCCATAAGAATGATCAGGAGAAGAGTCAGGAAGAAACCTTTTAATATCACTGGGGTGTGGCCCTGGTCAGAATCTCAAAATTGTTCCAACCCTTTATCTGTCTCCATGCATCCAAAGGCAGACAGGACTAGGGACACTGGGTACTCATGCCAGGCATGGCTCTGAGCCTGGATGGGATAGTGAGAAACAGCTTTGGCAGAACCCAACTTGCCTGGCCTGTAGGACAGGTGATTAGGAGTCGCCTATGCCATGAATCCTGTCACCCAAGTCTTGTAGAAAGACAGCTTAAACTAATTGCATTTAATTAGCTGACAGGTGCCCATTATTGTCCTCCAGGAAAAAAGAAAGGTGCACTTTTCCTAAGGAAGATGTGAGGTGCTGAGGAGCTAATCCTGGTGATCTTTCCTGCAGAGCCCCTATCTGAAATTGGTCCTAAAAATCAGGATTGGGTCCTTTTCCCCAATGTTGAAGATTAGCCACCCAAAAAACATGGAGGCAAGAGCAAAATTTTTATTTAAAGGATAGAAAAGAAAGAGAGAGAAAGAGAAAGTCCTCCAGAGAGAAGGGGTCCCAGAGCTGGTATCCAAGGGAGTGGGGTGACCTTCACCTTTTATAGATTTCAGGTTTCTTTCCTATCATGTCCTTCTCTTCCTATCCTACCTATATGGCCAAAGGGAGGGAAGGCAGCCTTCCTTGGGGTACTTCTCCCTATTTTCCATATCTTCCCAGAAGGCAGGAAGGGAGCCACCCAGGAGGCACTCACTAACACTATCTTTGCTAGGAGGAACAATTCCCTGGAGGAAGGAAAACTTGGCAACAGGCTGGAGGAGGGGAAAGTGCTCTGGAGATATTACCATTTTATTACCTTTTGACTCAGCCCCCATATTCCTGACCCAATCGTCCAGTATCTCCATGACTGTCCTTTTTCCCTAATATCAATGCCACCAGCCGTGAACTATTTTTAATCCATTTAATTTCCTTGCCCAGGCATGGTGGCACATGCCCATAGTCCTGGAGGCTTGGGAAGCTGAGATGGGGATCACTAGTTCAAAGCCAGTCTCAGCAACTTAGTTAGACCTGTGTCAAAATAAAAAGTGCTAGGGATGGAGCTCAGGGCCCGTGGGTTCAATCCTTAGTCCAAGAAGCAAGGACCGGGGAGGGGCTACATATGGACATTGGACTATGCAGTTGCTGCATCTCAGCACAGACTTCTTGATCAGTCTATGGTAGCAGTTCTAGAGTGTAACTGATGTCACCTGAATCGCAGGCCTCTGTAATCACTGTGAGAGAAGCCACAGATATTTGGCCATTTTCAGCTCCAATTGGGTTGGGAAAATGGTTTCTGTTCCTCACCAAGACTTATGGTGGGAAGAATCCGCCAAATACAGAAGGTTTCAGGGGCTTAACGGCAAGTACGATGACACATGTCAGTGTAATAAAAATCCATTTATTATAATATGAAGCCCAAGGGGAGGCAGTTGAGGGAAAAGACAGGGACAAAACCACCTCACAAGTTGTGTCTGGGTAGCATGACTTGTTGCCTAAAGGGTCCCTGGTGGTATCCCAGCCAGCAGGTCTAGCTTCAAAACAGAAAGAAGGGGGGCAGAGCTCTGTCAACTGTATCATCTGCCCTTTTGTTGAAAAGGCAAAATCTGTTCTAGAAGTCCTCAATCGACATTTGCACATGTCTCTTTAACCAGAATTGTGTCATAAAGCCCACCCTGGAAATGAGGGAAACTGGGAAGTTATTTAGTTTGGTAGAGAGCCACCTCCTTCCCCAAACTGGAACTCTGTTACAACAAAAAGGAAGAAGTATAGATAGGATAAACAATGAGCTCTGTCTGCTTCAATTGGCACTGGGTCTGAAAGGGTGATAACGTTCACCAAACTTCTCCCCATGCCATCTCCCCAGAAACCATACTATACAGTCTCTATATTAGACAGCTTTCTCTTGCTCTAACAAAAAAACCAAGAATGGATACTTTATAAAGAGATGAGGTTTATTTAGCTCAGAGTTAGCGATTTGGCAGCCCCTGACCTTTAGTGAGGGTCATCATAACATGGTGAATGGAATAATGGTGGGAGGACATGCATGTGGTAGAGACGAGGCTTGCTCTTTTAATAACAACCCACTCTCACAGGAACAAATGAGAGCCCGTGTGAAGTACGTTACTCCCTTCCAAGGGCCTAGTCCCCAGTGACTGAAATATCTCACACTGGGCCCCACCTCTTATAGGTTCTACCACCTCAACACTGCCACACTGAGGACCAAGCCTCCAGCCTACGAAGCTTTGGGGGACAAACCACATCCAACAAAGCCAACATCATAAGAGCAGATTGTCCCAGTTCACAAGTGTGTATGTTGGGGTAGGGGAAGGTTGCTCTCAGAAGTCACAGGAAGCAGCCAAAGCCCCCATGCTGGAACCTCTCTGATGTCACACTTGTTGTCATGGCACTCTGGGTGCCAACCCAGAAGAGCCATCTGGTAGCTCTCAGAGCAGGCAACTAAGTTATGACTATCTCAAATGTTTTCTTATCCCCACCCAAACATGTCTGGCTTTTCCCAAGCCTTTGGGTATCTGTTAATGTGGTAGCACTGGTCACTTTGAGTGGCATATTTTTGGCCTTCCCGTGAGTATCCCATGCGAGCTGCCAGGTTTCTTACAAAGAGCTAGAAGGAAAAATAGACAGTGGTAGTGAAGAGGCAGGGAAGTGGAGAGAGAGGGTCAGGAGGGGGAAGAAGGATATATAGTTAGAAGCACAGAGATCTAGAGTATCTGACACATTTAGGAAACTGCGGGTGGCTGGTAATGCTGGTGACATTTGGTGGACTCTCTGTGGTCTGCCTCTAGCCTGGATATTTAGAGCATGAGCCAGGGCTCATGGGGCACTCTGGGTTTCCCCAGACTAGAACTGAGTCTGGCTCTGGTTTCAGCTGCTGAGGACTGGCCCAGAATGGAGAATGGGCCCCTCCAGTGACCACAGAGCTTCTCTGTCTCCTCACTTTCTACAGCCTCATTTCCATGAATATATGGGACCAAGGCATCTTGCACAGAGGTAAGGCCTCAGAATCTGGGAGAATGAGGTAGCACCCCAAGGGCTGATGCCTATAGGGGTGATTTCTAAAGTGCTCACCCCACCTATGGCCTCAGGATCCCTTTCCTCCGTGTCATCATTAATTAGGCCCTCACACTTCATTTCCCAAGCCACTGAGATGTGATAAAACAGAATCCTGGAGGTTTTCCAGTTGCTTTAGAATGGAAGACCAGACAGGCTGGCAAGAAAGGCCAGCAGGCTCTTCCAAACCACACAATTGATCCTTCCTCTTTCCCATTTCACACATGTCTCCAAGCACTGATCACTATTCCAAAGGGTGGAGCTCCATAGAGAGCTCTTCTGGCTGGAAACCCCCTTCTCTCTGACTGCCAGCCCATGTGAGTGGTCAGCTTGCTCAACAGGAACTGGGATTCACCTGCCCACCTCCTCCCCACCCTCTTGCTGTCTAGTGATGCTATGGGGCTGCCCCAAGCAGCAGAGTGCTCGAAGGTCCTCATGCCACTGCCCAAACCTCTTCCCATGCCAGGCTCTGTTGAGCAGGACTCGGAGGCACCCTATATGGCACAGGTGAACAACAAATCTTTCCCAATGCCATGGTGTGCCAAATGTAATCTCTACCACCTGCCCGTAACCTACCACTGTGAAACCAGCAACATCTGTGTGGAGGTGATTACTCCTCCCTGTCCACTCACCAACCCATCTCTGGGCACCTAGTCAGGATCAGGAACCTCCCATCATAAGTGGACTGGGGTGGGTAGAGACCATCTTCCCACACTGCTAAAAGTGCCCTCAGCCACTGTTGGTCACTTACCTATGTCAACACATCTGCCCTGAGAGGCTGGCCTTGCTTGTGCACAAGTGCTGACATGCAAAGGGCATCCCATCTGTGCTGAGCCTGGTGGAGTCAGGGGGAAGAAAGGCAATGACTGTCCCACCATGTGGCTTGCTGATACTATATACCCAGACCTTTAGGCCGGCTGCTACCCTGTTCTGTGGATCTTTGCCTGTCCACCTCTGGGTGTCCCAGTTGGAGGGTTTCCTGGGTTCTCAGTGCTTTTCTCTCGTGTGCACACCCTGCACGGGTTTACAAGTGCATACGGCTGGATGGGCAAGGCTGTTTCTTTCATCTTTATCCAGTATCTGAGAGGCCCAGAGTTATTCTACATCCTGCTCCAAGTGACACCAGGCAGGACTTGCCTCTAAAGACCTCAGTCATGACAGGTGAACTGATGAGCCATGGAGCCCTGTGCTCTAGCAATGGAAATGCTGCTTTCGGGAGCATCTCCCTGGAGATGGGAGCCCATGTGTATGGCCAAGAGCAGGTGGCCTAGAGGGCTGGGTTGTGGGAGGCCTCAGGATTTGGGGCTGCTGGAGGCCAGGTCAGATAGACCCTCAGTGCTGCCTCCTCTCCCCTAGGAATTCGACCACAACTGCAGATGGGTAAACAACTGCGTGGGGCACCACAACATCAGCCTCTACATGTTGCTGCTCCTCTCGTTGTGCCTCTACCTGGGTTCCTTGCTGGCTAGCTAGGAGCTTGTCATCCTGCGCAGGAGGCACATGCCCTTCCTTGACAGAGCCATGAAGTATCCAAGCAGTCCCAAGGGCCCACACTGGGACCAGCTCCGGTGGAGGGGAGGGAGAGGTGGTCAGCCAAGGGGCTGGGTAACCGAAGGCAGGGCTGACTGGACCGGGCTACAGGGAGAAGTCAGTTGGGAGGACCCTTGAAGGACACGTTGAAAGCCAGTGGGGGCGGGGTAGGCTATGGCCTGTGGAATTGAGAATCCAGGGGGCCCACGAAGTGGGGGAATGAAGGTTGAACAGGGATAGGAGGGACCACAGTGTGGTCGGGTGAGGTTCGGTTTGGGTGTACTGGACTAATGGTCCAGTCCAGGGAGGAAGAGCGGGTGGGCGTGGCTACCTGGGGCGCCACCAGGGAGGGGAGGAGTCGGGTGAAGAGGCGGGGCCAGGGAGTAACTGTCCCCTGGCTTGACTTCTTAGCCTGTGCACAGCATCATAGTGGCTATACCTGCTGCGCGCCTCCTGCTGCCGTCCATCCTGCAGCTGCTCATCAAGGTCAGGGTGGTGAGCCCCGCAAGATGCCCCTATGAGACCCAGGTAAGCTGGACCCTGTGTGTGTTCCCTGATATCCAGCTGGGAGGTGAAATCTTGCACCTCTGCCAGTAGGCACTACCTGAGCTTTCTCCACTTTCCTTGGCCGTGATGGTGCCCCTGAGTCCTTCCAGACCCACCTCTTAAGATGCAGCCCGGATCTCTCCTCCCTTTGGAGGTATGTGGCCATGCTCCCTCTTGGGCGCATTGCATTGAAAGCAGACTGTGAGCTAGTATGCGTGTTATTTGAGGGATGGGTATAGAGGTGAGTAAGTATGTCCTGCACTTGTGTTGATAAGCAACTTGCAATCAGAATGACACCAGCAGAAACCCAGGAACACTCTAAGAGGGGGGTTGGTCCTGAGTTTTGTAGCAGACAGGAAGAAACTGGGAGTTTGGCAAGACATGTGCTGTAGAATAGGACATGCCACTCTGTGTGTCTTAGTTGTGATTTTGGATTGGCAGAAGACAGGATGGCATTGCCTGTGAGAGGCACACCTGTGCAAAAAGGCATGGAAACTGGGAAGTAGGGTGTTAACAGAACGATGAAACAGATGTAATTCAAGCACAAGGTGGCACGGGCAATGAGGTTGACCCAGTGGGGTCAAGATTAGAAAGGCCCTTAGTTTTGATGAAGTGGAAACCTGGGGCCCATGGTAAAGTTTTGTAAAAATGTCATTTATGGAGGAATAATTTACAAATAGTATAATTCACCTTGTTTAGTCCATAGTTAGGGATTTGATAAATAAATACTGTCGACTTGAGTACTCTCCACCAATTTCATTACCTGGAAAATCCTTTCATTTCTTATTGTCAATTTCTCTCCCTACATCCTTGTGGTTTTTCTCTTTCCAGAGTCATGTATAAATGGAGTTGTTGCCTTTTTAGTCTGGCTTCATTCATCTAGCACAAAGCATTTCATATTCATCTGTGTTTTTTCTCATATCATTAGTTTATTTCCTTTTATTTCTGTATAGTATTGTACAGACGGCCTACAGATTATTTATACATTCGCCCATGGAAGGAGTTTTACGTTGTATCTAGTTTTTTGGCAGTATTTTTGTTTGTTTGTTTTTGTAACCAGAATTGAACCCAGAGGTGTTTAACCACTGAGCAATATTCTCAGCCCCATTTATTTTTTTCTTTTTGAAAAATTATTTTAAGATTTTGAGAACAGTGTCTCATTAAGTTGCTTAGGGTCTCACTAAGTTACAGATGCTGGCTTTGAACTTGTAATCCTCCTGCCTCAGCCCTCCAAGCCACTAGGATTACAGTTATGAGTCACTGTGCCCAGCTAGTTTGGGGGAATTATAAATAAAGCTTCTAAGAACATTGAGGCATGGGTATGTGAACATAACTTTTTATTTCTGTTGGGTGAAATTGTAGGGGTGGCATTGATGAGTTATAAGGTAAACATGTGTGACACTTTATAGAAAACACCATAGCCTTTCTACTTTCTCCCACAGTGTATGAGAATTCCAGTTGTTCCACATCATCACCAACATTTGACACCATTATTTGTCGATATTTTGTTTTGTTTTCAAATTGTAACCCTTCTAATAAATGAGTAGTGATATCTCATTAGGGCTCCAGTCTGTGTTTTCCCAATGAGTAATGATGTTGAGCATATTTTCATGTCTTATTAGCCATCTGTATGTCTTTGGTAAAGTGTTTTCTCCAATTTTTGGCCCATTAAAAAACAATGGGTTATTTTCTTATTGAGTTTCAGGAGTTTTGAAATGTGGATTGAGATCCACATTTTGCAAATCTTTTCTTGCTATTCATGGCTTATCATTTCATTTTCTTCATAGCATCTTCCAAAGAGCAGAAGTTCTTATTGGTGTTGTTTTTCCAGGAGTGGGTATTGAGTCAGAGGTGCTCCACCACTGAGTTTCTACCCAGCATTATTTGTTGTTTCTCACTCTACATGGAAAATATGTCATCTACAAGGAACAGTTTCATTACTTTCTTTTCAATCTATGGGTCTTTATTGCTTTTTCATTTGGGGGTTGAACAGGAATGAGAAGGGTGGTCATGACGGCCTCGGGACTCCTTTAATATGACAACACCTCCTCTAAAGGCTCCTTCAGGAAGACTTGTGGGCAGTACCAATGGGGGAGGGGAAAGCTGCAGACCCAGGGACAGCTGAGAAGACAGAGGACCCTGTGGGCTCAGCCCTTCCCATCCTTAGTCACCCTTTCACCACAGCCATATCTGGTCCCCTCCCCCCTGTGACTCCTCTGCTTAGCCCTCACTCCTCAGCCCTGTGGCCTGCCCTCCTCCTCCTCTCTCCAGCTTCAGTACTTCATTTAGTTTGCCTGGAAGCATTTTCCCTTCCCCCATCCTGTGGTTCTTCTAGTTCCAGGCCTTAGGCCATTGCCCTTCCTCCTCTGCTCTGCTCAGAATGAGGCCCCCATGTCCAGATTGCCCAGTCTCAAGGGACCTAAATGTGGCCTGCACTCTGGGATTCACCAGACAGGGCTCCTTTCCATTATCTGCAGCACCTGAAATAGGCACTAATTCCATGCTCCAACTTCCAGTCCCTTCCCTACTCCATTTCCTGACCAGAGATCCTCCTAGAGACACTTGTGTGCTGGTTGGATGCAAGGACTCTAGGGAGAGCACATCAGCCAAATCACAGCTCTATAACTGACCAGCAGGGAGACCTTGGCTGTGCTACTTAGCCCCCTTATCACTCAGTTTTCCTATCTGTAAAACAGGGAAATGTGGTTTAATTCATGTGAGACACATAGGACAGTGGCTGGTACCAGAGAGTGCCCTACCTACTGCTGTTGCTATTAGTAACATTCCTTCTTGGGATCATCTATGCATGTTTGTGTCTCATCTTAAAAGCCAAGCAATCCCCACCCCAGGTCTCCACTCTACTTGCTGTACCCTCTGTGCCTTATTCCCTGAAAGAGTTGACCATGCTCACTAGCTCCTTCACTTCCTGGCCCATATCAGCCCAGACCCTGCCCTTGCAGTCATGATGAAGCTCTCATCAAGGGGCAGAGCCAGACTACTCTTCTGGAATAGACAGAGCCTCTGAAACCAGGAGCTGAAATAACCCTCTTGCACGTCTTAGTGCTTATGCTTAGTGCTCTGGGCTTCTCTTCTGCATGTACCTGGGTGCTGTGAGCTAGGTTGCCTACATGGGTCGTTTGATACCCTCTCCCTTTACTACCCTGGCCACTCCCCATGGTGCTCAGGGTCTCATGTTGCAGCTGTCCTCATCACCCTGAGAGTAGACTAGCCATGCTCTTTGCAGTGTTTTCAAAACCCAGAGCAATGACTGGACTTTATTTTTTTGCTATGGCTTATTGCACCCAGGGGCACTTTACCACTGAGCTACATCCTCCATCCCTTTACATTTTCTATTTTGAAACAGGATATCACTAAGTTGCTGAGGCTGGTCTCAAACTTGCGATACTCCTGCCTCAGTGTCCCAAGTTGCTGGGAGTACAGGCATGTGCCACCATGCCTGGTTTGACTGAGACATTTTTGATGCCCTGAAATATTTCTGGCTGGAGTGTATCTGAGTAGTAGAACATGTGCTTAGCATGTGCAAGGCCCTGGGTTCTTCAATCCCCAGAACACAAAGAAACCTGAATAAATGAGTGAACCAACAAACAAAAGAATCAACTATTTTCTTCTATTTGACATAGAAGAAAAGAGATAAAGGAACAGAGAGAATCCTGATGCCCTGATCCCCACAAGTTCAGGGGAAGAAGGAGAGGCAGCAGGAAGTTGGTCAGAAGATGGGGCAAAAAGAAGATGCCACTTGATTGTGATCCTATGGGTGTGAGGGCATTTGAGAGACAGAATGGGAACAGGAGCCCTAGTAGTAGAGCCAGTGTGAGAGGCTGTTTTGGGTGCTTCAGAACTGTTGGATTCTATTTGTGTCTGACAAGATTCCATGTAAGGAGGGAGGCGAAGGTATTCAAATTTAGTGCTCAGTTCTTAAGAATTTATTAATTATCATTTCTTAAAGCATTGTTCTATACATTGAGTACAATCCACATTTTCTATATTTTATACATATCTAATCAAAAATTCTTTCTCTAAATTCAAAAATTCCGTAATTCTTTTTTTACTACTCTGCCATTAATTATTATTTTTTCTGGTAGTAGGGATTGAAGCCAGGGATGCTTTACCACTGAAGCTACATCCTTGATATATTTCATTTTTAGATAGGGCCTCATTAAGTTGCTGAGGTCCTTGCTAAATTGTTAAGGCTGGCCTGGAACTTGTAATCCTCCATCTTCAGCCTCCCAAGTCACTGGGATCACAGGCATGTGCCACTGCATCTGGTAGGATTCTGATTTCTTAGGTGCTGTGAACACCTTAAAGGAGGCAGAACCTCATAGAGCACAATGGTTTGTGTTGCTTTTTGGATGTATTCTACAGTGGTTCTGATATGGAGAATAGTATTGAAGATCAGAGTCTTCATGCATGGACAATGGGAGAGTTGGGGGTAGACAGACATGCTGCTGGGCTACTCTCCATGTAACAGAATATTTCTAGCTAAATCTCTTGATGTTGGGGTGAGACTCAACCTGATCTGGGAAGAGGAGGGGGGTGAGGTTGATGGATGAAGTCAGAGGAAGGAGAAAAAAAGGAGAATGAGGAAGAGGAGAAGCCAGTCAGTGTCCATGGGAGGACATGACCTTTTAGGTTGACCTTTACTGCTTTGTGTACTGAAGGCCTTCAGCCCAGCTTTTCCTAGGCCAGCTGATTTTTGAACTAGGAAAACATGATTGGGAATCCCCACTATCACCACCCTCCCAGATAGTGAAATTCAATGAAGCTACATTTTTAGGAAAAATTGAGAGATAAGAAAGTAAAGTGGGTGGGGGAGGTGATCCCATCTTTGGATCAGTTGAGCAGAGCAGCACTAGGAAGATCTTAAAAGGTATCTGGAAGGACATGGCAGGAGGACATGTTTGGCCAATGGACATAGAGTAAGGATGTGGCAAAGGGAGGTAAAACGGTGATGAGGGAGCCCTGAGAAGGCAGGAGATGTGGGTGCAGTGTCAGCACTGGTCTCAAGAGATCTGCTCACAAGTGTGTCCAGGGAAGTCATTCTTTCTAGAAGCCTGGGAAGGCTGGAGGCTCTGGGTCACTCTTGGGCTCCCCTGCCCTTGGAATCTTGCCACAGGCCTGGGTTGAGCCTTGCATTAACTGACCACCTTAGGGATTGTCACTGGGAGATGGTCTTGCCCAGTCCAGCTGATTCTGAGCTCCTCTTTCCATCCCCATATCCCTCCAGTGTGACAATCCCCTTGACCAAGGCTGCTCCACAAACTGTTACATCATGATGTGTATGCCACTGGGACCCAAGTAAGTTGGTAAAACAGGGGCTCAAGTGGTGGTCCCTGGGGCTGGTGGGGTGGGGTGAAGCTGGATCCCTTTCTCTGGTCCCTCACTCCAGCTCCAAGATCCTGATGCTCACTGTTCCTTTCATTTGGAGTTTTGTCCAGGGCACTTTGGGAGCCCCTGGGAATTTCATTCTTCTTGCTTTTGTAGGGCAAGAAATGGAGCAGAGGGGCCTGGATCAGCCACCTAGATGAGAGCCCTGGGCTTTGTGCTTTCCAAGCTGAGGTATGGTCAGGGAGACCAGGCCAATATGGGTAGTAACCCCTTACATTTGGCTTGTTGCTCCCAGGTTTATGTCAGAAGCTGTGTGTCTACAGTTGGAGCAGGGGACCAAGTGGGAGCCAATGGAGGTGTACACCCCAGCACATAAGCCCACAGACCTCGCTGGGCCCAGGACTCAGGGCCCCCAAGGGAGTTGGGAGTCTGCACTTTTATAGGAGGTAAGGAATAGTGGGTGTGCCTGAAACAGGGGTGTTTGTGGGCTGCACATGTATTGGGAGAAGCCCCTGAAACTGAAGCACTTGAAGAATGAGGAGTGGGATTATGGACCTGGAGGGTGCAGGTTCCAGGTCAGGGGGCTTCAGAGCACATTGAGGTGTCCCTGCATAGACAAAGAGAAAAGACTAAACCACTAACTTTCTGGTTGGCCTTGGGCCAGTCCCTTAACTTTCTGGGCCCCGGTTTCCTCAGCTATTAATGAGGACTGAGACTAGTCTAGTAGTTTATGCTTTAAAAAAGAGTCTTTCTTTTTTTAATTGAAATTTTTACTTGAGGTGAAACATTTGGAGTGAAGCATAAGTAGTGTAGTGGGGTGGGTAACTCATAGTTTCCCCTCTCCACCATGGTCCCTTCCAGGGACTTGAGGTGCCAGCCCTCTCCTCTGTCCTGCCTCAAGCACCCAGGGACTTGACTGTGAGCTGCAGGTTGAGGTTAGGGAGAGCCCCCATGTACTACTCTGTGTTTAGCTTCCCATCAGCCCAGTGCTCCCCCAGGGGAGGCTTGGCTTCCCATTCACCCTTCCACCCAGCAATGCCAGGACCTGCACCAGAAGTTCATCTCCTGAGCCCTGTGTGGGGGCCTTTCATGCCTGAGCCCTCACTCACTCCCCTATTGAGGGTGCCAAGACCCCCATGCCTGTTATGTACTCATATTTTTTGCTATTTCCTAGGGCTACTCTGCCTGTTTGTCCTAGGTTCAGAGAAGTATGTTTCCTTGGGGTGGAGGGAAGGCTCTGAGGGGCTGGAACAAATCCCTCCTGGAAGGGAAGAGCATTGCTCTCTGGAGACCCAAGCTCAGGAGCCAATACAGCCTGGCTCTAAGCAAGACATTTAACATTGCTCTCATCCTTAAAATGAACAACAGTAATAATTGCAGAGACTGACCTGGCTGGCTTCCTGGCAAGGGCTGGAAAGGAGAGGAGAGAACACCCAACAGTCTGGATAATACCAAGCGCCCCTGAAACTATTCCATAAAATAGAAAGGGAACTTACTTATTATTAGTTCTAATAGACTAGTATATTTAGTTGGAAATTACAAAGTTTCAGTTAAACATGAATAAGTTTTGGAGATATAATGGTCAGTATGGTAGCTGCAGTTAATTATGGCATACTTCAAAACTGATAATAGAGTTGGGTACAGAGGTGCACATCTATGAGCCAGTCACCCAGGAGGTTGAGGCAGAAGGATCAGTAACTTAAAGAGAATTGTTTTATGTCTCAAAATTAAAAATAAAAATAACCCCCAAAGTCCCGGAAATTTAGGTCAATTTAGGTAAAGCACCCCTGGATTAAATTCTCAGCACTGGAAAATTTGTGGGTTTTTGTTTATTAGAGATAGAGTCCCACTATGTTGGCCAGGCCCTGAGCTCAAGCAATCCTCTTATATCAATATCCTGAGTGCTGGAAAGCAGGTGTGTGCTACTGTACTAGCTAGAAAATAGATTTTAAACTAGGTTTGGTGGCATATCACTAATTTCAGTAGCTCAGGAAACTGAGACAGGAGGATTTGTTTGTTTTTCTATGTGGTGCTGAGAATCGAACCCAGTGCCTCACACATGCTAGGCAAATGCTCTACCACTGAGCTACAACCCCAGCCCCTTCAACCTTCCTTATTGATGGAATCTTTCTGAGGTGTGTATTGTTTTTGGTTGCAGAACCTAGCAGATGCATTTTTATTTTTTAAGACAGGTTCACACTATTTTGCCCAGATTGGTCTTGAATTCAGAATCCTCTTGCCTCAGCTTTGCAAGTACCTAGTATTATAAGGTGTGTGAATGGTGTCCAGCCCCAAGGTTTTTTGTAGAAAAAATAGCTATTTCTTGTTTTAGAGATGGCATAGAATAGATGTTAACAGCAGAGTTTTTCTAGTCACTTAACCTACATAAGAATCTTAGCTCTACTCTGTGCTAGTTGGGTGTCCTGAGGGTAGTTACTTAATATATCTAACCTTTCTTTGTAAAGCACAGCTAATATCTTTTTCTTTAGTGCTGGGGATTGAACCCAGGGCCTCACAAATGCTAGGCAAGTGTTCTACCATGAGCCACATCCCCAGCCCTAGCAGAGTTGGTATCTTAGCACAGTGGATGGTTTCATGGACTAAGTGAGACACCAGTGTTGTCTTATGACAGGAGCTCTTAATTATGTTTTGTTTTACTTCAGGTACTAGTGAGATAATGGTGGTGTGTTATCAGTGAGCCAAGTGAAAACAAACATACAGATATAACAACTTAAAATCTCCATAGTATTACCACCCAGAAATAACATATTAATTAATTTAATAACATTATTAAGAATGTCTCTTTCCCATGATACAAGTTTGAAATTGGGGTCCATAATCCATTGTTTTGTTCCCCCACCTTTTTTTGTGGTATTGGGTTTGAACCCAAGTAGTGCTCTCAATCTCTTGAGATAAGAGTCTTACTAAATTGCAGGGTGTGGCCCTCCTGCCTCAGCCTGAGTCAGTGAGATTACAGGTCTGTGCCACCATGCCAGGCTATCTGGTGTGCCACTGGTAGAGAAAACTGCTTTCTTATTTGTGGAGCTTCAATGAAGGTGGATCTAAAGCTTGATTTTTTTTTTTTTTTTTTTTTGTCGATACAGGCATTTTTTCTATAAAATCTATTCTTTAAATACAATTTCTCCAGTGTTTGGATTTTTTATCTTTCTTGGGGCTGTTTTACCATTTAGACACAAGGCTATGTTTCAATAACTGTTAAGATATGAAACAGGTCAGGTGATGGGGCAGATGCCTATAATCCCAGCAGCTCAGGAGGCTGAGGCAGAAGGATTTTGAGTTCAAAGATAGCCTCCACAATTTAGGAAGGGCCTACGCAACTCACTGTCTCTAAATAAAATACAAAATAGGGGTGGAGATAAGGCTCAGTAGCTGAGTGCCCCTGACTCCAAACCCCTTACCCTCACCTCAAAAAAAAAAAAAAAAAGCTCTTGTAGTTTAGAGATTAATGTTAAAAAAACACAAAATAAAAAATTAAGTGTACTATTTAATTTTTTTAAAAAAGTGATTATGAAAGGAAAGTGACCACAATACTTGGAGCGACCAAGAGATCTTTATTGCAGCAGTGAGAAAGAGGAGAAGAGGGGGAGAGAGAGAGAGAGAGAGAGAGAGAGGGAAAGGGGCGAGAGAAGAAAGAGAGAGTGAAAGCAAGAGCAAGAGAGAGGGATCCGGCACGAGGGAGTTTTTATAGCCAAAATCTAAAGGGGTCTTTGGGTCTTACCTTTCTCTGCTTTTTAAAATAATATTTCAAGTCAGCATGGAATGCTGGTTAAGATAAGCCATAGGCTTTGGATTCATGAGAACTTGACTTCAGATGCTGATTCTGTCACTTACTATGTGATCTAAGAGGAGTTACTTAACCTCTCCAAGCTTTTATCTCTGTTTCTTCAAAACAAGACCAATAATCCCTACATTATAGGGTTATTTGGGCCAGAAAACTACAAATAATAATAATTTAGAAATAATTTCTAAAGAACTTATGCTTATTTACCAGACTACTGTTATGGGCAAACACTGACTTCAAATCATAATGACCCTCATACATTTTTTTGTGCTTTTACATATTAACTTTCCAGTTTTCTTCTTTGCTCTCAAACTATCAGCTCTGTTGTTTTATCCTTATGGCGCTGAATATTGGAACTTGAACATAGAGTGTCAGATGTTTAAAAAAAAAGAATACAAGTTTTTTTGTGTTCTAGTTTTACTTTACCTGGTAGGAGAGGATTTGCTTGTAGTAATGGAGTACCTTGCTGGTGGGCCACTGACTGATGTTGTTACAGCAACCTGCATGGATGAGGCACAGATTGCTGCTGTGTGCAGAGAGGTGAGTTTGCTTTCTTTGGAATAGAGTAGGGTGATGTGGGGTTAGAAAGAGATGATTAAAAAGAAGGTTTTCCTATAAGGGGAATTTTATTGTACACATTCTCTGTAAGTTATCCCATATTGTTTCACCTCAGAGGAGAGTTTCGCCCTTCACATATAGCATACCTTGGGAATGAGTTATAGGCCTTTTTTAAAAAAAAAAAATTGCGGAATCAAGAATTGAATCCAGGAGTGCTCTACCACTGAGCTACATCCCCAGCATGCCACCCCCCCCCTTTTTTATTTTGAGACAGTCTTAAAAGTTGCCTAGGCTGGCCTAGAACTTGTGATCCCCCTACTTCTGCCTCTGGTGTAGCTGGGGTTACAGGCATGCCCTGCCTGTTTAAGGCCTTTGAAGAATGAAATTCACTGGCGAATCTCATTATAGTCATCACAATAGTTTATTATCCAGATAGGGCTCTTCTGAGAATAAATGGGGTTGCTATTAAAAATATGCCACTCAGCCAGGTGTGGTGGTGCGTGCATGTAATCTCCGTGACTCAGGAGTTGAGACAAGAGGATTGCAAGTTCAAGGCTGGCCTCAACAACTTAGCGAGACTCTGTCTCAAAATTAAAAATAAAAAGGTCTAGAGATGTAGCTCAAAGGTAAAGTCTCTTCGGCTAAATCCCTAGTAATCCTCCTCTTGCACCCACGCCTCCCTGAAAACTGGGAAGCAGAACTATCACAGACAAAGCAAGACACATGTGTACCTTTAAGATCAGTAAGTCTGCTTCTGGCTTCATTGAAGGTGAAGAAATTGGTTGTTTCTTTCTATTTTTTAATGAATTTCCAGATGTTCTGTTTGCTTAGGCTAGTAGAAACTTGGAGATTGCCTAAGTCTAAGCCAAAAACAAGTGTTCCATCAGTCTGTCTGTAACTTTTTCTATAAAGGAGACTTAGGTTAATGGTTTGCTTATTGTCATTGAAACTGATACTACTCTGTCCTTATGTCACAGAGACCATTGTAATAAATGACAAAGTTATAAAAGTTTATGAGAGACTATTGTATAATACATAGTGGCTTATTTTTTATTAAAGTAACATTCTTTTTTTTTTAAAGAGAGAGAGTGAGAGACAGAGAGAGAGTGTAAAGAGAGAATTTTTTAAATATTTATTTATTTATTTTTTTAGTTATCGGCGGGCACAACATCTTTGTTTGTATGTGGTGCTGAGGATTGAACCAGGGCCGCACGCATGCCAGGCGAGTGTGCTACAGCTTGAGCCACATCCCCAGCCCCTTAAAGTAATATTCTTGAAAATTTACTTGAGTTGTGTTCCACCCATGAAGAAAGGAAATATAAACTCTTTCGTAATTTTGAATATTATATGCCTTAGCAAAGTATGTTTGGTCACTTAAAAACTAATCAAAACTTAACAAGAATTTATCTATTTATACTTAATTTGTTTTACTCACTTTTTTCATAGTTGATATAAAATCAATTTCAGGAATTGTTCCAACTACATTTACTTGGTCTTCTTTTATGTGCCAAAATTTTTAAATTGTGACAAGTTAATTTCTACTTATTTGTACAAGTATTTTTCTTTGGCTTTATTCTTTTCAAGAATCTGATTAAATGCCTTGTAAATATAATAGGATTATACCCTGTATATCAGTTTTTTTCTTTGTACAATAGTAGAATATTTTGAATAAGAATTTTAGTAGTTACAAACAATGTGCAGACTTCGTTGTTGTACTCTAATGGAAGTAAGAATAAAAATACAAGTAACTTTACCCAAGTGTATATTATATCCTTTTAGTTTATATTCAAAAACCATAGGAAAAAAAAGAATTTTTAAAAATCTCATCTTATTCTTGTATTTAAGGAAGGGAGAAATTTATTTTTACTTTTATAAAAAATATTTTTAGTTTTAGATGGATACAATAACTTTATTTGTTAATTTTTAATTGTGGTGGTTTTGTTTGTTTGTTTTGTTTGTTTCAGTTCTGGGAATCAGACCTAGAGCCCCACACATGCTAGGCAAGTGCTCTACCAATGAACTCTACCTGTAGCCATATTCTTTCATTGTTGATGTCAGGTTGTGGATAGAGCTTGACATAAAATCTACCAGAGAAGAAATGAAGAATTCATAGTACATTACATTGACAAACCCCTGAATGCAGATAGAACATCTTCAATCTTACCCGCTTTTCTCATTGGCTCACATTGATTAGACTTCTGGGTCCCTTGAGGTTTCAAGTGTAAATAACCCCAAGTTTATTCTCTACTGTTGAAATAATTTCTAAAGAACTTATGCTTATTTACCAAGTGCTGTGTACTAAAGGCATTTAAACCTGAAAAGGCTTAGAAGTTATATGGACTCATCCATCATTTTATAAAAGAGACTATTAAAGACAAAGTTTTAAAAATCCATGACAGAGACTGGGAATGTAACTCAGTGGTAGACTGTTTGCATAGCATTCACAGTGCCCTGGGCTTTGATCCCCATTACTGCAAGAAAAGAAAAGAAAAGAAAAGAAAAGAAAAGAAAAGAAAAGAAAAGAAAAGAAAAGGAGAGGAAGGAAGAAGAGCGGAAGGAATCAGTGATGGATAAGCTGGGCATGTGGCAGATGTCGGCAGCCTTAGCAGCTCAGGAAACTGAGGCAGGAGGATCAGGTGAGGTCAGCCTGGGCAACGTAGAAAGGCCTTGTCTAAAAAAAAAAAAATCAATGTGAAAGAAAGGACTTAATAAAACATGATATAATGATGTCTCTAGATGAGATCAGAGTGTGGGAGGGGTTCTTTTTACTAATTAAGGTATTATATTTTCTTAACTTTGCATATGAGAGGATGTTTTCCTTTATAAATGTTAAGTATTGCAGGGTCTTTGGCTGAATACTACAGGCAGTGCTCAGGCCACAATTTCTAGTATAATAACTCTGTGTGAACTAGTCAATGGGACTTTCCAGGACTGTTTCGATGATACCTATTTTCTTTTGTTTAGAGTTTGCAGGCATTGGAGTTTTTACATGCCAATCATGTCAATCACTGGGATATAAAAAGTGGCAATGTGCTTTTGGGAATGGGAGGAGAAGTTAAATCTAGAAACAAGTGAAGAAAAAAATCATTATTTATTTTTCAATATTCTTTTCTCCGATTTTAATAAGAAAAAAACCCTCATCAGTTAATATTTTTGAAAATAATATATGGACAGGGAAAGAATCTAGTGGTAAAGACTATGAAATGAGAACTGGACTGAGCTTAAATAGCAGACTTGCTACTACTTGCTGAATAATTTGGGCTAGTTAATGTCTTTTGTCTCTTATTTATTCACTGTGGAAGATAATAGTACCAATCTCAAGATTTTTTTGGAGGTTAAAAATGTAAAGGACTGAGAAAAGCAGTGCGTTGGACTGTCCTGGTGTTGGTGCTGTCTTAAAGAGATCAAGTTGAATTTGTTTCTGCCATCTGTTATGCTGGTTTTCCTCAATGTACTCTTCAGCATTCTCTGAGTTTCATTCAGTATAGCCTAATCAGGAGAGGGCTAGATGATCCTGACCTCAGGGATGACCAGGAAAATATCCCACTTTTCTAACATTCTTCTGTATGAGACATAGTAGGGTCACGAAAAACTTCCTGAACTTCTTTCCTCTGTGTCCATAATCTCTGAATTCCTGCCATGCCCTCTGGAGGATTCAAGCAAAACTATTAAACTACATCTTGTAAAGGTTACTCAATCAGGTCATCAAAATATAAAATTTCATCTTTAAATAATCTTAGTGGGCAACTTAGAAACAAATAATCACATTTTTGGTGGAGACATGGAAATGAAATTAGGCTTTTTTGGTTAATGTTTTGTGATGACCCTGCCACTTACTAGATACATGATCTTAGGTGAGTTAACAAAAAATATATATGCCTGGCTACCCTATTTGTAAATGAGAATAATATTAATAGTAAGCATACCTGGAGCTGAACTTAGAGGAGCATGCTTGTAATCCCATTGGTTTGGGAGGCTGAGGCAGGAAGAGCTCAAGCTCAAAGCCAGCCTCATCAACTTACCCAGCCCCTAAGCAACCTAGCGAGATTCCATCTCTAAATAAAATATTTAAAAAGCCTGGGAATGTGGCTCAGTGGTGAAGCACCAAGGTAAATTACCCAGAAAAAAGTTTTAAAAAAACCACCTATGTCATAGGGTTATCATGAGGATTACATATTTTTACAAGGTACTTGCAACGCTATCTGACTTCTACAAACACTCATTTTCATTATAAATATTATTTTACCTAACGGTTGCCCTTTTCAGTATGCACTCCTATAGAATTACTAGATATATGCACCACAATTACTAAAAGGATATTCTCTGTAATATGGTAAAGAAAAACTAAACTATCTTAAATGTCAAGAGTAAAGGAATGGTAATTTGGTATGTTTATACACTGTAAAATATGATAGTTTTTTAAATGAGTCAGATAAAGGTACTAATATGAAGGATCTCTTAAATAAGCAGTTTACAAAATCTCCTAGTTAGATAAAACAAACTAAGAAGTTCATAGGTATTATTCATTCTTATGTAAGTACAAAACAATTTAAAGCTTACAGAGCTGATAGCAGTAGTTACATAAATAGTTGAATGGCTTTAACAGTAGAAGGAAAGGAAAATTTGTGAATTCTCATCCTGACCCTTCCACAAAATTACCATCGAGCACTAAAGCAGGTTTTCTGTTCCTCAGTTATAGTGGAGACAGGTGAGGTAGATTAATGCTAGTGAGTACCTTGTCAGTACAGCTCAATGATTCTATTTCATTAATTTTTTTTCCACTGCTATCTTTGTTTCACTATGGCTAGTTTCTATTTCTATAATAATCTACTATTAATCCAACCTCAGATATTATAGTTTCCATAATGTGTTAGTCAGCTTTGTGTCACTGTCACCAAAATAGCTGATAAGAAAACCTTAGAGGGACAGGTATTTGGGCTCCCTGTCCCAGAGGTTTAGTCCATGGTGCACTGATGGCATTGCTCTGGGCTCAAGGTGAAGCAGAACATCATGGAGGAAGACATGATAGAGAATGCTGCTCTGCTCAAGGTGGCCAGAAAGCCCAGAGAGGGAGAAAGGGAAAAAGGGCACAGGGAAAACAAATGCTTTGAGGGCAGCCTCCAGTGACCCATCTCCTCCAGCCACACTCCTACAGTTTCCACCTTGTCCATTCAAACTAGGATAGCCTGATAGGGTTAGGACTGTCACAATCCTATCATTTCACTTACAAATATTCCTGCATTAACACAGGAGCTTTACAGGGACACTTCATATCCAAACCACAACACACGACTAAGTTTAATTTGGGTCTTTTTAAAAACCAGATTACAATAATTAATTTTCCCATTTTTATTTTTTTATATTTGTCCACATAGACTAAATATTAGACATGCTATACTGAATAAAAAAGACTATAGCTCCTACCTTTACAGAACCTATGATTCCGTCACACCAGCACCTAAGGATTTCCCATGTGAAACCTTTAACCTCTATATGCTTTCATTCACATAGCATTGACTGCTCAGGTTATCAATCAGCTGAGCAATCAAAAAACTAAAGTGATCCCTCAAATCAGAAAATCCATAATCTTTTTTTTTATATTTTTAATTTTTTATTGTGGGTTGTTCAAAACATTACAAATTTCTTGACATATCATATTCCACACTTTGATTCAAGTGGGTTATGAACTCCCACCTTCACCCCATACACAGATTGCAGAATCACATCAGTTACACATCCATTGATTTACATATTGCCATACTAGTGTCTGTTGTGCTCCGCTGCCTTTGAAAATCCATAATCTTAAAGCCATCTCACTCTGTTGAAGTGAATGCTGTGATTATTATAAAGGTTAACCCTCTATTCAGATTCTAGATGGGTGAGCTCTGAGGGAGGCTGAGCATGTAAGATTAATGCCTGACAAAGGTAGATTACTATATCATATTATCCAGCTAGACACATAATAAATATTCTTCATAATGGATAAAATAGGTAATGTGCCTCATTTTAAGTTGGTTTAAAATCACTAATATTTTGTGGGCATCAAATTATTTTAGAATATTACATTTATTATTATTTATTATTATAAATTAGTGAGCAGATTCTCTAGCAGCATGTAACTAGGATTGGTGTTTTTTATTCAATAGTCAACCAAATCAAGAAGAAACATGGAGACTGAGAAAGAAGTTTATGCAGATACCATTGTTATCCACAAGCCCCTCCCCTCTCTCTCAGTCTCCATTAGTCTCTCATTAGAAACTTCATTAGTGGCATTTTACAATTGCCCAACAGAAAGAGTCAATTTAAGGAGATGTTAATTGAATAGCAGAAATTGCTGTACTTAAGCAAATAGAAGTATGGATATACTTCAACAGTATAGCTTGCAAACTGCAGAATAAAAAGAAGTTTATCTTTCATACTGACAAAAAATAAGAATAACAACAGTAAAAGGAAAACACCCACCTTCATGCCAGTGCAAAAAAAAAAAAAAAATACTAGTTCTACATCATTTTAACTTCAGGAGTGATCCAAGGGAAAACAAAAGATCTGCTTCTAATAACAATATATAAAGTATTTGACTAGTTGTTTCAATTGAGCAGCTCTTTAAACTCAAAGAAAAAAATAGGAAATGCCATTTTAGAGTAAGCAGCATTTCAATGAAATATGTAATATTTGTTTCAAGAGAACTTGTTCAAGTTACTTGGGTCAAAGTCACACACAGGTAACTCATTGAACATTTTGTTAGAAATGGTAAAACTAATTTTCAGTGAAACAAAAAATATGTTGTAGTTCTTAGAATGTATGCATTCCATAAATATTTTTATAGAGCACATTCTTCAGGTACAAAGATGGAATAAAACAGCAGCCATTGCCCTCAAAAACCTATACTACATTATTTAGAAGAGACAACATGCAAAAATAGTGCTAATAGAAATCTTTGTAGATGTGGTTTTTAAGCAGAGTTTTGAAGGCTTATTATAAGATTAATTCATAAGATGACAAAAAGTATCTCATCTTAAAGGAAAAGGCAGTTATAAACAGAATGTGCAATTTGGCATTTATTTCATTAACACTGAGTAGTTGGATGCTAATAAAGTAGAGGTAAGGAGACCTCTGATGCCATTAATACTAGCCTATTGTTAGCAGTCTGATTTTTCCATCTTACCATCCACTTGAAGGAAAATGTCATTATCTCATATGACATCTCCTCTCCCAGATCAATGTATGCTTCATGAAATATGGCCACTTTGTGTCTCCATTCCCTGATCTCCCAGAGAGAGTTTAATGTTTCAATTTAATGGGTAGAGTGAAGATTGTATGGAAATTTTCAGCCAATTTCACGTAGCCCATGGGAGAAGGGGCTAGATTTTATAATTGCATTCCTGTTCTGTCTCTCCCTTCTTCTTTTCCACTCATCTTTATTTTTTCAGCCCTGTATCTTAAAAAATCAAACAAAACAACAACTCTAAATTCTGTGAGACAGAACAACGATTTATGCTTATATTTTATCATTTATATCATAAAATCATATTATTAAAGATATATTTCTCGAGTAAACTTAAAAGTATTAGATTATTATTGTCATTGCCATTAAACAGTGCTCTTTCAAATTATAATGTATAAAGAATATTTTATAGCTTGAAAATATTTACTTCTTTTCACAAATTCTTAAACATGCTTCAAGATTTGTGAAAAAAGTCCTTTATGTGTCACTTTTTATAGTCCTAAATTTCTTAGTATTGCAAAAATAAAATATTACTATCTTCAGTCTGTTTAATGGGCAAATAAAATGAAACTTGTTTGTCAAAACACCAAGAACATTTTTTTGTTAATTACTAATAGATTATACATGATGTAAAAATTAGTTGAAAATGCAAGAAGACAACATATGAGGAATTCTTTATTAGTAGTGTGAATTTAATGGAAGATGAGATCCTAGTAGACAAATCAATGAAGTAAAATGGAGTGAAGAGAAAAGACTTATGAAGAGCATTTGAACCTCTTTGGATCACAGTTAAGTCATTTCATTTTTATTCCCTCTTGACTCTGAAGTAGAAGTGAATTCCTAGGAATCTTTAGAATAGGAACCTCTCAAACACAAATGAGTGATATTTAGCATGAATAAAGTATTGGAAGAGCATCTTATATTTTTATTTCTATACACTAGCAGTAAATTTTTCAGGATTAAAAACGAATTTCCTAAGCAAGACCAGTTTAATTTAGGAAGAACTTTATCTAATTGTGATTTGAGACAAATTCTGGACAGTATGTTCCTTTCAAAATCCACAACCTCTCATTCCTC
The DNA here is from genome assembly GCF_021218885.2 of Marmota monax. Lineage (NCBI taxonomy): Eukaryota > Metazoa > Chordata > Mammalia > Rodentia > Sciuridae > Marmota > Marmota monax. The sequence goes on from NW_026693153.1 coordinate 374,338, forward strand.
AAGACACTTAAAGTTTTTAAGTTTACCTATCTATCTATTTATTTATTTTCAAGAGTTTCTTATTATTATGCAAATTCTAGAAAACTGACACTTTAGGTCACATCTTTTTTACAATTAATTGGCAGAATAATTTGAGTAAGACTGATGAAAATGATGTTCAGAACAGTCCTTGAGTTAGGGGAATAGGAAAGGAAACTATAGGACAGAGGAGAGCTTTATGATGGTTGATATAAACATAGAAGACATTCAGTGGGGAAAAAAAAAGCCCAAGAGGTTTTTTTATTTTGAGGAATAAAAGTTTTTAGGGAACACTTGGGAAATGTCTTTAAACAGATACATGAGTTTGGCTTTTAATAGAAAGCCGTTTTCAACCCCAGATCTCTTTTCTTATTGACAAAATTAGAAAAAGATTTAGTCTGCTTGCCCTTTAGAAAGCAGATCAGATGGCATTTGGTGACAATCATTGCCATTTTGAATGACAGGGCTTTGACATTACCAGTGAGTTAACCCCCTGATTCTTTAAAGTAGGTCATCTGGATTCCCATTTTTAATCTACTACTGCCAAGCTAGGTGGCCTTAGCAAGTTATATAATCTTGCCAATTGTCATTTTTTTTCACATATAAATTGGAGATGTTGGGAGGTAATAAAGGAAACAAATCTATAATGAATATAATAATTGTTGGACAGGAATTGTAATGATGACATAGAAAAAGAAACACTTTAGCTAAGGGATTTGGAGAAAACTTCATAGAAGAGGTAAATTAAGGTCTAAATCATGTATAGAAATTGAAGTATGATTTTCACAATGAAAACATCATGCAAAGTCAAAAAATTATAAGAGGGCATAGGGTCATCAGGGAATTTAGGATGGCTGGAGTCTAAAGGGCAAATAGAACACAACACAATGAGACAATGGGAAAGTACATACTGTTCAGAGCAGAGGTGCTATGGGTTAAATGTGCATTCCCTCCAAAATTCATGTGAAAACTTAATCCTCACTGAGGTGCTATTAAGAGGTAGGATCTTCTGGCAGGTGAATGAATTAAGAAGATTACTCTCATAAATGGATTAGGGCCTATTATGGTTTAGATAGAAGGTTTTCCTTAAAAGCTCTTGTTAATGCAGGAACACTCAGAGGTGACATAATTAGATTATGAGAACTATGACCTAATTAGTCCATTCTAGTTTGAATGGATTAATTGTGTTGTGACTGTAGGCAGGCAGGACATGGCTGGAGGAAGTGGATCACTGGGAAGGTGCTCTGAAAAGGTACATCTTCCCTTTTCTGTTTCCTGGCCATCATGAATGAGGCAACACTTATTTTCCATGCCCTTCCACTATTATGCCTTTCCTTGCTTTGGGCACAGAGTAAAGGAGTCTGCTGACCATGGAATGAATTTCTGAAACCATGAGCCCCAAACAAACTTTTCCTCTTCTAAGTTGTTCTTGTCCGTATTTTGGTCACAGTAATGAAACACTGACAAACATAGGACCTTTATGAAGATATTTGAGGAAGTAGGTTTGCTCTTTCTCCTTTTCACCTTGTAAAGACACAATTTTCACCTCCTTTATCTTTTCCTCTCCTTTTGTTATGTGAGGACACCTATATGGTATCATCTATGAGGAACAGTCCTTCATCAGACGACACATCTGACAGTGGATTAGACAAAGGGGAATGAAGGGAAAAGATGGGGGATAAGAATAGGACAGACAATGGAATGAATCTGACATATGTTTCTATGTACATTTATGATTATCTCACAGTGAATCTCACCATCATGTACATCCACAAGACTGGGATCCTAATTAGAATATGATATACTCCATGCTTGTATAAATATATCAGAAGAGATTCTACTGTCATATACAACTAAAAAAGAACAAATTAAAAAAAGGACCATGTAGAGTAAATATCTGTTCTTTATAGTTTACCAAATCTTGGTTATTTTCATGACAGCAAAAATGTATAAAGACAAGGGTGGTAATATTATCAGATTTGTTTATTGGAAAAGTCACTCTGGTAACACTCAGAATAATCACAATGATATTGCAAAAATCCAGCTGAGCATTGATGGGTAAATGAATTAGGGCAGGAGATAGCAAACAAGAGTTAGGGTGAGGAAATATTTAGGAATTAGAAAGAAAAGATTTGTATCAATTATATTGTGGAGGGTTAAAGAAATCACCAGGAATGACTTTCAAATTTTAGCTTGAGCATAACTCAGCAGGGTGGTTAGCGATGCCCATGATGGAAGCAAAAACCAACTACATATTTGATGCAGAAGGTAATGAGACAGACTGTAAAGAGGTCTGAGGGCACAAGACTGACATAAAGCTTCCCTTCCTGATATCAAGAGCAATTATACCAGGAGTCCCTTGGAAAACAACATTGAAAGAGAGTAGATCTCCAACGATGATAGGTTTAATACCTACCAAGTAGCAATAATCAGAATTAGAATTATAAAATACAACTGCACTCGAGGGTGACTTTTGAACAGTTATATAATGAAAGTATCATTATATCTGTAATTGGTACAAACATTGATGTATAGAAAGCCATTAATTTCAAACACTAAAAATAATCCAGCAAAGATATCTTCTATTCAATATGGGTGATGAGATATTCCTCGTAGCCTTGTCACATTAAAAGCTTCAATCATTGGTATAGAGGGATGAAAAACTGAAAGTTGTCCAATTCTTTGTTCTATTTTTAGGATGTAATTTATACTAAAACCTGATTGATTGTTCAGCAAAATCAATGTATTTATTATTTAGAAATGTAGACTAAAATATTCTCAGCAAAGTATTGTTTTCTTTTCTGAAAAAACAAACATATTAAACAATGTTTTCATTGAATTCATGACATGGAATTAGCTGACAAATTTTCCTAAACCTAGAAAGACTAGACAAAAACTTTCCTAAACAATTTTAAAAGTTATTTCAATTAGAGGTATGTATTATTTTGTAATCTTAGGTAGATGCAAAACTTACCAAAGATAAGTTTTTGTCTTAATGCCCTATATAGAACTAACCCTGTTCATTGAATATATGGTATAAAATTTTTCTACAAATCTTTGGAAAATACACAATTGAAATCTAGTATTATGCTGATGGATGAGACAGTGAATACATTTTAACTAGAAGGTGATCAAATATAAAACATAGTGTTCAGTTAGTTTTAGGAGCTTTAGGTTACATATTTAGGGTCTAGGACAGGGTCCTTTAGCAGTTCTTTGCCTTAATATCTCCAACTATAACATTCTGCACACCAAATGTCCAACTGCCTTCTGTGCCATACAAACAGATGTAATGTTGTCCCTCTTATGGAATTAATGGAGCAGAGAAGCTCCAATTGTACAAGACCAGTATAATTTATCTTTAGCCTGGAAATATTCTGATGGTTGGCCATATTTCCATTAGGTCTGCTTTTTGAACTAATGCCACAGGATGTCAAACAAATCCAGTAACAGGCAAAACAACTAGCTCTTACCTGCATTGTTACTGACTTCACTTTATGTCCTTGTAGGGTATAGCATTCAATAGGCACACATTGAAATATGTTGAAATTTAACTTTATTTTCTTTTGAAAAATTTTGAGCCTCCATTCTATCTGATGATGAAAACAAGAATGCTTATAGAAAACTCTATTATGATTCTTGGTTACCCCACTCAGATTTAAAACTCACTTTCTGACATATTCTCCTTGCTCTACTTTCTAGGACTGCTGTGAGCATTCTGGCTTATCTAGTAGAATAAAACCATCTCTTGATCTTTAAACTATCAGCTTTCAGCCCACCAAGGTCTGCATTCTATCCCAAGGGACAGGAGAACTCTAAGATAGCTTGCAAAGTAGGGATGGGGTGTTTTTTCCACACTTGGACAAGTCTCAGGGATTCTGACCTTGGATGTCTTTCCAGGAATCAAGTAAAGGTATTTTGGGTAGATAACTGTGTATCTGTTCCCCATCAGCCATGTATGCAAGGTCTTAGAGCAAAGTAGTAATGACTGAGGACTTCCTGTCCTTCATGTGCATTCAGCATTTATTCATTGCCTCACTGTGTCTGCAGATTTTTTTTTCACAGTCTCTAGGCCTGTGTAGTTGATGGAGCTATTAAGAGGTGGTAGAAAATTTATATGCAATTACAAAATTATCTCAATTCTTAAGGTTTTAAAGCAATAATTTGACATTTTTGTTCTTTGAGTCACCATACATGGGTCTGCGGAAAGACTGTGTATGGCAGTTTGTGTGAAAGACTGTCAATGTGTTCTCCACATACGGTTTCTTGAGTGCTGCTGCCAATGCACGGTCTTGCCAAAGAATGGAGTTTGCAGATATTTCCAAGGAAATAATGTGGATAAATTAGCACTCATCAAAGAGCTCAAACTCAACTTGAATTCTAGTTAGCTCTTACTAAAATTGGAATCAGAAACCAATAATTTTTGATGAAAAGAATTTAAAGAATATGCTATAATGCTATTCTTCTATTTATTCATAAAGAGAACTCCATGTTAAATTTATATAATTTGGTGTCATAAAAATGTCTACTTTAGTACTGTTGAAACACACATGTGTTCCAACCTATTTGATCTTACTTGTACTTTTCTTTACCAGTAGCTTGGGCCCCACAGGACTACCCTGTATGATATTTCTAAAATCACTATTTAGTATCACCTCTTTCCTTAAATGCCTTGAATGTCTTAAGTTTCACCCTTATTTTAAAATAATTTAAATGCTTTTTAAAAGTTTTTACTTGTTATTTTCAGTTATACACGACAGTAAAATGTATTTTGACATATTCTGTACATGGAGTATAACTTCTAATTGTTGTGGTTATTTACATGCTTTTTTAAAAAAAGACAGTTCAAATCCTGGAATATAAAAATTTTTACAAAGTATAAATAATGAAATTTACTATGAGCATGGAAATAATTCTCAGTGTGGCATTGGTTTTGTCAGATATGATTTAATATCTTGGTTTGGGGTGACTTTAGATTATTATTGTAGGGCTCTTATATATTCAAATATAATGTATATATTCTATATTATTACATATGTATAGCTCATTATTATAGAATGTTTATTATAGTCCCATTACAGCACATTCGATATTAGTTAAATCTTTAGATCTTTCTCAAAATTGAAGTTAGAATAAAAATTCAATTGTTACATGATATTAGCAACAAGGCCATGCTTGCTGGTTTAATCCCTAGTTGCCATTTCTAAACCCACTTCCATGTTTGTATCTTGCATTAATGTGAGAGTTTCTATCATTTATCTATTCTACTCAGGCAGAACGTATCTCTTCATTATACCCAAACATTGCTTTACTCTATATAATGATATTTCTGCAACTTCAAGTATTGGTATGATTTGGATCCTAAATGTCCCTTGGAAGGATCATGTGTAGTTGATGGAGCTATTGAGAGGTGGTAGAAAATTTATAAGGTGGAGCCTAGTGGAAGGAAGTTAGCTCAGTTGGGACACTGTCTAGAAGGTGATATAGGGACCCCAGCCCTTCCTTTTACTTGCTTCCCAGCTGCCCTGTGTGAGCCATCTTTGCTTCACCATATGCTTCTCAGCATGATATTCTGCCTCACTACAGGCCCCAAAACAATGGTGCCAAGTGACCATGGACTAAAACCTCCGAAACTATGAGCCAAAATAAATCTGACCTGTTTTTAAGTTGTTTATCTCAGATGTTTTGTCATAGCATTGGAAAACTAATAGATTTATTCATAGACTAGTCTTTTAAGATTTACTTGTATTTTAAACATATGAGTTTTACAGTTTTAAATCACTAAACAGAAAGTAACATATGTATGTGTGAGTGTGAACTGAACCATCAATTTAAAAGGTTTCTTAATTTTTGTTGTAGTTATGTCATTTAGGACATTTTAATTATATCTATATTTTAATTTATGTAAGACTATTATTATTCCTATCTTTGACAAATTTGTTACTAAACTAAAATATTCATGATACTAATTTTTCTTCTAAAAAGCCCTAAGAGATGACCTGTGTTTTGTTACTATCACTAGAAGCTCAGGAGTGAATTTGATCTCTGAAGTGAGGTTGATCTTAAGTATTAACATCTTGCTAATGCTAAAAGCAATTTGAGACTCATTTGGTAAGTGATTTTGGAAGGAAAATGATGGAGAAAGAGAATCAGTTTTGTTTTTTGATTTTTTTTCCTGGATAATAAAAATGTATCTTTGGAATCTAAAAGAAAATTGGAAAGAAAAGAATCTAATGATAGTTTGCCATTTGTAGGTATAGGCTGGCATCAATTTTTACAGCTAAGGAAAGAAATTATGAGTTCAGCCAGTGGACTGTTCAACTTGTCCAGGAACACTGTCTATACAGGAATCATAATATCATAAGCCATTAAAGTTGAAAAGGATTTTTGAGAATATCCAATATTACTTCCATATTTCAAATTAGAAAATGATACTCACAGATAAAGTGATATCCCCAGAGAAGGGTAGCTTATAGCAGCATTTGAACAATAAATACACTTAGATTTCTCTGAACATTGGTATTTCTCTCTAGACTTAGAAGAGGTAGTTTCGTTCTAACTCCCCCTGTTTAACACCCATGTTTCCATTATGAACTTCCAGCTATCATTAAGAACATTCAAAAGAATGTCAGAGTGACACCAGCAAAGATGTCCATGCCCCATGCTTGCCATTTTTAAGAACTGAAATCAGTGTCAAGACTGACCTCATGTGAGAGAGCTTGGCTAGAACTTTTGTTAATCTTCAATATGTCCTTCTAATTTACACATTTACTCAAACATATATTTTACCCAATCTTTTGGAATAATTTTCCTACTTTCTTTTTTCTTTACTAAGCTTAAATATGATGTTTCATCAATGGCTTAATTCTTAACAGCACGTTATTTAGATCTCTACCCTCTCCTGCCTGCCAATAGTACAAGGGATTGAACCCAGAGCTTCACATCTGTTAGTTGTGTGTTCTACCACTGAGCTACATTCCCAGTTCTTAGATTTCCATATTATAATTTGTCAATGGGAGGTCACAGCAAGTAGACCTTTCAACCAAAACCAATTTCCATGAATTAGCAGTATTGGCCTCATAGGAAATTTGTGAAAAATGACCATTCTTAGTTCCAGATGCACTAACCCGCAAGCTGTATTTTAGCAAGAGCCCTACCTGAGGCTCATGCTCATTAAAATTGGAAAATCACTCATCTAGATCAATAATTTACATAGGTAAAAAGAGAAAACATAGATTAAATGTTCATAGTAGGACTCTTTCTATTGCTAAATTTAGATTAAAAATAAAACAAAAGAAAGCAAGAAGGGACAGCAAACTAGGAATAACAGATGAATAAACTCTTGTTTTCTTGTTTTTTTAGTTGCATTTTTTTATTTTTATAGGTTAAATACAACTCCAGTCTTTTCCAAAGCAGCAATTTTAACAAAAATTTTCATTTTTAATCCTCAAATGCCTTACAGATTCCCAAAATACCATAATAACTAAACTAAAATTATTGAATGAAACAAAATTTTAACTTTTGTATTTACAGTATCAATTTCAGGAAAAGGTCAATAATGAAAGGTAGGAAGAAATAATCTAGAATTCTAAGATGTAAGAAAGACAATTTTAAATTTAGTCATTCAATTAATCATAAATCAATATATTCTTAAGTCATTATTTCACAAATGGAGTTACTGTAGATCTCCCACTCTGGGAACACATTCTGCTGCCTCACGTGGCTCTTTCAACACAAACTTAGGACACCTTGGCCAAAGGCCACTTGTTTTGCTTTCTACATTGGTGTCACCTAAAATATGTTCTTAATTCACTTTAGTATTTCAGTGAATAAAAGTGATAGTTTTTCTTTTAACATGTTTCAGAAGGATAGAAAAACTTGGCTAAGAGCTATATTGAGATATTCATGGCCTTGCTTATTTCTAACTGAATTTACTCTAATAAAAATCTATAAGAAAGAGCTAGTATGCTACCCATTCACTGAAGCAATAAACAGTGTTGTTTAAAAAAAATAAACAATTCTTACATTGAAGAGCTGGACAGTGCACATCTTTTCAATCTAGGTAGTTTGGGGGATAAATCAGTCAGAAACACCAAGGTGGTGTTTGATGAAAGTCATCATATAATTAGTAGCCTGTTGTCAGTTTGGACAATGATGTGACAGAGTTCTCTGCAACAGACACAGGTGAACTAACACCCAAGATTGGTTTGATTATAAATATCCAAAAAAGTTTAGTTGTCACTCATAGAATAAGGGTTACAAAAAGAAGTTTCCTTTCTCAGAAAGAACATATTGCTTAGAGACTTTTATTGGTACAAACTGTGACTGAAAATGACAATAGAAATGTCCTAATTTAATCTCATTGTCTATTTTAACGGTTGTTATTTCTATTTCTAGTCTTCATTCAACCTCAAATACAATGAAAGCTCTAAACACATAGGTGGGAGTGACTACTACTAAAATTATCATTCCTATCCTCTATAGAACAAATTGTAGCCATTCAAAAGCAAGGGATTATTATTATAATGGTTAGTGCAGACTCCAATAGTATAAGGTCAATTTTCTTTTTTATTTTTTCATGTCAGACTGTAGAAAAGGGGAAAAAAACAGTAAAGTGCTAGGTGTTTTCCTTATTAAAATGAGATTTTAAATTTCAAATTTCCTTATTAAAATATATATTCCATTAAGAGAAATAATTTGCCTTGAGGTGTTTTATAATGCCTACAACATACTAAAGTAATCAACAAGTATGAATTGAGACAATAAATTAAAAACAATGTTTAGACTCAAAATTCAAAGTAATTTTAAAAAGTTTTCTGTTATATAAACTATAAGTGATAAGTAATTGCTTTAAAATTTTGACTAACAAACAGCTACCTTAGTCTGTTAATAAATCCTAGCCTATATTATACAGCAAGAAGATGTTGGACTCCTACGAAGAGCCAGACATTGTTCTAGGCATGGAGCATGCAAAGATTAACCAAGTTTTATAGTCTGACATAGAAGAAGCTCAGAGTCTAGCCTGAATGCAATGCATGCTGTGGTGACATACTCAGATCCTCATTCAGGAATTAAAGCTTATTCTTCCAGCTTCTGGGATGTTAATTACTAATGATTATGGCTAGATTTTTCTTTCAAAATTTCCCTCACCTTAATATACCTGTTTGATGTAAGATCATGCCTATTCTCCAGAGGCAGATCACAGCCAATGGTTAGCTGCTGACTCCCTTGTTTCAAAGGAAATAACCAAGAAGGACCATAATAGGTCTAGAGCTTCCAGGGAATTTGAGTGAAGCTTGGTTAATGGCTTTGCATTGCAACTCTCCCCTTGCCAAAATTCAGACCCCTCATTCTCCAAAGGATTCTTCTGGCAATCTTTTTGCACAAAAATCCCCACCTCAGAGTTTGTTTTATGGCAAACGCAAACCAAGAACCTTGATGCCAGGAGTAGATTAAGAAAGAAGAAACAAATAGGATTTTCAAGCCAGCTAATAAATAAAGATTCTGTCAGTAGTATAAGAAATTTTTCTTGGAATTCTATAGGAGTGAAATGTCGGAATTTTCATGAACAGTAAACTGGGGCAGGAATATATTGGCAGGTACAATAAGTCAGGTTTTCAAAAGGATGCATAACAATTATTAAAGTAATAGGAATTTGGTCATCCTTTTGAGTGACTTTGGTATCTTGGAAAATACTCTTTAAAAATTAAGTTGTTGAAGTGCAACCTGCTGCACAGAGCCCCATCTCCTAAGGAGACTGCCTACCATCATTGTGGTGCTCTTCACTGCTGCCTCATCTGGGAACATGGTCATCTCCACCTTGGGACATCTCTGCTGCTGCACTGCCATCTAGAGATGCAGCAGCCTCTAGATTAGGACACCAGCCAGGGCCTGGAAGTCAAATATCAAGATACCTGAAGGTTTGCCACCACTGCCACCATCACAGGACACAGCCGCTACCACCTAGGAACAGTAGCCAGGCTCTGGACCTCCATCATCAAGGTACCTACAGGTTTGGCTACACTTGAGGTTGTCCTGCTAGGTGTGCCAATAGCCACCATCTTGCTTCAGAGGCTCTAAGTCCTGAATTGCATGGTGGGTGGGTGGGGGGGTTTGACAGGACTGGCTTCAGCAGTTTGGAAGGCTGGAAGAGGCTATGAGGGCATCTTGCCCTTGGCTTGCTCAGCCAACTGGTCCAGCACCCACTGGGTTCCCTCGGCTGGGACATGACACCAGTGGGGTCCCTGATTCCCTCCCCAGTTCATCATCCACTGATCTCCTGGTTCTGCTAGGTTTGGCAATTAATAGAGCCCTATAGCCTCCCAATAACCATATCTCAACCCCTGCTGGTCCACCAACCCAGCCCAGTGCTTGCAGCTATGTGGCTAGCCACAGCTTTCACCACCTGGTCCTGATGTACCCAATACAGAACCAGGCTCCAAGACAGGCACACAGGTCCTGGTGCTCAGCCATCAGGACCAATTGGAAGAGAGGTGCCTAATCAGGAATTCAAAAGGGTAGGGGCCTGAGAGATTGACTTTGGAAACTAAATCACTGACCAGCAATTATGGGGTCCACTGGTGACTTAAGGGGCTAAGATCAGGCTCACTGATCACTGAGTTGAACACAAAGGAGATTCCTAAGGTGCAGTCTTCCAACATGGACCAGCAATTGCTATGCCCAGAGTTTATTAGTTTTGCCTCCAGGACTAACCCACCCTAGCAAACTTCACCATCCTGAAGGTGGATCTACCAACAAACTCCAGACAACCCCACCTATTGGCTGAGAAGCTTTTGTACTCCAAGAGGAACAATTATTCAATTTTCCTTGAAGATTTCTTTTTCTGTGCTCACATAATTACCATTTTGAATCAAGTATTTTTTAATGCATCAGGTTATTGAGGACCTGGATGTCTGAATAGTATATTTCAGTATTGTGTATTTTCTCTTTTATCTTTTTTATATTTTATTTTTATTTTTCTTATTTTTAAATGTTTATTTTTTGCTTTATATTTTCCTCTCATGTATCTGTTTCTCTGGATTCTCCATCTCTTCTGCTAACAGCCAACTTCTTGATTCCTCTTTCTACAATCTTATACTTCTGTCTATTCTCATCCTATCTCATAAACATCACATCCCACACCACTCCTGTTCTTTGTCTACCATCAGAAATTGTAAATACTTTTGCAAACCTACTGCTTATATTGCAGACATTTATTGAACACCTCGTTTATGCTGTGATAAAACTGTAAATTTCTTAAGAGATATTTGATTTGCATTGGGTGCTAAAAAATTGATCTCTCCCTTAAAGGTGAGGCACTGGAAACCTCAAGGGACAATATAAATCTACAGGGTAGAAACTATAATGCCTCAAATCCACACTGCTAGATGAGAAGACACATGAACAACATGAAAAAATAATGGAACCAAGAACCCCAAACAAACCAAGATGCTCCAATAATAGAATCCATTGACAACACAGTAGAAGAAATATCAGAGGAGTTGTTCAGAATGTATAAACTGATCCATGACATAAAGGATGATGTAAAAAGTGAAACTGGAGATAAATTTCAGGAGGTGAAATATCACAATAAAGAGTTATTATGAAAAAAATCAAAAATCCTAAAAATAAAGGAATCGGTAAACCAAATTAAAAATACAATGGAAAATATTACCAACAGACTAGACCACTTGGAAAACGGAACCTCAGACAATGAAGACAAAATATATAAAGTTGTGAAAGTTGAACACACAGAGATGATGGTAATAAAAGTCATGAACAGAACTTCCAACAGTTATGGGATAACATGAAAAGACCAAATTTAAGATTTATCAGGATAGAGGAATGCATGGAGAAACAAATAGGAATGCACAATCTTTTCAATGAAATAATATCAGAAACTTCTCAAACCCAAAGAATGAAATGGAAAATCAAATACAAGCGGCACACAGGACACCAAATGTACAAAATGACAACAGACCCACAACAAGTGACACTATTATGAAAATGCCTAGCATACAGAATAAGGAATTTTAAGGGCCACGAGAGAAAACTGTCAGATTATATATGAGGGAAACCAATTCAGATCTCAGCTGATTTCTCAACTTAGACTCTCAAAGCTAGGAGGTACTGGGAAAACATATACCAAGTTCTGAAAGAAAATGTATTCCAAGCGAGAATTTTATATCCAGCAAAAATAAGCTTCAGATTTGAAAATGAAATAAAAGCCTTCCATGATAGAAGTTAAAAGAATTCACAACTAGAAATTCTGCACTACAGAATATTCTCAACACAATATTTCATGAGGATAAAATGAAAAAAAGACAAAAACAGAAAACCAGCAAAGAAAGGAACTACACACTAAAGGAATAATCAAAGGAGAATCTAAGCCAAATTAAAAAACCAAAATGACTGGGAATACAAATCATATCTCAATAAAATCTTGAATGTTGGTGGCATAAATTCATCAATCAAAATACACTGACAGATAAGATGAAAAAACAAGAACAAGAAACATGTTGTCTCCAAGAAACTCACCATATAGGCAAAGGCATCCACATATTGTAGGAGAAGGGATGAGAAAAAACATGTCACTGAATTGGATCACCTAAACAAGCAGGGGTTTCCATTTTTATATCAGATAGTTAACTTTAAGCCAACGTTAATCAGGAAAAAGAAGAAAATTACATGCTGCTTAAGGGAATTATACAACAGCAAGACAATCATGAATATATCTTCCCCAAACAATGGAGCATCCATGTACATCAGATCTTTCTCAATTTCAAGAATCAAATATGACCACAAACAATAACACTAGTTAATTTTAGCACACCCTGTCATTATTGGACATATCTTTCAAACAAAAACTAAGAAATGACAAAATAATACAATCAATAATTTAGACTTAATAGATATAAATAGAATATTTCATCATCAATAAGCAAATACACTTTCTTCTCAGAGCCTTCTCTAAAATAGATGATTATCTTATGATACAAAGCAACTCATAGTAAATACAAAAAAATTGGAGATAATACCTTGCATTCTATCAGATCACAATGGAATGAAATTAGAAATAAATGATAAAATAAAAAGCTACTCTAACACCTGGAAACTAAATAATACACAATTTAATGATGAATGAAAAGCAGAATAAATCAAGGATGAAATTAAAAAAATACTTAGAGGTAAATGAGAACAGAAACACAATATGTCAAAATATCTGAGACACTATGAAGGCAGTACTAAGAAAGTTCATTGCATTGAGCTCATTCATTAAAACTAAAAAGTCAATGAATAAATTACATAACACTACATCTAAAAGCCCTAGAAAAAGAGGACTAAATCAATACCAAAGCAGAATATGGAAATAAAAATCAGAGATGAAACTGAAACAAATGAAATAATTCAAAAAATTGACAAAATGAAAAGTTGGTTCTTTGAAAAAATAAATACAATTGATAAACACATAGTCACTCTAATGAAGAGTAAAAGAGAAAATTCAAAATATTAAAATATGTAATGAAAAAGTAAATATCTCCATGAATACAACTGAAATACAGAAAGTAATTAGAAACAATGTTGAAAATCTATACTCCAATAAAATAGAAAATCTTGAAGACATCAACAAATTATTAGAGACATTTGATCTACCCTAACTAAATCAGGAAGATATATATGATTTAAACAGATCAATTTCAAGGAATAAATAAAAGTCACCATCAAAAGCCTACTAATAAGGAAAAGCCCAGGACCAGATGGATTATCAGTTGAGTTCTACAAGACCTTCAAAGAGGAATTAACACCAGTACTCCTCAAATTATTCCAGAAAATACAAAAGGAATGAACCTTCCAAACTCATTCTATGAGGCATATATCACCCTGATTCCAAAACCAGACAAAGACACATCAAGGAAAGAAAATTTCAGACCAATATCCCTGATTAACATAGATGTAAAAATTCTCAATAAAAACCTGGCAAAATGCATATGAAAACACAGTAAAAATATTGTGCAACATAATCATGTGGGGTTCATCCCAGGGATGCAAAGGTTGACTCAACATACAGCAATCAATAAATGTAATTCATCACATCAGTAGACTTCAAAACATAAGTCATTGATTATCTCAAAAGATGCACAAAAAGCATTTGACACAATACAGCACCACTTCACGCTCAAAACACTAGAAAAACTATGTAGAAATATACCTCAACATTGTAAGGGCTATCTATGTTAAACTGAAGGCCAACATCATTCTAAATGGAGAAAAATTGAAAGCATTCCCTCTAAGAACTAGAATAAGACAAGTATGCCATTTGTCATCACTTCTATTCAATGTTATTCTTGAATAGGAAAAGAAAAAAAAACTATCATTATTTGCCAATGATATAATTATTAAGAAGATCCAAAAAATTTTATCAGAAAACTTCTAGAGCTAATAGATGAATTTAGCAAAGTAGCAGGAAATAAAATCAACACCCATAGATCAAACACATTACTATGTATCAGTGATGAATCTACTGAAAGAGAAATTAGGAAAACACTACCCCATTCACAATAACCTCAAAACAACAACAACAAAAAACAACCTTGGGAATCAATCTAACAAAAGAGGTGAAAATCCTCTACAATAAAACAGAACACTAAATAAAATTAATAAGAACTTAGAAGATGGAAAGATCTCCCATGCTCCTGAAGAGGCAAAATTGATATTGTCAAAATTGCCATACTATCAAAAGCATTACAGACACTTAATGCAATTCCTATTAAAACCTCAACAAAACTCTTTTCATAGGACTAGAAAAAGCAATAATGAAATTCATTTGGAAAAAATAAAAGACCCAGAAGATTCCAAACAATCCTTATCAAGAAGAATAAGGCAGGAAGCATCACAAAACCAGAACTTAAACTATACAACAAAGCTATAGTGACAAAATGGTATGATATTGACACTAAAACAAGACACAAACCAATGGTACAGAATAGAAGACAGAAAAAAAACACATAAATACATTTTCTCATACAAAATCACCCAAAACATTCACTGGAGAAAAGATAGCATATTCAACAAATGGTGCTGGGAAAATTGGAAATCTATATATAACTAAATGAAATTAAACCCCTATTCCATCTCCCAGCACAAAACTGAACTCAAAGTGGATCAAAGACTCAGGCACTAGAACAGAGACCCTGCACCTAATAGAAGAAAAATAAGGCCAAATTCTTCACCACATCGGCTTAGGATATGACTTTCTTAACAAACCCTGAATCTTAAGTTAAAATCAAGAATCAATACATGGGATGGGTTCAAACTAAAAAGCTTCTTCTCAGCAAATGAAACAATCATGTGAAGAGAGAGCCTACAGAATGAGAGAAAAATCTTTGCCATGTGCACTCAGAGCATTTATTTCCAGGATATATAAAGAACTAAAAAAAAAAAATCCCACCAAATAACAAAATGAATAAATGGCCTAAGGAACTGAACAGACACTTCTTGGAAGAACAAATACAAATACAATTTATCAACAAATAAATTTATCAACAAATATATGAAAAAAATGTTCAACATCTTTAATCTCTAGCAATTAGAAAAATGAAAAATCAAAACTATTCTAAGGTTTTATCATTTCTGTCAGCATGGCAATTATGAAGAATACAAGGAACAATAAGTGTTGGCAAGGATATGGGGGAAAAGGCACACTCATAAATTGTTGGTGGGACTGCAAATTGGTGCAACCATTATGGAAAGCAGTATGGAGATTCCTAAGAAAACCATTTGACCCAATTATCCCACTCCCCTGTCTATTCCAAAAAAAAAAAAAAAAAAAAAACCACCCTTAAAAATCAGCATAGTACAGTGACACAGCCATACCAATGTTTATAGCAGCTCAACTAGTTAAACCATGGAACCAACCTAGGTGTATTTCAACAGATGAATGGATAAAGAAAATGTGATCTACTACACAATGAAATATTACTCAGCATTAAAGAAGAATAAAATCATCATTTTGCAGGTAAATGGATGGATCTGTAGAATACCATGCTAAGCAAAATAATTCAATCCCAGAAAACCAAAGGCCAAATGTTTTCCCTGATATGTGGACACTAATTTACAATTAGGGGGTGGCTAGGGAAGAACAGAGGTACTTTGGATTAGGTAGAGGAGAGTGAAGGGAGGGGAGGTGGTTTGGGGGTAAAAAGGATAGTAGAATGAATTGGACATTATTACCCTATGTTCATAGTACATCATTACATGAACAATATGTTTCTACATCATGTCCAATCCACAAAATGAGATGTTATACTCCATTTATGTACGAAGTGTCAAAAGTGAATTCTAGTCATGAATTACTAATTAGAACAAATAAAAGAAAAAAAAAAAAACAAGAATGGTGGTGGTCAGGGTCTGGAAGAGGAGGAATGGGAGTTATGACTTAATGGTGGCAGAGCTTCTATTTGGCACAGCACAACTGTTCTAGAAACAGAAGGTCATACAACATTGTGAGTGTAATTAATACCACTGAGTTGTCCACTTAACATGGCTAAAATGGCAACTTTTAAGTTACACATCTTTTAAAACAATAAACACTTTATTACATTTGTTTAAAATTTTCTTTTAGGAAGTGGAGAAAGAATATTAATTCTTCTCAATGACATTAACATTTTCTCTCTTCATTACTTCTAGAGCGGCAAGGATTTGAGGTGTCAAACTAGACAATGGTTTTGCCAAAGTCAGGAATGGGTGCTGTCAAAAAGAGGAGACAAACAAGTGCACAATTTAGAAGCAAAATATTTTCTTTCAACTAAGCTTTGAAGACTACTTATGAATACAATTTACTTAAAATACGTATTTTACTACCTGCCCAAACCCCTCATAATCAGTCCATAACTTTCATAGTTGAAAATAGAGCTGATTTAGTTTTTCTACTTTCCAAAAATCTACAAACAGTCCATAAATACACTTACACCAGCATTGAATGTATATGGTATTTAATAACATACAAAAACTTACCATCACCATATTAAACCTTTTATTCCTGGCAGATGAAACCCTAAAATGTAGCAGCTGCCTTACAGGTAGTGATCAATGAATACTGAAATGAAAAGTTTTTCTTGGATATTAAAAAAGAGTCAACATTTCCCCCAAATGGCATCATTTCCAAATTTAGCTGTAATAATTCCTTGGCTTAACCACTTTTCTTTACATTGATTTCCAAGCATTGACTTAAGAAATCTTGAAACACAGGTGAAACTTTTTCTGGGTTTGGCAATTCCGGCTTTCCATGTGTGGCGATCAGATATAGGGCCTGAAAATAGAACAGCATCTGTGACATTCTATTTTGGGGTGGCGGGGAGTGGGGTACTGAGGGTTGAAGCCAGTATTGTTTTACCAGTGAGCTACATGCATAACCCATTCTTTTTATTATTATTTTTTATCTTTGAGACAAGGTCTCACCAAATTGTCCAGGATGGCCTCAAATGTGTGATCCTCCTTTAGCCTCCAGAGTCACTGGGATTACAGGAGTGCAACCATTGGATAAGACATTCACAACCTTCTTAAGGTGGCTCAACAAAGTTAGAATGTATTTTATAGAACACTTTTTCCCCCTTTGTGATAGTGGTATCAAACTCAGGGCCTTGTGCATGCTGGGAAATATCTACCACTGAAAAATATCTCCAGTTCCTTGTAATTCTTCGAAGATAATCACCATAAATACTAAAGTGAGTAAAGTGAAGTTATCATTATCTGTACCTGTTTGGATTTATCCTTCCTCTTTTCCTTCCTTTACTTATTCTTCTCTCTCTCTCTCTCTCTCTCTTTCTCTCTCTCTCTCTCTCTCTCTCTCTCTCTTTGGTTGGCGGGAGGGTGTGGTGTGGTATAGGAATTGAACCCAGGCATATGTTAGGCAAGTAAGTGCTCTACCACTGAGCTATACCCCAGCCCTCTTTTCATTTTATTTTGAGACAGTATCTCTAAGTTGCCCAGGCAGGCCTCAAACTTGGGATCTCCCTGCCTCTGTCTCTCCAAAGCTGAGATTTCAGGTGTGTGCCACTAGGCCTGGCAGCTTTATCTTTTCTGTGTTGAACTATAAATGCAACACTTCTTGCTTAAGGAAAACAAAATAACAACAATAACAAAAAACCCACCTATGGTACATAAAAGTATAAAGAAAATTGATGACAATCATACTATTAATGTGTGTCTATCCTGTTAAACATCTGCAGCTTTTAAAAAGTCACATTTCAAAGCAATTTGAATTTACTGAAACTCTTTCTTAACTAGCTATATGCCAGCTTCATCCTAATAACTGATGGTAAAATTATTCTAATGGCTAAATTGAACAGTGCCTTATCATATGGGTGTTTTCATAATTTTACCAGTCCCCTTTAAGATCAATTTATATCTGGACACATATTCCAGGTTTTAGGCATTATTTTCAGTAGATATAAACAAGTTATTGTAAAAGAATGTGTGTTTGGTGATGGTAAGAATGGTTAGAATGAAGAACACTACTATTTACAATGCTTTCTCCATCCCAGATGCTTAGAATATATTAGTTTATTCTTCAGAATAGTACTTATGGCCTAGGTATTATTATTCTGTCTCTTCAAATGAGGAGGTTTGGTAATTTTTGCAGTTTTACACAGCTGTGGGCTACCAGTGGGCTAGCCTGTAAACCTATATGTACTTTCTACTTTACCCACTAGCTCCTGAAAGAAGTTCATGATGGGCTGAAAGGAAATGATTGTTATTCTTAGGAAGACTTGCACTGTGTTTGGCTACAGTCTTTTCTTGCCCTTAGTATCTGGAGTAAATTCTTTTCTATATGCTGCCAAGACAGTATACTTTCCAGGCCATATTATTATTTTCAGTTTATCCAAATTCCTAAGTTATCGGTAGGTCCTCTCATGTTCATGTTCCACATCTGAGAGCACAAAGGAGCCTGTTTGCCAACTCACCATCCAAGATACAGGGTCTGTTGACTTGAATGATCCAATGACAGATCATTTAAAGGTATGTCAATCCTGCATTTAAACATGAAAACCCTGAGATTTTGTGGGCTATAATTAATATTAATCATCTGGATAAATATTTGTTTAGACAAGTCAAATCATAATATGAATATATTATTGGTTTCAAAGACTGTCTTTATGGAATACAGATTAGATGTCACTAAAGAAGAAAAGGTACAATGGAATCAGTTGTCATGTTCTAATCACACTTCATATATATATATATATATATATATATATATATATATATATATGTAATTTAGTTGTTGACAGACCTTCATTTTATTTATTTATATGTGGTGCTGAGAATCAAACCCCTCTCACATGCCAGGCAAGTGCACTACTGTTGAGCCCCAGCCCTAGCCCCACACTGTTTTATTATAAGTTAAAATGAGAGGGACTAGAATTGAAATGCCAATTTGATGATCATGATTTAACTTCTTGTCATGTTTCCCAGTGAATGCTCTCTCTAAATAAGGCAGTGTGATCTGCCAGCCTATGACTATTAAGGCAATAGTCTCCCATGCAACTCTATTCACTTTTATAATTTTTGAAGATAACATGTCTTATTGATAGCATTGAGGAGGGAAATTTACATACACTTGGTGATTTGTCTTCCCTTATATTGGGGGAATGCTGGAGGGCAGCTGCAGCCCAGAGAACAATGTCTCCCAGCCATCTCCCAGCTGCAGAATGTTAGGCTGAACACACCCATAACTAATGAAGATTGTGGAGGGCAATGATAACCTCATAAAATCCAATAAGATTTCATCTGAAAGTGCCATAGATAAAAGCTTTAGCTGTTTGATCCATACTAACTCTCTGCGACTCAAAGACAAACACAATCTGTAGTTTCTATATCATTGCTATGGAATGAGGAGGAAGAAAAAAAAACCTTACAGGTAAATATTTCAGAGAAAATTTACAGAGAAAAATTTCTTGTGCCTTTGCATAAATCAGACAAAAAAAGAGAAAAACACTGCATATTACTTCAAATGTGCATGATTTCAGTTCCCACCCCAGCCTACCAAATCAGAATCTGTATATGAACAAGGTGTCCAGGTGGCTACATTACAATCATCATCCAAATTTTCCATTTCTTTATTCTCTTTTTAATAACAAGGATTTTCAAATAATGCATCACAAACATAGAAGCTCCACAACAATGATGTTATATATATCCAGATAAACCCATGATAAATTGAAAATATCATAAGTTGAAAATGTATCTGATATACCTAACCAAAAGAACATTGAAGTTTGGAATAACCTACCTTAAACTTAACATTAGCCTGGAGTTGGGTGACATCATCGAATATAAAACCTATTTTATAACAAAGTGTTGATTATCTCAAGTATTCTTACAGATGGGCATGATGGGAAAAATCACAAAATACAATAACCCCCAAATGCTGGAAACACAGAACTCTGTTGAGTGTCAATAGCTTCCACTTAGGATTGCATGGCTGACTAAAGGCTGCACTTGCTGCCCCTGCCCAGCATCATGAGAATTTTTATTGCATATCACTGGCTTGGGAAAGTTCAAAATTCAAAATTTGAAGTACTGCTTCTTTCATATATTTTTTTCATATATTGGGGATTAAACCCAGGGGTGATCTACAACTAAGGTACATCGCCAACCCTTTTTATTTTGAGACAATGTCTTGCTAAATTGCGGAGGCTGGCTTAAAACTTGCTATCTTCCTGCCTCAGCCTCCCTAGGTGATGGGATTACAAGGGTGAGTCACGGCACCTGACCCAAAGTACTATTTCTACTGAATGCATACTGCTTTCATGCCATCTTGAAGTAAAATTATAATATGAGGAACCATCTTTAAGTCAGAGACCATATAAATAACCCACATACCCAGTCAGATTATTGCATGTTAATGACTGTAATATTTGCTTCAGTTGTTCAATTTTTTAAGTAATAAAATATACAGAGTTGAAGGCTGTGTGGCCTTATGCTTCTCCCTATGGTGACAACTTGTCCCAGTTTGCCAGGGCCATCTGTTCCTGTTGTAGCACTGGATCCTGCTGTAGCACCGGATCCCTGGACACCCCTCAGTCCTGGGCAACCTGAAATTCACTTGTACCCCTTCTCTCCTTCATACACTTGCACATTCACTATGTGCACATTTCCACAAATAATACACAGAATTATGTTACATATTGTGCACATTCATCTCAATTCACTCTTTTTCACACAGCATTACAGTTTCAAAATTTACTACAATGGCATGTTAATATATGCTTATTTATTTTAATCACCTACCTCTTCCATGGAACAAATATACTGTAATTTATTTATCCACACTCTTCTGGTAGATGTTTATGTCACTTTCAGTGTTTTGTTATTCTGAATAATATGTCAACCAATGTTACAAATGTCTCCTCCTGCATGTTTGGAAATTTCTAGGAAATATGTAATGAAGAGCTACTGCTAAGTTCTAAGGACTGCCATCTTCAGCTTCACTAGATGGGGTCAAATTGCTCTCCAAGTGTTTTTAAAGTTTTATGTTCTCCTTTTGGCAGCGTGGGAACCCTTTCAGCTTTTCCCACCTTGCTTGGTGCTATCAGAATTATGAAGTGTGGCCAGCCTGATGGGTGTGAGAAGATGAGAAGACATTTCATGGTTTTTAATGGCTTCATATGCTTCAGGTACCCATATGGTACCTCTTCCATATGTTTATGGCCCTTCAGTATTCTGACCTATGACTATTTTGTACATGAATTGCCCATTTTTCTATTGAGGTATTCTGGATGCTAATCTTATGTAAATCATAAGAATTGCCAGTATCTTCTCCAAGCAGGGATTTTCCCTCTTATTTCTATCTAAGAATTCTGTTGCCCTATGTATACTTTTTTATTTTTGTTTGTTTTGGTTGTGGATGGACACAATACTCACAATGCCTTTTTTTTAAATGGTGTCAGGGATCAAACCCAATGCCTCACGCATGCTAGGCAAATCCTTTAACACTAAGCCATAACTCTGGCCCCTGTTGCCCTATATATTAAACATTTAAAAAAGATATAATTCACATACCATAAAACTAAACATTTTAAAATATATAGGTCAATGATTTTTAGAATATCTCTCCTCTTACTATTTGTGCTTTTTATTTTTTCTATCCTCACACTATACATTTCCTATCGTAACACTGTAATGCCATTCTCCCTTTTTTTGGTTTCTTTTAAAACTAAATTTATTTTCTGATATTAAAAAATAAAAATATAAAAAGTACACATATTAATTGTGTATCATGTGATGTTTTCCTACATGTATACATTTTTTAATCATCAGGTTAAATATGTCTATTTCCACAGATAATTATTATTTTCATATGATGAAAATATTCAAAATTCTTTGTTTTGACTTTTTGAAACATAAAGTACATATTGATATATTTGCCCTTTTAAATATTATAAATGTTTGATATTTGCATTTATGCAATTAGATAGGAATGGATGTTTGGATGCAGAGAAACGGACTAATCTAGTTTAATGTTTATTCAAAGGATAATTAATACTTTTACCATCAATTTATTTAATGACCCATCCACCTTTATTGGTTTCTAATGCTGTTGGTGTTACCTATCAACCTCCCCCATGTACAAGTCATTTGTAAGCTCTGTATTATTTTGGTTTATCTGTGATTCAGTATTTCACAATTTATTTTCTATAACTTTAAAATAAACCTGTCTATGAAGCATGACTTTTTACCTTGCTGTTTTTCATAGCTATTTTCACTTTTCTAGACCCTTTACTATTTCACATAAGTATTAAGCCTAGTTTTTAAAAATTTGATAAAAAAAATATCCTGTGGATTTTGATTGGAACTACATGGAATTTGCGATAGTTCAGGAATACTTGACAGATCTCAGCACTGACATCATTACAATATTCTCATCTATAATTTATATATACTTCTCAATTTCTTTAGGTTTCTCTTTCATATCTTGACATTTTTATGTATTTGTATAATTACATAATGTCAAGCATATATTATGGGATTTCTTATAAGTATCTTTCAGTTTTTTAATGTTGTATCTGAGACTTATTTATGTATGTGTATATATATATATATATATATATATATATATATATGTGTATTATATATAGTACCTTTTCTAATGAGTATTATTAGTATATAGTGATAAACTAATTTTTGTTCACTAGCCTTGTATCCGGTCATTGTGGTGAATTCTATTATTAGCTTTTATAACCTGAAGAGTATTGATAATTATGTCATTTTTATGTAACAGCAATTTAGTTTCTTCCTTCCCAATTTCCCTTTACCTGTCTTCATACTTGTCCTGTTGATTTCACTGGCCAGGGTTTTCAGTACTATGATGAATAGCAGTGGCGAAAGACACTGGCTTATCCTATTGCTATCTTTAAATGGAAGGGTTTTACTGTCATACCACTGAGTATGGTGTTCAAGGTCAAGTGGGGTTTTACTTTTTGTTTTGTCTTTTAAAGATATCTCTTAAGTTAAAACATTTTCTATATTCTGAGTTTCCTAAATGTTTTATTCTGAGTGATAAATTTTATCAACTGCTTTTCTATTTGAGTTGTATCTTAAAATTACTGTTCTTTTAGAAAACTTTACAGCATCATAATGTTGAAGTTAAAAGTTCCTCCTCACTGATCCCACTGCATATTGTGTTTTCCACAGCAGTTAAGCTGCCTGCTTAGAAGTCTAGGGTCCTCAGTAACTTCTAGGCAACTCACTGGCAGAAATCATGTTTGATTCAGTGCTGCTTCCTTCCATGGCTATATTTGTAGAAATAAACTGTTGAGAATATGTTCTAGAGATTATATTTATTCCATTCTAAAACCAAATTATAATTCTGACAATTAGCCTTAATTTACCAATGCAATTTGATGGAGAAAAGTTTTAGATGCTAGGCACTTATATTTGTTCTCACTGAAAATAACCCATAAGATGTAATTTTGTGTCTCCCAAGAACCACCAACCTTCTTCTTCTTATTTGTGTTTGAGGTGTTGGTGCTCAAACCCAGGGCTCTGCACGTGCCAGACTAGTATTCTACCACTGAGCTATATCCCCAGCTCCTGACCTTCTTTTTATAACAAACATGTTATTGTACATTTTAAATCAAGTTTGTATTTTGTAAACATTATATTAGTTACTTATCTTTGTATCATTAATTAAACAAAAAGAAGACCCCACAAACTTTGATTCACTCAGTATGTACTTTTCAGAGTTTTTTCCCATATCTAAGACTAAAATTATTTTAATTTAAATGATGTCTAATGAATGCCTAAGGTTTGTTAAAATGCATTGTTTCTGTCAGTGTTTTGGTACTCTCCTGGGTTTAATTCAGAACACTTAGTTAATGATCATAGGACCTCAAGTGCCATTTGAAAATATGAAAACTTTATTTTTTATTCCAGTTTTGCTTTCATGCATAGCCTGGCTTTAAAATCACACTTGTGATATTTATTAGTTGTTCTTTAAAAACTGTGGGTAATACATCTTTCACGTTTCATTGAGAAGAAATGAAACTTAATCCCACCAGGATCTCCATTATTAGCTCTTCCTCTCAATTTCCCCCATGGGGATTTTTATTATGACCAGATGGTGCTCTGAAGAATCTTTAGACAGATCAGCATTTTACAATGGCAAATTAGAAAATATAAAACTTATTTCTGAGTTAGTGAAGTAAATCCCATATCTTGTCATCTGGCTCATTGTGTCCAAACCAGTCAAATTTTAGTTCATTTTTAATATTATTCAACTATTCTCTTACTCACATGGCAGAATACCTTAATTTACAGGATAGTTCTGTTTTTATTTTGTCCCACTGTGTAACAGTAATTAGCTACTCAGTTGCATCCTTTCTTCCCTTGAATTGAACTAATTTTAAAGAGTACCTCAAACTCTATGTCTTTACTGTGGATCCACTCTCCGGGAAATGTCAATTGAATTTCATCAACAGCAAAAATGTAAATGTCCTTTTCCATATTCATCTTTCACAGAGACGAGTTGCTGAATGAATGTTTGAGAATCATTCTGGTGTTAAATTGTTTACTTCTCAACTTGGCCCAAATTCTCATTTTTAAGCATACCAAATGCTTCTAATCTTCAAGTAGTTGTCCTCCTGGTCAAAAATCTCTTAAATTTAAGAAATAATTACCAGGTTTCACATTTGCCATAAAATCTTCCAAATAATCTACCATCTCAAAGTTTGCACTCTAAACTTTTCATCTATGGAGTAAATAAAAACAACCTTCTTTTGGAGCCTGCTCACCTTTGTCTAGGGTCTTAAGTGATGTCTAAGAAAGCATGCTTCGTGCATAAACCAGATGACTAGTTTTACCAGAAAAATACCAGAAGCATTTCTTTGGAGTTTTGGTGGGAATGGCCAATAAAAGTATATTGGAAAGACTATCTTGAATCTGACCCAGTTATTCCCATGTTATACTCAGAATTTAACCTCCCCACTCTAGCTATGTTGAACAACATGGGTTTTCCCCAACTGATCACTTCCTTCCTCCTATCTATCTACATCTTTGTATGCAGGAGCCTCTATTTCTGGAATGTACTTCCCTTTTCTCACTGTCCATTTACATTAATATCTCTTCCTTCAAAACTCTGATCAAGTGCATCTTATAAAGCTTTTCTAAACATCTAATTCTAAACACACACACACACACACACACACACACACAACCACACACACTGACTGGGCTGTTTTCTCTCTGTCCTTCAATAATACTTCATGAATTACCTCAATGATTATTTGGCTACACTCTCTTATTAGAGTTCGAGGTCTTAGAAGTCAAGATGCATTATTTATTCATCTTTGGATCCAGGACCTTGTCCCAGCTATGCCATGGTAACAGGCAGTCCATGTGCATTTATAAATGATTGATTGATTAAATAATATATATATCAATGAGTATAAAAATTATTCTTAAATTCTGGAAGATAACATTATTCTATATAGAAGTCAGTATCTGCGATTGTAAGGACCAAAAGTAAGTATTCTATTTTTTAAATTTAATTTTGAAAGTTTCTCATGAGACTGAAGTAAATCTTAAAATTCCTAGGTGAAATAAGAAACAAGGTTGTGGTGAGGTCCTGAATTTATTTGCCCAAAGTTACTCATGTTTGATTTAGAAAATGTCTGAAAAGAAGAGGGAAACTGAGTAAAATAAAACTTTTCAACTAAAAAATAATGGAAGTCAGATGCTATAAATTTATTTAAAATGGAATCTTAATGATTAGTTTGCAAAAGAGTGAAAGCAGGTGAAGTAAACAGAATCAAGGGCTGAATATCTCTCTTCAACTCTGATAACTGTGTTGGCTACTGGATGATCTCAGCAAGAAGAGTCATGTGGACCTAACTTTACCAATTTAGGAACAGTCCAGAATGTGCTAAATTATATTCTCTACTGTTTTTAGTTAATTTTAAATTTAGCCAATGTTTTGACTTTGAAAATAAATGAAAATTAAAGCAAACTATGAAATCACTCATTTAACATGTCTAACATTTTATTGTATTATTGCTTTTTATTACCTTATTACTTTTCTGATAACCACAAAAATTTAACTTTCTGTTAGGATCATTAAATTGATTTTTTTTTTAAACCAAGACATGTGCCTGGATGCTTGATAGAGGAGGAACATAGTTTCTGAGTTCCAAAATGCCAATATTTGAAAATATGTGCACAAAGAGACTCTTATTCTTAGAATTGATTATTTTCTAACTACTGCACCTCTCCCACCCTCATAACTTAAAAAATAAAATAAAATAAAGCTTTAGGTGGAGTTAAGAATTCTTTACAAATGTTAAGCAATAACTGGAAATCCTGAAAATATATTCTTCTTTATCCAGGGGGAAAACACTTTAAAATCTCTCTCCCTCTCTCTGGCTAGGGATTGTTTAGCAAAGGATATAGTCAATGGCTTCTACTTTGAACAGAAAGTTCTATTTTAAATGCCTGAAATAGAATGCCATCTGTGTTTACTTTCCCTTCCAAACACAATTATTTTTTCCTAAAACATAATGAGTACATGGTCCTAATAACACTAATAAATATATGAATGCAACTTATGATTTACTTTAATCAAAAGGTGAAATTAGTTAGAGATCTGGAGCATGTATCATAAGAGTGTGTATTTGATTGTAAATGTTAACACACATAAAGCATATCTATAAATTTAAATTTCTAAAATATTCTGATGAACAAGTAATTACAATATTCTATATGTATTTACCAGAGTGCAGGTAGTGATGAGGTGAAAAACAGGGGACTAGGCACAACCCAATGTAGTTAGTGGAGAAAGATGAGACAGGAGATAAGACCAAATAATCCCTGAATCTCTCTGACCCCAAGTTCCCCAAATCTGTATTATCTGCTGGTTCCACCTGGAACAGTACCATCTGGCATGTGGAGATTACTCAAAAATTAATTTCCAATTTATTAATAATGGATTTTATATTATTTTAAATTCTGTGCAATGATATACAACTGTAAACATCATTAAGTAGTTACATGGAGCTGATAAATTTGTGTGAAAATCATTCTGACAGTTTTCTAAAGTAGGAGATGGGCTTAACTCTCTCTTTTCCTACCAAATCTTCCATGAAGGAAAATTCAAATATTTTGTTTAAAGTTTATTTGCATTTCAAAGATTACTTTAATTCCATATATCATTTTTATTTTGGCCTGATATTTACCCATAGTCTTCAAGAGTATCCCAAAGTATGACTTTTTTAAAAGCCATATTTAAACGGACATGATCTCTAATATCAGCCCCAGTGCTTATTCTAGAAAGTTTCTGTGGTGTCAGGTTTTCTATTCTCAGGAAATGGAGGATGTGTTATAAGCCTGCTCAATGACACATCTGTAAAATAGCTGGGCAAGGTTACTTAGTGCCTAATATTTCCCATTTCCACTTGGTCTTCACAGGGCACAGGTTAAGCAGACTGGGAATAGAAATCATTCCAACATTCACTTGAAAAGCAAAACAAGAGGACAGCAGCCAGGTTGCTGCTACTGTCTGAAAGCTTGGGGATTTTGACTTGAGAAAAATTGTAATTCCATATCTCTACTTTCTTAGCTGCACATGCAGAGGACTGACAGGTGCATGCCCTTCCAAACACTCAACCCTGATAGCCGGTCCGGTTTCCTCCTTTCCCTTTGTTCAGAAGCAGCTGTAAAATACATTCTTAATTTGTTATGGGTAAATATTTAACACATCCTGCAGGTACCTATTTCCATATTGTGTGTTTATGTGTTTGTTTAGTTTGATTATTTATTATTTTACACTATTCACTCATATCTTATCTTGGCCTCTAAACCTGGTTCCTGAAGTTGTTTTTGAGTATTATGTATAGAATTGATATTTCATATCTCAGCTGCTTTTTATTCATAATCTCTCTTTTCCCCTGATATCTACTGGATGCATTAGGCAAATTAATACCTGGGTGTCAAAATAAACCAGCCATAATTAAAAAACAAACATTAACTTATAAATCCTTCATCACAGCAGATGAAAACGTATCATTGGCAAAATTTAAAAACCATCAACTATATTATATCTACTTTTTAAAAACATTACTGTAGTACACAAAAGTAAGAATTAAAACAATCACTTTTAACTCTTTTCTAAAAAATCAAGGCAACTTAACACTAATTTGCCCATTTTGTCAAATAATACAACATACTAGGTAACGATGAGTGCTTAATATCTCCAGTAAAGATTAATAACTAATCTTATTATATTTTTGACCTACCATTTTGAGGCAGCTTTACAATAAAATGCACCAATTATAAATGAATAGTTCCAAGTACTGACTTATGTACAGTCATATAACTTATGTCACAACATGATGTGAAACATCCCCATCACTTCAAAAGTTCCTACATGGGTCAGGTGTAGTGTTCATACTTGGAATCCCAGCAACTTGGGAGGCTGAGACAGGAGGATGGCAAGTTTGAGACCAGCCTCAGCAACTTAGCGAGATCCTCAGCAACTTAGGGAGATCCTATCTCAAAATAAAAAAATAAAATAAAAAGGGCTGTGTATGTAGCTCAATGGTAGATTTCCCTTGTGTTTAATCCCAAGTATCACCAAAAAAAAAAAAAAAACCACATTAATTAATTTAAAAGATTTTGTTTTTTAAAGGGCTGGGATGTAGTTCAGTACTAAAGTGCACCTGGGTTCAATTCTCAGTACCAACATAAGCAATCAATTTTAAATTCTTTTAGTCCATACCTATAATTTAGTACTGCTTGAAAACATAACCTGACAACATCAGTTTTGCCAAATTTGACCAATACTCACAAGAGAATAATCCCAATGTTGGCATAGTAGGAGCAATAGTAGGGCATGGTCCCATCCCAGCAGTATTATTTGCAGTCTTTGCCACACCAAGCAAAGCAATCCTCTGCAAAACAAGAACCACCAGAGCAGTTAGAGTTGTGAAATCATATTCATATCTTAGTAGCTCGACAATCACTTTTTAGTACACTTGGATCTTCATTGTCATGTTCTGAATTCCAAAGTATTTGCAAGAGTCTAAACTAGCCTTTCTTCACAGTCACACTCAAAGTAGGTATACAATTCTTTTTTTTCTTGGTGCTGTGGCAGGGGCATTTAACTACTGAGCCACATCCTTAGCCCATATATTTTTAATATTAAATATTTTATTTAGAGACATTAAATATTTTATTTAGAGACAAGGTCTTACTGAGTTGCTAAGCGCCTCACTGTTGCTGAGGCTGGCTTTGAACTCCTGAGACACTGGGATTACAGGCGTGTGCCACCATGCCCCGCCCAAGACCATTCTTGAATTTCCAGCACCAAGCACAGTCACTGGTAGGCAGTGTTGGTTAACTGCAATAATGAAGGGAGAAATGAATGAATGAATCAACTAATCAGTCATTCAGTTTGTCAATAGAGTTCTTATAATAGTTTTTAATTGGTGGTTTTCTGATTTTAGGGTGTCATATTCGCAACCTCAATTAATGGAAATTGTTTTTGAAATGGATATTACCAAAAGAGTGATCATTTAAAACTTTTCCTTTAAGGCCTATTTTTGCCCTCATAATTACAATTTGCATACATACAGCAACACAAATGACTTGGAAGGTGATGAGAAAGAGTACACATAGATAATTAATTTGTGAATAATCAACAGTTTAATACCACAGGGAAGAATTAATAAACTCTGAAACATCAAGTGTAAAGTAGAAAAGGGTGTTTGGGGATTAAAAGAAAAAAATAAATTGTTTTTTTCAATAAATAAAATTATACCAGAATATTTAGTAAAAATTGCACTAGCTTTTAAAATTCTTTAATCTACCTAAGTGATTTATGCCTAACAGTTTAAGGTTATCACTGAGTTATAACCAGTAATATAAATTATAGTGAATGTGTGAATTTCAGGTATATGATTAGGAAAACATTAAATAGTCTGATAATTGAAGTTGTATGTTCAAATATCACCAAATAAGTCATTTTCAACTCAATCCTTAAAGATAACATCAATTATTATGTAAATTATACATAAGTATTATACAACATAAGTTTTTTGTTTCTTATCAGTACAACATTTAAAATACAAAATATTATATTTGTGTCTACACATCCTTGAATTGGTTTATCTAGAAAAGAAAATTTAGACTGGTTTTAAATCCCCTCTTTGCTAAAATAGTTCTTTACAACGGATGTGTTTAAAGATCTCAAAGCTCATCTACCATCATTAACAATGAATGGCTTTTGTGGAACAAGTGAGAAAGTTCATATTATCTTTTTCTACATTATAGATTAATAAACATGAACCTTGAGATTTTCAGTAATTCTACTGAAATTCCCTCTTAAATTTCAAAGAGAGAAACACGAATTATTTAGATCCCAGAGAGACGCTCAAGTATTGACAGTCACTCTTTTTTGCTAAGGATGTCACTCCCCCCCACACACCTTTTTTAAAAAATAGTATTTATTTTTTTTAAAAAAATATTTATTTTATTTATTTATACATGGTGCTAAGAGTCAAACCCAGTGCCTCACACATGCTAGGCAAGCACTCTGCCACTGAGCTGCAACCCAGCCAAGGATGTCACACTTTTTGAGGCTACTTATTTTATAATTTTATCAGTGAGTTTTCTGTAGCTCTAATTTTTGAGGGCTGTTCAATTTGTTTGAAATTTTAGACTTGTCAATTATCTCTGGACTTAGTAGGGATACATTGCTTCAGGTTCTTAAAAGTAACTAAAATTATGAGACAGCCAAATCCTCACTACTCTGTCAGAGGAAAATACCAATATGTAAGTAACTTCAGAGGTGCCTATTGAATGATACTCAGGACAGTGAAACCCTCTAAAACTCTCCATGAATATCAAAGATTAAATTACTACCATTGCACTCCAATTACTACTATCATAAGAACATGGTGTTTTCAAAATATTTTGAGCCAACATAATAGGAAACCAGGTCCAAAATCTTGAAGCCAAGAAACTGGATTATACCTGCAGTAAACATCTAGATCATATCACATATTGTCCATTATTTTTATGGCATTTTCCATTACTCTTGTCTATTTCCCAGAATTAAGCTACTATTGAAAAGGGAAATTTAATAGTATGGCAAATATAGTCACAATCATGACCTTTCCAAACTGAGCTTTCAATCCATACCTCAAAGCTTATTTTGTTATGTTAATTGCTTTCTCTGGTTGATTTGAGGACAATTTTATGAAGATCAGACTGGAAGTAGATTGAGAATTATTGACTGGACTTAGATTTCCATCTTACAGAGACCATTTTGTATGGACTTTGTTTTCTAGAATGAAATAGAAGTGTGGGGGAAATGATGAGAACAGAGTTCTTGACGTTCTGTTTCTCTGGAAAAGCTGAACTGTGAGGCAGAATTTTATTGAGCAAAGAGAATATGAATTGGGAAGGATTATTCTAGCTGGATAGTGCTAATTTCTTCCTAGGAAATTAGATGCTATCATTCAGAGCTCCACCAAGCTTTTGCTGATGTCACACTGCAGATAAACTTCTTAAGATAAATTGGGTCATAACTTCCAGTCAGGACAAAATAGTTAAGACTCATTTTCCTAACTTCTTTCTGTTGAACACAATTATAAAGGAAAAAAAAAAATCTAAAGGATCATTCCAAAAGGTATTAAGAAGAAGGTAAAATGACTTGAGACCCCAGGATTAGAGGAGTGTCATGGCCACACACTCCTCTCAACAGAGAGATCTCACTTGGATCTTCATTTCTGGATACCCAACATAGCACTTGAAAGCATCCTGGTGGGCTCATTTGTCCCTAGGTCCGACAGGAGTTCCTGGGACCACACAAGGGGAGCCTGACACAAATAGTAAGGAGAATTGATTGGGAATCCTGTGATAAAAGCCAATTAGGAGATACGGACTTTTTCTGCCAGGCCTATGACTCCTGGCAGAAAATATTAAAGCTTATGGGATGTACCAGCAAAAAGTTCCTGCCAAAAAGTGGTCTTGTGTGGGAAGCCTTATGAGATGATACCCTCCTCTTCAACCCAGAGAATTAGAGTGGATGGATGGAACTAGAAAAAGAGACACACAGCAAGTGACAAGGTATAAGAAGTCTCTTTTCCCCCCGACAAATGCAATCACTGGGCTGTTGCAGAGCAACAGATGGATTCCACCAGAACCCTCCGCTTAAATGTTCAGAAAAATCTGACAGTGGGAGCTCCAGCAAAACCAAATAAACAACGAAGACCCAAAGAGTACTACTGATTGGAATCACAGTCCTCAAAATTAGGCCAAACACATGCTAAAACTAAAGGGAGTGGCTGCTAAAATAGAAATTTTAAATAAGCTTAGCAATCTGCTAAATAGTAGACAAATGTTCAGAATGCAATAAAACATTGCTCATACAAAAACAATAAAAATTACAACTGAATAAGGAAGGAGAATCAACTGATATCAACATTATATCTTGGAATTATCTGACAAATATTATGAAGTGATCATTATAAAAAAGGCTCTAATATGCAATTAAAAATTCTCTTGAAACAGAAAATAAACAATAGTAAGGAAAAAAGACATTATGAAAAATTCAAATGGAACTTCCAGAGTTGAAAAAGCCAATAGGAGAAATTCAAATCTCACCAGATGGGCTCAATAGTTGAATAGAGAGGCCCAGAAAGCAGAATTAATGAACCTGAAGACAGAAGAATGTACCAAATCTGAAAAACACTGAGAAAATATTCTGGAAAATAAAATGAAACTTGGGTTAGAGTTCTGTAACACAATAGCAAATATCCTTTCCTTCATGAGGAAGGAAAGGATAAAGAATGGGGTTGACATTTGAAGAAAAAATGGCCAAAAACATTCTAAAATTTGTTGAAAGTCATAAACCCACACATGTAAGAACCCAAGAGAGCCTAAAACAGGTAAGCCCAAAGAAATACATGCTAAGACATTATGTAAATTTTAAAATTGAAGATAAATAAGGAACCCTTAAACCAGAGAGAAAGGACATACTACCTAAAGGGGAATCCAAAATTAAATGAAATGGATTTCTCATTTAAAAATCATGAAGACAGATGAAGTGGCACAATAATTTTCAAGAGCTAATAGGAAAGAACTTCCAACCAAATTCTTTATAATGTTAAGTTCTGAATCCATAATAACTGTAATACAAGAATGAAAGGGAAATATAAACATTCTTGAATGGAAGAGAACTTAAGATCTATCATTAGCAGATCTTTCCTTCAGGATTCTTAAGAGAAGTTATTTGCAGGAAAGTAGTGATAAAATGAGAAGCCTGAAAGCATTAGGATAGAAGAATAACAAAAGAACAGAAATATGGACACATAAATTGTGTTAGATATCTTCAGCATCTACTGAGTATTACATAAGCCCCCATGGATACTGAAATCAGTGGCTTATCAAGTCATTTAGTTACAAAATGGCGTAATACTTGCCTACAACCTATGCATATTCTTCCACATACTTTAAAACCATATCTGGATTACTTATAATAAATAATATAACATAATATAAATGTTATGTAAATTGTTATGCTGTATTGCTTTTGGTAATAATGATAAGAAAAGTGAGTCTGCATTTGTTCAGTACAGATGTAAGCATCATAGGCCTAACTAAATTTCCAATCTGTAGTTGGTTGAATCTTGTAGATGCAGAACTTGTGGATACAAGTGGCTGGGTATTTTTCTTCAGGGATGTCATAAATCACATTTAACAACTATAGCCAAAATTGTATCAATCATATTATATGCAAGACAGTAATATTTAAAAATGCAGAAGGACGGCTGGGTATGTAGCTCAGTGGTAGAGTTCTTACCTGGCATGTTGAGGCCCTGGGTTCCATCCCCAGCACCAGAAAAAAAAATTGCCAGGAAGGGTAATTTGTACAAAATGTCACACGAAATAGTAATTATATAATTATCTATTGGGCCACATCCACATTTGAATGCAAACTAAAAACAGTTTTCAAAACAGTGTTTGAAAATGTCTTGTTCTGTTTTTAGTTTTCTGATAATTTATCTTTTTAAGATATTAATTTGTTTGCAATCACTAAACAGAATTGTTTCTAAAGGGCTTTCATTTGACCATTTATTAATGGTCTTCAGGGCTAATGGTTTTATTCTGTACAAAGTTTTAAGTAATTTAAATTCACACATCTAAAAAGTGTTAAGAGTGAGAATCAAAAGTTAGGGTCCCTATTTGCTGTACATATTATCCAAATGCACTGTTCATCAGAACTTTTTTTGGGGGGGATACCAGGAGCTGAACTCAGGAGCTCTCGACCACTGAGCCATACCAGCAGGCCTATTTTGTATTTTATTTAGACACAGGATCTCAGTGCCTCGCTTTTTCTGAGGCTCGCTTTGAACTCTGCATCCGCTTGTCTCAGCCCCTGGAGCCTCTGGGATTACAGACTTGTGTCACCATACCCTTCTCAGAACTTTTTTTTGGCGGGGGGTGTGGGGGTGTGGGGGTGTGAATGTGGTACCGAGGATTAAATTCAGGGGCACTCGACCACTAAGACACATCCCTGGCCCTATTTTGTATTTTATTTAGAGACAGGGTCTCACTGAGTTACTTAGTGCCTTGATTTTGCTGAATGCTGGCTTTGAACTGTGATTCTCCCTTCTCGGCCTCCCCAGCTGTTGGGATTACAGGCTTGAGCCACAATGCCAGGCTCAGGACTTTCTTTAACATTGTTATTCCAAAAGTAAACTAATTCAAAAAGCTTGATGTATATTTTTAAATCCAAGGCAAGCAGCCCTATTCTTGGCTCCACCTCCTGGTGGCCACCAATGGAAGATGGAGTTTCTGTTGTCAATCACATGGGCAGGCTGGAGCTGTCTAATCACTGCTCAAGACCTGGCATAATTAAAAAGCTGAAGAAGAAGGGAAGTCCTCATAGATGATTTAATTTGTCAAAGGCCAGTTTCTTAAGACCTATGATCCAACCACGGAAAATATTTTTCACAGCAAAGGAACAAGAATATCATCTTCAACTTGAAGACGCAGCTGGGCAAGGTAACTATTTCATTTTTCCTTAGACATACTCTACAGATATTGATGGTTATATTCTTGTGTGCTCCGTTACATCAATCAAAAATTTTGAAGTGATTAAAGTTAGCTATGGCAAATTTTGGGGTATGGTGAGTAAGTGCAAACACCTAATATTTTGATTGGAAATACGGAAGACCTGCATGTGGAAAGAATACCGTTGATGCTTCTAGAAGGACAATTTGGGAGGCAGAAAAAATTAATGGGGTAATTTTACAACGAAAGTCCTTGTGCTCCATAATATAAAAATTCTACTGCAAAACCTGAGGATTCTGGATATGTATCCTAGCTAAACAAGCAAACTGCCCTTTATTTTTTAAGATAGACTATGTTTTTTTTCTTTCTGTTCACCTGAAGGATATCATTTGGGTCACAGCCTTCCCTCATCCCCCTCAGTTTATGTTAAACGCTGATCTGTCCAAATGAGTTCACTTTCATGTGCAAATTTCAAGCAATCATGTTTTCAGTTTATGTATTTATTGCTCAATAGTATTATGACCAATAATTTTATCAGCATTATTTTCTCAGTGTAGTTTGTTGTTTAAATACTGTAATCATCCAAATGATACATATTTTTCAGTACTATTAACTAGGACTCAATACACCAGTGTTTGTTTCATTGTGCTAAATGTGTATTTGTAAATAAAAATAAATAGCTTCAAACCTTAAAAAAGTGAACTAATTCAAGTTACTTCAGTTTTTTCAATTTCAAAATCAATGCCTAAATTTAAATTTTTTTATTTACATTGATCTAGATAAGAGAGACATGGTTACTTTTGCTTATATGCTAATTGTTTTGGTGTAAATTTTTATGGGAGACATTCACATATGAGTATACTTTTTTTTTGCATAGCTATAAAAAAATGGAAAAATATGGGTTGTGGACAATATATATTTACTTTCTCCATTTATGTGCACATTTCTCATTGACTTCCGCAGAACATGGACTAGTCTTCTGGACCTAGTGTATTGAGTGGAGAAAATCCTGGGTATGTTCATTTCACCTGTTGGAAAAACTACTTTTATTTAGCCTTTGTCTCTATGCCCCTTCTTTCCCATTCACAAATCAGTTGGACAATGACAAAACTGGTCTTATGCAGTGCTGCTCCTGGGGAATATTCCACTTCATTTTTTAGTTAAATATTTGTCAGGGCTTCAGAATATAGGTTCTGGTGCCTTGGCTGTGTGTGTTCATGGCATGAATAAAAAAGAAAGGAAAAGATTTTTTAAGATTAGTACACATTATCTTAATTTCCATCATCCAATTCCACCAGCCACTAATCAACATTTTAAAAAAAAACAAAGGCAAAGGATATATAATTATGTTTAGTTTTTTTTTTGAGTAATAGCTAATATTTCATTCTCAATGAACACATTTCACTTATATGATTAGTAATTTTAAAATATCTTAAGTAACTTTTATTGTATTGTGGCACATTTTTGTATCTCTGCAAGTCAGATACTACAGTGGAGATTTTTTCTTATTTTTAACATTTTTAAAAAAATCACATCTTCTGTGTTTTAGGATATCTATCATAAATTATATTTAGCTGTTCTCTGCTGGTTTTAACTTTAATCTGTGAGTACTTATCTCTTAAATGTTACAGAAAATCATCATTCTTCACTTTGATTTGTTGAAGGTGAAATCCATTAAGTGAACTGAAAGTAATTATCAAATTCCAACAATTTTTCTGTTTTGTTCTGCTTGTCCAGTGTGGGAAGCCCTTGCTGAATGATTTGCATACACCTTCCTGTGATCCATAGAGGTTCTGTCGGTCACTTTCCTAGTGACTTGGATATTTCCCCCATCCTCAAAGTAGCAGACTGTCTTCAGACATAGGCGTGCCTTCCTGCAGCCCCTTCAGTTGAATTACTCCCACCTGTCCTTGTAACCCTGCCCCTCCTGACCTTTTTTGGATTGAACTTTCTAAGAATGAGGGTTCCCCCAGTAAAAGCTCACTTCCGAACTCCCCCCTCCCCTCTCTCTCTCTCTCTCTCTCCAGCCTCTGGTGACTTTCTTTGCTCTCCCATTTTGGGATCTTGAGGCCAAGAGAGTTGAGGAGCCATCCTGAAGCTTTATTTAAAGGTAAAGTGTGTGTCTGAATTTTATTTGATGTCCCAGGAAATTCACCCAATTGACCTTAAGTTCAGCGGCCTGCAGTGGTCCAGGGCGGCAGTCAGGTTTTGTTACAGTGTACAGTATTAAGAGTTTATAATTTCTTATAAGAAAAATAATAAAATTAAGGGAAAATGTAGATAAGATAAATAACTTAAAGTTTAATAATTCTCTATCAAGTACAAAAATTAAAGAATAAATGAGAATATTGTTTTGACTATGCTCAGAAATGCTTGTGACCTAAACATTGCTTAGTGGACCAAAACATAAGTTATCAAATTAATAGGAAAACTGATGTTTTTGCCTTATATTTTCCTTTATTCATAAAGAAAGTTAACACGCCTTTATCTTTTGCAGAAAATATTAGAAGCACAAAAGAACATATTTCAAAGAATTCATGCTAAAATACCTTTGTAATATTTTGCATGGTGATGTTTTCAGTAAAAACAAAACAAAACAAACCCATCAATTTCAACTACATTTCAACAAAAATACTTTTAAAGAAATTGTTTTTTTTTTATACACAAACAAAAGCATTCTTAGCCTGGAATCCTTTGTTTATGTGCACTGTAGAAAATGACAGCAACCCACTCTGCTTCTTCACTATCCAACCTGCAGATTCGGATGCTATTAAGCATCATTTAACATTAGACTGACTTAAACTGAATTACACCAAGTATAATTTCATCTGAAGGGTAGTACAAGTTCAGTGAAGAATAATTATATTAGTGAATAAACATCATAAATTGATGAATTAATGTGAACATATAAATTTGAAAATATTTTTATCATGTTTATCATCATTAAGAAAATTATAGAATAAATGGTAATTTAATTATAATGGTGTATGAAGGGAAATGATGTAAGTAATTCTAAAAGATATTGTAAATATTTAGATTTACTCTGCTGAACATCATTTATTTAGCTTTACCACACCCCAACGTTTATTTGGCACAAGTTTATCCATAGTTTAAACAAGGTAACCTTTTCATCATATAGGACATTGGACTTGTGTGACTAACCTATATTTCCAATTTTGGAAATTTAGATCTTGGTGATTCTTGTGTGTGTGTTATTGAAGTGCAGTCTTTCCATAATCCTTTGCAGTTCCCTAACTGTTCCATGCCTTCTGTCACTTTCTGTGGGGCCTTTATATTTTCTGTTCTGCATAACTTGAATGTCCCACACCACAACCCTCTTCTTAGACTTTGGAGCAATCCTAGTGTCCCTTTCCCATCAGTGGACACAGCACACTGCAATGCTTTGGTTATCTGTATGTTTCACCTCTAGACTGAGCTGCATAGACTGTGCCAGTGTGATACGAACTGGAACATAAAAACAATGCCATAAAACTTACAGAATGACTATGAGAAATAAATGCTTCAGAATGTTTCTGAACCTATTCATTTTCTACAAGGTGAGTGAAATCTTCAACCCTATACATACATGTTAAAACAGAAAAAATAAAAGAAGTTACCATTATTGATTTTATACTGCTATCTTCTAGGAATATACATACAATATCAGAGAAAAAAATAATCAATAATTCTAAATTCCTTCTTTGATACATGAATATTGGGCAATAATCTCAATAACATTGATTTGATATCACTCTTTGCCTAACCTTATTCTTACAGTCTAATCTCTAAGAATCCTCCCTATAATTGTAAGGTTAAGGGAAAAATAAAATCATTATGATAAAAGAAACTTAAAATCAAATGTTCTTTGGATAAATTATATGTATTGAAAATAATTTCCACTCAAGAAATTATAAATTATATAAATTTATAAATTATGTAAATCATTACATGATTCCATGTGATTCTATTTTTGTTATTTTTATTTCCATATAAATTTATGATCCCCATATTTTATATCTCTTATCAGGTTTTAATTCTTACAAAAAGGCATATCATTTTTTATTCTTTTGCAAATTTCAATAATTTTGGGCTTTATTCAAAAGGGACCTGTAAACCCACAATTAGTATTTTTGATCCAGTTGCATACTCTTAGCTGTTTTCATCAGCAGCACACTAATACCTACAAATTTATAAACAGCATAGTTTTCCAGATACCTTATGAAACCTCCAAACAAAGCAACATGTGTAACTCATGGATGGGGTTTGGTTGGCAGAGCCCACTAATCAGGAAAACTACATAACTTCTACTCAAAACAAATAAGCAAGCAAATAACAAAACTTGACACATCACTTTCTAATTCCTATATGTTTATGCTAATATCTAACACTACAGATAGTATAGGATGATCTCACAGTGTTGTAGCAGCAATAAATATTTAGAATTATAAAATTACAGAGTGAAAGAAAGATGGGTTCAGCAGTCTCATTGTCCTTCAGTCTTGCATAAAAGAGAAGTAAGTTTCATGATTAGTTTGTAAACTTTTTATCTGTAAATACTATGTCCTGATTAAAGATCAATTAAAACAGCATGTTAGCTTGGTCAAAGACACACTCCTAGCCTTTAGCATATTTCCTCTTCAGTGAATCTCCTTTAAAATGAGTATGGAGAGACTCAGCTCTTTATATGAAGTCTCTGTCATGAAGAAGCACATCTAATCCTTAACAGGCACTTCAAGGGCATTGTTTTTATTCTCATACAGAATGGTGTTTGGGAAGTGTGAATGATGGCTTCCTGGTAAAACCACACCCCACAGGTTACAGAGTGTTGACAGGCCCTTGCTCCTCCTATAAATATGCTAGCATTTGAAGAAAAATGGAAAAACAGAGGGATGGACACATAAATGCACTGCTTATAACAAATGTCACACATGGTTTCCAAATGGATTCTTCATAGAGCATGAAATTACATAAAAGCTGCTTCCAAATTGTTTGAACTTATTACTTGGACTCAGATGCCTGCTCAACAGATTATAGTTGGAAAAAATAAT
Source organism: Marmota monax (assembly GCF_021218885.2). Lineage (NCBI taxonomy): Eukaryota > Metazoa > Chordata > Mammalia > Rodentia > Sciuridae > Marmota > Marmota monax. Next base: position 414,975 of record NW_026693153.1, read on the forward strand.
TAGTTTTCATCTTAATTTCTTACTTTTTTTGGAACTGATAAATGTGATTTAGGATTTTAACAAATGGAACTAAGTTTAGATGAAAAATGTGTCTAAATTGTGGACTCTTGGAGAATAGCTACAAAAAAACAAATCAAACTTTAAAAATAATCCCCCTTCCAATATGCTATTACTTAATCTAAAAAAGCCAAAATTCCTCTATATATTAGTAGCTCAGTTCTTGTGCAATTACTTTCAAAGGTAGTGTTTTTTATTTACAACAATGAGAAGCAAATAAAGATGACTATAATGATTTTATTATTAAATCATCAAAATAATAGTTATTGATTTTGGACTCATCTCCAGAATTGAAAGCAAGCTAGAGATGATAGACTTCTCCAGCAGTGAAAAATATTAATTAAAAAAAACAGTATCATGACTATCAGTCATAAAGGAGAATGAAATTATACCATGTGAAGGAAAATGGATGGAACTTTAGCATATTATGATAAGTGAAATACGCCTAACTCAGCAAGTCCAGTATTATATGTTTTCTCTCAAATGTGGAAGCTATAGATAAAAAAGAAAGAAACAAAATGTAAGTGGGCGGTGGAAGGGGAATCTTATGAAAATAGAAGGGAGAGGAGGAGAGTAGAGTAAGGGAACCAGGGAAAGGGAGAAGGGAAGAGAAAGAGAATGCAACTGATCAAATTACATTGTATGTATGAATATGTAATAAGGAATCTCACTAATATGTATAATTACAATGCATCATAAAAATTAAAAAGAAAATTTAAAAAATGTGCTAAGTGCCAGCCATTGATTTCTCTTAAAGAAGGTTTGAAAAGTCAAAATTGGAAAGCCTATCAGTACCAAGTCACAAATGTGGTCATCTCAGTTTAAATTGAGGTGAGTTAGAAAAGGACTTTCTGTGCTTATGCAAAGATAATGTGTATCCAGAGGGAGGGTCACTTTTCTGTGAATGTGGATATTTCTTTTTTTTAGACATTTAATACTTATAATAAAACTTAAACCAGTATCACATATAGGGCATGCAATACACCTCTTTGTCTATTACTTTACAACTTTATGGATGAATGTTATTTTATAGATTTCAGAATATATATATATTTTATTAAAGTCATTTAGAAAATACCTTCATATTCTTTGCCTTAAAGTTAATATGTTTTCTGCATGCTGTTTACCTTGTGTTATCTCCTTTGTAAACTTTTTTCTAATTTATCACTTATCTTTACACATATTCTTGCTTAAGCATGCTTTACCAAAAGAATACTCTGGAAGGAAAGTAATATAAACATCTTTAAAAAAAATCTCTTCTGTCCCTGTATAAAATAGGTGTAGAGGAGGAATGGGGTGATAAGAGGAGTCTGTTAGGGGGTCCATTACTTGCATTTAAATGTCTTTCTCTTATCTACATAGCTTTTATAGTATTATCAAGCAGTGTAATCATTTGACTTTGGAACTCATGGTTTTTGTTTTCTAATGATATTAAATTTTAAGCACCCCTCTTCTGTTAGCATTTTGAAAGGCTGAAAAGGTGTTATTTGTGCTTGCCCATTTTCACTGAGGTGTCAGAAAGAATTATTATGTATAATATGAATATACATTTATGTGCATATATGTAAATATTGTTTTCTAGCATATAATCTTAGAATAGACTAAATAAAAATGTTCTTAATTTTGTATCAAGCTATTGAACCAATGAAAGAAAGATCATATTTAATTACTTTTTTATGTGTGTGGTACTGGAGATTAAACCCAGGTGTTACTACTAAGCCAAATCCCCAGTCCTTTTTATTTTTTATTTTGAGACAGGTTCTCACTAAATTGCTTAGTGTCTTTCCAGGTTGCTGAGGCTAGTCTTGAAACTTGTGATTCTTCTGCCTTGGTCTTCTGAAAAGCTGGAATTATAGGTATGTGCTACATGCCTAGCTAACGTTACCATATTGCTTTTCAAAAAAGCTGTCATGGTTTTTCCTTTTTACCAATAATGTGTACAGGTGAAAGTTCCTATCATATTAAAATATGTTTCAAAATTAATAAAAAATAGTGTTTATTGACTTTTGGATTTATAGCAGTTTTATTACTAATAGCAATTAAACTGCTATCATGTTTCTAGGTCATGTATAATTCTGATTTGAATATTTTAATTCTTAACCTATTTTTTTCATAGAACTTTTTAAAGTTAACTTTATTTTGTAATAACTATAGGTTCACCTGAGTTTTAAAAATAGTATAGTCATTGATTCTTTATCTGGTTCTACCAATGAAAACATCGAAAAACCCATGGTACAATACCACAGCCAGGATATATGGCATGAATCAAGATACAGAACGTTTCTATTACCACAAAGATCCCTCATACCTCCTTAGCCACATGCTGATCCCTTTCACCCTGTTTCTTGAATTCCCCCAACCATAATCTGTTTCCATTTTCTATAATTTGTCACTTTAAGAATGTTATGTAAACAACATATACTCTTAACTTTTGGGTTTCAGTGTTTCCACTCAGTATAATCCTCTGGAATTTAATCCAGACTATTGTGTGTATGTATGGGTTGTTGCTCTTTATTTCTCAGAAGCATTCCACTATGTGTATGCACCAGTTTAACTATGCACCTGTTGAAGGCCATCTGAGTTGTTTTCAGGTTGGGACTACTACAAATAAAACAGTTATAAACATTTATGTACAGGTTTTTGTGTGAATGTAATAGATGACAATTACAGGTCACATAATAGATAAGTGTTTAGTTTTTAGGAAACTGGAAAAATGTTTTCCCAGTTGACTCTTTGCATTACCACCTGCATGTATGAGAGAATTGTTTCTCTACATTTTTGCCAGAATTTGATGTTGTCACAGTGTTTTATTTCAGCCATTCTTATACGTGTGTAATAATAATTCATTGTAGTTTTAATTGAATTTCTAAATTGTTGAACATTGTTTCATAAGCTTATTTTCCATTTACTTATAATCTTTGGTGAATTTTTTTTGTGTATTATAAGATGATTTCCTAATTAGATTGATTTTTTTAACCTAAAATTTGAAAGTTCTTTTTGTATTCTAAATTGCCGCAGTCCAGCTGCAGCAAAATAACCGGGGGGGGGGGGGTGAGGAACAACTTGTGTATGTTGATACAGCAGGAGTGGGAGCCGTTTATTGTAGGACAGGAGCGGTATTTATACATTCCACACAGCTTATCTTAATTAGCATAAACTAGATACATCAGTCAACCAATAAGGAATCTCCACACTTAATGGCTCGCTTTTGTTACTTCACAAACCACTCCCTCTGGCATTTTGCCAGGCGCCATCCAGACTTGTTTACAAACTCTAACATTTCTCTGGCAAAATGCCAGGTGCCATCCTGACTTGTTTACAGACTCTAACACTAAATAATAATCCTCTGGTTGATAATTGGTTTGGAAATATATTCTCCCAGTCTGTCCGTTTCTTTTTATATCCCTCTAATATAATCTTTTATAGAGAAATAGTTTTAAGTTTGATGAATAGAATTTTTGTTTCTTTTTCTTTTCATGAATTGTTTTTCATTATCCAGCCCTTGAAATTTCTATCTGGCCTTAGATTTTGAAGATTTCCTCCTATGATCTTATCTAAAAAATTATAGTAATAGAATTTACATTTAAACAAGTTTTGAATTTTTACTTTGAGTTCATTTATATATAATTGTCTGTAATATCTTGAAATTAGATAGAATTATTTCTCTAGTTTATTCTTTTATAATTTTTTCAGCTATTCTAGTTCTTCTGCTATTCCATATACATTTTAGAGTGATCTTGTCTATCACTATAAAAGCTATTTGTGGGACTTCAATAGAGATTGTGTTAAAACTGTATAGCAATTTTGTGAAGAATGACATCATTAGTATGTTGAATCTTCCAATCCGTAAACATTCTGTTTCTAAGTTTAGATAGATCTTTATTTCTTCCATCAGCATTTTATAATTTTTTATTTATATATGACAGTGGAATGCAGTATAATTCTTATTACTCATATAGACACAATTTTTCATATTTCTGGTTGTATACATAGTATATTCACACCAATTAGTGTCTTCATACCTGTACTTTGCATAATAATGACCATCATATTCCAACATCATTAATAACCCCATGCCCCCTTCCAGTACCTCTGCCCTATTTAGAGTTCGTCTATCCCTCCCATGTTACTGCTCCCTATCCCACTATGAATCAGCCTCCTTATATCAGAAAACATTGGGCATTTGGCTTTTGGGATTGGCTAACTTCACTTAGCATTGTTTTCTCCAACACCTTCCATTTACCTGCAAATGCCATGATTTTATTCTTTTTTGTTGCTGAGTAATATTCCATTGTGTATATATGCCATATTTTTTAAATCCATTCATATATTGAAGGGCATTTAGGTTGGTTCCACAGTTTAGCTTATTGTGAATTGTGCTGCTATAAACGCTGATGTGGCTGTGTCCCTGTAGTATGCTGTTTTTAAGTCCTTTGGGCATAGACCCAGGAGAGGGACAGCTAGATCAAATGGTTCCATTCCCAACTTTCCAAGAAATCTCCATACTGCTTTCCATATTGACTGCACCAATTTGCAGTTCCACCAGCAATATATGACTGTACCATTTTACCCACATCCTCGCCAACACTTGTTGTTTGTATGCATAAAAGCTTGCCATTCTGACTGGAGTGAGATGAAATCTTAGAGTGGTTTTGATTTGCATTTCTCTAATTGCTAGCGATGATGAACATTTTTTCATGTATTTGTTGATTGATTATACATCATCTTCTGAGAAGTGTCTCTTCAGGCCCTTGACCCATTTATTGATTGGGTTATTTGTTTTTTGGTGTTTATCTTTTTGAGTTCTTTATATACCCTGGAGATTAGTGCTGTATCTGATGTGTGAGAGGTAAAGATTTGCTCCCAAGATGTATGCTCTCTATTCACCTCACAGATTGTTTATTTTGCTGAGGAAAAACTTTTTAGTTTGAGTCCATCCCAGTCATTGATTCTTGATTTTAATTCTTTGCCAAAGGAGTCTTATTAAGGAAGTTGGGGGCCTAATCCCACATGATGGAGATTAGGGCCTACCTTTTTTTTCCCCTGTTATACACAGGGTCTCTGGTTTTATTCCTAAGTCCTCGATCCATTTTCAGTTGAGTTTTGTGCATGGTGAGAGATAGAGGTTTGATTTCATTTTGTTGCATATGGATTTCCAGTTTACCCAGCACCATTTGTTGAAGAGGCTCTCTTTTCTCCAATTCATGTTCTTGGTACCTTTGTCTAATATAAGATAGTTGTAGATTTGTTGGCTAGTCTCTGAGTCCTCTATTCTGTACCATTGGTCTACCAGTCTGTTTTGGTGCCAATAACATGCTGTTTTTGTTACTAATGCTTGGTAGTATAGTTTAAGGTCTGGTATAGTGGTGCCACCTACTTCACTCTTCCTGCTAAGGATTGCTTTAGCTATTCTGGGTCTCTTAATTTTCCAGATGAATTTAATGATTGTTTTTTTTTATTTCTATGAGGAATGCCATTGGCATTTTGATCAGAATTTTATTAAATCTGTATAGTGCTTTTGGAAGTATGGTCATTTTGATAATATTAATTCTGCCTATCCAAGAGCAAGGTAGATCTTTTCATCTTCTAAGGTCTTCTTTGATTTCTTTCATTAGGCTTCTGTAGTTTTCATTGTATAGATCTTTCACCTCTTTCATTAAGTTGATTCCCAAGTATCTTATTTTTTTTTAGGTTATTGTGAATGGGGTGGTTTTCCTCATTTCCTTCTCAGAGGATTTGTCATTGACATACAGAAATGTCTTTGATCTAGGGGTGTTGATTTTATATCCTGCTACTTTGATGAATTAAATTACTATTTCTAGAAGTTTTCTGCTGAAACTTTTAGGGTCTTTCAGTATAGAATCATATCATCAGCCAATAGTGCCAATTTGAGTTCTTCTTTTCCTATGTGTATCCCTTCAATTTTTTTTTTTGGCTAATTGCATTGGCCAGTGTTTCAAGAACTATGTTAAATAGAAATGGTGAAAAAGGGCATCCCTGTCTTGTTCCAGTTTTTAGATGGAATGCCTTCAATTTTTCTCCATTTAGAATGATGTTGGCCTGGGTCTCAGCATAGATAACCTTTATGATGTTGAGATATGTGCCTGTTATTCCTACTTTTTCTAGTGTTCTGAACATAAAGGGGTGCTGTATTTTGTCAAATGCTTTTTCTGTGTCTATTGAGATGATCATATGATTCTTTAAGTCTATTTATGTGATGAATTACATTTATTGATGTTTGTATGTTGAACCAACCTTGCATCCCTGGGATGAATCCCACTTGATCATGGTGCTAATCTTTTTGATTTGTTTTTGTATTTGATTTGCCAGAATTTTATTGATAATGTTTGCATCTATGTTCATTAGAGATATTTGTCTAAAGTTCTCTCTCTCTCTCTCTCTCTCTCTCTCTCTTCTATGTGTCTTTGCCTGGTTTTGGAATCAGAGTGACACTGGCCTCATAGATTGAGTTTGGTAGTGCTGCCTTTTTTTCTATTTCCTGAAATAAATTGGAGAGTATTGGTATTAGTTCTTCTTTAAATGTCTTGTAGAACTGGGCTGTGTATCTGTCCCATCTTGGGCTTTTCTTTTGATGACTTCTTCTATTTCTTCACTTGAAATCGATCTGTTTAAATTGTATATATCACCCTGATTCAATATGGGCAAATTATATGACTTTAGAAATTTGTCAATGCCTTCGATATTTTCTATTTTATTGTAGTACAAGTTTTCAAAATAATTTCTAATTATCTTCTGTATTTCTGTAAGTGTCTGTTGTGATATTTTCTTTTTCATCACATATGTTAGTGATTTGAGCTTTCGCTCTCCTTCTCTTCATCATCATGAGTAAGGGCCTGTCAATTTTATTTATTTTTTTCAAAGAATCAACTTTTTCTTCTGTCAATTTTTTCAGTTCTTTTGTTTCAGTTTAATTGATTTCAGCTCTGATTTTAATTATTTCCTGTCTTCTGCTGCTTTTGGTGTTGATTTGTTCTTCTTTTTCTAGGTCTTTGAAATGTAGTGTTAATTCATTTACTTGTTGATATTTTCTTCTTTTAAGGAATGAACTCCATGCAATGAACTTTCCTCTTAGAACTGCTTTTAGAGTGTCCCAGAGATTTCAATATTGCATCTGTGTTCTCATTCACCTCTAAAAACTTTTTAATTTCCTCCTTGATGTTTTCTGTAACCCACTGTTCATTCAGTAGCATATTATTTAGTCTCCAGGTGTTGGAGTGGATTTTATTTCTTATTTTATCATTGATTTATAATTTCATTCCATTATAATCTGATAGAATACAGGGTAGTATCTCTACTTTTTTAATATTTGCTAATAGTTGCTTTGTGGCATAGTATATGGTCTATTTTAGAGAAGGACCTATGTGCTGCTGAGAATAAAGTAGACTCTCTCATGTTGAAGGATGGAATATACTATATATATATCAGTTAAGTCTAAGTTATTGATTGTATTATTGGATTCTATAGTTTCTTTGTTCAGCTTTTCTTTGGAAGAACTATCTAGTGATGAAAGAGGTGTGTCAAAAATCATCCAAAATTATTGTGTTGTGGTCTATTTGACTCTTGAACTTGAGAAGAGTTTGTTTGATGAACATAGCTGCTCCATTGTTTGGGGCATATATATTTATAATTATTAAGTCTTGGTGGTGTATGGTTCCCTTGAGCAGTATGTAGTGTCCTTATTTATCCTTTTTGATTGACTTTAGTTTTAAGTCTACTTTATTTGATATGACAATGGAAACCCCTGCTTGCTTTCGCAGACCATGTGAGTGGTATGATTTTTGCCAACCCTTCACCTTCAGTCTGTAAATGTCTTTTTCTATGAGATGAGTCTCTTGGAGGCAGCATATTGTTGGGTCTTTTTTTTTTTTTCAATCTGCTAGTCTATGTCTTTTGATTGGTGAGTTTAGGCTATTAATATTCAGGGCTATTATTGAGATATGGTTTGTATTCCCAGCCATTTTTGTTTATTTTTGATATTTAACATGATTTTGTTTCTCTTCTGGTTAGATTTTCCTTTAGTGTAATCCTTCACTCTGCTGATTTTCATAATTGTTTTTCATTTCCTCTTCTTGGAATACTTGGCTAAGAATGTTCTGTAGTGCAGACTTTCTAGTTGTAAATTCTTTTAACTTTTGTTTATCATGGAAGATTTTTTATTTCATCATCAAATATAAAACTTAGTTTTTCTGGATATAAGATTCCTGATTGACATCCATTTTCTATCAGAGCTTGGTATATGTTGTTCCACTATCTCCTGGCTTTGAGGGTTTGGGCTAAAAATCTGCTGAGATACGAATTGGTCTCCCCCTATATGTGATCTGATTCCTCTCTCTTGTGGCTTTTGAGATTCTGTCCTTTTACTGTATGCTAGGTATTTTCATTACAATATGCCTTGGTGTAGATCTGTTGTAATTTTGTACATTTGGTGTCCTGTAAGTCTCTTGTATTTGGTTTTCCAATTTGTTCTTCATGCTTGGGAAATTTTCTGATATTATCTCATTGAAGAGATTGTTCATTCCTTTGGCTTGAAACTCTGTGCCTTCCTCTATCCCAATAACTCTTATATTTGGTCTTTTGATGCTGTCCCATAATTTTTGGATGCTCTGTTCATAGTTTCTTTCTTCACTGTGTGATCAACTTTATTTTCCAGATTTTATACTTTGTTTTCATTACCTGATGTTCTTTCTTCCAAGTGATCTAGACTGTTGGTTATGCTTTCTATTGATTTTTTATTTGATTTATTATATCCTTCATTTCAAGGATTTCTTACTGTTTTCTTTTTAGAGTCTCTCTCTCTCTCTTGAAGTAATCTTTTGTTACCTGTATTTGCTCTCTTATCTCTTTGTTGGAGTGATCAATTTTGCCTTTATTTTCTCATTTAGGTCATTCTTTAATTCATACATCATTTTAATTATGAATCTTCTAAACTCATTCTCTAGCATTTTATCAACTTCGCTGTCCATGGGTTCTGTTATTGTAGTGTCCTGATTTGTTTGGGGCACTTTTTTCCCTTGTTTTTTCATGTTGTCTATGTGTCTTCCTTTCTTGCAGTTTGTCTGAGATATTATAGTTTCTTCCCTATACTCTTGTAGTATCTGTGCAGATTGTCTGTACCTCACCTTGATGTTGGGTTTCCAGACCCTGCTGGTGTCCCTCAATGGATGCTACTGCATGCTGGGTCTGGGATGTGAATAAGTTGGAGTAGGTGGATCTGGGCCACTGGGCTTGAACTCCTGTGGTAATCCACTGGTCAGAAGGGGCAGTCCTGCACCAGAGGCTAGGCTCTGGTGAGTGTCTGTCCTGCAGGGAAAGGGGTGGACCAGGCCTACTGTGGTCTGGGCCCCCGCAGAGGCAGGTGTGGGTGGGTCTCTCATTAGCAGAATTTTAGGGCATCTATATAACATTTGTGAATTTTTAAAATATTCCACCCATTGCACGATGCTAGATACACAAAAGTATGAAACGCATACATCTTTTTTTGCCTCTTAAGTTCAGCAGGAAATAAAAACTGATTTAAGTTTCTCATCAGGTTGATGAAGGAACTCACATCTAAAAATTTTTGAATTGTTAACTGTATTTAGTGCATGGCAAGTTGAAATTAGAGTAAACTCCTATGGCAAAAATCAAAGAAAAGTGAGACCTTATCATCCCTTCTACCTACAAATTTGAATCTAAGAAATATAGCAATTCACTGGCACTACTGCAAGGAGGTAGAATAATGTATACAAAACGGGAGAAACTGGCTGACAAAATCACCAGATCCCTTAATTTCAGAAAATGAACAATTCCTGCCTGGAAGCAATTCTACTATAAACTCACTTGGGTTAACAACTCATCTTTGGTTATAGTGGATCCTTACTTCTAGTGTTCATTACTGTGTGCTTTTTAAACAATATTCATAAGCACACAAGTATAAACAATAGAAGCACAAGTAGACAAACACTCTTCTTATTCCGTACTTGTTTATACATTTCCTCTTCCTAAAATGGTATCAGAAAGGATTAATTTTTATGTTTCACAGAAAGAACTGGTAAGATTAACCATTTGTGATATTAATATATCCTCCACCCCTTTGGCATATTTGTAGTAAGCAGTTTCTGATTCAACTTCTCTGCAAAATCTTTACTGACAGGAATTCTCTCCTACATAAATGACAGGTAGAGATGGGGACTTTAAATTGTTGGCACAGGCAATTTTAATTTAAAGAATCCTATTACTTTAGAAATTACACATAGCATAACTGGGAATGAAGGCACTGGTAGCCAACAAGCTCACTCTCTGATGACGATGATGATAATAATGATACAAAATATATAGGAAAAGTTGTGAAACTACACAAAAATCATCCCTTCAAAACGACAGGAAGATAGAGAATGTAGAAATTTCTAAAAATTATTAATGAAAAGACACAAAACCACCAAACCCTAGTGCATAATCTTTCACCCTACTGACCTGACTCCTGCTGCTCCTCTAGGCTCTTAGGTAAGCAAAGGCAGACCAGGAAAGACAGGGAAAGACAAAAAAGGGAACCTAGAGAATGGACAGGATGTTGATCTAAATTTTTACATGAAAAACTAAGCTCACAGTAAACTGAAAATACCGAAACAGCTGGGCAGGTAAGAGCATGAGCTACAAGGAATGAACCCCAAAATATGCAGGAATAAAGTTGTGTCTTCAAAAGTTAATAGCTACGAGAGAGAGACAGACAGAGGGAGAGAGAGAGAGAGAGAGAGAGAGAGAGAGAGAGAGAGAGAGAGAGAGAGAGAAAAGCAAAAAGTGAAATTAACCTACCCATTAACCAAACATTAGAGGGTCCTTGGTTTCCCTGGGAGAGATGTTTGGTTAGTTCTTTTAATTCTGAGGCCTGATAGGGAAGTGAACCCCATGGCACAGGGACAAGCAGAAACTGAATAAGGAGATTTTTGAGAGGCCTTGTCTGTGGAAATAGAGCAAAGAGGGAAAGCTGTGGTTAGACGACTTGAGTCCCTCCAGATTCTACCAGATGTCAGAGTAGTACATGACAGCAGGCTTAACTTTAGGTCTTGGACCACACATGGCCACAGTGAAGAGAGTTGGGGAGAAATGAATTAACCTACAAAGCACTGGGAAACAGTATTTTGGCTCTATTCTGTAAGACTTAAAAAAAAAATAAAATAACTACTCCAGTAGTACATTTAGTTACTACATTTTTTTCTTTGCAAAGGTATGGGTTATCAATTTTAAAGATACATTGTATATATAAGGATTTAATTAAAGGAAATTTTTGCAGATAATGCAAACCAAGTCTCTCATTGGTAGAGAGAAAAAAATATATATATATGTAAAGAAAACTGGAAATCTTAACAGAACTCTGCTGAATTGGAATAGGAAGTAGAAGTGTCATCTCATGGGATGGATGAGTGGGTGGATAGATGATATATATATGTAATACTATATATAAATGTATACATCTGTACCCACATAGAGAATTAAATTTAGCTGTGTATGTATGCATGAATTAGTTTATATAAATCTATTTTCTAACTTTTTGTGGGGAGAGCCTAGAAGCTATAAAAAGGCAGAAATAAGAAGGGCACCTAGTATTTTTTTAAAGTTTTTTTTTTAGTTGTCAATTGACCTTTATGCTACTTATTTATATGTGGTGCTGAGAATTGAACCCAGTTGCCTCACACATGCCAGGCAAGCACTCTACCACTGAGCTACAATCCCAACCCTGAGCACCTATATTGATATTATGGTTTCTAAAGTCCAATAACAGATACCAGACCTCCTTGGAAAGATGGCAGATTCCAGGAATGCGGGCATACAAACACACACATGCACACACACACACACACACTTGAACACACATATCTGCATGAAGAGTCTGATTATCTTTCAGGAAACAAGGAAATGTTGAAAAAGGACCAAATTTGGGACATATTATAAGAAACCCTTAATTGCCAAAGCTGAAACAATTTGAATAACAAAATCCCAGTAATAATAGTATTTATAATATAATTATGATATGCAGTAAATCCTTTGCAATAGAGATGTGTGGCAAACAAGAGCTTAATACAAGTGTCAAAGGTTAACATTACTATAAATAAGACATTTCAAATTGTGCTTCCTGATATGCTGCAAGGAGAAGGGGACATCTCTTTGGTACTTTTGCCAACATTTACAACTTTAATCATAGGAAAAACAAACCAGTCTAAATTAAATAAAACAACTGACTAATACTATTAAAAAATGTCAAGGTCATGAAATAGAGGCAAGAATGCTGGATGGGGGAACATATGAGATATAACAGCCAAAAAATAGGTAGAATTCTAGATTGACTTTCAGCAGGAAAAAAAAAAAAACTCAGTAAAAACTCAGTGATATTTGAAAAAGACCTGTAGTTCCATTAATATTATAGCATTACTATTACTTTCCTGTTTTTGATAATTATACTATGGTTATTTTAGATGATAGCTTTAAAGGAAGTTGAATTAAAGCTATATAAAAACTGTATGCATGCTGGACTTGGTGGCACACACCTATAATCCCAGCATCTCCAGGGGGCTGAGACAGGAGGATTATGAGTTCAAAGCCAGCCCCAGCAATGGCGAGGCACTAAGCAACTCAGTGAAACCCTATCTAAATAAAATATAAAAATAGGGCTGGGGGTGTGCCTCAGTGGTTGAATGCCCCTGAGTTCAACCCCTGGTACCCCCCCCCCAAAAAAAAAAAAAAAACAAAAAACTATATGCATGACATTTGAAACTTTTCTATAAGCTAAAAGTACTTCAGAGTAAGAATTCAAAATGAAGTTTTATTTGTAATGGTGTTTGTATAATATCCCATCATACATAAATATTTCCATGTGTAGAAGACTGGGCATCACAATAGCTTAATAATTCTTGTCATTAAGCTTGTCACAAATACAGAGAATATTTTGCATAGACAGTTATATGTGTTATTTATGTAAGTTACAACTGTACAAGAAACATGTCACCAAAATCATGTGATAATTCTTCTTCAAGCTAAGATAAAAGCCTATATGAAATGGAAAATAAAGAATTAGTATTGAGTCTCAACATGGGCTATGGAGCTGTGATAAATCCAAATATACCTTAGAATTATAGAAAGAACCCCAACTATCTCTTGCAGAAAACAGTATAATAATTCTATGTCTAATGGCATTGTCTTTTCGGACAATATATATATATATATATATATATATATATATATATATAGTTTTATTTTTTATTTTTGAAACAGCCTGTGATGGAGATTGTCTTCTATCTTCATGATACTCAAAAACTGCAACTTATCAGCCTCTTATAGATTGTGAATGTGGGATAAATTTAAGAAATACACAATACCGTCATTTTCTATGAAGGACCAGAGTAGAGGGCAGCATGAATTTATAACTAATATATTACATTTTATACAGAATCATGCATACAATACAGTCCTTTAACCCTTTAATGGTATATATTCTGTAAATCTCAATTTTTCCAATTTTTCTTCCAGGATTTCAAGAAAATAATTTTCACCTTGCCTATTCTTCCTAACAAGGAATACAGTCTGTTGACCAATGGCCAGGAAATTCTTGAAACTATTGCCTGAATTTTTCAATAGGTTTCACCATTAAGTGCTGAACATTTCAGACTAGTTTCAATTTTTTTGGTACACTCTTGTATTAATGCTAAATGTAAAAGCAAGTACAGTTTCAGGATAATTCAATGGCTCTTTTCTTCCAGCTTGTTTTCTCTTCTATTATTTTTTCACTTTTTCATTTCTATTTCATGACTCTCAAATTATGCAACACTAAAGCCACTGAGAAAGTCTATAGGAGACCACTCTTGTCTTTAAATGCAGGGGATCTTACCATAAATTTCTGGAGCACAGTAAATCGTGTATTACAGCTTTTTATCATTAGGCAGACCAAAGATTTACATTCCAACTTCCTATGAGCGTTAAGTAATGTCTGAGTGTAAAGTCCATCAATTCTACTAGGCCTGTCCTCCCTTTAAAATGATCTGAGTCAGAATTATTTTCAGTGCCCTTATTTGGGGAATGGTTGTAAAACCTCATATATGTGCTAGGCACATGGTAAATACTAATTCAATATTAATGGCACTAATACATGCTATTATAATTAGTGCATTATGATACCAAATTCTTCTAGATGTCTTGTATGGCAAATATATCAATATAGAATTTTCCAACTTACTTTCTCAATAGATATGTGTTTTGATACTTTTGCTATTTTTTCTGTGATGGTTAATGATATAAAGCATCAAATTTTCTCTTGATTGATGTCCTGACCCATCATTGAGGTATCATTCTATTGTTTTTATCTATCATCCTAAGTGCCTTCTGTGATAATGACACTTTTAGGATTATTCTGTTATAATGATGAATACCCAAAATCTCATTGAGTTCTCTCTGTGAAAAATCTCCCCTTCATTGAATAATATAATAATAAATATTATCCTTCTGTCAAGGTCATCAAAGTTGACAAGACAAAGTATCCAATTTTTCATAATTAACTTCTGACAAGATAAAAATGATAAGCATAGAAAATACAGTAAATCCTGCAGTAAAATTGAAAAATTTATGATTTTATTGCAGGGCCCTGAATCTTTTTTTAATGTTTCTTTATTAGATTGATAGAATCTAGACTTCTTTGTGAACAGAGTTTATCATAGGCATATATTCATCATTACACTTGTCTTGTTAATCTTTTTTGTTCTCTATGAAATAATCCCTTTTGCTTAAACTCATACATTTAGAAAACAATGAAATGATGTACCATCAAATTGATATATTTATCCTTACATTTATAGGTGTTAAATAGTAAAACTTAGGTAAGTGAAGATTATCCTCCCTATAATTATAAAAAAATGTCAAGACTGAATTGCAAGGATATGAAAACAAAGCTTTATGGTTTAAATTTTTAAATATCTGTTCTTAAAATATTTTGTAACTAATTTAGACAAAAGAGAAATAGTATCAATATTCAAAAAAATTAGTACAAAGTTAAAGAATAAGTTATTTAATATAACTACAGTGGTAGGTCAGAAAGAATTAATTGCAAATTGCTAATCAAAGTTCATAGATAGGTAACAATTCAGTTGAATTTTATTCTGAAGTCATTATAAAACTTAAAACTTACATTTTACTTTTAAAAATATAAAATAAAAATCATCACATCCATTGCCAGGGATTGTAGGGAGATGATTCCTCTGTGCAATACTGGTGAGATAAGTCAGCATCTATTTATTTTGGGGGTTGGGATAGAAGTCTGGTTTTCTTTAATAAATTAATTAAATTTAACATTTAAATTAAAATTTAAACTGCATATTATCTTTCCCAGAAATGTCACCTTTGAGACTATAGAAATAAATGAAATATATGTAATGCCATAAGAAAGATGTATGAAGAATTTTTAAAAATAATATTGATATCTTAAAAGACTGAAAATGTCTGAATATCCATCAGTAGAGAAGGTGAGCTAATTAGTATGCTCTGTTTCTTATTTCACTCAACCTCTCTATCTGAAATGCCACATTTACCTCTATCTCTATATTAACCAGAAAGGGAAACTGTGATAGTTTTAAGCAAAACAAACAAACAAACAAAAAACCCTAAAATGAAAACCAAGTGCAGTAAATATATGATGGCATTATCCAGTGATGGTAAAACCAAATCTGAACGCCTGCACACAGAGAGTGATGCTGCTATATTCAAATCACACGGTCCATAATTCCTTCCATGGTGAGGACTACAGAGAAATATAGGGGAGGATATTAAGTTTTTCATTTCACATTCTGGTATAACTTAATTTGTAAAATCAAGCTCTGTTAACTTTGTGATTAATTTTTTAATTTAAAAAAAAATTGGTAAAAAACAATCAAGCTATCTTCATTCACATCCTCCTTTGGGTAATTATTCTTATCTTATTCTTTTGCTGCACAGAGGCCACATGATGAATTATTTGAGAAGGTAGACTCAGATAGCATCCTAGAGTAGATTCCTCTCTAATTCTGCCAGTCAGGTACTGTATGACCCCTTGGAAGATCTTTTCTTTTGGAACTTTCCCAGTCCATATGTTTCTGTAGGTGAATTCAGTCTCAACATGTTATGAAAAGAGCACATCAGAATTATCTGGGGGATTTCATCCCTGACATATCCCTTTCTGCATTTAATATCTAACCAGCATAAACCACAGGCCTTAATATCCACAGCCACTAATGGGAATGTGTTTCATTACTTGATATGTTGGTTTGGGAAATGTTTGTATGTCACTGGTCCATAAAATGCTTTTGTAAATCATCCAAAATCAGAAACACTCAATTCTCTTTACCACAATGCATCTGTTCACACCAAATATAAAAACATCAATTTGAAAAATAAAAATAATTTAATTCTATTGCTGTTTTAAGATTATTATCACAGATGTTTAGACTGAAAGAGAACTCTTCCTTTTAAGAAGTACAAATGGAAGTCAAAAACGGTGATGTGACTTGATCATTGTCTCACAGGTTGATGGCTTACTGGGATGCCATTTAATTGGAATGGTTTCTTAGACTTCCTGAAAGGTGTTTGAGAAAAATCTCTTTCTAGAATGAGAACTGCTTCTAAGCAAAAAATAATCTCCTTACTTTCACCTGTTCCTTTTGATCATTAGTCTTTGAGTCTAGGATTTAAGTCCCAGGAGAAATGTACTCCCAACTGTGTTCCCTGTGCTCTGGAGAGTCACAGGAGTTGGAATAATTTAGACAGAGGTGGAAGAGGGAGATATGCCTTTGGACCTGCTAGTGTTGAAAAGTTATGCCAGGCACACATTCAGCTCCATACCTTTTTCACTTGGAGACCAAAGCTTTTGGACTGGATTCCTGGCAGCCAGCATTTCCTCATTTAGCCCCATAAACATATAAACAACTATTTTAATTTATTAGCTATGACCCTTCTCTGGCTGCTAAGATTGGATTAGGTTAATGGTTGCTATTAAGCAGCCAGAGTATTGTACTAGAGCTGGAGCCAGCAGTGTGCTTGAAGCCAAAGGTCTGCGTCTGAACACAGTCTCTTCTGAGAGCCCTTGGCCTGAGCCTGGTTGTAAACTTTTTGATGTTATGTATTGAGTGAGAGAGGGGCATGTAAAAAAAATTAGGGAACTCAAGGCACAAAGCCAAGGAAGAGCAAACATAAGGGAATAAGGATTTTAAAATTAGAAGGATGAGAAGGAAACTTAGAATCTAAGACAGGAGCCAATCTATGACCATGGCAACTGGGTGTGTTGTAGCTACTAAAGGAGTAGTGATGTTAGGAACAATAATATATTCCTTCTATTCTTGGCATCTCATTTTTGCTTCTCACAGTAACAGGGCAATGAAAGAACTGAAGCTCAGAGAGGTGGGTGACTTGCCTAAGGGTACCCAGAGGAACAGAAAATGAAATATGAAACCCAGATCTGATTTTACACCAACTCCTCAGGCTAGAGTTTCTGTTTTGATATTTCCCTTTCTTCCTCCAAAAGTTGCCAACAATTTTTATCAAAAGAAAACTTTTAAGCATAATATTTTAAATTTTTTTTCTTTGGGGGAAATTGTATGTAGGAAGAATAAGAAACACACCTTACATATGCTTCAGGTCTATCGTCTTACTGAGGATGGCTGGCTGTATGGTTGTGAATATCTACAGGCCTTTTGGAGAAGATATCATGCTGCTTATAGTTTCCCTAGAATAACACATTTTTAAGAATATATGAAACAAATTTACTCCCACTAAAGATTATACCTACATGGCTCTTTTTATAAACTATCTTGACCAGTATTTTCCCATGTATATATAAATGTCTCCGGCTTTTCAATTTTAGGATTAAGTATGCACACAATCTTAGGCAAAATATCCAGCTTTAGGTCCAAATTTTTTAGGGACTCTAATCTCAAACCTCAAATTTCCCAAATTTCTACCAGTACTACTTTGTAAGTTATTGCATGGAGCTCAAAACGTGTGTGAATTTGCACAGGCATTATTACATGTATTTCCCATTCCTGGTAATAATAGCTGTGAATTGCTGCTCAAATTAGTTGATCATGTGCTCCTTGTCACACACTGTGCAACAAAATTTTCATATTTCCTCTCCTTTAAATCTTACAACTATGCTATAGAGTATTATTGTCAGTGTACACATAGAGTCTCTGGGAGGTGAGGTAACTTGCAGCTAGCACGGCAATGGGCCAAACAGGATGTGAATCAAGTCTGCTTAACTGTGCAATCCATGCTGTATCATGCATGGTGAAAACAAAGAAAAGAAAAAGAACATTTAATATTACAAAAACCTACATAAAAATCCAGAGAGGTACTTTAAAAATTTGAGGGATATTTCTCAAAATGCAAGTCTCGTTTTTGTTTTAAAGAACAGAATAAAACACAAGAATATATGCTGGGCTGCCTTGGAATGTTCCCTGTAGTGAGCTTTAATGACTTCTGTGCATTATGCCATCTCTAGTCTGGCCTCCTAGTCCCTGGAGAGGCAGTTTTATATTAAGTTTTTTTTCTTTCTTTCTTTCTTTTTTTCTTTCCTTCCTTCCTTCCTTCCTTCCTTCCTTCCTTCCTTCCTTCCTTCTTTCTTTTCTTTTCTTTTCTTTTCTTTCTTGTTGTTTAAAAGTAATTTTATCCTCTAGGTGAGCCAAAGTCATTTATAAAATAGCATGACTGTGTTCTAAAAAGCAAGACAATTCTCTACACTTTTCCGTAACTGGTGGCTGTGAGGGAAAATAAATTAGTATCTACATTAGCTGTTGATCTGTGAAACTGTAAGGTCAACCATCGGGCCTAGAAATTCCAATTTATACTTTCATTTTCCTTTGACTATTGAGGATGGAAGTAAGGGAATACTTACTGAGAGTTTTCTGGACCAGGTATTATACTAGATAATTTTCACAAAAATTCTAACTTATTGCACTCAGAAAACCTTTTGGGAAATTGTAAGAGTACAAGAAATTGAAGTTAAAGTGTAAAAGACCAGGTATCGTAAAGTTTCTAAGCTGCAAAGCCTGAGTTAAAATGTAAAGGACCAGGTATTGTTAAGTTCCTATGCTACACCCAAAACCTGAAATTCCTGTAGCTGTTAGGACAATTCACGGGACTGCCCAGTAAATAATCCCCCTGACCATCTAGTTGTTTAATAACCTAGGACCCTGTGCAGCTTGGCATGTAGGCATCTCAGGGCCCAAACCAATCAGTTTGAATGTACCCCCCTCTTTAGGAGTGACCTATCACCCCCGCCTGACCTGTTCCCACCAATGAATGTGCTAATCATGTTTGAGAGTTGTTGTTCAATTTTCCTGTGCCTCATGATGATTTGTTCTGATGTATGCAAAGCCCCCGCCCTCCCCAAAAAGTGTTCTTAAGCACTGCTTAACCTCTGCTCGGGGCTCTGGGCTGCTCTCCCTTGTTGAGTGAGCCTGGAGCCCCAGCGCGCTGGATTGGATCCTCAATAAACCCCTTTTGCGGATGCATGAGCCGGTCTCTTGGTGGTCTCTTCCTCCGACGTTCGCCGGACACTTACAAAATGCTACTATTCCTGTTTTACCAAAGACAAATGCAAGATTCTATAGCTAGACTATGACAGCACTGGAGAACAAATATATAACATTTTGACTTCAAAATTTTATATTGTTAGCCATGTGGAAAATCTGCTGTTGTATAATCTAATTTTCTCTCAAGCTTTTCATTTTAAAATTTCTAGTAGATGTTGGCGTTCTGAGAATTTGAGCAACCCCAGATGAAAGGAAGTAATGAAACTTTTCTCCACAATTTTTGGCTAAAAAATTACACACAAAAATCTACATTTATGATTACCATTTTTTTGTACAATTGATAAAACACAAAGCAAAGTTCAATGGTGTTTCTCTCTATAGGGTAGGCAAGATATCAATGCTGGTTTAATTGAATTGAATACAAAAGCTCTACCACCAAGAACCAGTAGTCTGGTATAGAAAAAGATTTCCGAATTATTTTGCGGTCTAGGTTGCAACTTTAGCTTCCAACCTGAGTTCTAGTTCATTTGACAGATTTATATATACCTTTCCAAAGTCCCCTTAGTTAATATTCCTCAGGCTATAAGGTTGTCTTTTGTCTGACTTATCACAACTAAACACCTTTTCTTAGCCTTTAAAATTTTTTAATATCTACCTTACCATAAGAAGCTAACTTTAGGATAGAAGTATGAAAGGAATGTTAGAGAATGAATGGAAAGAGAGAAGCCATAGAGTACTATTGTGAATGTTTTGTGTCTTCAAAATTCTTAGTGTGAGTCACGTGTAACTATTTTTAACTCTCTGAGTCATATGTGTTTGTCATGTTTGTCTATAAGAAAAATATACTGCTTTTCTCACTTTTTCCATCTCCCTTTATGTACTCTCTATGGATCTTGCCTGATCCCCTTTTCCCTACTGGCAAGATCCCTGTTTACTCCACATAATTTTTTTTTTCAGATTCTCTTCCTGACTCTTCTTTGATGTTCTTCAGTCAACAAACTTGGTCTGTCTGTACCCTGAAAACAGGGTATAATGAATGGATTGTCATATAGTTAAGTGTAACATAATTAACAAAAATGAGGTGGAAATATGGCATTGTATTTAAGAAAATCTGAAATTCAAGTGTGATCCAGAAGTATTGTTAATAATCCTAGTTTCTTTAAAGTAAGAACATCAGTACTAAAGTAAAATTACTTGACTGGCAAGTAAATATTTCCAGATCGAAATCAGAGAAATGATGGGTGATGCTATGGACTGTTCCTTCTTTCTGGTATTGTTTTTGTTAGAAATTAGTACAATTTAGCCAACCAGTCTACACTGAAGGTCCAACTTACTTTCCATACAATTGTAGTATGGTATTCATGTAGTAGGACTTTGGATGGAAGAAATAACATTACTGCATTGATCTCCAGATCCAGTGGTTGGCAGGTAGAGTAAACTAGCAAAATAGCCTTTAACAAATCACAGTTTCATTCTGATGTTCTTCTATTCTTTCTGGATCTTTGTTCTATTGCTTACACACCAATGTCATAGCCATAGCAGATGGGCCCCGGTCACTTTTTTTTCTGATTTCCCTTAGTGGCCTTAGTTTTACCTGGACGTCATCTGCCAGGCTTCCCATGTGTGGTGAGCATTAGGTTTTACTTTCTATCCCCTAGACCATGTGGCCATCAAAATGGAAGCTCAAATTCTCTTCTGATTTCATCACAATTTCCTTATTGAAAACTGGTTTCACTGATCACTTATAGTCCAGAATTCTTGCTTCCACAGTATCAATTTTCTTCTGTTTGTGACAAAATTCCTACTATGATTAAAGAAATATTTTTCAGTTTAGTATTTTAGGGTTTAGATGGTGGAATATTTTAGGATTCCTAAACCATCCACCCTGCTGGAGATGGAAGCCAGGTTCCCACTGTGATTCAGTTCCTGATGATAATTGTGGACCAAACTGTATCTTAGGACATTTTAACAAAGTAGTCAAGAGTTGGTTCTGATAAAATTTATGAGTTCTTAATCGACATTTAGGTGTTGGATGGAACATCTAAATTTTAATCACAAGCTCAAAAATTCCTGAAATTTTGAATTTATATAATTATTTTATCTTTAAGCCTCAGTTTCCTTACTTGCTACAGAGGAAATATATTATTATTATCATGTGCCTCAAAGGATTATTTTAAAGTCTAGATATGTATTATGAGACATGCAAGGGAGGAAAGGCACGGTGGTGGCAGGTACTGTGTTTTATCTATCTCAAATGGCAGCACTGTCAATTTTCCCTCCTGAAACTAGCAACAGACATTTCTTAAGTGTCTTATTTTGCTCCTTCACTCACCGTATACTGGGAATGGCTCTAGCTTTACTTAAAAAATACAGAAATAAAAAATAAAACCTGGCAGCTGACATTTACTGAATGTTGGCCAAGTGTCAATAGACTAGGTGTTCAACATTAAGAATTATGTCATCTACCAGATGCAGTTTTGAATGCCTGTAAACCCAGAAGCTTGGAAGGCTGAGGAAGGAGGATCAAGAACTCAAAGCCAGCCTCACCAAAAGTGAGGTGTTAAACAACTTGGTGAGACCCTGTTTCTAAATAAAATACAAAATAGGGCTGGGGATGTGGCTCAGTGATTGAATGCCCCTGAGTTTGATCCCTGGTAACCCCCCACTCCAAAAAAAAGCAGTCATCCCACCAATCCAATCCCAGAGCCATATTGTATACTTCCCCATGATATAGAAACTGAGGCTTAGACATGTAAAGTAATTTGCTCAAAGTCACACATTTAGAAATAAATGGAGACAATTTAACTTTGGAGGATATAGTGTTAACATCCTGTAATGCTTTTGTATGAAGTCAGAGTTCATACAGAGAATTTTGTGCATATACATATTTGACTGTTTCTACTCCATTATAGTCACCCCTTCTCCACCAATACTATGACTGTTAGAATCCTAATGCTATTTCAAATTTTTGTTTTTACCATTCTGCCTTTCCCAAAGATCAGCAGAATCAAATACTTCCTGTTTTCTGCTCTCTCAAAAGCACCCATTGTGGTCTCTAGTTATTTCTCACCTGCCTTCTTTCAAATGACTTTCCTGAGTGAAGAAAATATTGTCTTATTTCCCAAAACTCTTTTATGATTATAATTATGATGATGATGATGATGATTGTCTCTATTGTTATTATTTTAATCATCAGAGATGAATACATTACTCTTGAAAGGGCTCACTGTTTGTTTTTTAAATTAACAATCTATTTTTGGATTATTTATGACTTCTTTCTTTCTCTCTTTCTTTCCTTCTGTAATACTAGGAATTAAACCCAGGGCTTTGTATATGCCAGGCAAATGCTCTACCACTGAGCTACATCCCCAGCCTTGATTAATACTTCATTGAGAATCAAAGAATGTCTAACTTCTGATTGTTCAGAACTGCCTGTGAACAATTTAACTTTGGAGACTATACTTTGAAATTTGTTTGCTTCTGGGTCCATCCCATCCTGCTTTATGTTGGCAGCCTTTCCAGGCTTGGGAGTAATGCCTTGTGTATTTGTGTTCATGGGCCCCCAGATCACCATAGGTTTTTAATAAATCTTCTTCTAATCAGTGTTTTGAAAATGGAGCTTTGTGCTTTACTGCAGTCAGTTATGTAGGTGGCTGTGACCAGGCCCTTTTCTTTAGCTACAACCACCTTCCTAGAATTGTTTCTTTCCTTAGCTCCATTTACATGGCTACAGCCTTTCAGAACCATATGTTGCAACAGAATTGCGTTTTCTCCTAATAATAGTAGGATATCATTTTTTTTTTTTTACCACCATGTTATTTATTGGTCCCTTGGTTATACCAAAAAACTAGGACTCTCACACATGGTATCAACTGTAGCTCTGGTAGCTGAAGATTTACTACAGGCCAGCATACATTTTCAGATTTGGTTTTCAGATCTCATCTCAATGTCCTGGTGTTATTGCAGAAGGATATTTGAGCCTGAATCTTGAGCATGCCCCACATCTGGACATTCCTGTGTGTGTGTTTATGTTGATCTGGATAAAGACATAATTCAGGAAAATTATGCTTTCAAATTTAGGTGTTTCTTTAATATTATCATTGGTGTCACATGTCTGTGATCATTTTCCCTTTGGTAAACATCACCTTCTTTACAAAATCATCGTGCAGTTTGCATGCTTTAGAGATAAGGCTAAGTCTCTATCAGAGCATTTAACCACAGGTGTAAAATGTGTGATTGAAAAAGAGACTGCACATTTAAGTAGGAGTTAATTAGAAGTGAATTCTTAATTGCAAAGTTACATAAGCATTTATGCTTTGTTTTGCTATCCCAAGCCTATAGAAAGTTGTTCTATAAATGCAAATTGCTTCTCACATCATTCATATTTTGTATTCATGACATTGAAAATGTGCATTTATACTGAACTAAGCTTAATAATAAAATACTAAATATAAATATCTATTAAATAGCTACATTTCTATCAGCCAGAAAACTACATTTCTCTGTTTTCTTTTAAACATGTACCTATGCTGATAAGATACAAGTTCTGTCTTTATGTCTGATTAAGAGAATAAAGTGTAAAAATAAAAACTCTTCAGACTGATTAAAGTATAAAACTGTAAACAGTTTTAAAGAATATTTTCATTGTGGTTTAACAGTATTTAAATTAGACAGTTTCTGAATGTGAACTGCATGCTAGTTGTAGTACATTAGTTACCTGCTGGTAATTTAAAGAACATCTTCCAAGATTCACAAAGGTGGTGATTTGTGAACTCTCAGAATATGCTGTTGCTGGAAGCATTTTATCCTTCACTTTGCCCTCTCCATGCAATCTCCACATCAGAAGTTTGGGTAGTAGAGTATGGTTCATACCCTCAATTAAGACCTGTCCTTACAAATATAAGTCAGGAACTGGTAAACTTCACATCCCCAAAGCTTCTATGTTTTACATATTAATAACAATAAATTATTTTAGGAAAGTGCTGTCAATTATTTATTTATCATTATGTCTTTTGGGGATTTTTTTATATGCAGATTCTGCTTAGGGAATTTGAAGTGGAACCCAAGAGTTCACATTTATTACAGTTTTGTACTGCAGATGCTATTGTGTACAGACCACACCTAGAGTATTAAGGTTTTAGGACAAAGGTCTGCAAGTTTTTTCTATTAAAAATGTGTCTGCAATTTATATTTCTTCATCTGTTGTTTTCTTTTCTTCCCTATATCTCCATCACCTTTCTTCATTTCGCATGTTATAAAGTTCCTAGGTAATATCAGTATTAGATAGTGTTTAGCATACTCATACAACCTTCAAGAGACTTCTCAAAGAGCAGAGTTGTAAAGTAATAAGGGTTCCTTATTCTTTGGATAATTTCTTCCTTGTTTGTTTTTCAGCATCACATAATTCAAATACTTAAATAATGCCCTATCATTAACTAGCCAGGTATTTTAGTCATCTTTTTGCCACTGTAAGCAAAAGACCTGACAAGAACAATTAGAGGAGGAAAAGTTTATTTGGGGGCGCATGGCTTCAGAGGTCTCAGTCCATAGATGGTCAACTCTATTTCTCAGGGCCTGAGATAAAGCAAGACATCATGGAAGAAAGTTGTGGTGAAAGAAAGTGGCTCAGGACATGGCACAAGAAAAGAGACAGAGATTAACCTCAGCTCACAAAATACATATCCCTAAACCATATCCCCAGGGACCCACTTCCTCTAGCCACACCCTACCTGCTTACAGTCACCACTCAGTTAAACCCTATAAAAGTATTAATGCACTGATTAGGTTAAATCTCATAACCCAATCATTTCCTTTCTAAACTCTTATATTATCCCACACATGAGCTTTGGGGGACACTTAATATCTAAACCATAACATAGGTCATTATTGGTTACCAAAATTGAAATGTATGATCAGATTACTCACATCCAATCCTTTTGGCTATTGGGGCTAAGATTAGACTCTCCCTCTGGATAAATCTTTTTATCTTCCAATTGTAGCCTCCTTATGGAGTCTATTACTCCAGAATTGCCATTTCTTTAAATTGGTAAAGTAGGTTCACATTCTCTATTCCATAGTGAGCAAACATAGTATCAATATCTATAGTAACCTGTACTTCTGCATTTCTGGTGAAAGAAAATTAGAAAACATGCCAAATTGTGTTGGTATTAGGTCTTACTCCATTTTCTGTTGCAAAACAGAATACTTCAGATTGGGTAATTTATAAATAATAGAGCCTATAAACTGGATGTGGTGGTATACACTATAATCCTAGTGACTAGGGAGATGGGACAGGAGGATCACAATTTCAAGGCTAGCCCCAGCAACTTAGTGAGGGCCTCTCAAAACCTAAAATATTTGTATCAGTTTACAAAATGATTGGTAAAATCTATGCTAGAGCATCAACATTCCACAATTCATTTCTATGTACTTCACTTGAACAGGATTACAGCTAGCATTGATTAATTGGTTAAAACAATGCACCCAAGAATGTTGAGAACAATGAAAGTGCTTTTTGGAAAAAAGGATGAAAACATGGTAGGATATCTAGATCTTGTGTAATTTAAAATATAAGAAAAATTTTCATACATTATGATACAATGTGTATATTCTGTTTACCCAAGAGCTTTGAAGGCCTTTTGGCCTCTACTACAACTAGTCAACAGGTATTGTCTCACAACTCTCAATTACTGTTTGAAATAGGCAAACAATATAGATTGATCTTTTTATCTTCCAATTGCTAACCTCCTTTTCGATATAAGAAATTGAGACTTCAATAGGTTAAATAGCTTGCCCAAAATCACCCACCCAGCAAATAGTGACGTCAAGACATGAATAGAGATAATTTGTCTCTTGAGATCAATGTTTTAAACATATAATTGACTCCACCAACATTTAACAAAGAAAGTACCAATTTTCTTGTACAAGTATTGAACACCCCGTAATCTCTATGTAGGGAACTAAGCTATCCACTTGCTCATGATCTTGTGATCTTCTGGCCTGAATGTGGTCTTAGTCAATTTGAGATGAAAAAGAACTCATGTAGATTATTATTAATGTCACTGAGGTGTACACTTGTTTTATTGGTTTTTATATTTCCCTCAGTATTTGAATGGTTGTGAAATAAAATGGAAGCAGGAAGGTTGAATGCCAGCCCGTGTGGGCAGCTGAACTTAAGGTCGCTCTTGTGAATTTCCAGGGACACCAAATAAAACATAGACAAACACTTTACCTTTAAATAAGCTTCAGGACGGCTCCTCCACTCTTGGCCTCAAGTTCCCCAAATGTGAGAGCAAGGGATAGTCACTAGAGGCTGGTGAGAGGGAGTGAGCATGTTTGGAAGTGGGCTTGATTTGGGAGGACCCTCATTCAAAAAGTTCCAACCAAAAAAGGTAAGAAGGGGCGGAGTTACAAGGGACATATGAGTGTAATTCGACCCAAGGGCTGTAGGGTGACACCTACATCTGAAGATACATCCTCAAACTTCCAGGACCAGGGCAATGTCCAAGTCACTACGAGATGTAGTGAGGGTCAAAGCCTCTCCGCTCCAAGACAGAAGACTTGAATCATTCAGAGTGGCTCCCCACAGTTGAAATTTAATCCTATGGAGCCTATGGGGAAAGCTGAAGAATATTTTCTTTATACAAAATAGGGGTCTTTGCAGAGCCGAAGTGATGTAGGATGATGTCTCAAAAAGGAAACAGTGCATTATAATTTGCATATCACACAAGTTACATCATTGCAATTCTTTTAGGTAGATGACTTGAAAACATTTTTTACTGTGCCCTATTGTGTATGTATACATATAAAATACACAAATAGGACACAGTAAAAAATGTATACATATAAAATCAGGTGAGTGAGGGCCTGGCCACAGTTTTATTACTGAAATTATGTGCACTAACTACCAGCTTTCTTCTCCAATAAAAATTTATCAAGCAAGAGAAAAATAGTTCATGTGCATAAAATAATTAGCAACTCAATACTGGGATGATCACTTAAATCCTGACCAGACTATCTTAGAGTAGATAATTTCTTTGTCCCTGATTCAGTTAACTGTGATGGTAGGTTGCTTGTTGTTTAGCATAAGTAAATTCTGCTTGCAGTAGACATAGTCTTTATGTAATCCTACTGGTGAAATAAAATCTATTGGAATAGATGTGGAATTAATTGTAGAGTAAAGATGTTGTTTTGTTTGGAATTGAGGACATAACCAGGAGAGTGCTTTGAATTTTCTGAGTATTTCATTTTTTCCTTCTTGTATCAGAGATCATCATTGCTGACTTTTAGGCAAGTGTACTTAAGAGACCTTTACTCAAATGATATAGGAAGGCTCTTGAGTGAGTAATTGGGCATTTACTTGGAAACTTTATTTTGAGAATGGACAATAGCTTAATTCTGCATTTGGAAATGCATCCAATAACGTAGACAATTAAAGAAAAAATGATTTGTGAAGCTAATTCCCATTGCCTGAGCATTGTGTTTTCTTCCATCATCAGGCACTTTTGGTAAACAGATCACGTTATTTACTTGTATTCTCTTTTTCATCCACAACAGAAATGTTGCTTCTCCTCTAAAGATAAACTGAAATGTGACATTATAAATTCTCATGGAGACAGTAGAAATCAAGTGCTTAGGATTATATTCAGATGATAAAAACGTAATAAATTTCTAGCAGAACTTGCTTATTATGGTTGGCCTCAATATAGAATCATTTAAATTCAAACAGCACTGCCCTCTGCTATAAAAACTTGCCCAGAGGGCAAAGGATTATCTCCAGGACTATTCATTGATGTGCATTAAACCTTGGTGGAAAACAGATTTCTATTGACAATTTAAAAAGGAAAACCAGAGTGTTTTGTGGAAAACTACTCATTTCAATAAACAATTTCCAAGTGATTTATTAGATAATTGAGGCTTTTAAAATATGAATTTGTAGAAAATTAGAACAAAAAACTAATAGTGACATTCAATAATGCTTTACTATGAGACTAGCCTTGACTGCCACTCTAAATAATGAACAAATAACTATTAAAGACCTATCATCATATTTTATTATTTTATTAGAGATGGTCTATTAAGTTCCCAGTAACCTGATAGAAATGTGAGTTTTAACTTAGTGGTACTGTGAATAACACAAATTTAATGTTGGATTTGATTTTATTAACCTAAGGAAGACAGGAAACACACACACACACACACACACTCCATAGTTGCTCTTAAAAGGAAAAAATAATAATAAAAAACAAAGGACTTAGGAAACTAGAAAACATTGGGAGGGGAAAGTAATTTCCATGACTCTATTTCTTCTTCTTTTTTTATTTCTGAACTCTTTATTCTACCCCATTGATGTTCATGTTATCTTTTTTTTTTTGCACTACAATTCTTATTACACATATACAGCAAAATTTTTCATATCTCTGGAAAAATAATAAAAAACAAGCACTCAGGAAACTAGAAACCATTGGGAGGGGAAAATAATTTCCCTGACTATTTCTTGAGGAGTTATTTTTGACTTTGGTAGGCGGCATATGTGTCTTAGGGAATGTTAGGGAATAGCACTTAAAGGTTTATATGGAATAGTTAAAACAACAACCATTTCTTTAATTGTTCTTCTTTTTAAAGAGTGAAAGTAATTTGTTGTGTCTGACATGGTATATAATCATAAACACTTTCTGTTCCAGTAGTCATCTATCATACTTGTGCCTTAAATATTTTAAAAATGTGAACAGAGGCATCTCATTAGATATTGATAGCATCAAATGAAAGATTTCTTCAACCACATGAGTATTATTTCAACTTGTTTGCAAGGTAGCCTCAAGATATTTCGAATAAGCCAAATACTTAATTTCCTTGAGACATACCCAGAACTGCTTTTTCATTAGTGGAAAGAAGAAAGCAACTGACCAAATTTTGGCTCAATTTAGTTAAGTAGCTATCACTGATCATGTCTAAAATAAAATAATAAAAGTGCAAGAAAAGAGGTATTTCCATTTATCTTTGAGAAAAATGGGTAAATTTTCCCAAGTGATAAGTTACTTTTCTTTAGCTCCTGAATTTTTGTTACTGTGTCCCTGTGTGCCTCTAATTCCAGTAGCATGCACATAAACTAAATTTACTCTGTGTTAATATTTTTCCTTAATGCATTTTGAACTGTTTACTATTAAACCATTTTACTTAGATGATTCTTTATTTATTGCCACCCAGGTTTCTGATTTTTCTTTTTGGAATGTTCCCTTTTCCCCCTGATTAGATCATTGAGCTAGAATTCTCTCTGTCTCCCCCTACCCCACCAAAAGCCAGCTCACTACTATACAATCACACTATCTTTCCCATCAGTTAGCTCCAAAGTAAATTACATTGCATACAAATAGACATCTTAAGCAAACAGCATTAAGATGTCTATTTGTATGCAATGTAATGGTTTAATAGTTTCTTCAGGATCACTAGGCAATGCTGAACTGATGTGGAAATGGGGCGAACAGTTTGCACCTCTCAGAATACACACCAAGCCCGGATTGGCTGAATTCAAGCTCCCGTTCGCCTGCATCTCGCACGACAAACCGCTGTGACTCAGCGCCAAACGATCCCACTGAAACAACTGGTTGGCCCTTCTGAACCTGCAGAAGTTAATACCAACCAAGCCTTCATAGGCAGTGGCCACAGGATTGAGACGGGGCTTGGGAGAGCCAGTCAGGACCCACCTGTTGCATCGGTCACCTGGCAAAGGGAACGAACTGTCGCCATTCGTATGGGATACCACCATGGCAGAGAACTGATGTCACCAGAATGCGGCGGAGGAGATAACTTCATTGAAACCAGCGGCAGCAGGTGTGTAACCCCCTAATCTTCCCTCTCCACACAGCGGGGAAACCTCAAGGGCCCCTCCCAGCTCTCCCATGAGCGCGATAGTCAGACCAAGGGAATCAGGAGTGGTGCGGGTCCCTACCGCTCCCACCAGTGCTGACAACTGAGGTCTCTTGCACCAGCTACCGGGGGCGTGGCTACCAGAGAGCAAGCAAAATACGCTGAGGGTTCTCAGCCCCAAGCTCCACAAACTTAGGGTCTGAGGGAATGGCAAACAGGGAGAGTGTGCCTAGTCGTTCAAGAAAATAGGGCTCCTGGGAGCAGCAGACCTAGCGTGTAGCCAGTATTGTGGTGAGCGTCACCGGTGAGCGGGGCCTGGCTGGAGGAAAAGTGGTGAAGTGACTAGACACAAGAAAAGGCCCTAGGCACTCAGGATTGGAGACCCGCCCAGTCTGGGAGGAGGAGCTGCTGCACAGTGACTGGTTCCCACGTATTGAGAGGAGAAGCTTGGCCCAGTGGGCACAGCTCCACCTACTGGAAGAGAAGTTAATCAAACTCTAAGAATGCATTTTTTAATATTTTTTTTGGAGGGGTTTCATTTTTATTCTTTTTATTTTTTAAATTTTTAAAAAATTTTTTTATTATTTTTTTATTTTTTATTTTAAATGTTTTTGATTATTTTTTAAATTTTTTTCTTTTTTTATTTTCTATTTTTTTCTTTTGTCTTTTCATTTCTTTTCAATTTCCTTATTCCCCCTTTCTTGAATTCTACCTATTTACTCTCATTCTCTTTAGTGACTTCTTCCCTTCCCTTCTAATACTTTTCCTCCCAAGCATCATGAAGCTGTTTATGTGTAATTTACTAAATATGTATAGGTCAATGTTCCGAGGCATTATATAGTGCTACCAAGTCCCTAGCTACCCCCAAATACTCCAGACCATTCTCCTGTTAATATCCCTCGTCAGTAGAGCAACCCTCCAAGCTTGCCAAGAGATACCAACCTCAATACCATCACATCATTCGACCTAAATATAAGTCCCAAGACCAAACTGCAGACCGCTATATGCCATCAGAATCCGTACACAGTTTAGGAAACGAATGAATCTGCATTAAAGTGCAACAAAACTCATCATCTCTAGTCATAGTCTCCCATCACAAAAGAGAGACCCCGGAAACACACAAAACCAAATAAATTTATAGGAGTAAATAGTAACTCAGCAGTTAAACAGAACAAGAAGTAACATGAGCAGCAAGGAAGCAAAGGAGGAAAAAGCAAGGAAGAAAAGGAGTACAAACAATGCAGGACAGTCTAAATATTCAGGAGGACCTAGAGGCATCAGAAAAATGGTCAAATAAAGAACTCAAGGACTACCTTAGACAGATGGAATGGAATCTTAAAGAGGATATGAGACAGCAAATTCAAACATTGAAAGAATACATTGAAAATGAATTACATAAACAGATAAAAGAAGCAAATAAGCATCTTTATCAGGAGATAGAGATTATAAAAAAAATCAAACAATAATTCTAGAAATGAAGGAAACTATAAACCAAATTAAAAACTCAAATGAGAGTAACACTAACAGAGTGGAGCAAGGAGAAGCCAGAACGTCAGATAATGAAGACAAAATATATCATCTTGAAAAGAGTCTAGCCAACTCAAAAAGGCTGGTAAAAAATCAAGAGAAAAACATCCAAGAGATATGGGATAACATAAAAAACACAAACTTAAGAGTCATCGGGATAGAGGAAGGTATAGAGGTTCAAACCAAGGGAATGAGCAACCTGCTAAATGACATAATTATAGAAAACTTTCCAGAAATAAAAAAGGAAACAGATGTACAAATTGTAGCTGCATACAGGACACAGAGCATACAAAATCACAGTAGACCAACGCCAAGACACATTGTTATAAAGATATCCAATATACAGAACAAAGAGAAAATATTAAAAGCTATAAGAGAAAGGAGGCAGATTACATTCAGGGGTAAACCAATAAGGTTAACAACGGATTTTTCGTCATAGACGCTGAAAGCGAGAAGATCCTGGAACAACATATTTCAAACACTGAAAGACAATGGATGCCAACCAAGAATTTTTTTATCCAGCAAAATTAAGCTTCAGGTACGACAATGAAATAAAAATCTTTCATGATAAACAAAAGTTAAAAGAATTTGCAGCCAGAAAACCAGCATTGCAGTGCATCTTGAGCAAAACACTACACGAGGAAGAAATGAAAAACAATAACCAAAACCAAAGGTGGGAAGTACCTCAGTAAAGCCAGAGGGCGGGGGGAAAGCTAATCATGGAGAAACAAACCAAATTAAAAAAAAAAAAAAGATAAATAATCAAACATGGCTGGAAGTACAAACCATATGTCAATAGTAACTCTAAACGTTAATGGCTTAAACTCACCAATAAAGCGACATAGGCTGGTAACATGGACTAAAAAAACAAATCCAACAATATGCTGCCTCCAGGAGACACATCTGATTGGGAAAGACATACACAGGCTGAAGGTGAAAGGTTGGGAAAAAACATACCACGTACACGGTCCTCGTAAGCAAGCAGGGGTGGCCATCCTCATATAGAATAAATCGACTTCAAGACTAAGTTAATCAAAAGGGATATGGAAGGATATTATATACTGTTAAAAGGAACCATTCACCAACAAGACATAGCAATTATCAATATTTATGCACCAAATAAGGGTGCTATGATGTTCATAAAACAAACTCTCCTCAAGTTCAAGAATCAAATAGACCACAACACAATAATTATGGATGACTTCAACACACCTCTCTCACCATTGGACAGATCCTCCAAACAAAATTTGAATAAAGAAACTATAGAACTCAATATCACAATCAATAACCTAGACTTAACTGACATATATAGAATATATCAACCATCATCAAGTGGATATACTTTTTTCTCAGTAGCACATGGATCCTTCTCAAAAATAGACCATATATTATGCCATAGGGCAACCCTCAGTAAATATAAAGGGGTGGAGATAATACCATGCATTTTATCTGATCATAATGGAATGAAACTGGAAATCAATGATAAAAGAAGGAAGGAAAAATCCTACATCACATGGAAAATGAACAATATGTTACTGAATTACTGAATGATCAATGGGTTACAGAAGACATAAAGCAGGAAATCAAAAAATTCTTAGAGATAAATGAAAATACAGACACAACATATCGGAATCTATGGGACACAATGAAAGCAGTTTTAAGAGGGAAATTCATTGCCTGGAGGTTATTCCTCAAAAAAAGAAAAAAAAAAAACAACAAATAAGTGAGCTCATACTTCATCTCAAAGCCCTAGAAAAGGAAGAGCAAAACAACAGCAAATGTAGCAGAAGGCAAGAAATAATTAAAATCAGAGCAGAAATCAACTAAATTGAAACAAAAGAAACTATTGAAAAAATTGACAAAACTAAAAGTTGGTTCTTCGAAAATATAAATAAGATCAACAGAACCTTAGCCATGCTAACGAAGAGAAGAAGAGAGAGAACTCAAATTACTAACATACGGGATGAAAAAAGCAATATCACAACAGATGCTACAGAAATACAGAAGACAATTAGAAATTATTTTGAAAACCTATATTCCAATAAAATAGAAGATAGTGAAGACATCGATAAAATTCTTAAGTGATATGATTTGCCCAGACTGAGTCAGGAGGATTCACACAATTTGAACAGACCATTATCAATGGATGAAATAGAAGAAGCAATCAAAAGACTACCAACCAAGAAAAGCCCAGGACCGGATGGGTATACAGTGGAGTTTCACAAAACCTTTAAAGAAGAATTAATAGCAATACTTTTCAAGTTATTTCAGGAAATAGAAAAAGAGGGAGCTCTTCCAAATTCATTCTATGAGGCCAACATCACCCTGATTCCGAAACCAGACAAAGACACCTCAAAGAAAGAAATCCTCAGACCAATATCTCTAATGAACCCAGATGCAAAAATTCTCAGTAAAATTCTGGTGAATCAGATACAAAAACACATCAAAAAAATTGTGCACCATGATCAAGTAGGATTCATCCCTGGGATGCAAGGATGGTTCAATATACGGAAATCAATAAATGTTATTCACCACATCAATAGACTTAAAGATAAGAACCATATGATCATCTCCATAGACACAGAAAAAGCATTCGACAAAGTGCAGCATCCCTTTATGTTCAAAACATTAGAAAAACTAGGAATAACAGAAAGTGTGAATCAGGCAGCATAGCGATACCAGATTTCAAACTATGCTACAGAGCAATAGTAACAAAAACAGCATGGTACTGGTACCAAAACAGGCGGGTGGACCAATGGTACATAATAGAGGACACAGAGACTAATCCACAAAGTTACAACTATCTTATATTTGATAAAGGGGCTAAAAGCATGCAATGGAGGAAGGATAGCTTCTTCAACAAATGATGCTGGGAAAACTGGAAATCCATATGCAACAAAATGAAACTGAATCCCCTTCTCTCGCCATGCACAAAAGTTAACTCAAAATGGTATCAAATCAGAGACTGTGCGTCTGATACAAGAAAAAGTTGGCTCCGATCTACATATTGTGGGGTCGGGCTCCAAATTCCTTAATAGGACACCCATAGCACAAGAGTTAATAACAAGAATCAACAAATGGGACTCATTCAAACTAAAAAGTTTTTTCTCAGCAAGAGAAACAATAAGAGAGGTAAATAGGGAGCCTACATCCTGGTAACAAATTTTTACCCCTCACACTTCAGATAGAGCCCTAATATCCAGAGTATACAAAGAACTCAAAAAATTAAACAATAAGATAACAAATAACCCAATCAACAAATGGGCCAAGGACCTGAACAGACACTTCTCAGAGGAGGACATACAATCAATCAACAAGTACATGAAAAAATGCTCACCATCTCTATCAGTCAGAGAAATGCAAATCATACCACCCTAAGATACCATCTCACTGCAGTAAGATTGGCAGCCATTATGATGTCAAACATCAACAAGTGCTGGCAAGGATGTGGGGAAAAGGGTACACTTGTACATTGCTGGTGGGACTGCAAATTGGTGCGGCCAATTTGGAAAGCAGTAATGAGATTCCTTGGAAAGATGGGAATGGAACAACCATTTGACCCAGCTATTCCCCTTCTTGGACTATTCCCTAAAGACCTTAAAAGAGCATACTATAGGGATACTGCTACAGCGATGTTCATAGCAGCACAATTCACAATAGCTAGACTGTGGAACCAACCTAGATGCCCTTCAATAGATGAATGGATAAAAAAATATGGCATTTATACACAATGGAGTATTACTCTGCTCTACAAAATGACAAAATCATAGAATTTGCAGGGAAATGGATGGCACTAGAGCAGATTATGCTAAATGAAGCTAGCCAATCCCTAAAAAACAAATGCCAAATGTCATCTTTGATATAAGGAGAGCAACTAAGAACAGAATAGGGAGGAAGAACATGAAAAGAAGATCACCATTAAACAGGGACGCGAGGGGGGAGGGAAAGAGAGAGAGATGGGAAATTGCATGGTAAAGGAAGGAGACACTCATTGTTATACAAAATTACATATAAGAGGAAGTGAGGGGAAAGGGGAAAAAAACAAGAGAGAGAAATGAATTACAGTAGATGGGGTAGAGAGAGAAGATGGGAGGGGAGGAGGGATAGTAGAGGATAGGAAAGCTAGCAGAATACTACAGATACTAGTATGGCAGTATGTAAAAAATGGATGTGTAACCGATGTGAATCTGCAATATGTATACGGGGTAAAAATGGGAGTTCATAATCTGCTTGAATCAAATGTATGAAATATGATATGTCAAGAGCTTTATAATGTTTTGAACAACTAATAATAAAAAAAGAAAAAAAACCAAATAGACATCTTAGTAAACTCATTAACTTCTTCCACTTGACAGACTTGTTGTTTAGAAAAGAATGCACTGTGAATAATCTTTACAGAGAAATGAAAGTTAAAATGAGGAACCACAAATATAATGTTTTGATCAATTCATAAAATCTGGCTATCTGTTGTAACCTTTTAATTTTTAAGAACATTTTCATATGGAACACCTACAAGTGTGACTGGCCATTCTGGTTCAACATTTCCATCATATTCCTTAAAAGCAAATTCAAATTTAGTTTTTCTATGTCACAACAATATTTCAATTTTCTTTCACCTATCTGTCTGCCTTCCTTCATTCCTTCCCTTTCTTCCCTCATTTTTGTCCATCTCTCTAAAAGAAGAATGCCTGAACAGTAGCATTAACAGCTGTGATAATCATGTGCATTTGGAGATTCAGAGCAGATAAGTTGTGGGAAGATTTAAAAATTACATTAACTATTCATCACTTTTGTTATGTTCAAAAACATATTTAGTGAGTTCACATTATTAAAACACAGAAAGAACATTTATATTAAGGAGGTAAATATTTTCCACCTAGCCTTAGTTTTACTTTTAATTTTTAATGATGGTTTAGTACTTCTTTTAATATAGAAACCATATAGTATTAGTACCATTAACACTTATTGAAAAAAGTTAAAAAAAACCCTTTACTTTTAGTTCATGAGATTATTTCATTGACCTGCGAAGGTCAAATAGTCATAGTTTTTAAAACTCAGATACCTAGTCTCTTGTCTTTTGACATTGTCTCTATGATAATTCTCTAAACAAAGCAACTAAACTCTGGGTAAAAACAACAGATATGCTCAATGTTCCTAAGTTATTTCTCATATTCATTACTTAATCTTTTCTTGAACAATTTCTGTGGTGAAAAAACTGATCATCTGAACATGGGTAGGTATTCATGACTTGGTAGTTGTAGTGGAGACCTTCAATAAATCATAGGTCTTAGTAAACTCTATGAAAGAACTCAGCAATAAAATAACCTGAATTTTTATTGCATCATGGTAACTTCTTTGGCACAAAGAAATATGAAGAAAAAGCCTTGAATCAAGTGTGTGCACTTAAGACAACAGCAGAGTCTATAGAAAGTTAAAGAAATATGTTTTGATTAAATGTTCTTTAACTTTCTGTAGTTCTAGAAATTTTCCATCACATTCCCAAAAGCACAAGATCCAATTTAAGGTCTCTCACTCCATCTTTGGTGCACACTTTTTTCCTTAGACTTAACACAGTATTGTACACTCTCCATACACTCCAAAATAATGGAATTTATGGTTTTGTTGCTATTGATTTTATCCATCCATACATTTAATATCAACTCACTGTATAGGAATGTTTCTTTGGGGCCATAATATTAAAACAAAGAGAAGAAGATGATGGCTTTCTTTCAAGGTGGTGTTTGTTGTTTAAACTGAAGTGTGGGCAACATCTTAAGCCACAGAATAAAGAGGAGGATAACTGAAGCATAACAATTTGGGAAGGAAAAACTCAACACATTAATCTTTTTCCTAGCTAGCATTCTCTTGTCTAAAGAATTCAAAAAGCTAGAAGGAATTTGAAAATATACAATATTGGTAGAAAAGGAGCTCTGAAGACATTCAGTCAAAATTCCTCATTGAGGAGAAGTGGACATGAAATCACCAGAGATTTTCCTAACATGCAGCTAAAATCCTTGGCAGTTAATATGGATGTGAGAAAAAACGGCCTTGTTTTGAAATGCATTCTTGTATCAACAAATATTTATTGAGAATTTATCAGTGTCAAGACATTGAGGGGCTGTGTGCAAAGATGAGACAGTAGGTTCAGATAATTAAATTTGTTCTGTCTGATTCATAGACACATTCTTTGACATCTACTTTTAACAAGGATAATAGGATGGTAAATGACTTAAAACATGATTACTTCATTGTCTTTTATATTTTATAAAGCAACACTCATCAGACTTCAACAACAAAAACAATAACAAAAACACAGTATACACTTAAAAATTGCTCCAGACACTTAGCAAAAATAATTCTTGGCATAGTTATTTTGTTTCTTTGGTGAAAGATTGGCCAAAGATTGGTTATTGACTCTTTATATTTCAACTCCAAAATGGTTATAGTTATTTAGAGACAAATTTGATTGCTGTTATGAGGTGTCCCCCCAAAGCTCACAGGTGAGTTAGGGCAAGAAGGTTCAGAAGAGAACAAATAGGGTTGTACGAGTCTTATCCTAATCAGTGATTTAATCCTCTGATAGGAATTAACTGAGTGGTAACTAAAATGACAGGGTGTGGTGGGAGGAGGTAGGAATTAGGGTATGGCTTTGGGTATCTATTTGTATCTGGTCAGTAGACTCTCTCTCTCTGCCTCCTGCTCAACATGTGATCTGTTTCCCACTAACACACTCTTCCACCATGATGTCCTGCCTCACCTGGAGGCCCGAGATGGAGCCAGCCTTTCAGAATACTCTGAAACTGTGAGTATTCAAATAAACTTTTCTTACTTTAAAATTATGCTAGTCAGATCCTTTAGTCACAGCAGTGAAATAACTGACTGAAAGAGTTGTATAATGTGAAAATGCTTTTTTTCATTCAATTCAGTCAACTGATACTAATCCAGTATCTACTACTTAGGCATGGACTTAGATGTTGGAATTCAACATGAACAGAACAAATATTTATCCTTGTTGGGGGCTTAAGTTTTAGTAGTTTTAAAACTTTTAAAAGACATAGTTTTGTAGTGTGTTATAAAATGATAATTGGCAAAGAATCAATGAATCAAGAGGGGGACGTATTAGGAATGGTTGGTGAGTAAGGGATCATTCTTCAACTTGATGGTCAGAGTTAGCCTTAAGGTCTTCCAGAGAAGGTTCGAAGAAGAGAGAATTAATGTGGAAGTTTTGAAAGTGATACTAGACAGTGTTATGTCTGAACATAGGAGGATACCGAGTCTGAGGAGTAGCAATAGAGGCTTATGAGGTTGGAGCAGGGTGATCAGGAGTGAGTGAGCAGCAAGGGCTAAGAGCATAGAGGGCTAAGAGCATGTCACAAAAAATCCTTGTGAAGGCTGTGACTTTACAATGAAATGTAGAGCCATTATGGGTCATAGGCAGAGTGGCAGGCTTTTGACTAACATTTCTACTTAAGTGCTGTTAGTCAAAATTGCATTTATCAGATTATTGAAAATAAAGCTTATAAAAATTCATTGTAAATGATGCATGGAGAAGAATTGAAATTTACATCCAGGGTAACATTACATTGCTCATTCAACAATAGATATTCATCAAAATACTCTATATGCTTTAGTAGGGATTTCAATTTAGAAAAGTTTGACAGTTAGTTTGAATGTTTTTCAAACACAGAAATACTCTAAGATTAGATATCCATATTTCTAAGTAGGTCTTATTTGTGTGAAGCTTGTTGATGTGTGTACAAGTGATATCTGAAAAAATCAGACAATGAGTTCATTGTTATTGTCAATTTTCCATAGGAATCTAGGAAGAAACTGCAAGAAATTTTCGTGTTGCTGATGGAAAGATGCTTTGAGAAACAGAGGTAAGGACAATGCTAAATTTTTCTTAAGGGAGCTATTTGCAAAGCTGTTTTTGTCATTTCTGCTGAACACTTGTTGCGGGAAAGTTATTCACACAAAGCCAAATCCTCACCAGAAGAGCAATCTGACAAAATGATTCTTTTCTGAGATGTTTACAAATTGTTTTCATTTTTAATTTTCTTTCAAACCAGTC
This sequence comes from Marmota monax, assembly GCF_021218885.2. Taxonomy (NCBI): domain Eukaryota; kingdom Metazoa; phylum Chordata; class Mammalia; order Rodentia; family Sciuridae; genus Marmota; species Marmota monax. Next base: position 455,037 of record NW_026693153.1, read on the forward strand.
TAAGATAACTGGCTATTGTTAACATGACCATATAATTCAGGAAAAGAAGGAAGCAAGTTCTGGGGAAGAAAATGCATGCGATGTTAGTACATCTTCACTCCAATATGCATTCCTTAAATGTGTGGCATTGTCACAGCATGGCTTGTATTAACCGACTTCCTCCTCATTGTCTTCAATACTTTCATTCCTTTTTATTTCCACTATATTCACACACTAGAGCAATTTATCCGAAAAGACCAGTTTTTTAAAAAGATTTTCTCTAAATAATTTTTTGTTGTCAATGGACCTTTATTTATTTACTTCTATTCAGTGCTGAGAATCAAACCCAGTGTCTCATACATGCTAGGCAAGACTCTACCCACCTTAGAAAAGACCAGTTTATATAACTCATTAGCCTCCTTCTTTGCCCCTAGAACTCTGGCTCAAAGACTTAATGTCTGAATTTAAGTTCTGGCTCAGACATGAGCTGTCTTGGAGATCTTAGGGAAAATTTTGTTTCTTTTTAGTGTTTATCTTCTTCTCTGTACAAGGGGACAATTACACTATCAGCATTTAAGAATATTTAAAGATGAAACAGTCCATGTTGGTCTCCTAGCACACAATCTATTACAAAATAAGTGCTGGGTAAATGTTAGATATTAGTGTTACCATCCATGTCACAAATCATAATATGCCTCACACCTACATTAATTTTTATAAAGCATCTCCTTGCTTTACAATCTCAAATGAGAGATTTTTCAAGAATTCATCAATTATTATAAAACAAAAATACTTTATCCTTAGACTTGTGTTTGGAGTCTTTATGGGATACAATGGCCCTACAGCTTAGAGTGACCTAGACTCCCAACTATTTTTCCACGAATATATCTCACAATTTTTTCCTTACGGTCTGCTTTAGCCAGATTGATCTGTTTGCTTTTCCTAAATTGAGTACCTAAAATGTACCTTATGTACTTTGCATAGTCTCCCTTCCTTTGACTCACACAATTACTCATACCTCAAATATTTTTTTTTCTGTTTTTCCCCTCTGCAAGCCTGAATCTCATTCATCTTTAAGAGTTGGTTCTAGATAATTTTCTTTGATGAAGCAGTGATTCCTCTTCTCTCTCTCTCTCTCTCTCTCTCTCTCTCTCTCTATATATATATATATATATATATATATATATAGCCTCTGTTGCCTTTCCATTCATTTGTTTTGTATTATGGTTGTTGCTATCTGACATTTTCTTTGTTGGTCATTAATCCCCAGATAATTTGACTTTTCCAAGAAATGAAGGATCATATTTCTCTGTTTACAGTATAGAACCTGTCAGAGAATCAGATCCAAGTTTTGATCAATGTATTGTTCCTAATATACAATGATCCATGTAGTGTGTACATTAAATTTAATCTTGGTGAAGTGAGAGTGAATTCTTGAAAGCATTGATGTGTCAGAATAAAAAGGAAGGGCACTAAATCATTCAGGCATTGTTAATGGAAGTTCTGGAAAAGGATGTTTTATGTGTTGTGTTATTAAAGAGATAGTAATCTTTTTTATGAATGATGGTTTATGTATTATTGCTGCAACTTTATTTGGAATCAGGCAGATTCTGATAGTCTAAACTGATCATGATCTTTAGGATAAATGTAGTTATTATAAACGTTACAAGCTTGTTCTCTGTGTGTGTCTGACAGAGAGAGAGAGAGAGAGAGAGAGAGAGAGAGAGAGAGAGAGAGATATCTAAAAGGTTCTTCCTTCATTAAGTTCCTGTGATAATAAAATACATATAAAACAACATACACTCCCTTTAATACTTGGTTGTTGGAAGAGTATTTTGAAATGAACCCTACATTGTCAAAGACATTTGGTAGAATGTCTCTAGGAATATATTTTAGAACACTTTTAAAAAGGATACAATCTTCAAAATAACTTCCAGAAGATTATGCATTAAGTATATTTCTTTCATTTTTTCAGAATATTTCAACAAGCTGCACTTCTTGTTTATACATGAGGTCCAAAATTTCCTAGTTTTAGGGTTTCTCATTTGTTAAGTTGCTTAATATAAATTAAAGAGCTAATAAATGTGAACCCTGGTTATAAAAGTTTCAGACAAAGTGACTAGTGTTGTTTATTCTAGATCTGGTTCCATTTGAAAAGATTTATTCTTTAATTTCTTAAAATAAACAGAAAAATAACTAATTGTGGAGGATGGATTTTTAAACATCTGAAGCCTATCCCAATTCTCTGCAATAGTCAGTAAAGGAAGGAAGGAAAACTAGTATGTTTTGTGGAATCAAATGTTTGTTCCATACCAACAAAAATAGGAATTAGGAAATATAGATATCCATTTTGTTACACAGCTCACATTTTCAGGGAATATTGCAAATGTAATGGCTTTCAACGTAAATCATTCAAATGTTTGGTAAATTGCTGTCCCACAGATGACATGTAGTTTATCTCATTTGGCATCAAGTAGTTTCGATTGCCTTTATAATGTTGTAAATTTAAGAAATAATTACATCCATTAATGTTTTACTACTAAGTTAGTATTCTGATGTCATTCAATTTCTAGTTTTATTTTTATTTAAAATTTTACAAACAAGTGATTGCTATTGTTATACTCCTTGAAAATTCAATTACATTATAGGCCATCAAACTATTTTTCCTAAAGTATTTTCTCTTTAGGCTGTGTCTTGTTTTTATAAAATTATCATTTATCTCGTGGTCAATTTTTCATTAATTTTAAACTCTTAAGTGTAATATATGGACTTTATTAAAAATATATATTTAGCTAATATAAAAAGTTAAATTATAAACAAGTAAATGCTTAGACACAGAAATTTCTCAGCAAGAATTTATACTACACAAACATTTACAGAGGCATGAAAAGTATGATCAAAATACTAACAAAATATGAAATATTATTTATAACTTCATGATGGTAAGTAATCCAAGAAATACTTTTGAAATAAATTATGATAATAACATCCATTAGAATATTATGTAAATATTTAGAAGAATAAGGAAAAATTGTCTATACTAATAAAATAATGTATAAATTTTAAAATAAGAAAGCATTGCAGAACTGGACTTTTTTTAAATTTAATACTTTTAAAAGTAATACACATATAGGCTAAGTAATATATACATTAATATATATTTTTGTATATAAAACATTCAAGAATGTCTTATATCAGTTCATAGCCTGTGTCAGAAAGAATCAGCCAAAAATGATTAATGAAAAATTTCTATTTTAATCAGTACATCCAAATGACTCTTGAGGATAGGAGTTAGGGAGCCTGAGCTTGGGGGTAGATGGTAATTTTTTTCTGTATTATTTGAATATTTCATTATAAGAATTGTTTTTGTAATTAAATAATACTAACAATTGAACTTACCATATTTCCCCTTTTTCTGGGTGTAAGAGAATTTGGATAGAAATGAAATACACATCTTTTTCTCAAAAAATGAAAAGGCAAAAATTAGACTCCAAGACTTTTATCCATTGTTGTAAGAATAAAAGGTGAATGAAGTAAGAATGAGAATTTGTTATATGCACCACTCAGAGGAAAGGTTATGGTTGGCACTTTTTGACATTTTCATAAGAGGACTGTAAAACTATACAATTTCATAAATTTAGAATGACATTTGAAAGTATATCCTCCTGTGTAATTGTGTGGCTTTGTTGTCCTGCTGACAGTTTTGATTGGCACTTAGTTATTGGTTGTGGAGACATAAAGGATGGTGATTTTTTTTTAAAGTAGCTGGGAATTCTGTCATTTTTCCTCTCAGAATGCCTGAGTAGAACATCAAGATCACAAACTATCTTTTTCTAACTTCATTGAGTAAATGAGGAGGTCTCTTTACTTTATAAAAGCAATTTATTAAAAGTAAGAATGTCACATTTCTATGAGTACAAATTAAAGGATACTTTGACCAAAATATTCACTTGCTCTTCTGACAGTTAGCATGTAGCAGCAAAATCCATTTTAATCACGCTTCTAGACTAGCGTTGTTCATTATAGACCTGGTTCCACTTGAAAAGATTTATTCTTTAATTTATTAAACAGAAAAATATGGAATGAGGAAATAGCATTTTATTCTAGATCTGGTTCCATTTGAAAAGAGTTATTCTTTAATTTCTTAAACAGAAAAACAACTAATTGTAAAGAGGACAATAGCATTCATGCCTATAATTTCAATGCCGAATATATTACCTTAATATTAAGCCAATATCATATAGAAAATAGGGAGATGTCATTACTTCCTGAATCAAAAATAAAAAATAAAAACTCCAGTGTGAATATAGAAAAGAATCAATTGCTTCTTAAGACTTGTACTTTAGCATATTAAGTTAATGATCCCTAAGATTCTGGAACATAAGCCAAGATACATTTGATACATTTTGGGGAAGCTCTGTAATGTGATTATTTAAAGAATTATATTGATAGCTATCATTTGTCTATCCCCAAATATAACATTATTTATGATTTTACAAGCCAAAAATTTATGTTTTGAGATCATCTCTGAAAGTTCTCCTGCCTCATTATTATTTACAGGTCTTTCTTTAACTTAGTTTTTTTTTCACTTCTCCTTTTGGTAAAGGAACTTCAGCAAATCATCTTTTTGATCACTGTCAATAACTTGCCTTTTTAAAAAATTTTTTATTTTTGGTGGTGTTGGGTATCAAACCCAGAGCCTTGTGCATGAGCGGCAAGTAGTCTACCAACTGAGCGATGTCCCCAATCCTATGTCTTGCCTTTTTTTGAATTTCAAAAGTTATAAAAAATATCTTGATTATAAATTTTGTGGTGTTTTGACAACCTGAAATTTGTACATTTCAAGTTTTCTGGTTGTTCACTTTCCTTTCATTGCTATTGTGTTAAGGAATTATGAATATGTTTGCTGATATTGCCAACTGGTGTGTCTAAATAATCACCAAGAGTATATTTTTTAGAAATCTCATATTTAAATATGAAATTTTGATTTTTTTCATCTTGCAAAAAAAATTTTGATTTTTTTCATCTTGCAAAAAAAAGTTTTTTCAAAAAAACTTTTTGAAAAGTTTTTTTGGTAAAATATAAAAATGATTGTGGTGATTTTTTTTTCTGTTAAGTTCAAATCAGACATTAGATATATGTGTTTTGTTAATCATTCTTTGGAAACTGAAAAAAACATAAGTTATATTCCACATAAAGTAATTGAATACATGTTTTAGACCAAAAATTTAAAAAAAAACAAATGAAATTGGAAAGAAAGACAAATTAATAAGTTTCTTTGTTTTTCTGGATACAGCTTTGAAATTCAGAATGATATCTGAAATTATAAATAATAAGTAACACAGGAAATATGTAACACATGAAAGTGATGGCAATTCTTAAAACTTTTTTTCTTACCTCCTTTATGCCAATATCCATGTTGAGAGTCTTCCTTGCATCATATTCCAGAAGTGAAACTTACATTAGTAAGTCTTAAATTGACTTTTTTTTGGGGAAATTTCTTTAAGATGTTGTGTTGTGCCAGAAAATGTTTTACTTTTGTAGAGAAAGAGCGTAATGAAGTTGTGGCATAGGAATAGTGCAATGGAAGGAATGCTGTCTTAAAAGAGGTTTGGATTCTGACACAGTTGTGGTATATAATTGGACCTAAGTTCAAACATGTTACTGCCCATATCACAGCCCTTATTTCCATGTTTCCAGCTCCCAAATGTTATATCTCCATAATACCAAGTCTCTCTTGATCAATACAATGATTAGTAAGTATATTGTCACATTGGCTCATATAGATTCTACAGGTGGTAAACTTAATTATACGTGTGGATTTATTATTATTATTATTGATTTTGATAAGTGCACAATTCATTAATGCATTAGCAAGTATTTAATGAGTAACTACTAAGCTCTAGACTCTGAACCATGTAGAGGATGTGTTGGGTGAAGCATATGTGGCCATCTAGCACTATTATTACTCACAATTATAATGAAGAGTAAAATTTCACATGCCACTTTGAAGTCAGAAAGATATATACTAATAAGTTACGATGCTAATTTTGAGTTAACATAGATCACTAAATTATATATATGTCCATACACTGATTTACAGCTCACAAAAAAGACTTTATTCATATTTAAACATTTCAATCTTTATAATAATCTTTGAGGGGTTACAAAAGACACATAAACTGCTCTGCTCCTGTGAAGTATGACATGAAAATTGGCAAATAATGAATGGGCTCAGGGCAGGAGACATTGGCAGCAGGGCCAAGCTGCAGCACAGGCAGTTCTGCCTCATGGGCCTGTGCCTGTGTTTGAAGTGTCTGTGGAGGGGGAATGCCAGGTGGAGTGTGCTTAGTCTCAGCAGGAGAAACACAAATGAAGCAAAGATCTACAGAGAACTGTGTGCTTTTTGAAAAGGTTTCCCTTTTTGGCAACTGAAAACTAGTAGAGATGGCAGGCCTCACCAGGGTTATCAAAAACCCACTTGGGCACAGCTTTCCCCATAGCTAGATGTGTGATTAAGATGAGGAGGTGCATCGAGAATCCATTGTAATATGGAGGTCAAACATCTGGCATCAGACTTGAGTAATGGCAGAGGACAAAAGTGAAGCTAGATCTTATACAGATGACCCAGATCCCCCTCTGGTGCTCCCCTTTTAACTTTACTCCGCCCCACCTCTATCCGCCATGTCATTCACATTTGCACTGTAGCCTCTCATACTGCTTTTAATTGTGGTTACATGGAGATTTGGAGAAGGAAAATAGCTGAACTTGGTTCATTAAAAATGTGGCTCAATATATTTGTTAGGCGAAAAGTTAACCTTGTAAATGTTACTGTTGCTTTTGAGAAAGAAGTAGCCTTCAAAGAGGCAATGGTGAAGCAAAACTCACTCTAAGTGTGTTCATCCACCTTAGGAGGAAAGAGAAGTGGCCCAACCTTAGAATATACAGATATTTATAAGCAGTAGTAAGTGGCTTGGTTGGATGCTTACCGGCTTAGAGAAAGAATGGAACATAGGTGATAGAGTCCCTGCTGGAGGTATGTATGTAGATCTAGGGAAGTGGAAACAAAATGTGTACATTTTTGTGTCACATACTGATAATACCAGAGCATACCACTATGGAGAAGGCACTAAACAACCAAGTAGATAAAACAACTTAGCTAACTGATGTCAGACAGCCTATGTCATTGGCCACTCCAGTATTTGCAGAAAAGACATAGAGGTAATAGCCATGGAAGAAAGGAGGGGACTATGAGGGGAACCCACAGAGGAGAAGATGGAGATAATGAATATTAATTACATTAATTATAACCCTAATGGGCTATAATTTTGTGGCATAGGCTTTATTCATACCACTAATCTTCTGTAGGTCTGACACAGTAGAAATCTATCATAACTTAAGTCTGGTGGCTCCAAGTAAGAACATACAGGAAGTAATTGATCTGAGCAGCTCAAGGCATATGCTAGGGTGGATGCTGTTATGTGTTGTCTGGAATGGAGGTATTTATCATTACAGTTTCTAAAAGTGCAACAGACTGAAAAACTCAGCTCTTTCTGTAAATGAGAAACTCTTGGTTCTTTTTATAAATGCCTTTGGCTGGGAAGAGGTTCCCAGACCAGGATCACATCCCCTTACAGTGAGTAGTTTACACTCAATAACTGGTCAATGCAACAGTGTAAAGGTCTATCATCCTGATCACAATGTAAAGCAACTGTGAGGGTGTTTTGGTGTTGGCTGAGGCCTCTGCTGAAACCATACACAGCTACGTTTCCTTCATTGTCCAACACTGCCTCTTTTCCTTCCCTCCATCCTTTCCTTCACTATACAAGTGTTGATGCCAAGGGTTCCCCTAATAAATTCCCTGCCTGATGATCTTCAATCATAAAATATTTTCACAGGGAATCCTCCCAGCAGCAGGTAATGCAACATTTATAGCCAAGTCATTTTAATTGATATCACCAAAGCCCCCCAAATCATTTGATTCAAATCTTAAAAGGAAATATAAGTTCCTAGGGACTGCTGTCTTGAATCTGCTATTCTGGTGAGTTTATTTTTCATTTTTTTTTCTTTTTCAGTAGAATGCACTGCGGCCAAACTACTTATTAATAGTGTTGCACCTGGAACCATTAGTTATGATTTAATGAATATAATCTCTGTTCATATTTAGTACAGTGAAAATGGAGAGGTCTTCTGGAGCCTGGGTTGCCTCCTTACAACTCCATTGATAGCTCCTAGTATACAGACTACACCAAGGTTTAAAGTCCCTCCAAATTGGGAAACTGGATAAGTGACATGCAGAGGTAGAGTCCCTCTGAATTCTTTTTTTTTTAATCAACTGCATGTGAACCTACAATTTTCTCAAAATAAAATGTTTAATTTTAAAGTTCTATAAAATAGGTTACCTGTCCCTCCTCCCCACTCCCCAATAGGATTATGTACATCTTTCAGGAAATGTTTTCTGTGCTGCTTCTTAGGATCCATTGTGGGTGAATTCAGACCAAAGACTTTATGGCCTTTATAAAACAATTTAGTTATTGGCCAGTTTTCCTTTGAGGAGAATCAGGAGTCTTTTCTGCAAGAAAACTAACTTTAGATAATCAATTGCTTTTGTCATGTTTCTAAAACCTTCGTATGCAAGCATGAAGAATGCGTTATAACATGTCCTTGAGAGAAATTATGAATGTTTTCATGTTCATCCATTTTTTTGTGCTTTATTTTATTTTCATTGGTTCCTTTTAGTTATACATGACCATAGAATCCATTTATATATAATTATTTATACAAGCATGGAATATTCTGCCCACTTCAGCATTCTCTATAATGGACTGTGGATAAGACCTGCTTTGAAATCATATACTGCTTTTGAAGGTAGTGCTATTTTAAAATATTCTATAGACTCTTCTTAGGCTTACTTGAGGCTATATTTGGAAAATAGGAAATATAATACCAAATGAAACTGAAAATTGATGAAAACAAACTTATGAAGAATATACTCACATAAAGTTCCAAAATATGGAGTAGTGATCAATCCTCAAGAGCCACCTAAATCTTGAAGTCCATGTTTGTGTCACATGGAGCCTATATTCTGATAGGAACCAAGCAGGGACCATCAGTGCCTTGGGGTTAGTGCAACCTTGTTGTGACCCTGAGCTGAGGTGAGCCTCTTCTTACTGAGGCAGGAAAGGGGTACAGAGGAAGACGTCAGAACAAACTGGTAGCAAGGCACACTTCCTAAGAGGACTTACTTTGAAGAATCATACATTGAACACCCCTTTCAGGCTCAGTACTGAGATTTATGGTTTGCATTTAAGATCTGGTTAAGCCAGTAGAGTTCCAGGTGCTGGGACAACTGACACTTATTTGGAGGCTGCTTTACTCTCTCCCTCCTAGTCACAGCGGAAAAGAGTCACCAGGTTACAAAGATTTTGCTCATGAATTTCTCCTTCTGAAAGGGTACTGACAACAAAGACCATTCTCCAGAATTTTCCACTTGTCTGTATCCATAAATGTGTAATGCACTCCTTTGTGGTTTTAATTAAATATTCTTTAATGAAAGGCCCAGACTTCTCCTTTCATGCTTTTCATTTTCTAAATTCTCCCAATGTGGATTTTCATTGTGAACAAGGCAAGGGAAACCTACCAGGGGAAATCATTCATTTATGAGAACCACTGAATTTTATTATGGTTATTAACTTAAATAGCAGGGATCCTTAAAAGGAGAACTAAACAGTTCAATAATTATGAATCCCTTTCTCTCACCATGCACAAAAGTTAATTCAAAATGGATCAAGGAGCTTGATATCAAATTAGAGACACAGCATCTGATAGAAGAAAAAGTTGGCTACGATCTACATACTGTGGGGTTGGGCTCCAAATTCCTCAATAGGACACCCATAGTTAATAACTAGAATCAACAAATTGTACTTACTCAAACTAAAACGTTTTTTTCTCAGCAAAAGAAACAATAAGAGAAGTAAATAGGGAGCCTACATCCTGGGAACAAATCTTTACTCCTCACACTTCAGATAGAGCCCTAATATCCAGAGTATACAAAGAACTCAAAAAATTAGACAATAAGATAACAACCCAATCAACAAATGGGCCAAGGACCTGAACAGACACTTCTCAGAGGAGGACATACAATCAATCAACAAGTACATGAAAAAATGCTCACCATCTCTAGCAGTCAGAGAAATGCAAATCAAAACCACCCTAAGATACCATCTCACTCCAGTAAGATTGGCAGCCATTATGAAGTCAAACAACAACAAGTGCTGGCGAGGATGTGGGGAAAAGGGTACACTTGTACATTGCTGGTGGAACTGCAAATTGGTGCAGCCAATTTGGAAAGCAGTATGGAGATTTCTTGGAAAGCTGGGAATGGAACCACCATTTGACCCAGCTATTCCCCTTCTTGGTCTATTCCCTAAAGACCTAAAAAGAGCATGCTACAGGGACACTGCTACATCGATGTTCATAGCAGCACAATTCACAATAGCAAGACTGTGGAACCAACCTAGATGCCCTTCAATAGACGAATGGATAAAAAAAATGTGGCATTTATACACAATGGAGTATTACTCTGCATTAAAAAATGACAAAATCATAGAATTTGCAGGGAAATGGATGGCATTAGAGCAGATTATGCTAAGTGAAGCTAGCCAATCCCTAAAAAACAAATGCCAAATGTCTTCTTTGATATAAGGAGAGTAACTAAGAACAGAGTAGGGACGAAGAGCATGAGAAGAAGATTAACATCAAACTGGGATGAGAGGTGGGAGGGAAAGGGAGAGAGAAGGGAAATTGCATGGAAATGGAAGGAGACCCTCAGGGTTATACAAAATTTCATACAAGAGGAAGTGAGGGGAAAGGGGAAAATAATAGAAGGGGGAGAAATGAATGACAGTAGAGGGGGTAGAGAGAGAAGTGGGGAGGGGAGGGGAGGGGAGGGGGGATAGTAGAGGATAGGAAAGGCAGCAGAATACAACAGACACTAGTTTGGCAATATGTAAATCAATGGATGTGTAACTGATGTGTTTCTGCAATTTGTATACGGGGTAAAAATGGGAGTTCATAACCCACTTGAATCAAAGTGTGAAATATGATATATCAAGAACTATGTAATGTTTTGAACAACCAACAATAAAAAAAATTAAAAAAAAATCTCAATGATATTCTTTGTGTTGCTTTTCTCACATTGACAAACTGTTGAGTCATGGTGACACATATATACCATTTCCAGTATAAGGCCTTGGATAGTTTATTTGATGCCATTTCTTCTTTTTACTTCTCTTCTAAAAATAATGTTATTTTCTCAAGCTGTTGGTCTGTGACATTACCAATTTCTTGAAATGGCAAGAACATGATCTTATAATCCAATATACTCAAAAGGTTGGGCAGAGCTTAATAGCCTGAGAAGACAGTATCAGTAAATTGTGTTCTGCCATTTGCACCAGTCATGCAGATTACAGTCTCTCAGATTAGTATTTACCTAAGAGACAGAAGAAAGGGATTATGAAGACATTTAATACATTTAACATCTCTTGATTATTAACTTTCTCTGTTTTAAGAAAGAATAGGTGGGAATGTGTGGCATGTGATAAGAGAGCTGAGCAATTTCCTGATTGCAGCAGGGTTCGTTTATCTAAGTATTTATTGACATCAAACAGAAATTTTGCTTATGATCAGGGTAAAAATGCAAAACAATTATTCTGTTTTTTATTTCATTGTTGAGATATATTTTATCCTATTTAAAGTAGAATAGAAAGAAAACATACAGAGAAGTGGGCAAAACTAAAGACTATATTTACTGTGGGCAAGGACTGATTATTTGCACTCCTTAAGCTATATAAAAGACTATGCAATAATTGTGGTCATCTGAGTCTGCCATATGTATACAATCACAATCTAATATAATCATGTGGATCCATTGCAATAAAATAATAATGAAGTATGTTTTGTGACTATTTTGGAAGTAAGATATGATTCTAAGGTGATAAGATACTGACATTTTGTAAGGAGTGGGAAAAGAGAAAAAAAATACTTGGTTCCAGCATCTCTAGCTCATGATCACTAGAATTCTGTTGTTAAAAATAATACTCACCTCCCAGTTGTATGACTGACTGACTCAAACTGAGCATTTGCAGAACTGTTAGCACTGTACCTACTTACCTTCAAGTCTTTATCATTGCATCAGAATACCTGGAAGCATGCCCTTTAAACTAGCCTGCCCATGGCTGGTTTTCTTTTATACTCACCACTGAGTACAGCCTAATGTGCCAGACAAACGTTTACCACCCTGCCTATTTTCCTAATATCTAGTATTTCATAAAACATAGATTTGTTGGTGGTCTAATAGATTGTTCAATATTTTGAGAGCTTATAGCCTTTGAAAGAATTCATGTGCAATAATTTTCAGACTTCCTTTTAGCACATGGCACTTAATTTCCCATGGAAAACGAAATGCGGATATCTTATCTTCTGACATTAGTTTAACTTATTTCTTGTAAAGTAACCAGGAGATAAACAACAATTAGATCTCTCATTGATTTTTTTTCTTGGTCTCAAATGTTAAAGTATATGATGGGTTCTAGCATCTGATTTCTTGTTTGGGGAGACTATTGAGAGATTTGAGTCACAGTGTTTGAGTTTGCTTTTGAGCTTTATTTTCAGGGCTAGGTGGCTAATTTTGGAAGAGAATCACCCTAATATTTGAAGCAAGGATATAAGCACTCTCCTTAGACACTGTAAATGAAACTTCAGCCTGGATTAGTGTGTCAAATTGCTAATGCCAAAGAGAATCCATTCATAGTGGTTTTAAGACTTCTTTGAAAAAGGTTTAAATTATGCTTCCATTTAAAAATCACCTTTTAAAGAATATATAATCAAATATATGATTTAAATATGTTGGACACTTGATATTTGTGTATGGTGTTTTCTCCTTGTCATTATAAGCACATCATGCAAACGTAATATCTTTATTTCAGGAAGAAATTTAATGCCTAGAGAATAGCTAGGATTTAAAAAAAAACATTAAGTGCAAGTAATTTGTAAGTGAATGAATAAGCTTTATCTTAAAGCTTCTTAATTAATATATAGAGACATAGAAATTGAATTTTTTGGTTACAAATAACAAATCTTTTCAACATTTGAAAATAAAAAAATCCTATTTACTTAGTAGTTTTGATTTATAAACACGAATCAAAATGAATACCTTCAAGATTGCTTTTTCCTGTGGAAAAGTTCCTATATGAGAACAGGTTCTGTTAATCTGCTTTTCTAACCAAGTGTGATTATAATAAGCTTTTTACCCAGGGACCAACTACCTGCCTCAGGTGGATGGACCATGAACAATTTAGATCACTGATTCATTATATTCAGGCAAAATGTATTCAGTTATTAGATCCATGATCTACACAGAACTTTTATTTAAAGAATCTAGGAATGCATGCTTCTCATTGAATATTTGCCACAGGTTCATAGGGTAAATGTTGTGAGGCCACTTCCTTCAAATAAAAGCTATTCACTAGATAGAGAAGTCACAGCTATTGTATTTCAAGGTATATGAGTATATTGTAAAGGAATGGGACTTCCAGTTCACATATCATGCCATTTCTTCACGTAGATGGCCTCAGGTAATCATATTTTTTAAAAATATTTATTTTAGGTGTAGATGGATACAACACAATGCCTTTATTTTTTACGTGGTGCTGAGGATGGAACCCGGGTCCCGCTCATGCTAGGCGAGCGCTCTACTGCTGAACCACAATCCCAGACCCAGGTAATCATATTTTTAAGAATATATGTAGTGCCAGGAGTACCTAGAAATAACAGATCATTTGCTTCTTTCTGCTCACATTTGCTAAGACTCTTATGAAGATTTTCCCTGGGCACATGAATCAGTTTAAGAATGATTGCTGCCAGTTGGTGGCTAGACATCAGACTGTCAGCCTACTCCACAGCATTGCCATCTGCTATTTGAATTCACAGTGTGTTGCTGCTATGCACCACCTCATTAAGAACGGGACCCTTGTGAGCTATAGACAGTAGCTTATTCAAGTGAACTGAAGCCAGCTCCTCACCAAGCCAAATTTGTAGAGGCTGCATGCATCTCATCTCATTTGGAAATTGCTCTGTGCTGATCAGGCAGTCTGATAGCTCATCATCTCTGATCATTTAGGTGTTAAGTCTTTCAAGCTAGCTTCTTGTTTCAATGCAACATCAAAATACAAATATGATTATTTCAAAGAGTTGAAAAAAATTCAATCCAGTTTTTTTATTTTTTGTAATAGAGTCACATTTTGAAATGCTTAGTTGCTATTGGCTTGCCAAGTACAAATATTTTTGTAAGTTAAGTAGTTAAGTGTATTATAATCCACTGAACGTTTTTGGATAGATCTCTCAGTTTTGAGGATTTTTTTTTTTTTTTTTTTTAGTTTTGTGGGATTCCTACTGCACAGTTTTTATTTCTTGGAAACAGATTTTCAAAGACTTTCATCATACTTTCCCTTTTCTTTTTCTACTACATTTTCAAAGGCAGCAGTGAAATGCAAAATATTTTTATTTGTTAGCAAAGAATGTCTTTTATCCAACTTTAGAGATTTAAACATTTTTTTCAGAAAAAACAGTTTGCACAGATCATATCATATTTAATTCTTCTCATCTACCTCAATAGGTAAGGTACCATGAGCACTGGAGAGTCACATCTCAAAATTGGGCTGGTTTCAAATTTCAAAGGAATTCATGGGCAAATTAACAAATTAATAACAAATTAATACAGTATTTTCTCTTTCTCTTAGTTTCCTGAAAATATTATAACAAAACCTATATACTGGGTAGATTATAAAAAACAGAAATTTATTTCTCATACTTTTGGAGCCTGAGAAATCTAGATCAAAATGCTGGCAAATTCTGTGTCTGTAAGCTCACTTAATGTTCATGAACAACTGTTTTTTTTCTATTGTGTTCTTCCATGGTGGAAGGGAATTTGTGTAGTTATTAAAAAACAAAAACAAAACACCTCAGGCAACTATACAAATCTCCAAAAGGGCTCACTTTCTAAGACTGTCACTATGGGGGCTCAGAATTTCTACATATGAATTTAGTGGGTGTGGGAACATAAACATTCAGACCGTAGTTCTCTTCTACCCAGGTTTGTACCTAAGCTCCAGCGAACGAGGTGATATCATGGCATCTGATTGTTGGTTGGCATCATTGGCATCAACTGAGTTGAACAGAGTGCTTTCTTGGAATTCACTAGTATTCCTCTACATGTTGGCATCCGATGCATTCTAGTACCCCTACAAAGGGTTCACACTGCATCTCTGCCAAGAGTCTCTTGGGTCTGTCAGCTGTTAGGATAATTTCTTTATGTTCTTAACTATATCAAGAAAACATTTTCTTGACCTTCCTCCCCCAACCACATGGTGATTAACAAGTCCCTGGGCACTCAGTGCATACATTTCTACCTCAGTATTCACCGCCAGAGTGTCAAAGCCACTTTTGCTAATCAGACAAGAGCCAGGGCATGAGTCTCTCCATTCTTAGATAATGCACATTTTCTCTGGGGTTTCTTTTACATTTTATTTTTCAATATTGAACTCCTTGTCAGGAACTTTAAACAGTAATCAACTTTCCTGTTTTTCTTTCCAATCAAAATTTACATTTTTCTAACTTAGTGCTAAGAGTTTTCTTTTCTTTTTTTCCTCCTCTGAGTGAGTTTGGAGGAGTAGGGCTTGGAGAAAATTCGCTAGACAAATATTCTTCTGACACTGAATTTGAATGCCATGATTTGGGTCTTTGAAACTAAAGAGCCAATAACTAACTTTTCTTTTGCATGTTTCTTTTGGTGGCTCTTTCGTGGCTTCTTTTTCCCAAGACATTCTGCTTACAATTTAGTTTGAGTGGGGGAGTGAGCTTGGGCAGGGGATAAGTACTGAAGGAACAAAGTGTTTGCCTGTAGAGAAAAATGCCCACTTTTATTTCTCTAGTTTATTCCATTAGTGTATTATTATATCATTGTACCAAGACTACATGGTGTCAATTTCCGTAGCTTTGTGATGGGTCATGATATCTGGAGTTAGTAAGCCTTATTGTACTTACTCAAGACTGGCTTGGCCGTTGTAGGTTTTTATTTCCATATACATTTTATATTGAGTTTATAAATATTCTTAAAAAAAAGTCTCCTGGTATTTTGATTGGGATTACATTGCCTCTGTCTGTAAATACAGAAGTAACTTCAAGAATATTGATCTTGAACTATTGAGTCTTCCATCCATTAACATTGTTTATACATCTATTTATTTAAATCTTCTTTAATGTCTCTAATATTTTTTGGTTTCCAGTGTAGAAAAAAAATGTAAATCTTACGATAGGTTTACTCTTAAGTATTTGCTGTTTTTGGCACTATTGCAAATATTATATATTTGAATTTGTTCAATTGATCCAATGTAAGGATGTGCAATAATATGATATTTTGACCTTGCTAAATTTATACAGTCATTCTTGTGGTTTGCAGAATATTTTGGAGTTTCTACATTCGTAATCATTCATAATAATTCCTGCTTTTTCTCTCATCTCACTTCTTTATTGCCCTGGTTAGGACATCAAGAAATGCTGAACGAAGGTGATGAGAATGAACATACTCATCTTAATCTCAATATGGGGTTGGCGGGAAGATTCTTTATTTTACCTTTTCTCTTGTGGTATTGTGAATGCACCCAAGAGTGCTTTACCATTGAGCCATACTCTCAGGCACTTTTATTTTGACACACAGTCTTGCTCAATTGTCCAGGCTAGCTTCAAACTTGATTCTCCTGCCTTAGCCTCCTATGTTGCTAGGATTATAGGCATGTTACTCTGCCTGGCTATCTGTAGGTTTTTAATAGGTTATTAACCTTATCAGGTTAGAAAGGTTCCCTTCTGTTTGTAGTTTGCTGATAATTTATATTGTTAATGATTGTTGACTTATTGGCTTTCTCTTCATCTACTGAGGTTATTATATGTTTTTCTTATTTATTCTGTGAATTAATTTTTTCAAATGTTAAACCAGCTTCCTGGTGTATTTGTCTCTTTACTGCACATTTCATTTGATAATGTTTTGTTTAGTATCTGAGCATCGAGATTTGTGATCTTTATTGGCCTCTGAGTAGAAAAAGAGTTAAGCAGCTAGCCTCTGATTAATTTCTCTCTGAGAGACATCTTGGGGAATGTTTCAGGAAAGAAAAAAGGCAGGCAATGTAGGTGAATCTTCTTGTACACATATTGATAACAGATTTCATGAAAATACTGTAATATTAATTCCTAGAAGGTAAAATTTTATCTATAAATTGTTTTCACAGGATATCCCTGATATAGGACTGATTATTGTGTAAGTTACATTAACACCTGGATATGAGAAAGAGAAACATCCTAACCTAACATGCTGTATATTACAGAAGGTCATGAGGCTCATATCATTACATCTTGGCCAAAAAGTTTATCTAATTGAAGAAAGAAGGACCTTGGTGTCCAGGACACTGTTCAAGACCTCTGTTTACTTTGCCTGTGCTCCATGACTTACGTATCTTAAGATGAGTGTAACCCTATAATGAATAAAATCCCTTATTCTTATGAGTTTTTGAGTCTGATTTGCCAATCCTTACATGTTAGTTCCATTTATAATTTTCTTTTTTTGCAATGTGTCTGTCAGATTTGGGTATCAAAGTTATGCTTATCTTCTATAATGAGCTGATAAGTGTTTATATTTTCCTATTAGGTTTAAAAACTAGTAAGCTGGGTATTTTTCCTTCTTAAATGCTGGAAGAGCTTTCCAGTGAATTCATATGTCTGGATAGCACTTTGTGGATTGCTATGTGCTCTTCCTCTTATGGAAGATGCCAGAAAGGCACCTTCTCAGCAAGGCAATATGTGGGTGTGTTCTCCTGAGATATCTCTATCTTCTTTCCTAGTGGTTAGGAAGGTGACTATGGTTAAACTCAGCATAAAGTTGGTAGAGAAGTGAATTTTAACATTTCTCTAACAAGAATTTATTTATGTAGAGGAACTTTATCAGGACACAGTATTTATCAACTCTGTGGCAGCCTTGAATGCCTCCCAAATTCACTGTCAAAACTCAATTGCCAATGTGATACTATTAAGAAGTGGTATGTTTAGAAGTTGATTAAGCCATGAGGTTGGAACCCTCATGAATGGGACTCATGACCATTCAAAGAAATATAAGGAACTAGCTAAGCCCCTTTGCCCTTCTAACCCCTCTGCCATGTGAGGATATAATGTTTGCCCCTCTAAACACTGGTACTTTGACCTTGGATTTCTATCCTCCTGAAATTAGAGAAATCAATTTCTGTTGTATATCAATTACTTAGTCTCAGATACTTTGTTGTAGCCCCACCAGTGGATTAAGATAGCATCCTAGCAAGAACCCCAGGGAATAGGGCAAATCCACTGTTACAGCAGGTCTTGGAAGCCTAAAAATAGAGATGGTCAACACTGATTTGGTAAAGGGCAGGAGAAGGAATAAAGAGGCTGAATACATAAATATTTTATTTTATATGGATTAGTATTGTGAAAATTTTTGTCTATATTTTTTCATTATTTTCTAAATTACCATAGTGGACATATATTACATTTCTTACTAGGGGAAAAAAGCTATTAAAATAAGTAGTCTGAAATTTCCTGAATTAGTTTTCCACTAAACAAACTTATTAAAAAATGTAGGGACTTTGGCTTTTGCTCCCTACATTTTTTAATAAATGAGCAAAGAGAGGTGTGGCTGTTGGTGTGTGTGTGTGTGTGTATTTTCCTGGTGGCCTTGATGAATACCAGAAACTCACCATATACCACTAGGAGAAAAGGCAGAGAGCAAAGGATACCAGTGATGATGAACCAAGGATAGGGGTGATGCTCAAGCACACAGGGAGGAGGTGGGGCTTAGTCCTTGCAGAACCTGGGTCCTTAAGACAAGTAGATGAGGATACTCACTGAGTTCTCAGCCTCTGAGCCAGGCAGTGCATGACTAGCCTCTGATCACTGTCATTTTCATGATTTATGAGGCCAGACTCTAAGAATTTTTTTTTTCTTCTTATTTTTACAAGCTTGTTTAAACTGACAAAGACGAATATGCGACAGAGGCAGCTTCTGGTCTCCAAATCCTAAAATATTTGCTATTTGGCTAGTTACAGAAGAAGTCGGCCAACCCCCTAATTAGAAAGTCTATGCAGAAAATTTTCTTAAAGAACTTAAAATTCTTATCTGGGAATGGGCTTGCTGGCCAGGAGCCGGGTGTGGAACAAGTGTGCCAGGCTGCACTTGTACCGCGCGGTGTAGTACTGCCCAGGCTCGGCCGACTCCGGAACTTAGAATCCACTTCAGAGAGTGTCAAACTGCACCTCTGAGGAGTCCAGCCTGGAAGTGGGGATGGCCTGGCCCTTCCTGGTTGGTCCAAAAGGATAAGAATGCTCACCGCGGCCCTCCAAGGATCACAAGTGAGGGTTCCAAGCTTCCTACCAGGAAGGCATCATTGTCATTCCTGGAGAAGCCAGTGGAGCCTCCACCAGGATTTCTTTTCCACTCTGGGTGGTGGTCACTAGCAGGTTCCAAGGGGTGTGCAGGACAGTAGCTAACTTGGGGTGAAGCACCACGCAGGTTGGGCGGTCCTCTCAGAGCTTACACATTGCCGCCCCTGCTCCGCCCCGCGCAGGCTCCACCCCTCCCAGCCCCGCCCCCGCGCAGGCTCCGCCCCCACGCTGGTAGTCCGCTGCCTTTCGCGCGGGTGGGAAAAGCGCGCGCCACTCCCTGGGCGCCCGAGGGCGGAAGGCCGTTTGCAGGATTTGGAGAGTTGTGAGCTTTGTAACCCTTCACCCTTGAGTCCTGCCCATGTATGAGCTATACAAAAGACAGTTACGTGTGATTCAGCCTAATAGCTCAGTGTGTATCCCCTAAGAATAAGGGGTTTCCTACCTCAGGGTTTCTCAACCACCGGGCTGTTGACGTTTTGGGCAAGAAGGTTTTTAGAGCGTGCGGAGGGGTCATGTCGTGTAGTAAATAAACAATTAATGTCTAGCGGCATCCTTAGGCTATACCTACTAAATGCTACCAGCATCCCCTCCTTCCCCAATTCTGACAATCCAAAACGTCCCCACACACTGCCACGTACCTGTGTGGTGGCGAGGGGAGCAAAATCGCCAATATCGACATAAGCCATATAACATCGGATTCATGGTACAAGGATCATCATTAGGAAATGTGACAGTGCTACATTACTGTAATCAGGATAGAGTTCGTATATTTTGACTTCCTCAATTGTCTCCAAAATATCTTTGTTTATGGTTGGTAAAAGAGAAGCCTGAGGTTAAGTAAACTGAGACACATATTACATGTAGTTGTGAAATCTCTTTAGATTCCTTGATTTAGAGAAGTTCCCCAGTCTTTTTTTGTTTGTTTGTTTTTTGTTTTTCCTGGAATTGACATTTTTAAAAAAATCTAAGCCGGTCTGCCTATTCGTCCAGAATATCCTTCACTTTGGACATGTCAGATTTGTTCCTCATTATCAAATTGACAATGATTATATATCACATATATATTTATATATATGTATACACACATATGCATTTTGGTGGTAAGAATACCTAGATAATTTTATATCCAATTTTATCTGTTTTCCCAGGACTATTTTCTATTTTAAATGACTGCTTTACATTTTTTTAAAAGTACTCCCCTAGTGTTTTACGAAATTATTTTTTATTATATGTATGTAAATTTTACATTGTATTTGGGTCTACATATTTTTTGTTATTTTCATTGATTATTCTACACGTTTGTTAAATTTAAGCTGTTTTGATTGTAGAAACTATAATAGTTTTCAGTATCAGGTGAGGCTGGTCCTGACTCATTGCTTCTTTGTGTGTGTGCATGTATGTTTGTGGGTGTTTTTTATTATTGCTTATTTTTTCGGATTACAGAATCTAGCTATATAAAAATACTTTAAATTTTGCATCAATTTATGATATTGCATTTTCTTATTGAAGAAGAGTATTTATCTTAACTTTTACTCAAGTCCCAATTTTGTGTCTTTCAGGAAAGCTAAAGTTTTTCTCCAATAAATTTTTCACATTGTTAAATTTATTACTGATATTTCTCTCCTGTTGTTAGTGTAAATTGAATCATCTCCTTTATTTTCCCTTGTAGTTATTCATTGCCTAAAAAAATTGAGCATATGGATTTTTACATGTAATTTTATATCTTGCTGCTATATTTAATCTCCTATGGATTCTAGGAGTTTTCTGTTGATTCGCTTTGCATATCTATTTACACTTTTATATGATTGCAGTGATTACTCGCTTTGAATTTCAAATTCCTCATCTTTGGTTCTTGTGTTTATTTGATACACCCTCTAGTGTCCTAATGGTGTCCTTTCGACATGTCTTTTACTTGTGCAGTATTGTACAATTTAAAATACGTTTATTTGCTCCAGACCTAGAATCAACTGTTTCTCAAGAAGCATTGACTTCAACTTCATGACAATGATAATTGAAGACTACACTGTGTGCACTTAAAGATGCTCATGGCTAAATGGCTTGTGGTTACTTCTCAGCCTTTTCAATACAAGATCTAGAAACTGCAGTTTTAAAAAGAAAAAGCAAGAATTTGTTATACTATTTAAGTTTTAATAAAATACTATAGGATTTTTTACTTTTTTTGATTTTGTGTTTCACTCTTATGCTGAAAAGCACAGTTCCTAATGATTCTAACATGCTTATTTACTTTTCCCCATGTCAACTACTAGTAAAAATTCGAAGTGTAATTTAATCAAACTAGGTTTGTTTCATGTTGTTTTCAAATCTAAGTTTGCTTCATTAAAAGGAAGTTAAATCCAAAGTGGGGGGAAAAAAGCAAGTGGAATATCTAATTCATGTATTTAATCCTCTAATTTTTATTGCTATAAACACATATTTGAATTTTGTTTTACATATCTTTAGCTGTATTTTATAGACACCAATGCTACATTTTAATTTTTTTCTAGATGTTCTCAACATCAGTTGATATTTTCATTTGATTCAAGCTCCATTTAATAGAAAATTTCAAAATTTCAAGGTGAGAAGTCTTTCTCATGTTTTGATTGTTATGAATTCCTAGTTTTATCATAATAGTTGTGTGTGTGTGTGTATGTGTGTGTGTGTGTGTGTGTTTGTTTTTCTGGGGACTGAATTTAGGGCCTTGTGCATGCTAGCAAGCATTCTACCTATAAGCCATATCCCTAGCCCCATCATACTATTAATAGAAAATATGATTTGTATTTTTATGTAATTTATTGAAGTAGTCATATCTAAATTATGGAACCACTTTTCATAATTTTTGTCATCGATTAAGTATGTTATTTGCATATTTCAGTTTTTCTTTGAATATCTTTTATTTTTTGCTGAGGAGAATGCTGTTATTTTCTGAATACTTTTTCCTATGTCTTTTGATTTCATTGTGAATTGTAGAATTATAAGATTTGTGCATGTGTGCTGGTAATGGATTTTGATCTCCATTCTTCTTTTTTGGATTTCAAAAATCTTGATTTTTTTTCTTTTTTTAAATTTGCTTTTCTTGTTATGCCTTTGTCCATCTTTGCTTTTGTTCATGTCATTTCTTAATTTTTTTCTTTAAGTATGTCTTTGTCTTTAAATATAGCAGTTAAGTTTTAAGTTTTTCTTTGGGATTAACCCAGTTTTTTTTTTTTTTTGCTTTAAGTAATGGGGTTAAGCTCTCTATTGACTATTATACTTGGACTGTTATCTCATTAATTATATTAACATGTAATATATGGCATATTAGATGGCGATAAGTGCTATTGAGGAAAACAAAGAAAGGAAGGGATAGGAAATGTTAAAGGGAATATTCCATTTTAAATAGGTGATCAGGGGAGGTCTCTCTGAAAACATGATTCATTTGGATGATTGAGGTCAGATTGTTCTTGAGGAGAGAACAACTTGGGGGAAAAGCAGGGCACAAGAATGTCTGGTGTGATGTCAAGAACAGCAAGGGAGCTGGTTCCTGTGACTATCTCTCTTTGGGGGCTTATGGATATTGTATTCTGGGATGCACTCAAACGATGCAGCATAGTGGTTTCATATTTGCTGACTTTGAAAGTTGAATTACTAAACACCTTTCCAAACCCATACCATTGCACTGATCTGTGAACATATTCTTCAAATTTTTGATGTTTCAGTTTGTACTTTGTATTCTACCTCCAAACACATCCGATACAGATCACCATTTAGCTTTGGGCTATTTATCTGAAGTTACGAGTTTATAGGGAAAATTTCTTTGCAACACAAGAATCAATGAAATGTATCTTGACTAACAAATGTTCCGAATGCAAAATAACATTTTTCTCAGAAGCTCAATTAAAAGCCAGAAAATGAAGGATTTTTTTTTTCTTTTCTGGTAATTATTTGGAAAAGTCATATATTCAGCTTAAAATCTTTTTCCTTTTTTTTAACTTTTTTTTTATTAAAAGAAAGCTAAGTTTTTATAGAAAACAGAATGAAATGAGTGTATGTGCGAGTGAGGGAGGGATAAAGATGAATTTAATCTGTAATTCAGCAAAACAGTGTCCAGGATGGGAAGAGAGAAGGAACAAACTTTATTATCTATATGCAGGATCACTTCTGCCTTGTCTTCTGCTTCATTTAAGAGCATTTTGTCTTTCATTTTCCCCTTGATTCTTTTTCTTGAGCAGGCTGTCACAGTGAAATATTGTCTACCCAAGGCACAACTCCTATAGAAAACTGAACTGAGCATTATAAAATAGGACACAAAACAAAAGACTTCATCTGAGAGCTGAGATCATCTTGCTGGCAGGTACACACAGACCAGGTTCAGCAATTCAACAGTGTTTCTCAGAACCAGGGGGGTTCTGCAATTCTTGGTGCGCTATTGTCTCCTGCTTTCATAAGTGCACATTTTAGCGCAATGTGAGCATGCTTTCATGCTCACATTGAACGTTGGATAAGTAGTTTAAACAGAATAATTTAAGGAATTCATTTTTAAAATTCTAAATATCAAATAAATTCCAAAGCAGCTTGTTCTTCTCCCTGATAGGGTGAAAAGGAATGTGATTCAGATTTTGTTTAAAGATTCTAGTTTCCTTTTTAAGTTTGTGAGGCTAGCAGAGTCTAAGGCAGTTGGACTCAGAGTATCTCAGAGATAAATTGACAAATACAGAGCAGGGAGTAGAGAAAATAGAGGGCAAAATGTGCAAAAAGATGAGAAAAGGAATGGAAATTTCTCAGAACAATTTTGATATAGATTAGAGCTTTTGAAGTGTAGTGGAGACACAAAATCTATGGAGCTGATTTCCTGGTCCACTCTGCAGTGTTCGAAGAGGTCAGAGGCTTTGTCCTAGATGGAAGTCTACTGTGTGCAAATACGTGTTTTGAGCATAGGGGTTACATGTTAAGTGCTTCCAGTTTCAGAACTCTGTTACCCATGGACTGCTAGCTAGTTCTTGCATGCCCCAGTTTCCAGTGGAATTAAGGAATAAGGTTCAGAGGATCTGTAAATGCTATTTAGAAGCTGGGATCTTGCTTCAGCAATTGTTTTGTGCTCAGACTCTTTGTCTGTGAGGAACACAATTAGAGAACCATCTTTTAATATTCAAAAAATTAAATACAATCCTGCTATGGTAAACCTAGACATGCAGCCTTAACTGCTGCTGAAAAGTTTAGTTTTTTTTTTTTTTTTTTTTTTTAATTTTTTATTGTGGGTTGTTCAAAACATTACAAATTTCTTGACATATCATATTCCACACTTTGATTCTAGTGGGTTATGAACTCCCACCTTCACCCCATACACAGGTTTAGTTTTTGACATACATACCACTAAGAGTGTCACTTCTAAAGTGTCTGAAGTCCCTATTTTAAAGGCACAAATTAGTTTCATAAGCAAATCACATGCATATTTAATTTCAATAGAGAAAAGGAAGAATTTGGAATTTTGCATATTCTTGAGGGCAGTGAGAAATTTTATTAATAAAATGCTATAAGAACACAAAATTCTGCCCTTTAATTACCTGAGGAAGTTGCTAATAGTTTTCTTATGTTGCCAATCTATGTTGATTTTTTACATTTCTGTCTGTTCCATTCCTTATCAGATCTCTGTAGATATGCCTATTGAAAATAAGTTGGAAACTCACATGTTTTTCCTTCAATTTCAGAGAACAGATGATTATGAGGCCTGTTTTTCAAAAGGAAGCTTAAATTTAGTTATTCTTTTAGAGTGAAGAATGAACTTACCATTGTCTTTTCACATAAAATTCATAGCTTATTGGAATCTGTTTTTGCCTTTTTAATTGTTGCAACCCAGGTTGCTCCTATTTAATTGTCTTAGTTAAATTATATACTGATATCAAACAAAATACCAACACCAATTTCTAACAAAACTGTAACTAAAAATGATTCCAAAATTTCATTGAGTCCCTGAGAAGTGACTCTGTAAGTGTACTATGGGATGTACTATAGAGGAATTATTTTCTGTTAGGTGGTAGTGGTGGGAGTTAGGATAGTGGAAGCTCACAGGGTTGAAGAAACATGTTGACAATAGCAATATATAGTTTTAAGGCCTGTTTTAATACTCATGTTTTGTGATTCTCTTGAATATAAGACATAGCCTAAAGTATATTTTTAAAAAGTGAAAATGTTCTAGTTTTGTATGTGAGGTGGCTTACTGTCTAATATGATTACCAAGAGGCATGCTGTCAAGGCTTCATTGTGTAGGGTGCTAAGTCAGGTGCTGATTAGAATCAGCACCAACTGTATCCTCATCTTGAAAATGTTTATAATAGAATGTGAGAAGAATAATAAAAAAGTCCAAAACAGAATTGAAAGCAAAGGTAAGATGTTTAAAATTTTAGTTCTATTTTAGTAAAATGTCTTTTAGGATCCTTGATTAGTACAGGGCAGAGGGGTTAAAACTGTTAAAAAAATAAACATTTGTCTCAAATTATCTAGCTTAAAAACTAGAATTTATTAAGTGTAGCTCCCCTGCTTGGATAGAGCAAAGAAGGAGTGGTTTCTCCACCTTCCACCCCCATTTCTAGTTTAAGCCCAGATCTTCTCTGTCTGGGCTTTTTCTGATTAAAAAAATGATGGTAATCATTAGATTGCTTCATAACTTATCACCTGTGCAAAGTCAGGTGGATAGGTAGTTGAAATGTCCATGCAACTGAAAAAACAAAACAAAGTAACAACAGAAAAACCAAATGTGCTTCCATGATGCTGAAAAACATCATGAAATTGCTCTAATGTATACAACAAATAATTTGCTTGTCTTAATCTGATCTGCGGGAGGTTTATATGGAAATGTCATCTTCCCTCAATTCAAATTGCCTTAGGTTTCTGGGTATTTAAAAATATTTTGTATACTTTAAAATTCTTTTATAATTGATGTGGCTGTTTGCTTATAGTCCAAGTCTAATTTGTAAGCTGGAAAGTTCATTTATTTTTTCATTGAACATCTGTTACATATTTACTGTGAGTCAGGTATGATGGTAGCAATTGGTTTTTCAGTTAATTTCAAAGCTTATTTATATCATTGTGAGTTCTATTTGCCTTAATTCCAAGAAATACAGTGTGCAAAACAGATCATGTCTCCATCAAATGGGCCTTTCACAATTTACGTAAATCTCTAGTGTAGAACTTTTTTTTTAACATTAATTTTTCTGGAATGAGAGCAGAGCAGGGTCTGGATTTGGTCTTCACTGTGTCCTCAGCATCTAATACAAAACCTGCAACACACTAAGATCCAAAAAGGATGGACTGGATAAACAGAGCAACACATGCACAGGGTTGCTCTTTCAGAGATGTCTTTGTTAGGTGCTAACACCATTTCACACTGTAGGATATCTTCTAGAATAAGGCAAAACCTTTATTTTAAAACTCTGTTGTATCTTTCACCCAGAATTAGACTGAATATTTATCTGAAGCTCCTTAATATGACGATGAAATATGATTCAAGTCATATTTTATAATAATTTTGTAATAATCTTCAGTTTAGAAGAGTGTTTGCTTGAACAACTACTTTATACTAACTTGAGAATATTTTCCAGTTTGCTTGGTAGGTAAAATAATAAGGCTTTGGAGAAACAGTTTGTGTTGGAGAAATGGTGACAGTTGTTCTCTGAGAAATTCTTCATACCATTCAGCATTTAGTTGCTTTTTGTGTATTCAATGGGTTTACATCCACATAAACATTTTCTATTTGTGTATTGAGTATTAAACAGTGCTGAAAGGAGATAGTATTCATGTGTTGCCAAAAGTTTATGCAATTCATGTGAAATTTCTGATCATTTTCATTTAGAGTAGAAGTAATGGTACTGTAGCAAAATGTCTGGCTTCATACTTATTGCACAAAGTCCTCTACTGTTGAGTACACTGTGCACTGCAAAAAAGATACCCATCTAAAGTGCATACTGTTTATATCAAGTATTACATATTTGAATATTCTTTGAGACAATTTTATGGGCAGTGAAATTTTTCATTTTACTAAACTCAGCATATTATGATATATTTTATATGGCAAAGGGAAGCAAAGTATCTTGAAGAAGAGGTACCTTGTTTTTTTAAATTTGCCAAAGGCTTGATATGAGTTAGTGGTGGCCTGAACTTTGGTAAATTAAATAATTCCTTTTTTTATTAGTCAGTTTTGTGTAATGCAATAAAATATCTGAGGCAGGTAACGTAAAAAGAGAAAAAGTTTCTTCACTTTACAGTTTTTGAGGTTCAAAATCTGTGTTTGTGTGATCCCACTATTTTGCCTTCTGGTTAGGGGAGTAGAATATCATGTGGAAAACTTATGTTAAATATCACGTGGAAAAACTTCCAGTTAAATATCACTGTATTCCTCTGCTGTTACTCAGGCCACTTCACCCTCTTGCTCACTGCACTGAATTCCTCCCAGGTCATCTGCTTACTTCTACAGGTTTGGTTCCTACATTGATACTCAGGGCTCCAGGTATAGAGTGACTATTACAGGGTGATTGCTTCCTGCTTCCTTCATACTGTGGCATGATTATATTCATAACTCTCTAATATGTATTACAAGATGTCTTATCCCTGCTGTTATTTAACAAAATTATATTTATTTTGCACAGGTTGCCATATAAGATTTTTTTTTTGAAAAGTGTAGATGAACTCTCTGACTCCTTGAGGAGTTTATCATACACTGTTTCCAAAAATAAAAATGTGAACAATAGTGAGGGCAACCTTACTAGAGCTCTAGGTTATTTAATTACCATTTAGGAGAAATTTTTGGTTCAGTTAATTAAAGTGACTATAATGCATACAGTGTTGGACAGCTAAGAGATGGGTAGCCAAGGAGGATCTTATATAGCTTCGTTTCTATGATCTGTTTCTATGAATAACTGACTCACTATTTTTTTCCCGTTTGATTAACAAAGGGCATGACACTAAGCACTTGCTAAAAATCCTTGATATCTGTTTACCTACCTTTTTTTTTTCCTTAACAAATGCATGAAACTCTTTGTACCAGGTGTACTCTGAATCAGCCTTTGGAACAAGAAGCTCTGCCTAGTACAATACTAGAAGATGCCAGTTATAACCCAGCCACAATTTATAGGTATATACACTGCTTTGCTTTGCTTTGTGTCTTACATCAGAATAAAATAACAAAGACAGGTGAAGTAATTAATTAGAAGATGAAGGCAGGGAAAAGGTTTCTGGGTAAAGAGTAAATGTTTGGTAGCAGCAGGAGAGGGAGGTAGAATTGGATAAATGTTATATCATAATGAGAGCAATGGCCAGCGTCTCATTGGGGGGTTCTTCTTCCTGCTGAGGAGGATGTAAGCCAACTGAAAACTTAAAGTCTCAAAGAATTGGTAAAGAACAAAACACAAATAGAAATATATGTACAAAAAGTAGAGCTCCTGATAGATCTAGTCCACATGGACACTGGAACAAAGGAAAGATGGCTCCAGTGGTTTATTTAAGGGTGTACATCAAAGTCAGAGATAAAGTTTCAAGGGAGGAGTCTTGCTTTGTGATATCTTATAGTGAGCAGGTTGATTGGCATCTTGGCAGGTCACACCCATCTCAGGTGCTGTGTGGGACATGGCAGAGCAGAATAGAAACTCACACTGTCCCTGGGCAGTTGACCAGAGAACATGTCCACTGGTCATTCCCAGACACCAGATATTTCTATCCACTAGGCTTTCATGAGTGGTGACCTACACACACATTCATGTTTAGCTCATGACATCATATTATTAATTCCTTAGAGCTGCTGTAACTAATAACCTTGAACTTTGTGGCTTAGAACAATAGAAATTTGTTCTCTTGTAGTCAGAAGGCTGGAAGTCCAATATCAAGGTGTTGCCAGGGCAGTGCATCCTCTAAAAGCCGGAAGGAGGACTCCTTCCTCATCTCTTGCTGGCGCTAGTGGCTGGTGGCAATCTCTTGTTTTTTTTTTTGTCAAACATACATATTCATTCCAATCTCTGCCTTTGTTTTCAAACACCTTCTTTCCTGTGTATCTCTGTGTCCACACCTTTTATTTATGAAGACATCACTCATTGGATTAGGTCCTGACCTACTCCAGTATGACCTCACTTTAACTTCTTTTCAGGAGCATGCTTTGTCCTATTTTATCACAGAATTCAAAGGAACTTAGTATGTGTGCAAGAAAGCAGCTTTCTACAGGTAACACTAACTTGTCCTAATTCCCAGGATGCATGAGATAAAGTCAGTGTCCTTTAAGATAATTGATGTCTGCACACTTCAGCTCAGACCCACTGTCATTGTTCTGGGGAATAGAAAGAGATATTTCAGGGACATGGTGTTTTCTGTTATCATTTTCTCCAAGGATGACATGGGTGGTTGGCAAACAAGTCATCAACTGTAGTAGTGAACTGGTTGCATATTCTAATCTTAAATTCTGAAATCTGAAATATTCACATATCCAGAGTTTCTGAGCACTGACATGATACCACAAGTGGGAAATTCTACATCTGACCCCATGTGATGGGTCATAGTTAAAAGAAGACATGTGAAAAATATTGTGTAAAAATTTTCAGGATATGTGTATAAAATATATGTAAAACACACAAAAAAGTTTG
This sequence comes from Marmota monax, assembly GCF_021218885.2. NCBI lineage: Eukaryota > Metazoa > Chordata > Mammalia > Rodentia > Sciuridae > Marmota > Marmota monax. Next base: position 485,131 of record NW_026693153.1, read on the forward strand.
TGTTTTAACTTGGATTCTGTCCTTATTATATTCATTATATTTTTGCAAATGTTCCAAAGTCTGTGAAATCGAAATCTGAAACACTTCTGGCCCTAAGCATTTTGGATAAGGAATACTCAATCTGTATAATGGAATTATATAGAAAGTTAAGGTCCTATGGTACTGAAACAAGGTGAGTGTGAATCGGCCTGGGGGGAGGAATTGGGGAGTACTTCTCTGGGAATGTAGTGCTTAACTATGTTCTCAAGCCAAGAACAGATATAGAAAGAAGTTTGCAGCTGCCTGAGCAAAGATGACAGAGAAACACGCAATAATAAACATGTTTACAGATCAGTATTTACTGTTCAGTATTACTGTTATGAAGGCTTCATCTTGAGGAGATAAAGAATAAATGTTTCTATTTCCTTTCCTCTAAAATGGAGATAATTTTATCCCCTTTATAGATTATTATAAACACTAATCAGCTGGAAGATTCCAGACACAAAGTCATGATAAGGAGATGGAAACATTAATTGTCTTGATTTGATCAGTGCACATTGCATACTTGTTTTGAAATATCACACTGTACCTCATAAATATATGTGGAATTATTCCATGTTAATAAAAAAGTTTAAAAATTACTTAAGTAAATGGCAAAGCCAACTACTATAATTTGATTATTACACATTGTATTTATTTATCACATCATGTCCTGTAAATATGTACAATTAAAATAGTAAGAATTAATAAAATAAAAATTTAAAAAGTGCCAGTATATATAGAGTACCTAGCACATACATAGGTGCTCAACAGTGTGAGTTACTTTATTTCCCTACCAACTACCCTTTCTTCTTCCTTTCTTCTAATTTTCCAAAGTAGAAAACTCCTATGGTGACTAAGTTATCATTTTGGAAATGTTGACATGTTGAGGAATATGGATGGAGGAAGTATGTACTTTTTCTGACATGTATTATGGCTGTGTTAGCTTTTGGTAGCTGTGACAAAATACCCAAGAGAAGTAATTAAAAGGAAGAAATGTTTATTTTGGTTCATGGTTTCAGAGGTTTCAGTCTGTGGTTGCTTAGCCTCATTGTTTTGGGATTGCAGCAAGGCAGAACATCATGGTGGAAGTATGTGGTAGAGCAGAAGTTCTCACCTCATGACAGCAGAATATACAGATAAAGAGAAGAGAAAGAGAGGAAGTGGCAGGGTCCCAATAGTCCCTTCTGGGCACATCCCCAATGACCTAACTACCTTCCACTAGACCCCACCTCCTGAAGCTTCCATTACCTTCCATTAGAATCATGGGCTATCAACCAGGCCATTAGCATGTGGGCTTTGGGGGACATTTCAGAAGCATACCATAACAATAACATGTTGAATTGAGTGGAGACAGTCCTCAGCAGTACCAGAAGCAGCACTTCTTTGGACACTTCCCAGTTTTCTCTTTCATCAGAAATAGTATTCAAGGAAGGCACAGTTCCGGAAGGGCACAGTAGCTTCATCTGCCTGTTTGCTCTCCTGAGTTCCTTGTTGAACACTGGTCACATGCACTAAAGTGCCTGGAAAAACAAAACAAAAAAACAAAACTTTGATAGATAGTCTTGTGTCTCCAGTCTTTTCTTTTGCTACTTTAAGGTCTCTGGATTTGGATGTGCATTAGGGAGCAGATTTTAAGTGTGTATTATTTTTTTTCCTGAGGAGCAAGTCCATAGCTTCCATGACCCAGTAAATATCAAGTATCATTCCTTTTAGAGGGTTTAACCTACAATTTGGTATTTCTTTCAAGAAGCTTTGCCTCAAATACTGAATTGGTTAACTGGGAAGAGTTACCTAGTTTGGAGAGATTTTCTTCCTCCTATGGTTTGTTGTTAGTAAGAAACTACTATATATGTTGAAATGCAGTTTTCTCAGATGTTTGTCATTTTCAAATACCCTTGTCATGTTCAAATACCTTCAATTTTGTAATTTGCTTAATACTTTTTTTGAAAATTCTCCAACCTTTTAAATGTGTTCATAAATTTAGCCTCATCTTAATAATAGTTATGAACTCATAGGCATGATGTGGTAGATTTAATACTATTATATATATATGTGTTTGTGTGTATATACATCTATACTTTTTATAAGCAAACCTAAAAATTTTTTTTATTCATCATAATAGAGAAGTTGGGAATCACAGACAAGTCATTTGTTTATGTATTCTCTTTGGCTGTTTTCAAATCACGATAACACAGTTGTTAAGACAGAGACAATATTGTTTGCAAAGACTACCATAGTTAGGATTTGGCTATTCTTTTTAAGAAAATTTTTGCCAAACACTGACCTGAAATTATCTCCATGCCATCAACACACACATGAACACTCTATGAACATTGCTCTACTGAATTTTTCAAGAGACAGTGCACATTAAATCCTGAAAACATTTCTCCAGAACGAGAAAATACCCTTTTATTCCATAATTGAAATATCTAACTATAAATAATTTATGTTCTGAAAACTTTGGTGAGAAGCCTGTTTGAGACCAAAGACATAGGCATTAAGAATAACTGATGTATTTTTAAATAAAGGGAGTGTTTGCTTATAAAAACTTATAATGGTACAGAAGTGCAAAAAGCAAGAAGTAAATATTTCCCTGCAAGGAAACTCCAGTCTCACCCACTAAGAGCCTTCTTTTTATTTCCTCTCAGTCATTTTCTCTGCATTTTCAAGGTTAAATTCATTCCTTTTGTTATTTAAAATATAATTTTTTTAATTAAAAGAGAGTATATGCAACCTACTTTTTATAACTTGGATATATTTCTGCTTAGAAAGTTAAGCAATATGTCTAAAATTATTAATTTTTTGTCTTGAGTTTTATTGAAATATAATTTACATATTATAAAATCATCCATTTTAAGTATGCAATTCTGATTCTTAGTAGTTTGTAGACTTATACAACCATTAGCACAGTCCAGTTTTAGACTATTTCCATCCCCTACATCCATTGTAGAAGATTCCTCATCTTTATTTGCTATCCATCTCTATTTTCACCCCCAACCCTAGGCAACTAACTGCACATCTATAAATTTACTTTTTCTGGACACTCACTTATGTAAATATCCTTAGGTCTTCAATAGGATGTCCAATGTGGACAGGAGAAAGCACATCCCTTTTTGGTTCTTTAAAAAATTATTAACACACTCTCAATGTGTAACAACTATGTTGTAAGTCACATTGGACATTGGGAGTTTAGAGATTTTAAACAACAAGCTATCATGAAAAATGGGTGAACTTTGACTATAGCTGGGGTTAATTTTCCAAGCTGCTATTATCTGCTGCTCTGTGGCTCTGTGAAATTTCTCAACATCCCTGAGTCTGTTTCCTCATGTATAAAATAAGAAGACCAATAACTTGTAGAATTATTGTAAGGATAAAAATATTGTGTAATTATATTGTCTATCAAAATGCTACCTCATAGTTTCTATTACAGTAGTCCCTCCTTATCTGTGGTTTAACTTTCTGTGGTTTTGTTTATCTATGGTTGGTAGCAGTTTGCAAATATTAAATAAAAAATTCTAGAAATAAACAATTCATAAGTTTTAAATGACACATCATTCTGAGTATCATAAGTGAAACCTCACACTATCTCACTTCCAACTGCCCAAGATGCAAATCATCTCTTTGTTCTGCATATCCATACTGAACACAGTACTTGCCCACTAGTCATCCATCAGTTATCAGATTGAGTGTTGTGGTATCTAAATGCTTACATATAGGATTTGGCACGCTCTAAGGTTTCAGGCATCTATTGGAGTTCTGAACATATTCCCAGTATATAAGGGGGAACTATTGTATTATTTTCATTGTTATTTTGGTTTCTAATGTTATCATATACTAGAGCAGACGAACATACATAACCAACAATGAATTGGAAGAAAGCCCAAGTTTAAACACCACTTGACGACTTGTTAAGCTTTGGAACTCTGGGTTAAGTTGACTGCGCTACCCAGGCCAATACACATTAACACACTGCAGCCTGGAAGGCCCAGTGTCCATCTTGGAAGCATGTTGTAGTAGATGAAGCAATTACATCATAAATTAGAGAAATCATCTATTTGGGCTTCAGACTATTTATTTGTTGGGACAATAGACCTCTACCTCCTATTGGGTTGTTGTGAAGATTGCAAGAGATTGTGTAAGAGAGATTTCTTTGATAGCTGTGAAGGGTGTATCCACAGAGGGTGTTATGTTTATGAATACTGGGCAGAATTTCTAGTGACTGCTGTTTCCACCATACTGATAAGACACTGTTACAATAGCTCTGCAAGGTAGTAATAAACCCAAGAGGAAATAAAGGAAAACAAAACAAGCCAACAACAACAAAATAAAAAAAAATGTTTCACCTTATAATTGAAATATTTGTGAATCATCAGAAAGACAAATTTTTGTAGCTCTTTGGAGAGAGCTTATCTGGTAACTTCCAGTGTTATCTAGTCAGTCACTAGAGAACATTTTTCTTAGCAACCAATATTGTAATATGATGAGATGTAATATTTTTTCAGACATTCTTGGATTCTTAGAAGGAAAAAGCAACTTCCATTTTTTATTTGGAAGACTATCAGGTAATGGATTTCTTGGCCACTATTATTTCTATGCAGACTTCTATGGCTTTTCTCTGTAACCACCCAGCTGTTTCTAGCACATAGCCATCCCAATGCCCCCACCAGACTCTGCACTGCTGTTGTGTGGTTGAAGCAGGTTCTTCTGCTCATTGAACTCAGTTCTCAGTTTTATTTGGTCTTCAAATGATGGATTTCATCTAAAGTTTTTTTTATAGTAAAAGTAATAATTGTAATATTATTATGATAGTAATAATAGGTAAAAGTGAATAAGTGAAAGGGATTGGTTCCCTAGAAAAATAACACCCATTTGAGACCAGATGAGGAGATTAACATCCATAATAATGCTTGTTGTACAGTGAATATAACCATGTGCCAGGTGCTGTTCTTGAATCTTGACATGTTTCAACCCGCGTAGAATCCTCAGTACATTACAAGCTTCTTGCTCTTACTGCCCTATTTTGTGCTGATAGCCCAAGTATCCTTACTCTTAGGGGACATGTATCCTCAAATTTTTAGGCTTATTTTAAGGATAATCATGAAGTTGGTCACCTTTCATTCTTGTGGTCTTGTTGATAGCATCAAAGGCTGGAGGAAATTTAAAAAATGTATATATATTTAAGGAGTATGACAGGACAGGATGTTTTAAAATACATATTCATGTTGAAAGGCTTACTACAGTCAAACAAATTATTATATCCACTTATGGAAAAATTTTTAAGTGTAGATTTGTGAAAACTTGTTAACTTCCTCCTGTGGGTTGGATTTTATTCTCATGTCTATGTCTCTACTGGAACTTTTCTCCTAGTTTTTAAAAATCTCTTGATGAGGTATTAGAAATAAATTGCTCTCCCTTTGACTTTAGAGACTTATTTTGGGTGACAATCATATAACAATAAAGGGAACAATGACATTATGGTCATCAAGAGGCAGGAGTCTTGGGTTGCTAGTAGTGTGTATAATGACCATGAATTTACTGTTACTTATAAAGTACGCTAAAGAGGAACTTTTCATTATGAAACTAGCATGATAGATTTTGAGATTCTTAAATCTGTCTTTGCAGAATTATTCTGTTCTAATTTGTTGAAATGTGACAATGAAACTTTCATTTATAAATATGGTACTGACATTGTAACTGAATTTTTATGAGTCTTCCTCTTTATTTAAGATTGTTTAAAAGGGATGATTACTTTTTAAGTTTTAAGTTTTCTAAAATTTATTTTCTTTGACCAAATTTATGATTTTTTTAAAAAACATAAGATTAAAAAATATTGTATTTCTAGAGATAGAACAGTGTGTATTCTTATTTTGTCAAATATTTTAGCCAAATAAAGAGCCAAATAAGGGATGTGATCCTTCTGTAAGCTCTTAGAGACAAGTGTAATAAATAGTACACTCTCAATGCAGTCACTACTGGAACATTCTTGATATTTTTTCAATAATAAGAATTGATATTTTTGAATTATACAATTTAGAAACATTTAATTACCATTCCAAATGCCCTTTATTGAGATATGCCATATGAGACAAATGCTGTGGTGTTTTTACTGGAAAGCTGCAATACTCCAGTGATGGCTGGGCAGTTATTAGGTGACTTGAGGGAAATGGGGTAGTGTAGTTCTCAGCTTCCATGTTGATCACATAAGAGCCCAGCTGCCAGGGGAGTTGGGCAGGAAGCCTGGCCCAGGGGAAGTATCCTGGCCTCTTGAGCACAGCTGTATCACCCTCTGGGCCTATCTGTTGTCTTCCCTTAGTCACGCTTCATGCTAACATGAGAGGAAAATACCCTTACTGGTACGTTAGAACATGAAGGGCTTTTATAAGTGTCATTTCTGACAGCTTCTGAAAGGGCTTTGCAGCTGTCACCAGAACCCTGCTGGGCTAAGCAGTTTTCCACTTGGCTTGCCAGCATTCTAATCCTGTGAGGCTCACAGCTGCTGCACACTCATACCAGTTTCAATTTGGTGTTTCCAATCTCTGGAAGATTCCGCCACTTCTGCTAGAAGTTCTCCCAGTTGTTACCACCTGGATTGCTTCCAGTTCAGAGGAAAAGCTGGGGAGACCGCCCTCCTTCTCTTAAGTATGAGCTGTAAGTTTGTGGAGGACAGCTCTGTTAACTGCTTGAGCCATGTCACTGCAGGGGCTGTGCAGAGGAACACTTAGGGTCACTCCCCATGTTTTTCTAGTCCCCTCTGTTGCTTCTTGCCAAAAGAGTATCTGGGTTAACTTCAATTTCCTATTAAGCAGGAGATCTTTCCTTTTGTAGGACTACAGTATAAACTGGTGATGAGGAAGAGATCAGTCTTGACATTTAATTCCAGTAGCTTTTCATAAGGGATCTACCTCGTGTATTCAAGTGAAGCCTTCAATTTCTTGCTGTTTCCAGTCTGTAAATATGGGTTCCAAATTTGTCAGGGTAAAGTATATCTCCCAGGAGTCATGTGGATTTTTGCAAACATTTTCTCATTTAATCCTGGCAAAAGCCCTATGATCTAGTTACTTTACTCCTATTTTAAAATAGAGACAGTTCAGAGGACTAAGTATCATACCCTGATACATATTTGTAAGTGATAGAAATAGTTTCAAAAATCAGCTGAGTCTAATTCCAAAGCCAGTGTTCCTTCACTTGAATATACTTATTCCATGATCAGTTCATACCTTTAAAAACATATAAATGTATTACCTATCTTGTTATATTCTGCCAAAACCATGCCAAAATTATTATCTAGTTTATAAGATGTGATAAATATGTTTTTCTTATTTGTGCCAAATGAGAGATATACCTTAATATCACACATGCCTTTTGAGGCTATGAAATGATACCAAAACCTGTGCCTACATGTGGCATTTTCAGAAGTTCTGCTTTCAAAGTAGATTTCTAATCTATACCTTGCTGAATATTTAAGATAAGTCAGCATTTTCTGAAAGGGTACAGGCAAGAAAGGACATTTTGGTAGAGACTTGGACATGTATGTTGGTATCTTCTAGAAGACTTGTAGAGTACTAGCAAGTTGCGGATCTGGAGCAGAAAAGGAGGTGAGAGAGCAGCATAGTTAAGACTATGGGTCTATGATGCAATAGAGTTGGGCAAACCCCATCTCTGTCACTTAGTAGCTGTATGATGTTAAGCAATTAATTTCTTTGATTCTCCATTTAATCATCTTTAATATGGATATAATGTTTCCATCTCCTTCCCACAGATTTATTGACATTAAGCAATAAGATGTATTCTTCATACATTATTAAAATATATGGTATAGAGTAAGATCTGATGAAGTGTAGCTGTTATTTCCTAGGACTATCAGTGAAATGCCTTCTATAATTTGCTGAAGTGTTTATATTTTTGGTAAGATCTTCATAAACAATGTAATCAGAAAGCACCACATTAAATTGATGTTTATGCCAAATAATACTGAACTGCATGGATCGGAAGTTTGTGAAAGTGGAGAGAGCAAGTTTCAGGAACAATATATGAAATAACAATGTACTAGAGATGTATAGAATAAATGACAGGTGATAATATAAAGGGCGCTGAATTGAATTGCACTGATTGTTTGGTTTGAGAAAGAAGGAACTAGGGTAATTCTGGTTTAGGCCTGAATGAATGTGTAGTATTAAGATTCAAGGAAATGAATCTTAGAGTAAGCAGATTTAGGGAAAATATTATTTTTGAGGTATGTGATTTGGATGCCTTTGGAAGAACCAGGTGAAAGCATGTAACAAGCACCTAAAAGAAAGCCCAGTGCCTAGAAGTTGCTCAAAAATATTAGGTGAATAAATAAGACAGTAAACATGGGAGTCAAATATCAATAAATTAAGGTATGGAATTTAATGATGTTCCTCAAGAAGGAGAAGAAATCCAGGGAATAGATCTATTGAAGTCTGCTAACATTTAAGCACTCAGAAAAATAAGAGCACCTCAGAGGAGAGATGGAGAAGAAATTGTCAAAGAAAGGGAAATAAATCAAGATAGAGTTTTGCAAGGGCAAGGAATTATTCCAGTGGATGTTCCAAGCTGTCTTCTACAATGTAAATATTCACAGAGTGGACAAATAAGATGCACTATGAAAGAAATCCACATTTGATGATGAGATTAATCATTTTTCACCTTTTTAAAAGTTCCTTCAGTGGAGGTAGGGTCAATCAATGACTTGAAAATAATTGGAGATTAGGATTTGAATGTAGCAAATGGTGATTGAATGTAATGAGGTTTTCAATGAACATAGTTGTCAAGAGATGGGGAGATGGGGTGAGGAGAGGATTGAAACAGGGCTCTTCTACTTGACTATGTGAATGCATGAGCAGAAGCAAAGAGGAAACCTACAGGATAGAATAGCTTGTCCAGTAGAGAATTGAAGAGATTGGAAGGGGTCATCTAAAGAGCATGTGCAATGGAATTAATCTTGAATAACAGGAAGGCCAGGTTTCTGGCTGTTTTTGGTAGAAAAAGGATGAGATAAGTCAGAAAGTTGAGAGGTTCCATGTTTACTAGCTTCATTGCACAGAGGAGATTAAGTTTCTGTTGAGTACAAAATGGATTATAGTGAGAAGGGGACTTGAAGAGACATTGGAATAGATGCTGTGGAGAATTAAACCAGAGTTGCATAGCAGTGGTTTGATGATCCTGAATTTGGAGACAGAATATTTGGTTTATTCTAGGAATGATAGATGGTTGTATTGATAAATATATAGTATAGCTGTTGGGAAAGGAATTATGGTACTGAGGATAATGGCAGAAGTTGTGTATAATGAAAGCATCCTGGGTTTGGGTTAGGGAAGGAACAAGTCATAGGAGGAATTAAACAAGGAATAGACTAAACATCACAAATTCTGTATGGTATGAATATATAGTGGACATCACCAGGTGCTAGCAGCAGGTTGCTTGATTCCATTCTTCATCTGCTTCTATGAATATTACAATGGGAGGGGCAGGGATCTCCTGACCAAGTTGAAAAACTTCAAAATGTGTTTAATAAAAGATGTAGCTATTTTTTGTTTAAAACTCCAGCCCAATGTAGAATGTCACTTACTCTATAATTTTAAATATTCAGTTAATTCTTGTGATTTTTGGGGGGGTGACAAAAGCAGATAAAATCAGCTTGTGGGGCTGGGATTGTAGCTCAGTGGAACAGCACTTGCCTAGCATGTGTGACGTACTGTCAGCACCACATATAAATAAATAAAATAAAGGTTCATCAACAATTAAAAAATAAATAAAAAAATAAACACGTAAGTAAATAAAATCAACTTAATTAATTATTATATTTATATTCAATTCCAAAAGTAAAATGTTTAATTAGAGTCAACAAGAAACCCCTAATCTGAGGTCTTTCAGATTTTATTTTTTTTATTCTAAAGATTTCTGAAACAGGGCTTCTGGTCTTTGAGGACAGAAATTGTTTTTCCTATACTAGGGCAGAACACATAAAGATCTTTAGATTAAGGAAATTTAGGTTATAATATTGTAGTTTATAATGACAATGAACATACAGTCTTAATAGGCAAATTGAGCTAAATATGTGTCTTTCAAAAAACAATTAGCTTCAGTTACATTAGAGGCAATTTCAAAGCTAAACTAGCATGACATTTCATGAATAATTCCTATCTTTATATAAGTTGACCCCTACATACAAAAATGAAGTCTTTTAGAATAAATTTATAACTATATATACTGATAAGTTGAGAAAATTTTAAATGTCACAAGATTGTCATAAACAATAATTTTATTGGAATTGCTTTTCACAAGAGAGTGCTTGCCTTTATTACTTCTGAAGAATTTGTTTTTTGGATACACTCTGTGTTGATTTCTGTGAAAAATAATAATGCTATTTATTTGAAAGATCCATTTTTTCCTTGAGAATAAACTGATGCTTCTTATTCTTTTGTCTAATATACGAGCATTGTAGGTATAAATCAAGTTACAAATTAAGTTAGATAACAGATTGATTCTGACAATTGTGTTCAAATGAAGTAGCCTGGATCCAGTAAAGTTCTATTGATTTCCAGAAATGGCACTTGGGATAAACTTGTGGTACTAATGTGATGGTCATGGCTGGGTATTTGTACTCAGCTGTGGTAGTAGGATAAATATAAATTGGTAAGATTGGATAAATAACATTGTTCAGATGTTCTGAATGATGGCATATCTAATGTAATTGTATTTGCTAGTTTCTATGTGTTGAAGCAAAAAAATGATTTTGAACCATATATAATTTTGATAGTGGAATTCAATTCATTTACTTCTATAATATGCTACAGATTATAAATTTTCATTACAATGATTCAATCACTTGAGGAAAGAATGCATTTTAAATCAGTTTTCATGCCAAATATATCATTTGTGGAGCTATGCTGCTTAAATTTTGACAAACCGATTTCCTTACTAAATTTGAAAATAAAATGAAAGCATTAAAGCCATCTTTATTAGCATCATGATATAGTAATACATATACTCCTGTAATAAATATTAAGAGCTACTAATAGAACAACTTTTAAAGTGGGAGAATTCTCATAAGACTTATGGTAAATTGTTAAGATATGATTTTGAAGGCCTGGGTATTGAAATATGACTTAAACATTCAAGAACCCTATCAACCCTTCTAGGTAGATAATAAATATCCCCTTTAGATAGTCCAATGAGATGTTGTGGGCTCTAAAGCCCAGGCAAAATGGGCTATATTTATTACAAGATTGTGAAAGGCTATGTGATCACTCGCTAATTGATTACTACAACCTCCTTATGAGTTAAAAGGCTAATATTTACTATTGTTCTTTTTGTATCTGGTCACTGTTCAAGAGGCTAACATTTGAATCAATCTCTTTTTGACCGAGTAGCTATATAACTCAATTGTATGATTCTGAGTTGACATATAATACTTAGAAATTCATTGATATTCTACTTTAAAAGATAACTCATTTTATCAAAGGTTTTATTCCTAACCTGATGCACTCATCTCTTACTTTTTAATTTAAAGTTTAACTTTGTGGCTTGCTAGTGTTTCTGATTTCTGTCAGGCAGAATCACAGAATCATAATTAGAAATAATCTTTAAAGTTTCAGGTTCTGACACTAAGCATGAGTTCCGTCTTTGATATTTCTGAAAGATGGGCACTGGGCCAGGATCATAAATAAGTTTTATTTTCTGGATTCTATAGGAAGAACACTCTAATTTGTGTCTCTACCTAGTAACCCTGGTGGAGGAGGGGTGATTGCAGTTTTTCAAAGTCAACTTTTTAGTTAAGAGGCAGTTTTAATGATTTTATAGTTTTATTTTTATTTAAGGTAAAACTTCTTTGGCAGTAGCCCTAGGAATTAATAGAGTATGGAACTTCTATTTTTTCAGCACTTTATGTACAGCTTTGGAAAATTCTTAGCCTCTCCACATTGTAAAGACTAAGGAAGTGTGTTTGGAAGAGAACCCAAAGGGTATGTAAGACCACAGACCATTTGATAATATTAGTCATTCATCTAAACAGAATCCAGTACCTATTATTCAAGAAAATGGGAGAATGACCCTGAAGATAACTTAGAAAGCATCAGAGCTGCCACTCCTATCACAGACCCAGAGTATAAGGACCAAAGGTACCTTCAGGATCTCAGTGCATCCTATCTGGCACTGCCTAACATCACAATCTCTGCTTACTGTGCTCTAGGTACCATACCTTTCACTGCCCCAGTTATGACTCTTGAAGTCCCTGATTCAGTGTGGGCTGTATGCAACATATCCAATGGGGCATGCATCCCTATCCTAATTTTACAAGACAGGTCTCCCTTCAGAGTCACAGATATGGGACCCCACCTCCAAGGATCCATGGGGCCCAGGTAGAGAACTGCTGTAAGGGTAGGGCCAAGGCATAGAGATGCTGGGGTGGGGCAGGGTCACTCATGGGGTAATTTGCTTGGAGACATGGGAGACTCCTGCCTGGCAAAGCTGTGGGGGAAAGCTGTGGGGGAATAAATTCTTCCCCAGTGGTTTAGGAGGGTAGAACCTTCTTCAGGGAGACTAGAACATCCACCCAAAGAGGATTTTTCTTGAATTTTAAGGTCTAATGGATTTTATTCCATTGGATTTTGGACTTGAAACCTGTTACCCCTCCTTTTTTTTCCCTGGTTCTCCCTTTTGAAATGGGAATATCTTTTATATGCCTGTTTTGTCCCATTATTGTACTTTAGAATCACTTAACTTGTTGGTTTAATAGATTCACAGATGGAGAGCAATTTGCCTCAGGATGAAATGTACCTTGAGTCTTCAGTTAAGAGGTAACTTTAATGATTATAGTTTTAATTTTATATAAGATAAAACTTCTTTGGAAGCGGCCCTAGGAATTAAGGGGCTACTAATTTAGATGGTATTTAATGAGATTTTGAACTTAGATTTTAAAGTTGATGCTGGAACAAGTTAAGATTTTTTATGCCATTGGAATGGAATGAATGTATTTTGCAAGTGAGAAGGATGCAGAATGCCATGGGCAATGTTTGCATCTTCTCCAAATTCATAACTTAGTCTCTAATATAATGATATTAGGTAGAACCTTAGGTAGGCAATTAGATCATGAAGGTGGAACTTTCAAGATTGGGATTAATGCCTTTATAATAGAGACCCCAGGGACATCCCTTACCCCTTCTTCCACATGAGAATACAATAAAGAGTAGGCCTGCTGTGAACCAGAAAGTGGGCCTTTGTGAACATCAAAACCTGCCAGCATGTTTGTTTTGGACTTCCTTGCCTTTCAACTGTGAGAAGCCAATTTCTGTTGTGGATAAGCCACCTAGTCAATTGTATTTTATCAGAACAACACAAATGGGCTAAGACAGATATTATTCAATTGTGGGATAATGACATCTTTACTACGTGGAATCTTTCAATCTATGAACATTGTACATTTCTTCTTCTATTTAGATCTTCTTGAGTTTCTTTAATCAGTGTTTATTTGGAAGTTTTAAAATGCAGATCATATGCATGTTTTGATAAGATTATTCCTGAGTATTTCAGTTTCTTTAGAATGATTGTAAATGTACTGTTTCCCTTCCCCTCCCTTTCTTGTACCAGGGCTTAAAACTGTGGGTGCTTAACCACTGAGGTAAATTCCCAAACCCTTTTTTATTTTGAGGCAGGGTCTCACTAAGTTATTTAGGGCCTTGCTAAGTTGCTGAGGCTGGCCTTGAACTTGCAATCCTTCTGCCTCAGCCTCCTGAGTTGCTGGGATTATCGGAATTTGCTATCTTTATTTTAAATTTGTCAAATTCACTGTTGTATATAGAAATGCTGTTGATTTTTAGGTGTTGATCTTATGTCTTGAAACCTTACTGAACTTACTTATGGTTCTAGTAATATTTATTTTTGTATATTTCTTGGGATTTTCTATGCAAACAATAATATCATCTGCAGATAGGAAATCTTATTTCTTACATTCCAAGCCATAAGTCTTCCCCCTCCCCGCCATCTATTTCTTGTTTTATTGCAGTTGAGTGAAATAGTGAGAAAAGGCTTTCTTTCCTTGTTCTGTTTTAGGAGGAAACATTTAGTGTTTTATCATTAAGAACACTGTTTTCCATTTATCAAATTAAGGTAGTTGCCTCTCTCTTCCTAAACTCCTCAGAGTTTTTCTTAAATAATTATGGTTGTAAAGTTTTGTGAAATACTGTCTCAATCATATCAATTGATATGATTGTGTAATTTTTCTTCTTTAGATGTTAGTTTGGTGGATTATACTGATTAATTTTTAGATTTGAAATAGCTTTTATATCTGGAATAAGTCCCAGTTGGTTATGGTATTTAATTCTTTATATACATTACTAAATTTGATTTACTTAAATAATTAAGGACTTTATGTGAAAATTTATGAGAAAGTTGGTCTGTACTTTTGTTTTCTGTCTTATATTTGTATAACTTAGATATTTAAGTAATATTAGCCTCATAAAGTAAGCACTGGAGTGTTCCTTATTTGCTGGAAGAGATAGTACAGAATTAGTAGTGGTTCATTCTTCTTTAAGCATTGGGTAGAGTTTGCCAGTGGAACCATTTGACCTAGAGATTTTTTTTCAGAAGTCTTTAAGTTATAAATTCAATTTCTTTTGTGGTTATAGGACTAGTCAGGTTATTAGTCTCATCTTAATATTTGGTAGATTTTGGTGTTCAAGGAATTGGTACATTTCTTCAAACCTGTTGAATTTATAAGCATAAAGTTGATTGTAATATTACTTTATAATTTTTTAAATAACTGCAGGATCTGTTGAAATAGCCTCTGTTTCATTTTTTACATTTGTATTTTTTGTCTTTTCTCTCTTTTAAAAAAATTAGCTAGAGGTTTGCCAATTTTATTAATATTTTTGAACAAGCAGTGTTTTGCTTCATTGATTTTTCTGTCTTGTTTTCCTGTTTCCAATGACACACATTTCTGTTTGTATCTTTATTACTTTTATTTTTGCTTACTTTGGGTGTATTTTTCTTTCATTTCTAATTTTGGAGATAGCAACTTATATTATTAATTTGAGACTTTTCCTCTTCTCTGATGAAAGTTGTTTTCTCTCAATCATACTTTGTTTTTCACATATTTTGATATATCTTAATTTTCATTCAATTCTTTTCTATTTTTAAAACTTCCTTTGAGTTTATTTGATCCATGGATTATTTAGCCATGTGTTGTTTAATTCCCATAAGTTTAAAGATCTTCTGTTATGGATTTATAGTTTGAGTCTATAGAGTAAAAAAAATAAGTAAATTTCAATTAAAAAAAAATGTTAAGGTTTGTGTTGAGATTCAGATTGATGAATGATTCATGGGCACTTCAGTAAAACAGTGTATTCTATGTTACTAGGCCTAGGTATCCTTTTGGTTGTATTGTTTAGATGTGTATATCATTGCTGATCTTTGTCTAGTAGTTTTTTCAGTTGATGAATGTTAGATATAGAAATCCTCAACTATAATTTATCTATTCTTTTAACTCTACTAATTTTACTTGAAACTGTTTTCTTGTTTAGTGTGTACACATTTGAGTTATTATTTTCTCTTGATGGATTGATCCCTTCATCATTAAATAATATCATTCTGTAGTAGCTTTACATGGCTGTGAGAAAATCCTTGAGAAAATCAACTTAAAGGGGGAAAGATTTATTTTGTCTCATGGTTTCAGAAATTTCAGTCCATGGTTGGTTGGCTGCATTGCTTTGGGTCTGAGGTGAGGCAGAACACTATAGAGGAAGGTAGTCAGGAAGAAGTGTGAGAGTGTGGCAAGAGAGAGAGGGAGGGAGGGAGGGGGAGAGAGAGAGAGAGAGAGAGAGAGAGAGAGAGAGAGAGAGAGAGAGAGAGAGATATAAAGGGCTAGGGACAAAACATACCATCCAGGGCACACTTCCGGTGACTGACTTCTTCCAATGAGGCCCCTCCTCCTATAGTTTCTACCACCTCCCAATAATGTCATAGATTTATGAATTCCTCAATAGATTAATCCACTGATGAGGTTAGAGCCCTCATGATCTAATCACCTTCCCAAAGGCCCCACCTCTGCACATTCCTGAATTGGGGACCAAGCCTTCAACATATGAGCCTTGGGAGGTTTTCCAGATGCAAACTATAACACATTTTTTGTCCCTAGTAATATCCTATTAATTATTTGAAATACAGTATAGCTTATCAGATATTAATACATCCCTCTACATTTAAAAAATGGATTTTCTATTCTTTTATTGTCAACCAACCTATATTGAATTTTCTATGAGTTTCCTGTGAACAGCATAGAATTGGATCATAGTTTTTTATTCACTTTGACAAGACCATCTTAGTTTGCAGGTCCTGGCCTCATTTTGTTAATTTGATTCTGGTGGAAGCTTAATTTTTAAGAACTATGTGCTGCTGTTTTCATTTATTAGCTGTTTAGTGCTTCTTGAGCTCCCATGGGTCTCCCCAGTGTAGGCTCCTGGTGTTTCTGGATGGAAGAATGGAGGGTATGGTCTAAGATGATGACAAGCACTTTTTTCTGCTTGCTTTGGTTCTGCCTAGGAGAAGAGATTCTCTGGCCCTTGTGGACCAAAAGGCAGCTTGAGCTGGGCTGCTTGATGTGCTGGATTCCCGTTTGCTGGTGCTGTATGGTAACCCTCAGTTGGGAGGATAGTCTCGGGGCCACATAAGAGGAGAGTGCTTTCTTGGCCTTTTTGTCAGTGGAACTTCTGATCATTCTTCAGTACTGCTAGGCCTTCTGGGTTTTTGCAGGGCTTCCATTTGATTTAGGAAGAAAAAAATAATAATAAGCCTTTCTGGGTTGCTTTCTGTTGTTAGCTTGATGTTGGGAAATACCAGAACTGAGTAACTATCTTCTGTTCAGTTAGAGATCATGAAAAAGTCTACTGCTCTATCCTTACAGTCCTGGGGTCCCTAATCAATTTGTCTTCCTGTCTCTACACTTCTGTGTTTTCCTTTAGTTGCCTCTTGCATTATTTCCAAGAGTTGTATTTGTACTTACTACACATTGTCAAGGAGCAATAAAACAAATTTATGCTTTTCCACTATGCACTATATGTCTTAATTCTAGGAAATGCCCTATGACATGGGAATAATTGCCTCCAGGCTGCCTACTACACAAGATGTTTTTCCTCAGTTGTTGCTGTTATGACTGTCAAAAATGTTTTGAAAATATTAAAATAATATTTTATATTATTTTAATTCATAGTCTAGTAAAAATGAAAACCATGCATTTGGGAAGATTACATTTCAATATTTTTCCAGTGATTTTGCGTTCCTTCTAGGTTTTCCCAATAAATGAATAAGGGACTTTTGAGTTGTTCTCCACATTATTGTCAAATATTATAGTTTTTGGTATGTAATTTTACCCATTAAAAAGTTTATTTATATTTAATCTATTTCATTATTTTAGATCTTTAAAGAAGACATGAATTTTGTATCTGATGTTCTGAGGTATAATATGTGAATATGGAGACTTGCTTCATTTAAATAATTTAGATATATTGTTATTATATACATTTTATTAATTTTTTTCTTTAAATAGCATTTTACAGGGATTTAAATACTCTCAAAATTTCATTGATAAAATGGAGGAAAAACAGGAGTTGAACAGAGCTATGATCTCTGTTGTTTGTTAACATTGCACTCTTTTTTCCCCAAAGGATCTATCCATCTGTAGAGGTTTTGCTCTCTCATATTTCCTATGATTTCTTTTTTTATTCAATGTTTACTCTAAAACTTCTTCCTTCTGGCTCACACAATTCTCATTAGGTTCTTTTAAATGAGGGAAAATTAGTCTTAAGAAAAATGGTTACTTTTTCCTGAAATATGAAAGAAATGCTAGTGCATGTAGGTAATACATTGTATTATTTGCTATCTATCGTATATAATGATAAAAATGTTCTTTTATACTATCAGTCTGAGACACCTTTTGATTGCTTTTGTGTTTGTGGGTCAGTGGTTTTCTTTTTCAGGAATTTGTAGGATTTATCTTTTTATATCCTTTTAATAAAAGTTGTCAGCTTTTAAGAGTGATATAATTAAAATTGCACTTTTATAATTTTGACATGGCTATCAGGGAGAGGAGTACAATTTTAAGATATGCCAACTAGTCATATAAGATTTGAACCCAGATATTAGCCTTTGGGCTGATCTGGCTAGCTGTATGGCACTATTATAAATCAGAATTTGCAGAATTGTTGTCAATCAAATGGGCTCTTTAGGATTATGAAGTTGTTTTGGGCATTCATATAAGATGAATATTTCAGTTTCTGACTACTAAGTGTTTTGTTCTAACTATTCACTCCTAGGAATTCATGGTCATATAAGATATAATTATTACCTAAAAATGAATGTTATGGTTTGGATGTGAGGGTCCCCCAAAAGGTCATGTGTAATACAATGTAAGACAGTTCAGAGGAGAAATGATTGGGTTGTAAAGTCTTAACCCAATCAGTGATTAAATCCCCTGATAGGGATTAACTGAGTGATAACTGAAGTGGTAGGGTGTGGGTGGAGGAGGTGGGAATTGAGGTGTGGCTTTGGGTATTTATTTGTATCTGGCAAGAGGAGTGTTGCTCTCTGCTTCCTGATCACAATGATATGAGTTACTCCCTCTGCCACCCTCTTGCACCATGATGATTAGCCTGACCTCAACCCCGAGCAATGGAGCTGGCCTTCTATGGACTAAGACCTCTGAAAATGTGAGTCCTCAAATAAACTTTTACTCATCTGTAATTGTTCTGATCAGGTCCTTTAGTCACAGCGATGAGAAAGCTGATTAAAACACTGACTTACTCAGATGAAACTTATTCACTCTTAGTTTTAGACAATTCTTATGACCCAAGGTAGTTCTCAAGCTTATTTTTCTTATAAACAAACATTCCTCGACCATTTTTAATATTTTCTCTATCTCCTTCCATTTCTCTGGACAGTAACTCAGTTGTGTGATATGAGAAACTATTTTAACACTCAGACCAGAGGAACAGGTGATGCCACAGTTTATAATCTGAATGCATCCAAACTCCAAAACTGAGTAGTTTAACGATGTAAACTTGAGCCAGTTAATTGAAGTACTTATACCTCAAAACAAATTGAAAAGATGATGGTTTATATTTTGGGTTGTCAGCTTTTAAGAATGATATAATTAAAATTGTACTTTATCTGGCCTGAGGCCCACCTTTATCTGGTCCACTATGATTGATTTATTTTTTTCCTTACTGTTGTAATTCACATGCCATGAAATTCATCCTTTTATGTGTACAGTTTACCATTTTTCTACATATCCACAAGGTTTTGCAACCATTACCATTATCAGATTTCAGAACATTTTCATTGACCTCGAAAGAAATACTGAATCATCCCCATAGAACCCTTAGAAACCACTGTGTATTTTCTATGGATTCTTTTCTGGATATATAATTTAATAGAACCATAAAAAATATGGTCTTTCATGTTTGACTTCTTGCACTTAACCTGATGTTTCAAAACTCACCCATGTTGTGGCAGTATTTCATTCTTAGTTGAAGTGGAATAATATTCTGTTGCATGGATATATCATCTTTTGATGTGAGCTACTCAGTCACAGTCATCTTCCACTTTTCCTTGCTACAAGTTTTGTGTGAACCTATTTCAATTATCTTGCTTATGTACCTGAGAGGAAAATTACTGGGTCACATGGTAACTCTGTTTCTATGTTTAATTCTTTGAGGAACTGCCAAGTGGTTTTCCAAAATTACTATATTATTTATTTTACACTCCATCAGCAGTGTATGAGGGTTCTGATTTCTCTTTACACATTGCTACATCATATATTATTATTAATGTTATCACAGTCATTTTTATGAATGTGAAGTGGTGTCTATTATTTCATAGAGGTATTGTTTTACATTCAGTTAATGATTAAAGATGTTGAGAATCTTCTTATAGGCTTATTTGCCATATGAATTATCTTTCAAGAAATGTTTTTTTTTTTTTCCAAGCTATTTTTCCATATATTTTTTTCCTATTTTCTGATACTGAAGATTGAACCCAGGGATGCTTAACCACTGAGCTACATCCTCAGCCCTTTTTATTTTCTTATTTTAAGACACAGTCTCTCTGAGTTGCTTAGGGCCTTGCTAAGTTGCTGACACTAACTTTGAACTTCTGATCCTAATGTCTCAGCCTCCTGAGTTGCTGGGTTTATAGGCATGAGTGACTACACCCAGCTCATTTGTCCATTTTTAAATTGGGTTATTTATCTTTTTATCATTGAGCCTTAGAATTCTTTTTTTATATTAGATTGTAATCAAATATATCATTTGCAGGTATTATCTTGCATTCTATGAGCTGTTCTTTTACTTACTTTATAGTGTCCTTTGATGCACAACAATGACTTTACTGTCATTAATTTTTTATACATATTTTGTTCTCTATATTATTAATTTATGCTGTAATTTTTATTATTTCTTATGATTTATTGGGTTTTTTATCTTCTCTAGATTGTTAAGGCTGAGAATTAAATTATTTATTTCACACTTCTCTTATTATAATTACTTTACCACTTATTATATTTTTATAACAGTCTTTTATCCCTGTAAAACAGATTTTAATTTATTTTAATAAAGGGTAGTCTGTAATTTTTGTTTTCTACAAAGTGACCATATATCCTTATATATTGCAGACAATCAGATATTAGTGAATTGAACTGATTTTCATGCAACTCTCTTCTGTTTCACGTTTTTTTTTAATACTTTCATTTTATTTATTTTTTTACGTGTTGCTGAGGATCAAACCCAGTGCCTCACACGTTAGGTGAGTGCTTTGCCACTGAGCCCCAGCACCAGCCCCCAAAGCAGTTTGAGTTCTTAATAGTTTCTGTCTATCCTAACTTATTTGTCTGACTCCATCTGTTTTCACTTTTAACCAATGTATATATTGTGTGTTCATAATTTTATAACCTGAAGCAAATTATACCTGTTTTTCTTCCTCAAACACCATATTGTCTTCAAAATAAAATCTAGTGTACTAAAGACAGCAACTAAAATTCTCTCATCACTTAAACTTATGTATATGACGTCCAACTCTAAACTATATCTGTATGTCTTGGCCCCTTGAACAAGCTCTGTGGTGTCATGGTACACGTTGGAATAACATGAATAAATCGACTATGCACAACTGCTCTTGACATGGGTAATTGTCTAAGGGTTTCTGGCTGTTTCATTCTTTACCCATCTGCTCCCCAGAGTTGAGAACTTATTTCATCACAGCTCTAATTTATTTATGACACAACTTGAGGAAGCTTTGTGTTGTGCTTATGTGCACTTGAGCCTTGTTCCTGTCTCCTTTTATGGGAAACCTTCCCCTCCACTAATTTCATAGGCTTCCCTCCACCTGCCTCACCTACCACTTTGCTTTCATTGTCAAAACATATACCTGTATTTTAAGATCTGACTCTGATGTTGCCTCAAAACCTTATCTGACTTCTTTTTGTTTTTTTCCCTAGCATCTTTTTCATATATTTAAAGATGAAATTGCAGATATTCTCTCTGGTATTAGTTATATCCTTGTCACCATCTCTTTCTTCATCTCCATAAGGTTGCAGATTTTTATTTTCATTCTATTCACTTTTTAATCTACTTACTTTTAAATCTTTCTTGGCAGATAAAATAGTAACCTACATATATAGACATAGAATAAACTTTTTCTAGTTGGATTGCTAGCATATACAAGTAATATTTTAGGCTACAAATAGAAGAAAACAATTAGATTAATAGAACTTTTAGTCATTTCTTTAAAAAATTAATCTTGACTTTCCTACCTCATTTTCTTATAATCATTAGTTCAATATTTCTTAAACATTAGTGTGCATAGCATAACCTAAAGGACTTGTTGAAACAGATTGGTAGGCCCCAAGTTATAGTGTTTCTGATTCTATAGCTGCAGGGCAGTGTCCGAGTTTAGCCTTTCTAATAAGTTTGCATGTGATGCTGATGCTGCATTAGGTTACAAATATGATTATTTTGCTTTATGAGGTCTTGCAAAAATATTAGGAGGATTTTTTTTGCATATGTATAACAGGTAGAATTGTTGGGCAATACATGAAAACTAGAGGTTTTCAATACATGAAAAGTTGACCTCCACCATACTTCATTAATCTTATGCGTAGGTGATAATGACTTTCCTTCAGCATATACTTTTTTTTATATGTAATGGTATTCTCAATTTGCAGACATATGATGTTGTGCCAGAAGAGTTTTTCCTTGTGGCTCAGGAATGAAGAAAGATTCTTAGATCCTCTGTTTTTTATTTATTATCCACTAGATGTTAGTGGTCACGAAGTCTACATTATGATTGTGTCCTAGTTCTGAAGCAAAGAGGGAAGAAAACCAGGTGCAGACTCTGATTCCATATTGAAAATGACTGATGATAGCAAATGTGTAAAAGAGAGATGAAAACAACTAGCAGTGAGATAGACACTTATACCTTATGCCACATGATTTTTTTGTTATACCCTGTGAAGGGCATTTCGCCTATAAATAACAGTCAATTATTAAAGGCAGTGTCGTTTTAATTATGTTGTGATTTCACCATGGCTTTATGGATGACACTTGTGAAGCTGGCCATCATTTATAACACTGCTTCTTTGGATGATTCATTCACAGTAACAAAATAGTAATTTGTAGATCAACTCAGGTAGCACAACATACCTACAAATTAGGTACTGCATGTACTGCAGTTTCTAGAGCATATTTATTCTGCTCATTTCCTAAAATGGCCCATTTGTATACAATAGGGCAATAATAGGAACAGGTGTTTAGTCTGTGTAGAGGAATTGACAATTTCCTGCAGACATCATTTATTTACATGGGGTGGCAGTAATGATGTACAAACCTTAAAAAACCTTCTTTGTGGAATTTGCAAATTCTTGTTCTGGATGAAGTGAAAGCTAAAAGCTATGTCTACAGTAGTCAATGTGATGAGCATTCTAAAGCTATTTTGCAAGTTTCTCTTCTACTGGACGTGTTTGGTTGGTAGGCAGAATGAGGAAGACATTTAGGAAGGGAGGACCAGAGTAAGGTAATTAGACTGGCCAGGACAGTAGGAAAAACACTGGCAGTGACAGTAGGGAAAACAAAACAAAAAAAAGAAAAGAAAAACAAAACAACAACAACAATAACAAAAACAGTGGTTAAGAAGCTTTAAATGCTCATTTTACCAAATTTTGTATTAACTATACAGTGTCAACAATAATAGCTAGGTGAGTGATTTTGAGTAGGGGATAGAGTGAGCAAATTTTACCAAATGGATTCCTGAAGGTGACTCTGAGTCATGAAATCAGCATTCAGGATGTTTATGAGAGAGGGTTCTTAGACCAAAATCTGAATTATTCAGGCTTCTTCAGAGAAACAGAACCAATATGATATATTGGTAGATATTTATAAGAAGAGATGAATTAAAGGAACTGAATTATACAATTATGGAAGCCAATAAGTCCCAATATCTATCATCTTCAAATTGAAGACCTAGAAGAGCTGATGGAGTAATTTGGTCTGAGTGTGAAGAAAAAAGAACCAGAAGTAGTGTGAGGGAGTAAAGCAGAAGTCTATGGTAACAGGTGAATAAGCAATTACAGGGCTCGGGGCAGAGAGGAAGTCACTAGAAAAATATAATATGGTCCTGGTTGATGGAGCATCATCTATGTTTCCATTAACTCATACACAGTATTGTTAATTTACATGGTAGCCCTGAACATAAACATTAATGCCACTTTACAGAGAGAGGCTTAAAAGGAAAAGTGGCTTGCTTGCTGGAAGATGAATAAATGCCCAAAGCAGACTCTCCAAAGATTGTTCTTTGACTTTTCCCTGAACACACTCAGGAAATTTAGTTACAGAGATTTTTGCAAGCAGGAAAAATCCTGTAGTGGCCTCAGACTGTATGAACACAGGCGTCTGGAAGCCACCCCAGGTGTGAAGTTTTAGGTGACAAGAGCTCTAAGAATTAGTAGCAGAAGCTTACCTGAGCTTGGCCCACACTTAGGCAGAGGTGGGGGAGAAACCAGGACAGACAGTAGAAGCTAAATTTGGTGTTTCTCATCATAATGAGATTGCCTACTGACTGAACCTTGGATTTGTTAGTGGAGAATCAGGGTTGCAAGTAAAACTCAACACTACACTGAATTGTACAAAGGACTTACAGCTTTCTTAAGTTTTCTTTCTTTCTTTTTTTTTAATACCTTTATTTTACTTATTTAATTTTTATGTGGTGCTAAGGCTCGAACCCAGGTCCTCACACATGCTGGCCGAGGACTCTGCCAGTGAGCCACAACCCCAGCCCTCTTAAATTGATGAAAATAATTGTAGATGTTTGGGCGTAGAGTGTAATGTTTTCAATACATGTATACATTGTATAATGATGAAATCTGAGAAATTAGCTTCTCCATTAGCTCTCTATCACATCTCTTTGTTGTGAGAGCACTACAAATCCAGTCTTCTAGTTATTTTGAAATACATAACATGTAACTATCACCTATATTCACTCTACTCAGGCATATAACACCAGAACTTATTACTTTTATCTAATTACAACTTTCTAGTATCTTTCCTTTCCTCTTTCACCTCCTTCCTCAGCCTCTGCTAAATATCACTTTACTCTCTACTTCTGTGAGTTCACCTCTTTTAGATTCCACATAAGAGCAAGAAAATATTGTTTCTTTCTTTCTATGTCTAGCAGATTTCACTTAACCCAATGTCTTCTAGATTCATCTCTGTTGTCACAAATGGCAAGATTTTCATCTTTTTAAATAACCGAATCATATTTTCATTGTGTATATAGACCACATTTTAAAATCCATTCATCTGCTAATGGACATTGAAGTCTACTCCATGTCTTGGCTACTGTTGCTACAGCTGCACTAAGCATAGGAGGGCAGACATTTCTTCAGCTTATTGGTTTTAATTATTTGGGTGTATGTACTGTAGCGGGATTGGTGGATCATATGGGAATTCTAGTTTTAGTTTTTTCAGTAACCTCTATACTGTTTTCAGTATGGCTGTTGATGCCAATAGTGATATCTCACCTTATCACCAAATACTTATTATTTTTCATCTTTTTACAATAGCCAATCTAACTTGAATGAGGTGATATCTCATTGTGGTTTTAGTTTGCATTTCTTTCATGATTGGAGATGTTGAACATTTTTTTCAAGTATTTTTGTCCATTTTTATGTCCTTTTTGGAGAATATTTATAAGTACTTTGTCCATTTCTTAATATGATTTTTCTTTTCTTATTGAGTACTTAGTTTTTCTGTGTGTTGCAGATATTAGCTCCTTATCTAATATATGATCTGCAAATATTTTTTTCCCATTCTGAAGCTTGTTTCTTCACTCTGTTGTTTCCTTTACTGTGCAAAATCTTTTATATTTGATACATTTCCATTTGTTAAGCTGGGCATGGTAGCATTTACCTAAAATCCCAACTATTCAGAGGCTGAGGCAAGAGGATCACAAATTTGAGGCCAGTCTGACCAAATTAGGAAGAACTTGTCTCAAGAAGTAAAATCTGGGGATATAGCTTAGTGGTAAAGCACCCCTAGATTTAGTCCCCAGTACCAAATGACACCACACCTTACCAAACCAAACCAAACCAAACCAAACCTCATTTGTCTATTTTTGCTATGGTTGTTTGTGCTTTTGACATCTTATCTAAGAAGTTCTTGCTCAGACCTATGTCATGAAGATTTCCCACTATATTTTCTACCCAAAAAAGATCTATGGATTCAAAGCAATCCCTGTCAAAATACCATTGATATTATTCACAAAAATAGTTTAAAAAAATCCTAATATTCATATGAAACCACAAAGACCTGTTATTATTCATATATGAAGTACCCTCCAAAAATTCATGTGTGAGACACTGCAAGAGTTTTCAGAGGTAAAATGCCTTTACCTAATCAGTTGAATAATTCACTGAAGGATTCATTAGTGGTGACTGTATGCAGGTAGGGTGTGTCTACAGGATATAGGTCATTGTGGGTGTACCTTTGGGTTTTATATTTTGTCTGTAGTGAGTAAAGCTCTCTGCTACCTGGTTGCCATATCTGGAGTTGATTTCCTGTGCCAGATCCTTCTGTCATGATTTTTCCGCCTCTCCTCTGACCTAGAGCTATGGACTGAATGGACAATGGAGTGTACCTCTGAACCCTTGAGCCAAAACAAACATTTTCTCCTCTGTTTTTGTTGGGTATTTTGGCCACAACAATGCAAAAACAGACTAAAACTATCTTGAGCAAAATGAACAAAGCCGGAGATATTTTACTACCTGACTTCAAAATATACTAAAGCTACAGTAATGAACATCATGCGATACTTGTGAAAAGACAGAAACATGGGCCAACAGAATAGAGTGCCCAGAAATAAATTGTTGCATTTAAAGCCAACAGATCTACAAAGGTGTCAAGAACACACACCAGAGAAAGGATAATTTCTTCAATAAATGATGTAGGAAAAACTGCATATTCACAGAGAAAAGGGTGAAATTGGACCTTTATAGCTTACCATATAAACAAATCAACTCAAAATGGATTGAAGATTCATATTTCACCAGAAACTGTGAAACTCATACCTTTATTTTCTGTAAAGGATTTTTTGAGGTCTACTTTCTAACTAGTGTGCAGGGGGGAAGCAATTGCATTTAATCATTTTAATCTGATAATTTATATGAACTCCAGAGGTAAATCAATTCTTTTATACAAAGTCCTGGTCCTTCAGATTTTTACTTCCTCACATTTTCCTTATAATATTGGGGGTTGTGAAGGTATAAATGGTTTGGCAAGATGGTGCTGGGGAAAGATGGTGGAGCCCAAGGAGCCATGAGAAGGTCCGGATACTGCGTCCTCTACACTGGGCAGTAATTTCTCAGGTCAAGTGGAAATATCTTAGCTCATACTCAGTTATCCCAGAGAAATGTCCTGAAGACTGAATCTAACCTTTCCTTTGACAGTCCCATGGGCCTTCCTGAAATCAGCTTGCAAGATTTGATTCCTAACTCTGGTCTTTCCTATTTCTTCTAGTCTCTGGGCCATTTGACCTCTACAGCAGGTATTTCTTTTACCAGACAGAACTATCAGCTTCCCTTTGTGTCTCTCCACAGTGCATGTGGAAATATCTACCTATTGTCCATGCCTCTTAGGAGCTGAAGAGATGTCCAGAAAGGCATGAGCCTTCTACCTCTAACAGCAGTGCACCACCTCTCTGATTCTAGAATGGCCACTCCTATGCTGATCTGAGAATAGCTTTTAAATCATCACCTGATAATTCCAGAAAGAAATGGGGCTAAAGCCTGCTGGCTTTGGCTTGACCCTTAAACTCTTTACCATGCCTCCTGTATTAAATGAAGGGGAGAACAAGGAGGACAGTGTTTGCTTCTACCCTTTCTTCCTTTCATAGACTCCCTGCAGTTTTAGGATTTCATGTTCCTCCTTCCTCATGGTGTTTTTCACCTTCTTTTCCAGAGCAACAATGGTGGAAATGCTGCAGTGGGGTGGGGTAAGGGTGGGGGAGAATTGAAAACACGTCAGCTCAATATTCCCAAATGTTTCTTTTCTTTTAGCTATGGCACACACAATGAATAATCTTTGCACTCTCCCTCAGCATCCTAACTTACTCTGTGTAATGCTTCCCACTATTTGCCTTAATTTCTACTGACTTATAATGCCTTTGAATTATACATTTTGCTGAAGTGGAGGAAAAGCCTTTATTAAATTTTTCAAATAAATTGCTGAAATCAATAGTTTAAAGAATCTCTTGGTTTCTTATTGGTCAAAGTATTAAAAAAACTGTAGTTAAATTTCTCAGAAATTGAAATATTCATACACTTATTTCTGATATAATTGTAATCAATACTTTTAAGCCCATGGTATGTGATCAGAAGTCTAAGAGGTCACAAGAATAATTTTAAATCATTAATATTAATGACTTCTTATTCATTCAGTTTCCTTTAAAATCTCATCAATATGTAGTTTACTTTCATTTCCTATTAATAGACCATTTCTAACATTTGACAGTTTAACAGTGTTTTTACAATGCTTATATTCTAAAATGCTATGTAGTTGACAGTCTTGCTACTCAGAGTTTCCTTCTGGTTCAGAACAATTGGCCTCATATTGAGCTTGTTATGCAGAATCTTAGGTTCACTCAAACCAATTGCAGCAGAATCTGCACTTTAATTACATCTCCCAATAACCTTTATGCACATTAAAGTATGAGAAGACTGGTCAGCAACATGGCAGAATACCTTCTAAAGAGATATCATTAATTCACTTAGTGTGTTTTAATAAAACACTTATAGCAAATAAAATGGAGTGGAAGTAAATCATCCCTTTGCACTCTGGCTCTTATATATTTCTTTTTTCAAATCTGTGCACATCTCTTCCCCTAAGTAAAAGAGACAGCTGTTTACTTTGTACCTGGGTTATGCCTTGTGCAGGCTCAGTTAGGTTTCTGTTAGTCAAGCCGGCTAAGTAAGCATTGCTGTGGCATAGCTATGGCATCAGCAGTTCTTCTGGCTACCTGTTACAACAAACGACATTAAAACACTCCCAAACAATCTTGTCTCCAATTCTTTCCTTCTTGGTACCCCAATAAAATCTTATAGTAATTGAAAGCAACATAGATTTCTTGCAAAAGTAAATCTCTATGAAGAAAATCAGTTGGGGTATATGGAAGGGACCTAATTTTATTGAACCGTTCCATTCCTCCATACCAGTTAAAACCGCAGATCAGAGAGAGATGGAGGTGTGGGTTATACAATTCCCTTAGCAATTCACCAGGAAAGGCCTCTACAGACAAAGCAAAGTAAGGACTTAAACAAAGATCTTACTAATGCAGACTACGCTCAGAACTGCCAGTATAGTTGGAGGTAAGAGCTGCTTTGTTTTCCCTCCCCGTTCCTGCTATTTCCTCTTGTCTCAATCTTCCATTTAGCTTTTCCTTCTTCTATTACTCTACCTTTTTAACATCCCTCTGATCATCTACCTTTTTCTGTGTACACCCATCCTTTCCTGTTCAATAGTATTTTGTTACTTGATTAGCTCAGTAGTGAGTCTGATTTCTAATCCTAGCCTACTTTTAGTGATCAGAATCCCTAAATGGGCACACTCAATATCATGGAGCAGAGAATTAGGAAAAATAGGGTGGTTACGTCTCAGAATCCAGTATGCCTGGTGAATAGATGTAAGCATCTGACCTTTATTATGGAAGTCCAGCAATTATTCTAAAGATGATAACAGTAGCTACATTTGAATTCCTATATTATGTTCCTTTACTTAGTACAGAGCTTTGAGGCAAATGTCCTTATTATCATCACCATCATCATTACTTTTGGAAACTAAGGCTCAGATGAAAACCATTTCCATTGTTAGTGAACTACTGTATCAGAATTCGCACCTATGTTTGACTCTCAAGTCACTGCTCTTGCTCCAATGGCCTGCTTCCCTTCTGGGTGTCTCAGCAGATGAGCACAGCATGAATACAGACATGTCTGGCAGCAAGACTATGTGTGGCTATGCAGCCAGGTTGCCATATGGTGAGCATTAAGAAAGTCTGTTTGGAAGTAAGAGAACATCTGCTGTGGGTTCAAGGTTTAGGGGCAGGATTTGAATGCTGAAAGTGTGGGCAGAAACCAAGTAGGGGCCATTCTTAGGAGAACTGGGATTCCTGACAGATATAATTTGCAGACCCATCTGGAGAGAACATGTGGCTAAGTCCTACTGTCTACTTACTGAGAACTAGGGACAATGTCAAGGAAGAAAAACAGGGAGGTAGGAAAAATATATCTCATTTGTACAGGATATGAACAAGTGAATTTTACTATATTGTGGAATTCTCTCTAATGAACATAGAATTGGTTCCAGAGAATGGCATACAAAGGTGAAGATTAAAACTAGAAGGAACAGATATTTTTTTTTGTAGCATCCTTTTGCAGTATTAAGAGATTTAAGTGGAAATTACAGAGCGAGGCTTAAGCTGAATATAAAAGGTATGCTCCAAGACTCAGGACTCCAAAGGGGAACAGATACTCTGTGAAGGCATTGTTCTTCTGACCCCTAGAACTTATGAAATATTTTTCCTGCTTCCTAATAACAATCCAAATTCTTACTGTGGACACAGAACCCTATCTAATGTGTTCCCTGTCTAGCTCTCTGACCTCCACTCTGTCAGTTTCTCCTTCATTCACTGTTCTTTTAGGGTTGCTCAAAGAGGTGCTGGTATTTTGGCCAAGAAAATTCTTTCTGGAAGCAGAAGTGCTTAAAATATTATTAGATATTTAGTGCTCCTGACTCCTGTTCATGAAATACCAGCAACACCCTCATTCTATCACATGATACTCAAAAATGCACCCACATATTTCTGACAGTCCATTGGAGACCTGATCTGTGGCTTTCTGCCATCCCTTCTCTTTAATATGCCAGCTCATTACTACCTCAGGGTTATCATGTTTGCCTGGTATCTTCTTCCCATGATGTTTCTCTCATTTTCTGGTCTCCATATAACGTTCTCTAAAAGCTTTTATCAGAGAATTTATCATGATTGGAGATGAATTTCTTTTCTTTGCCTTTTTCTTCTCTTTTCCCTTCAGTCACTAGAATGAAGTTTTTATGAGAAGGGGATGTATACTTCACATTCATCACTGTCCACTGACACATAAAAAACTGCTTGGTGCACGATAAGTCCTCAAATGGTATTTAGAATCTTATAAATAAATAAACCTGAGTTTGCATATTATGCATCACAGAAAAGACAATCACTTTCCCAGATAACATAGAAAAGATTTCTGCTTTGGATAGAAAACTGAGCTGCATATCAACTGTAAGTGTCTTCTGCATCTGTTCTATAGCTTCTGAAGGAGAAGGACTTTCATCCCATGAACCTTTAGTTTCCTATTAGCATTTATTTACCTAAAGATAAATGAGACTGTATAGCTAATAACATAATTAAATCTCTCTCTTGGAAAGCATATTTTAATAATGAAAGGAATCTTTACTTCATCAAGACAAACTATAGGACATAGATTCATAAATATGGAATCAAGAGACTGAATGTGCCCTAGTCTTCCTAGTTCTTCTGGAATGATTGGAAAGATAATAGAATCAGTAGAAAGTCTCAAGGAAGAGTCTTGATTTTGAAATACGACAAAACCCGAAACCTTCCCAAACTCAAAGCATTATTCATCCCATTTTTTATTGTATGTCCTCTGAAATCCTGGCTTTCTTATGAGTACTCAGAATGGTAGATTTTGGGGAGCACTTCATTCAGCTGCCTCCAAAAGGCTTATTTGTTTCAGAAGCATCTCAGCCCAAGCCTATAGGTAGAGTGCAGTTGTTTCATGAGTACCAGTATTTCTAAGCACTATACAATGTTTCCACCCCAAGCCTCAGGGGTTCTTTGAACATAGGTAACACCAGTCCTTTGAGAAAAGCATAAATGAAGTTGCTCTAGTTTGCCCTTTGGGTGTTTCCAGTTCACATACCCAGATCTTTACTGGTCAAACTGGATCTGGTTTCAGAAATCTAACACTTTTGGGACCTAGAACTCCTCTGGTTGCCAGTCCTTCATGATATTTTTGTGTACACCCCTACCCATTTTTCATTGCTGTCTTATATCAAGGTGGCAGGCTTGAAAAGGACATTTTCCAGAAGTCTTTCCAATTAACTCCAGTTAGATGATGGCAATGTTAGGCACTCAGACTGCTGGGGAGCAGCAACAGGGGGATACTGGATTGTTTTCCATTTCTCTCTGCTTTTGTGTCTGGCACTGGCTATGTTTTCTCTGTGATTTAGCTCTTGCCAGGGGACTGAACTCCAGCAATCTGGCCCATGGTGGTTAACTTAATGCATCAACTTTACTTGGCTCTGGTACCCTGTTGTTAGTTAGGTCGTATTCTAGTCCATATGCTGCTGCAAAGGTATTTGTGTTCATGATGAGCAAGTCCAGTATCCATAGATTTTACTTGACACGTACATCAAAGAGGTTTGGCAAGCAAGCTGATCTTTGCAGGTTTCCTACCTTTCCATGTTTGAGCCATGTGCATCCTAATATATTCTAGGCCTTCCTGTTCTCTTTCTTTTAGGTTACAGAACCAATCTTTTATTGTTAAAAATAGGGGCTGGGGTTGTGGCTCAGTGATAGAATGCTCATCTAGCTCACGTGAGGCACTGGATTCAATCCTCAGCACCACATAAAAATGAAATAAAGATACTGTTAAATATAAAAGGGAGATTATTTGATAAGGAAAAAAGAAATTAAATTTAAAGTCTGCATCATATTTGAGTCAGAATTGTTAATAGTGAGTTATATAAAGATGGTTTAGAGGGAAGGCATGCCTTTCATATAAAATAAATGACCAAAATAGTAATGTGGCTGATAGGTAACATTCAAATGGAACCAAGGAATACGATGTAATGTATAAATTAAAATACAGATGATAATCAAAGATTAGCCAAGTTTGACGGCCAAGGGTAGATTTGAAAGGGGGCCCAAGAGTCCTCCAAAATCATATGCAAAACTGTTATTTAGAGAGAGGGGAGTGAAGAGAGGGGAGGGGGTATGAGAGTAGGAAGGATAGTAGAATGAATTAGACATTATTATCCTGTGTGCATAACTGGTGTAACTCTACATCATGTGCAATCAGAAGAATGAGAAGTTATACTTCATTTATGTATGATGTGTCAAAATGCATTCTACTGTCATGTATAACTAATTAGAACAAACAAAAACTTTTAAAAAGAAAATTTAAAAAAAAACATGATTATGTATTTTTTTATATGGAGAATTCAGTGTTCATTAGAATCCCAGAGGGAGACTCTAAACCCCAATGCTATGAACTACAGTTTTAAGAGATTATTTCCTTGCACAGACATTGAGTTCCTTGTGGAATTTCTGACCTAGCAATTTCACTAAGGCTACTCCTGGTGCTTTTGCTAGTGTTGATTCTATTGAAAGCCCCTGGTCCTTGACTTTCAATGGGTTGCTAATATAGGAACTTCTTGTAATACTTAAAATCAATCTTGAAGTGTGGTAGAGAATGAAGAAGGGGGAGTTTGCCAAATAGTCATGTTAAAAGCGATATAAATAAATTCACTTTATCTGTATTTATTATAATTTATGTTGTAGCAGTTTCCACAACAACTAGTTCTATAAAGTATTATCTTTTAGCACATAGATTTGTTTATATAATCACCTTACTTTAAGGTATTCTTATGACCACAATTTTGCTTATTTTAGATAATGGTCCTTCAAATTCAAGAAAAGTCTGGCTCTCTTTCTTTGGCTACCTCTTCTTTTCTGTGTTGTGATTACCAAGAGGAAGTTGTGTCTATTTTAATAGTATATATGAGGGTAGATTGAGATTTTGTGGGAGCTTGAGGATTATAAATTTGGGGCTCTTCTTCAAGAATAATTAAATATTATGAACACAGTAATAATAGGGACTCTTTTCTGTGCCTTGAACAAGTGAGGGTCCCTGGAGTTTGGGTTTCATTAGTACCACACATTGAGGATTCATTCACTAGGGGAACAAACCTGTTTAACTTTTAAATGTTGATGTTCAAGGTTAACTTTGCCCATTTGCTTTAATTTGAAATTAGTACAACCTTTAGGAAAGCTGCCTGGCCAAATTATTTGTTCAATGTTAGCTTGAGGTATTATACAAACTGAGACTATGCCTGTATTCACAAGAATACAACTACCACAAGAATTCAGTACCAAAAGGGTGCTCAGAGGGAACTGGTTGGATTTACAGGTTCCAAAAACAGAGCAAACTAACCCTACAAATCTATTCCCTTGAAATGTTCAGAGAAGTGTCTTAGTTTAGGGAGAAAAAATAATAGAATGGAAACTTTGTTATAAAAGGTTAGTTTTTGCTTTAAGAAGTCATCTATTTTATACTCTGAATAAATTTGTAAGGGAAAACCAATATTATTGTGGAATATTATCCATGGGTGTCACTATTTCAAAAATTATCCTGAAGGGGTTGAGAATAAGAATGAGTGAATAAGAGAGAATGGAAGGAGTTAATTGGAAAAAATAATGTTATATACAAAAAATTGGTATGATCATACAAATAAAATTTGCAAAAGTGCCATTAATAATTTCATCTTATAATTAATTTGTAGGTTGCTAAATGCTAAAATTTTGAATTTATTAAAGAAATGCTTGATTACATGAAAAGAAGAAAAGCTTGCTTGGCTTTGAGAAGAAATATTCTTAGGGAAAATTATTAAAAGTATATTGGCCCAAGTGATAAACCTCGATTATCCTTTTATCAAAGAGGGTTACTCATTTGCTGGTGAAATGGGGAATTATATCTCCTGAACAGAATAGTATACAATTTTTCTTATGGAAAATAATTTTATTTTTCTGTTACATACTTTTAAAAGATATGGTGTTTTTTTAGATATAATTATTGTTGTATATGCAAATGTGTAACCATCTAGGGTAATATTTAAATCTCTGCCTTGAATTTCTTTAGAGTTTTTGTTTAGATATAATAGGCACATAAAGTGATGATGTTAATGTGTTGACACAAGAAGCAATATTAAAAGGTATTCTATTTTTCAACTAGACTATATTTCTCATTGTATGCAAACATTCATGTGTGTGTGTGTGTATGTATGTATGTGTAGATAAACAGAACCTCCAGCTGACCTATTAGGGGCAGGTAACATGAGTAAGAAGTAAAACTTTCTTTTGTAAATCATTGAAACTTTGGAATTATTTGTTACCGCAACATACACTAACCTATTTAGACCTGTATAGTCTGAAATTAAGGGTAGATATGGCAACATTTTGACAAATGTATAGTTCTGATGACTCAGGTTGGGGAAAACAAAACAAAAGAACCTCAAAAACATCAAAAGGAAACCAAATACCATTTAACACTTGGAGCTCTTTCAAGAATAATTGCTTCAATTTCTATAGATTCCATTTTCATTTTTGATAAGGACTCAGAAGAATTTGTTGTACTGTAAAATTTTTAAGAAAAGCTGAATAAATCACTTGGAAAATTCATTATTACCTCTAAATATGTACATGGTACATAATAGAAACCAGTTCTTCCCACTTTGATTATAGCATAGGCAATGCTCATTTTTCTTAACAAAGTTGAAGCCTTGACTAACTATAACCTTGATTTATAACATGTACTAATATGATGCAAACTTGATAGCTTTGTGTTTTGGGTCTCTCACTAAACACATTTTATTGATTTCAGAGTTGGACAGCTAAAGGTACTCTAGAGAGTTTTAGAAGATGCCTAAAAATGCTGAGGTAGTTGGCAGACTCTAGATAAATCTTCATTTCCTTCAGAGTGTCACTTTTTTTGAGGCAGGAACCAAATATTATATTGTTGTAGGTAAGTTTCTTGAAAGAGAGCATATAATTTATTTCCCTGCTTTCTGACATTCTTACTGTCACAAATCTTTGGTCACCATTTCCACATATCTGCTCTAGAAAAGGTTATTTTTTTCTCATTAACTCCAAATCACTAAGATCTTTGGATATATTTCAGTATATATTTTTATTTCTCTGAGGCTAGAGAAACTGACTATGATGTGTAATTTTATGTGTCATCTTAGTCCCACTGGTGCCCATATGTTTGGTTAAACACTATTTCTGAGTTTTCTTGTGAGGTTGTTTCTAGGTGAGATTAGCATTCAATTTGGTAAACTAAAATAAGCAGATTGTGAGTGTCTCAATGTGAGTATGCATCAGACAATAAAACAAGGGCCTGAAAAGGGGGAGAATTTACTCTGACTCTTAATTCTTAGGACCTCAGACTTCAACTAGAACTACAGCACTGGCCTTCTCAGTTCTTCAGAAATGCAGATTATATTTCTCAGTCTTTGTAATCACATGAGCCAATTTCTCAAAATGATTCCTTTCTCCCTTTCCCCCCTCTCCCTCCCTCTCTGTCCCCACTTTCTTCTCTATCATCTGTTTAATCTACTCTGTTTCTCTGGAGGACCCTAACAAATCACTTCCTTCCTTAAACCTCTCTTTGTTCCTGGATATCAGTCCACTTTAGAGGTTCTGTTTGTCCACAGGAACCTTGTCTTTATCTCTGGGCTCCTCTTTCTCTTCTTACCATTTAGATATTGGTTAATATTATCTTTTTAGTTGGCAACTTATATGCTAATGACTTATAGATCTTTAAAGCTCAATCATTGGCCTAAGAACCATATTAAAAATATTAACCATATTAAAAGTATTGGGATATTCCTTGTATGACTTTTCCCTCACCAGATGCCTCCACTTGAAACCTGGTCTTTCTTTTATATTTCTATAGTTGATGAATAAAACCTCCATCTGCTGAGCTATTAAATCAAGAACATGGGAGTAGTTATAGGTCCTTTCACATATGTTTAAATCCTATTGTTTTGACTGCCTAAATTTCTTGAATTTATCTCTATATATCCTTCTTAAAGCTGCCATATTTCTTATTTTTTTTCACCCCAAGAATTAATTTATTAAATAACTAGCTTCTTAGCTAAATTATTTCCTCCTATCTTAGCTTTTTAATTTATCTTTCACAGGACAGTCAGAATAATCTTTCTAAAGACAAATCAGAATATTTCACTGCTTTGAGCAAAACCCATCAGTGGCTCCCATTGATTTAGGATTATACTTCAAACACTTTTTATTTATTTATTTGTTTGTTTATTTGCTTATTTATTTATTTATTTTTATTGGTTGCTCAAAACATTACAATGCTCTTGACATATCATATTTCATACGTTTGATTCAAGTGGGGTATGAACTCCCATTTTTACCATGTGTACAGATTGCAGGATCACATTGGTTACACATTATGGTATATAATGCCCCTTAGAATTAGTGGTGTCCTATATTTTCATATGTGGTCCAGATGTATATGTTTTATTTAACTTTTCAATCAGGCTATTCCTTTTACTGAGATCTATCTCAGTGTACCTGGAAGTCTCCTGGTTTTAGCTCTGAAAGTGGGTTTAGTTACTCCATCAGGCAACCCAGTAATCCTGTGTATTCCAGGAAGGTTTATCACTTCAGCTCAGACTATCTTTTTTCCTTTAGTCTTCCCGAGTTATTCTTCAAGGATCTGCTTAAACTGAGTTCTCCTAGAAATAATTTTCCAATCTTTTTTTTTTAAATCCAGGTCCAAACATATGTACTTGTATATTCTTTGAGGGAAGGGGTTACTATATCCTACTTTAATCTGGTCCTGCTTGCACACTTTGCATTCTTTGAGAAGAGCTATTCTGTGTTGTTAATCTACACATCTCTTGTTTGAAGCACATCGGTCACAGTGTTTATCACATAATTGACCACTGATAATTGTAAATATTTCTAGTATTGGATGGTATACCAAGGATGTCTATCTTGTGCTCTATTCAGTAAGCATCATAAATATTTTTGAGTATGTATTTCCAAATATTTCCATTATTTTTGCCTCGAAATAAGATGTTATAGTTTTCCTCATTTAATTTATTGCTATTAACTAAAAAATACTGATTATTTTTATTCTTCAATAGATCCCTTATATTATGCTTAACATTCATTTGAATATCTCCTACCTGCTGCCTCTGTCCTTGAAGATTTAGAAGGATTTGGAATACTTAATAATATTTCAAAAATGATTTCTTACAACACTTAACAAGGCTCTCAAATATACCAGGTGGTGTGAAATATAGGTATTAAGTAAAGGAATTTGACTTCTCCTCTCCAGAACTTTTCAGTCCAGGTGATAAGGCAAGCATATAGAATTAATTAGGATATATTTTAAGGATTTCTCTTGG
Source organism: Marmota monax (assembly GCF_021218885.2). Classification (NCBI taxonomy): domain Eukaryota; kingdom Metazoa; phylum Chordata; class Mammalia; order Rodentia; family Sciuridae; genus Marmota; species Marmota monax. Next base: position 522,981 of record NW_026693153.1, read on the forward strand.
AGAACTATAGAAGGAAATTACAAATATACAAACTAATGATAGGGAAATTTCTTCACCTAATATACAAAATATTTGGTTTGTAGAGACAGAGAGAAGTAGTGTATTTAACTTGTTATTTGCCATGTAAAACCAATAAAAGCATAATATTTGAAATAAAAAAAAACAGAATTTCTCCCTTTTCCTTTTGTTGCTTTAATTTCTAGCTTCCCCAGTTTTAATTTTTAAGAGCTTCTCATGTACCATTGTTTCTTTTTAATAGAATTATGTTCTTTGTTAATGGTGTGATCTCATTTCTTAGAGATATGAATAATAGTTTTTTATAAATGATTTCTTATATACTGTATTGCACCTAGTTTTTCTGTATTCCTGTTTTTTTTCTATTTATTTATTCTTTTAGAGGATTCTTTCAAACATTTGTGATTCTTGGCTCTCTTTTCATATTTAAGAGTGAGGAAAGAGGAAGTTGATGGAAAGCTGTGGGTCAGGGCACTATATCTGCTGACATCTTTGCTGTGTTTGTGTCTTCTCCAAGGGTCAGGCATTGCCAATGTGGTGATTTTGAGAGAGAGGACTTTAGAAGGCCATGAGGGCTTCTTTTTAATGAATATGATTAAACCCCTCATATAAGAGTTTTCATACAGCATTTGACTCACTTGCCCTTCCTTCTTCCACATGAGGACATAGTCTCTTCCCCTCCAGAGGGAGTGGTCCCAAGGCACCATCTTGGAAGCAGAGAGCAGTCCTCACCAGACAAGGAAACCTGCTACTTTCTTACACAAAGATTTCTTCAGCTGCTAGAACTGTAAGGAAAAAAATTCTATTCCTTATTAATTACCCAGTCTGAAGATTTTGTTGTAATGGCACAAATGACCTGAAAATAGACTTACTATAAGATAATCTGATAAAAGCTCAGTTTCCTCATCAGGAACCTCCAAATTTTGGGTGACATTTCTTTGAGATTAATTGATTTTTTTTCTCTTAGGATGGAATCTTCTAATATACTACCCTAGGATAGGGTTTAATCTCCTCTCTGTAAGGAGAGAAGAGGAAGAGGGCAGGGGACTACTATTCACTGTGAGACTTCACATTCCTGTTGTGAGCTCCATGTTCTCACCTTTGCATCCTCTATGTAGGCCTGGTGGTTTAACTCTGCAGCCTTCATATTAATTTTCCCAGAAAATAAATCTCTTATCTTTTAGGGGTGAAGGAATGATGGTGTGGGGTTGAGGAAGGATAACTACCAAGATGTGAGGGGTGGTTAGGAAAGGTCTACAGATCTTACCTCTTCACATGAAAGGTTTCAATTAAAACTTTGATTTCAATCATATGTCTTACTCATACCCCATGTTTTCCTGATGTTTCAAATCTGAGTTACTAAGGCCAACTGACATTTTTTTTTGTGATGTCCTCCTTTACAGAATACCCAGTTCATAAATTCTTTCATATATTAAATCTTTTAATCCTACATCGCTTTTCTATATTAAAAAATCTGTTGACATTTCTTAACTTCTGTGGTCTTCTATTTGTTTTCCCTTGTGGCTTCTACCTTTTATTTTAAATCCCTATATTTTTATTTGGAAGGAATTTCAGGACAGAGAAAAATAGTTGTACATGTTCAATCTACTGTTGTTTCAGATAAATTCATTTTGAATTAAAAAAAATTATTAAGCTTTTATGTGTTAATTTTCTTTGAAATATTTATTAATTTTTATACCTTTATACTCTGTTTCTCATTTCTTATAGAGCAGAGACACTTTCAATAATTTTCTAGACATAAATGCAATGAAGTATGTTGTTGGCCGCATAAGGTATGATTTCTTCGGAACAAAGCCTGTGGACTAACTGGAAGCTAACCTTCTTTAGAAATTCTAGAAAATGCTGGATTACAAACATATCCCTCTTTAACTAGGGGTTTTGATTTCCACAGTTTCAGTTACCTGTAATCAACAGTGTTCTGAAAATATTAAAGTGGGAAATTACAGAAATAAACAGTTTTTAAGTTTTAAATTGTACTGTTCTGAATACTGTGGTGAAATATTGTACTGTTCCACTCTGTCCTAGACATGATATGGATCATCCCTTTGTTCAGTGTATCTGTGCTGTGTATGTTATGCACCTGTTAGTCACTTAATAGCTGTCACTGTTATCAGGTTGATTGTCACAGTATGATTATGCTTGTATAAAGGGTTTAGTATAATAGTCTGTGGTTTCAGTTGTCCACTGGAGGTCTTAAAACATGTCCCCTATAGATAAAGGGGACTACTTTATACCTTATTCCTAAAAACATTAAGCACAAGTAATCTTTTTACTCGTTTGCAAAAAATTATTTTCATGTGAAACAAAGTTATAAAAGAAAAAGTCTTAAATTTTTTGAAGTGCCAGTTTTCTACTCAATCTTTTTTGTTTAATGTCAGACATTACTAACAAATAACGTATTTTTCTTTTCCTTGCTTTTCTTTGTACATTGATGTAAAAAAAAAAAAAAAAAACAACAACAAAAACTTTTTCCATCTCCAGATTTTGTTGATTTTCTTCCCTATTTTTGAATGTTCTATTGTGTCAGCCCTGGTCAAACTACCCTGCCCATTCAATTGTTCTAATGAAAATAGCAAACCCTTCTTCTCTTTCCCTGCATCCTCCTTCCCTTATCCCAGCCTGTTCTTCAGACTGCCACCCTAACAATGGCTTAAAAATAGATGCAATCCTAATCCTACAACAGAGATTATTAACCTGAAGTCATCCATGGTTGGTGAAGTTCAGAGGTGTGTGAATCCTTTGAGTTATAAACCCCAAATAATGTTTACAATTATTTATAATTATTTTATTTAAGAGGAGTGTTTATTCAGAAAATTTTTAATCATATTCTTTAATGTCTTTACTACTCTCAACTATTAAAAATTACTCCATAGAGAGTTAAGTTGGGAATAACCATAAAAATAGCTGATGATCTCAGTACTCACTCCCACAGAACATCTTCATTGTTTTTCAGGAAATGTAGTTCCTAAAATCCAAATGGCATTTCTATTCAATTGCCATCCTCTTTTACCTACATAAAGATAGAAAAAGAATAACTTAGTGAACGGTCTGTCAAAATGAACTATACATATTTTCATTAGGAAACAGAAAAATGGATCAGTTGTAAATATAATTTGCATATCTCAGGAGTGTCTAAATTAAGGACAGCTCTGGAAGAGCAGATAGCCATTTTTTAAAGTATATATGACCAATGTGGCATTTTTTGATATGTTAGTAACTCAGGTCATATTTCATAGGAAATGTCATACCTATCTATGTAATTTTGTTCGTTACTTTTAAACATAGAGTGAGTCCACTAATTCCTATCCCGCTCAGAACAATCATGCTTTGTTTTTTTCCTATTTGTGCAGTTATGAATATTTCACCTCATTTAACACTTTTATGTTTATGCTCATGAACATTTACTGGGAAATAGACCAGAGCCTAAAAAAAAAAAAAAGTTATTAGCTTCCTTGACTTCATCAAGTTGTTTGTGGAGAGGCTATTTCACAAACACACACACAACAAATCAAAGAGATGTGATATCCTTTTATGTTATTGGGCAACATGGTGGAAAAAAATGGAATTTGTGAACTTTATTACTCAAGGTGACAAGTTAATATATGGGTTATGGTGTGCAGCTCCCAAGTGAGATTTGTTGCATCCTCAAAATTGCATAAAATGTCTAAAGAGAGAGGGAAGCCTCCATACCCCAAAGAGACTCCTGAGGAAGTAAGATTGGAAACTTACAAGTCCACAGGCAATGTGTGAAGTGGAGAGTGAAGAGAAGACTGCTTGCATGAAGACTTTTAATGATTTGAAAGTTTCTTTTCTTCTTACTAGTTTTGGTAGAGGGAGGGCAGTGAGGTAAGGAAGTCATCTTTCAGATGTCTTTTTTCCCCCCTACTAAAGACAATGAATGGTTGATTTAGTACAAGCATCATAGAGCAGAAAAACAAAACATAGAATTAAGTCAAAATGATTCTATAGTTTTTATTATTCCTATGAATGTCTGCACTTTCATAGGCATATATCTCAGCTAGGAGAATGCTACTGGAAATTCCTGGTCTCTGCAAAGAGGAGCTATTAGTTATTGGGAAAGGTGTGCCTATTGAATGGGACAGGCCTGTACCAAGAGGCCTTGGCTGGGGCTGCTGCCACAATACTCATGATTCAAGGCTGTGCATTTCTTCTTTTCAGGTAAGACAAGGTGACGTATATTACTTGCTGGGTAAGACAGAGGGGAGGAGATTAGTTACTAGGAGCCATCAATTCATTATTATCCCATTTAGTATGTACATACTAAAAGGATCATAAGAGGATCACTGAACTAGATAGGCCTAAATCATTCTTTTCAACCTGTCCATTAGAGCCTTGTCCATCCTACAGTGCTGGAGTAGATGGTGAAGGTGGAGACCAGATAAACTCAAACCACTCCTATGATTAAATGAGGCCAACCGTTTCTGTCCTGGCCCAAGTAAATGATGTTTCTGTGTCAATTTTCACATGCATACTTTGGAGGAAATTAGTATCTCATATTCTCATCTCATATTTTCCACAGCATTCTTAGAAATGTCGGGAAAATATTTTGAAATCTTTGTTAAAACCTAGGATTTGGGTTCAAGATTTTTTTTCTTTATATGGGTCTTCTCAGTTTAAATTGTTTCGTATCTTTACCTTTTTATTTTACAAATACAAAACAAGTTATTTGTTCATCTTTGGGAGGGCTAAAATAGTATCACCGATTGGAAAGTTATAGCTGTCCACTTGGACCAGAATTCCTTTTTTCTTTTTTTAAATTAAGTGATTAATTTATTCTAATTATCTACCTTTTTTCCTAAGATTGCATACAATTTTTGATCTAAAATAACACTAGATTTACAATATCAGATTTTCATTTACTAAAAAAATATGAAAGATCATAACTTATATTTGGGGGCTACTATTTCCCTGTTAAATCAGTGAGTGAAATAGCCTTAAAAGGACTATTCAGCCAAGTTCAAGAATACATTATTTGAGACCCCATTACATGTCAAACTCTGTGACAGGCATTGGGGAGAAAAAGGCAAATGTTACATCATCTAGAAAAGTAAGTAAAGATATTTAACAAACAACTCTAACACAATGTGATAAGTGCTGTGATAGAGAATTTGGTTCTGTGATTTTAGTGTCAGTTAATCTCATCTTCCCAAGAAAATATTATGTAATGAGGAATTGTCATCTCAGTACAGCATTGGAAATTACTACTTATCCAGTTGTCATTTACTTGGATAATTTTAGTAGGTATTGCCTAACAGAGGATGCTGAGGGAAAATAAAACTGTTTTCAGTAGAGCCCCCTTTGACCTGCAAACCATGATATTCATAATATTTAGTACATAGTGCAAATTTAGCCACCTGCCCCTCCGGTCTTCTGGTGAAGGAAAAAATACTTGGTTTCCAAAAGATTTAGTATGAATGCATGCCCTCACTTTCTTCTTTGGGCCTCCCCCGCCCCCCTTGAGAATATTTATGGGGTACAAATGTAAATGCTTCAGAGGTTTTGAGCAAAGGTGTTATGGATACACCCCTGATTTTCTACTTATACTTAGGCTGAATTTTAATTGATCTGATCTTTTTACCACCAAAGCTTTATCAACTTTATTTTTTAATCACATAGAAATAATTCATTGTGTGTTTCAATCTAGGAGATCCCTGAGTTTCAGAACTCTGAAGGAAGGGCAACAAAGGAAGAATTAGTATATGCTTTATATTCTACTCTTATTTATTGGTACCTGCAGCTTTAAGAGTTAGGATGAATACCTAAAATGCTGCACAATGGCTTCTTCCACAGTCACCTCCTGTGAGCCACAGTGAGCCTCCTTGGCTCTTCACAGCTTGTTATTTTGCCAGGTTAAAATGTACTTAGCACTGCTCCAGAGGCACTACAGGGCCCTGTCTGGCACTTGCTCTGCCTCCCTGTCTCAGTAACTGTGAACAAGAGGTATCCATCCCCTTGCCCAGTGCTTAATGACATAAACTGGAAGCCCTTGTATGTGCTGTTTCCAGCAGAGATCAGACCATTTTAACCCAACAGAAGGGTCATGGTCACATTAGATGAGCCACCACTATGAAAGAGGCCTTGAGTATGGAGAAGAAACTCACTCAGGGATTCTAGAAGAATTCTGGAACTGGTTATAGCTTGGATCTCTTTAGTTAAAACTCCTATGAGATTTGGACAAAAGTGAGTGAATAACTTGAAGTGATGGAGTTTTGTGATCTTAATAAGTAATATTGTTTAACCTGAGTTCTTGATACAGATTTCTGATATTCTGTCTGAGTTTTACAGAATGATTTCTTTTGAATAAATTGCCTTACTCCTCTGAGCAGATTCCAGGTAACCTAGTTCTCTTCACTGTGAAGAACTGATAGAATTCTCTTTCCTTGGGGGATGCTTAAAAATACATAAAGAAAAATTATATGACCTTAAGTACATTGAGTTTAAAAACATGCAGTCAGCCCTGCCAAATTTTCCTTCACCTTGGAGAATTGGAATAATTATTAAGTGTGCAGACAAAACTAGGTTTCTCTTGCAGGCAGATTTTTATGATTCTGGCTTGGACTTTTGTTCAAGTCTCATTTTCATTTTCTTAGTGTAGCTAAATGAAGTTGCTGCAGGTAGGCCAGAGGGGGGCACCAAATCATCATGATTGATAGAGCAGTTTGCGTATTCCTGGGAGGCTCCACCATCAAGCCTGTGAAAGTTGTGTCTGCCATGAGCATTTTGGGTGGAAAACAGATTGAAGTGTCTGTTTGCCGAATCATTGTTAATCCAGGAGCTCACACACCAGCTTTGGTGACTCCAAATATGCTCAACTGCTGAGGAAGCACCAGTTGGGAGCTGTGTGTTTGTAAACATGTCAGGAAGCCTCTGCCCTCTTCCACTCTTTCCTTCTTTCCTTCATTCATTGGATGGAGGTGAACTGTGGGAAGAATTGAGATAGTAGCTGCTTTGACCTTGGAAGGCAGGAGCACAGGGATGGATCTTTCTCAATGAGATAGAAAAATTATTGGCAGTTATCGAGATTTAATTGTTCTTGATAAGTTGTTGAAGTATTTGGTTTTCAGGAAAGGGCATGCAGTGTACAACATTTAATGTTCTCCTTTCTTAGTCTTTCAGAGGAGTTGCCTTCCTTTATCCTATTTCCTAAAGCAGGGTTTCTAAATCACAGATAACTTTCAAAATGGTTCCACCACAATTATTGGAATTTATCTAGTATGGAAAAGTATTTTATGCTTGTTGGTTGTTACTACCCATTTGTGATCTGTAGTTTGCTACCTGTCTTTATTCATAGTGGATTAATTTAAGGCAGGGGTAAGGGTTAGGGTAAAGTAGCCAAAACATCTTCTGTCTCAGTAGGGAGGGTCTGAGTGTGCTTACTCTGTTCTTTGTTAATGTGGGTTAGATTTCAAGTCTTTGTGCAAGCATGTTTGAATTCCAAACGTGATTAATTATGATCATGAGAAACTTAGAACTCATTTAAGTCCTAAATTCTGCTTTGTCTTCTCTTTTCCTCTTTGACATTGTGTTTGGCACTGGACCACTGAGCTACATCCCCAGCCATATTTTGTATTTACAGAAAGGGTCTCACTGAGTTGCTTAGCACCTTGATTTTGCTGAGGCTGGCTTTGAACTTGCAATCCTCCTACCTCAGCCTCCCCAGCTGCTGGGATTATAAGCATGCACTACCACACTAGGAAAACAGGCTTTGAGGATCTTAAAACATTATAACCTAGTGTTTAAAAACTTGGATCCCAGAGCTAGACTGCTTTGGTATGAATATAGCCCCTGCTGCTTAGTAGCTGAATGATCCTGGTAAATACCTCCCAGTGCCTCAGTTTCCTCATCTTTAATGTGCAGAAATGATAGTATCATAGGGTTAGTGTGAGAATTACATGACTTATTTTTTTGTAAAGTGGTTAGAATGGACCTGATGTATAGTATTTCATGAGTATATGAGAAATAAATGTTTAAAGGTGATGTAAAACCCATTATAGTAGGTGAAGACATTTTTAATTTTTCATAGACTCTTACTATCAGGTGACTTGATCCTGTGCTTAGCTCCCTGGCTGGTATTTCAGGACTGTACCACCATCTCTTATGCTAATAGAAACCTTTAAAAGAGAAGAATTGGAATAACAAAAATCTTGCACAAAGATCATATTACAACTAACTCTTAACATAATTTATTTAGCAAACATTTATATAGAACTTACTGTGTGCCACAGACTATTTTAAACACTACACAAATATTAACTCATTTAATCCTCATTATAACATGAGAATACTTGTTGAATTTCAATTAAGTGATGTGAGAAAATTTTCTAGCTTAGTGTCTGATATGAAAATCCTTCAATAAATATTTGTTGAAGGAATGAATACCTGTGAGTGACTCAATCAATCAGTCTATCTTGTCTGGCTATCAAAAAAGTAAACAATACACCAGGATGTTATATTAAGTGGCTAATGTATTCTCAGAAACTGGAAGAAATTGAGACTTTTTTCCTATAGTTTTGATCAATTTGTACTGAGGGGACTAAAGAGGCTTAATTGTTCCCATACCTTTCTCAGTACTAAATAACATTTTTTTTTTTTTTTTGCATTTTGTGTGAATGTCATAAAATTGATGAAGTCTTTGATTATCTTTAGACTATTAGATTTAACCTATATTGAACATTTGAGACCAATATTCTTAAGTTTTTATTTGTATTTTTATTTTGGATTTTGAGCACAAAGTATTTTAGTTTCCTTCATAACAGCAAGATTTGTCAATTTTCCTCACTTGAATTGTATCTTTTATGTTTGTTCTATTTTAGAAAACATTTGTATCAAATTTCTTTGTCACTGCCTATAGAAGATTAGTAAATAGTACTTAATATTTTATATTGCTTTATCATAATTTTAAAAATTGGCATATTAATCCTGATAAGTAAGTTAGTTTTAAAAAATAATGTTGGACTTATTTAAACACCATTTGGGAGCATTTAACAGATAAATGCCAGTTTTTTTATGAGCCTATAATAAATGTTTTTATTCAATAGGCTTTTGCTTCACTCACTGTAGATTCCTTTTATACTCACGAAATTAGTTGCTTTAGCTTTAAATTCTACTGTTCTATCATATTAACTGTGTGGAAGCACACAGTTAACATGATAGAATCAATGTAAAAAGAACAACTGAAGATGTCAATAGCCTCTGTAGTGCTTTTCTCTCACTTTCTGGTTATCCATCAAAATTTTGTCTCTTCCTAATCCATGACAATATTCTGGTGAAGTGGAATTCATTTATTTTTAAATGAAACTATTGAGAGCCATAGGGTACTTGGAAAAGTATGGGTAAGTTTTCAGGAGGAGCTAAGGTCCCTTTGTAGTTATAAAGAAATGTAGAGGAAGGATCAGATCTGTAATCTCTTATTTCTGAGAAGAAATGTTACTGACACTACTGGAGAAGACATGGGTGATTGTGGGCAAGGCGGGTCAGGGGGGTCAGCAAGTCTAAAGTCACAATGTTTTTAAAAGTAACAGTTGAGGAATGGGGCTGCCCTGTGTCTCATCCAGTGGTAAATTGAATATTATGAATTGAGGGTAAAACCTTTCCCAACCCAGGTGATTGGCCTAATTGAATCCTGGGGAAGTGGCTTTTTGAGTGACTTAAGAATTCCAGTGTAACTTCCACACCCTGGTTTGGGGTAGCCCTGAGATAGAGGTGGAGGCCAGCTTCCTCACTGCATATTGTGGATTTAATGAAGGGGTGAAGGACAGAGTACTGAAGAGGTACCTTTGGAAAATCTGGATTTCAGCTGCAAACTGAAGCATCAAGTTTGGCAGTTGTGACAGGGGGCAGCTTCTCAGACCAGAACAACAAGTTTTGATAGGGTTTGTAGTACCTTCCAGCTTAATGTGACACAACCAAATTCTGTCTCCTGAAATGAGAGGTGTGAGCTGTGGGTCTTAGAAACCAGTAAATATTGTAGAGGATTCCTAGACATATCAGGATAAGATAGTGGCAGGCTCTCTGCAGAACAGGTACTGGACTTGTTTATTCAATTATAAACTTCTCCATGCAGATACTTAATGAAAATCTAGGTAGCTTAAGAAATATTTGTGAAAATATTGAAAGAAATTAATATTTTGAGTATTGTGCTTTAAAATATTTTTCAGGTCTCATTATTCACCTGCCAATCTGTGAAATAGGACCCTCAGTTTTCAGTTTACCTGTCCCTGGATCCACTCCCACACATACATGTTCAGGTATCATATGCACCCTCATGTACTCCCTTCTGCCCTTTCTGCCACCTCTCTGGGTAATATCTATCCCTATCTCATGGACTGTAGCATGTTGGCCTTTGCTCCTCAAACCTCCGTGAAGTCAGATTGAGCCCTTTGGCTTCCCTGAACTTGCATGGTTCATCATGCATCCAAAGATTTCTCAGTTTTTACCCCTGCAAATATTGCCCATACTTTAAGGTTGAATGAGACTTTGGATAAATATTTAAAAATCTGAAACCAAAGTTTTCCAAAGGTACCTCTTCAGCACTCTGTCCTTCACCCTTTCATTAAACCCACAATATGCAGTGAGCTGGCCTCCATCTCTATCTCTGGGCTACCCTGAAATAGGATGTGGAAGTTATACTGGAATTCTTATTTATCCAAACTTTTACTTCTTTGCTGATCTTCTGTAATTTATATGTTATGATAGAGTAAAACCTTCCTGAGTAGGGTCCACACCTTTGTTGTCTTCTGTTATCATTTATTTTACTATGCTCTGTTTATGATTGAATATAAACCAGGTTTCTGTTATATCGGATTGGATCAAAAAGAGGATCTTTTGGATAAATAAAAACACACTTATAGATGGATTCTGGAATCTGCTTGCTGATAGGGGCTGTAGCTATAAACTTTATAAGCTTAGTTTTTAATATGTTGTCAACAAGCACAATTTCATTAAGGCATAAGTAAGTATTTATTCTTATGAGGAAGGGAGTGTTCACCTAAACTTTTCCCCAAATAAGTGACAAAACATCTTCTTTTCTATGATATCCTGGAAAAATACCAGTTTTGGTGTTTTGCTGTGTGAAGTATATCCTAGTTTATATTAATGATATATTGACATAATCTCTCTTGAATAAAAAAAAATCTTATTAAAATGAGTGTATTGTTTATTCTATGAAATATAATTAATTTTTAGACAGTTATTTTTTAGTTGAAAATTTATTTAGTTAATAGAAATGCTTTGCACAGACTTCCAAAGATTTTATCACATGCTTTGAAATTTCATTTTTCTTTGGTATTGTATGGTCTTTAGAAAATCCTTCAAATTAAATATATTAAAGTAGAAACTGAAAGAAAATAATCAGAGGTAAAGCAATAAATTTGCAGACAGAGATTTATTTTTGAGATTTCTTTAAATAAATGTCCACTGCTATATGTTTTTTGTTTTATTCATTCTATTTTGTTATACATGACAGTAGAATGCATTTCAATACATAGTACACATATATAGCACAATTTTCTATTTCTTTGGTTGTACACAAGGTACAGTCACATCCTTCGTGTCTTCATACATGTACTTATGGTAATGATGACCATCGCATTCCACCATCTTTTCTACTCCCTTCCCTTCCCTTTCCCCTATCCAAAGTTCCTCCATTCCTTCCATGTTCCCCATCACCCTCAATATGTATCAGCATCCATGTATCAGAGAAAATACTCAGCCTTTGGTTTGGGGGATTGGCTTACTTCACTTAGCATGATATTCTCCAACTCATCTCATTTACTTGCAAATGCCATGATTTTGTTCTCTTTTAATGCTAAATAATATTTGATTGTATATGTATGCCACATATTCTTTATCCATTCATCTATTGAAGGGCATCTAGGTTGGTTCCACAGTTTGGCTATTGTGAATTGTGCTGCTATAAACATTGATGTGGCTTTGTTACTGTAGTATGCTATTTTTAAGTCCTTTGGGTATAAACCAAGGGGTATGTAGCTCAAATGGTAGTTCCATTCCAAGTTTTCCAAGGAATCTCCAAATTGCTTTTCAGATTGGTTGCACCAATTTGAAGACCCACAAGCAATGTGTATGCCATATATATATATATATATATATATATATATATATATATATATATATATATGAAATTAAAACTACTAATGTCTCCAAGAATTAAAATACTGTTGGAAAAATGTTAACTTTCAATTTATGGACTCTTAGGTAGACTTTAAACTATATATACAATAACATTTTTCTTTGGAAAAGTAAACAAATCAGTGGGCATAAGCCAATATGTCAAAGTGCTCATATTTCCTCCATGTACTGACTGAGTTTTTATCATGTATTACATTTTCATTATACTCCATATTATATTTACGTTTCACAGGATCACACTGAGACTGTTCTAGGCAACACAGAAATTAACACTGTTAATGACTCATTCTGTGGCTGAATAGTTTCAGATCATTTTGAAATTGAAAATAGTGAAACAATTGAAAACATATCAATTGTATGTTAGAAGGAGTTAAATACGGAAATTCAATGAATGCAATTCATGTTAAGAGTGTGTTTCTTTGGAGGTGATACAATAATTTCTGTTGTTGATACAAATCTATCTATCTATCTATATCTATATCTATCTATCTATATATCTATATCTATCTATCTATCTATCTATCTATCTATATAAATATATAAAACAATGATTGTTTTCCGCTATGGTCCTGAGTAGAGTATTTATCCTTTAACATGTTAATCACCTCCAGTAAAATTTACTGCTTTGCCCTGGTGAAATGTAGATGCCTCTTTGATAGAGCTTGAGATCCAGTTGTGGTACTTTTCCTAAAAGCAACTCCAAAGGAAAGGGCATCCTCTCCTGAAGCAGAACTGAAAGACCCAACACATTTGAAACTAAAATTTTCTAGGATCTTATTTATTTATTTATGTATTTATGTATTCATGTATTTATTTATTTATTCTTTTTAGTTATACATGACAGTAGAATCCGTTTTGACATAATTATAAAAACATGGAATATGTCTTATTCCAATTCAATCCCTAGTACCTCTTCTTCTTTTCCCTTCTCCCACCCGCTGCTCCCTATCCACTACTCTACTGGTCTTTTTGCCATTTATCTATAGTTATTATTTTTAAATCAATTTCTTATGGATGTACAAAATGGTGAGATTCATATATGTATATAGGAAAGTTAAGTCAGATTCACTGTCTTTTCTTTTCCTATTCCCCTCCCTTCCCATCACTCCCCTTTGTCTAATCAACTAAACTTCTATTTTCCCTCAACCTCTCTTATTGTAGGTTAGCCTCCACATATCAGAGAAAACATTAGACCTTTGGTTTTTTGAGATTGGCTGAGCATGATAGTCTTCAGATCCATCCATTTACCAGCAAATGTCATAAAATTATTTTTCTTGAACGCTGAGTAATAATCCATTGTGTGTGTGTGTGTGTGTGTATCACATTTTCTTTATGCATTCATCTGTTGAATGACAGCTAGATTGGTTCCATGACTTGGCTATTGTGAATTGAACTGCTATAAACATTGATGTGGCTGCTTCACTGTACTATGCTGATTTTAAGTTCTTTGGGTATAAACATAAGAGTGGGATACCCCTGGGTCAAATGGTGGTTCCATTCCTAGGTTTTTAAAATTTTTAAAAAAAATTTTAATTTGTTACATATGACAATAGAATGCATTACAATTCATATTACACATATAGAGCACAATTTTTCATATCTCTGGTTGTACACAAAGTAGAGTCACATCCTTTGTGTCTTCATACATGTACTTAGGTAATGATGACCATCTCATTCCACCATCTTTCCTACCTCTTTGCCCCTTCCCTGCTCCTCCTCCCCTTGTCCTCTTTGCCCTATCAAGAGTTCATTTAATCCTCCCTTCCCTGCCTTTAGCTCCATCCATTTACCTGCAAATGTCATGATTTTATTCTGTTTTATGTTTGAGTAATATTCCATTGTGTTTATATACCATATTTTCTTTATCCATTCATTTATTGAAGGGCATCTAGGTTGGTTCCACAGTTTAGAGCTATTGTGAATTGTGCTGCTATAAATATTGATGTGGCTGTGTCCCTGTAGTATGCTGTTTTTAAGTCCTTTGAGTATAGACAGAGGAGTAGGATAGCTGGGTCAAGTGGTGGTTCCATTCCCATTTTCCAAAGATTCTTCATAGTGCTGTCCATATTGGCTACACCAATTTGCAGTCTCACCAGCAATGTATGAGTGTGTCTTTTCCCCCACATTCTTGACAACACTTTTTGTTGTTTGTATTCTTAATAGCTGCTATTCTGACTGGAGTAAGATGAAACCTTATAGTAGTTTTGATTTGCATTTATTGAATATTTTTTCATATATTTGCCAACAATATGATTCTATAGCTAGAAGAACCCAAAAAATTCCACCAGAAAACTTCTAGAACTAGTAAAAGAATTCAACAAAGTAGCAGGATACAAAATCAACACCCATAAATCAAAGACATTTCTGTACATCAGAGACAAATCCTCTGAAAGGTAAGCGCAGAAAATTACCCCATTTGCAATAGCATAAAAATACTTTGGGAATCAACTTAACAAAAGAGGTGAACGATCTATACAATGAAAACTACAGAACCCTAAAGAAAGAAATCAAGGAAGACCTTAGAAGATGGAAAGATCTACCTTGCTCTTGGATAGGCAGAATTAATATTATCAAAATGACCATGCTACCAAAAGTACTATACAGATTTAATGCATTTCCAACCAAAATCCCAATGACATTTCTCATAGAAATTGAAAAAGCAGTCATGCAATTTATCTGAAAAAATAATAAGAGACCCAGAATAGCTAAAGCAGTCCTTAGCAAGAAGAGTGAAGTAGGTGGCATCACTATACCAGACCTTAATGTATATACTACAGAGCAATAGTAACAAAACAGCATGGTAGTGGCACCAAAATAGACTTGTAGACCAATGGTTCAGAATAGAGGACACAGAGAATAACCCACATAATTACTGTTATCTTATATTTGACAAAGTTGCCAAAAACATACATTGGAGAAAAAAATAGCCTCTTCAACAAATGGTGCTGGGAAAATTGAAAATCCATATGCAATAAAATGAAATTAAACCCCTATCTCTCACCTTGCACAAAACTCAAAGTGGATCAAGGACATAGGAATTAAACCAGAGACATTATGTCTATTAGAAGAAAAATTAGGCCCAAATCTCCATCATGTTAGATTAGGCCCCACACAGCATTTTAGAATACAAGCATTGTAAAAACACTGTTAAGCTGTCAAATGTTAGAAATGGTCTATTAGATTAGGCCCCAACTTCCTTAATAAGACTCCCATAGCACAAGAATTAAAACCAAGAATCAATAAATGGGATGGACTCAAACTAAAAAGTCTCAGCAAAGGAAACAATCTGTGAGGTGAATAAAGAGCCTACATCTTGGGAGCAAATTTTTACCACACACATAATATAGAGCACTAATCTCCAGGAATATATAAAGAACTCAAAAATCTTAACACCAAAAAACAAATAACCCAATCCATAAGTGGGCCAAGGAACTGAACAGACATTCCTAGGTTTTTGAGGAATCTCCATGCTGCTTTCCAGGTTGGTTGCACCAATTTGCAGTCTCACCAGCAATGTATGAGTGTACCCTTTCCCCCACATCCTCGCCAACATTTATTGTTACTTGAATTCTTATTAATTGCTATACTTACTGGAGTGAGTTTTAATTGCATTTCTCTGATTGCTAAAGATAGTGAATATTTTTTTCATATATTTGTTGACCATTCTTATTTGTTCTTTTGAGAAGTTTCTGTTTAGTTCCTTTGCCCATTTATTAATTGAGATATTTGGTGTTTTTTTTTTTTTTTGAGTTCTTTGTATATCCTGGATATGTCCTATCTGAGGAGCATGTGGCAACGATTTTCTCCCATTCTGTAGGCCCTCTCCTTATGCTCCTATTTGTTTCCTTTACTGTGAAGAAACTTTTTAATTTGATGCCATCACATTCATTGTTTTTTGATTTTACTTATTGTGCTTTAGGAGTCTTGAGGAAGTTGGTTAGTATCTGCTTTTGTCATTCCTCTGTATTTATCACCGTCCTCTTACCAGTACACTGTATTTGAAGGTTTAAAAAATGGTTTTGCTTTTTGCTGCAATTTTCACTTATTAATTTAGGAATTCTGGTAAGTGCCAGCAACAAAGGACTTGCATTAGGACATTTATTTGTCCTGAGGATCATCACATTCACCATGGTATCAGGGCATCCAAATACTGGATAACTAGTTTTAATACAGAGAAGAACCAGAGTTTGGTTCTTCACTTAAGGATGATACCAAAACATTGGTTAGTGACTTCATTTTGCATGTGAATAAAATAAAACACAGTAAACACTGTAATTTCTCTGAAGTTACATATGTACTGCATGACAGAGTCAAGATTTCAGCTTCACTCTGTCTGGCTTCAATACTCTTGGTTATTTCACTGGTGGGATCATTAATTATTTTTCCTCCTTTAAAAATATTTCCTCTGTATTTTACTAAATTATATATGCTGTTGATTCTTTTAAAATTAAGCAGCAAATGTTAATAAAATAGAGAAAAAAATTATTAATTTTTTATTTATATATGACAGTGGAATGCATTACAATTCATATTACAAATATTACACACAAATTTTTCATATCTCTGGTTGTATACAAAGTATATTCACACTGATTCATTTCTTTATACTTCGGAGAAAACATATTTTTATTTGATCTGAAGAACTGACAAAAGGGATTATTTTTCCTATTTATGAGAAACGTATTTCTACTCTTCATTTCTGTCTTGGATTGTTTGCTGTGATTCCTCCTCCCACTTATGTAGAAATGACCTGAACACAGACTAAAGCAATGTGTCCTATAAGCCTGAAATTATATACCCTGTCTTCTTGTTCAATTAATGAATCTGTGATCAATCTGTGCAAAAATCAGCATGTACTATGAATGAAAATAACTTGAGTTTTAAATCCTTTTTTAAATTTTAATTGATTTTTTAAAGTAATGACATTGGAATGCATTACAATTCTTATTACACATAAACAGCACAATTTTTCATATCTCTAGTCATATATAAAGTATGTTCATACCAGTTCATGTCTTCATACATGTACTTTGGATAATAATGTTCATTACATTCCACCAGCCTTACTAACTTCCACCCAGCCCCTTCCTTTCCCCTCCCACTCCTCTGCCCTATCAAGAGTTTGTGTATTACTCCCATGCTCCCCCTCCTTACCCCACTATGAATCAGCCTCCTTATATCAGAGAAAACACTCAGCATTTGTTTTTTTGGGATTGGATACTTCCCTTGGCATTAGTTTCTCCAATGCCATCCATTTATCTGCAAATGCCATGATTTTATTCTCTCTTATTGCTGAGTAATATTCTATTATGTATATATGCCACATTTTTTAATCCATTCGTTTACTGAAGGGCATATAGGTTGGTTTCACAGTTTAGCTATTGTGAATTGTGCTGCTATAAACTTTGATGTGGCTGTGCCCCTGTAATATGCTGTTTTTAACTCCTTTGGGTATAGACTGAGGAGAGGAATAGCTGGGTCAAATAGTTCAACATACATAAATCAATAAATGTAATTCATCACATCAATAGACTCAAAGATAAGAATCATATGATCATCTCAATAGACACATAGAAAGCATTTGACAAAATACAGCACCCATTCATGTTCATATCCCTAGAAAACTAGGGATAACAGGAACTTATCTCAACATCATAAAGCTTAAGTACTCTAAGCCCCAGGCCAACATCATTCTAAATGGAGAAAAATTGAAGGCATTCACTCTAAAAACTGGAACAAGACAGGGATGTCTTCTTTCACTACTTCTACTTAACATAGTTCTTAAAATACTGGCTAGAGCAATCAGACAGATGAATGAAACTAAAGGGACACGTATAGGAAAAGAAGAACTTAAATTAGCACTATTTGCTGATGATATGATTCTATACCTAGAAGACCCAGAAAACTTCTAGAACTAATAAGTGAATCAGCAACATAGCAGGATACAAAATCAATACCCATAAATCAAAGGCATTTCTGTATATCAGTGACAAATCCTCTGAAAGGGAAAATGAGAAAAACTATCCCATTTACAATAGCCTCAAAAAAAAAAAAAAAAAAAAAAACATGGGAATCAATTTAATGAAAGAGGTGAAAGATCTATACAATGAAAACTACAGAACCCTAAAGAAAGAAATCAAAGAAGACCTTAGAAGATGGAAAGATCTACCTTGCTCTTGGATAGGCAGAATTAATATTATCAAAATGATCATGCTAATAAAAACACTATACAGACTTAATGCAATTCTGATCAAAATCCCAATGACATTCCTCATAGAAATAGAAAAAGCAACCGTGAAATTCATCTGGAAAATTAAGAGACCCAGAATAGCTAAAGCAAGCCTTAGCAAGAAGAGTGAAGCAGATGGCATCACTATACCAGAACTTAAACTATACTACCAAGGAATAGTAACAAAAACATCATGGTATTGGCACCAAAACAGCCTGGTAGACCAATGGCACAGAATAGAGGACACAGAGACTGACCCACAAAATTATAATTATCTTATATTAGACAAAGGTGCCAAGAACATGCATTGGAGAAAAGATAGCATCTTCAACAAATGGTGCTGGGAAGATTGGAAATCCATATGCAACAAAATGAAATTAAACCCCTAACTCTCACCATGCACAAAACTCAACCCAAAGTGGATTAAGGATCTAGCAATTAAACCAGAGACTATGCATCTAGTTCTAATAGAGTTCTAAATCTTAATAAAAGCATAAAACAGTAAGAACAGTTCAGAAAATGTTTAAAACTATTCACTATTTAATTTATTTGCTTTAAAAATAACTAATTGATTTATTTTTTATGTTGCTGGACCCAGACACTTACACATGTTAAGGAGCACTCTGCCACTTAGCTACATCCCTAGCTCACTACTTAATTTCATCAAGTCCCACACAGGATTCTGTTTGGATCTGGAAACTTGATATGAAAAGCTGCATGAAATAATCCTCATTTCTCTTTGGGCTAAGTGTGCCAGCCTCCTGGGAAAAGAGACAAAAGTTTTGGAATATTTTTATATTCATGAAGTTGCTCTTTTTAGATGTCCGAGGAAAAGAGCTACAAGGCAAGGATAGAATATTTTACTCCTGTTCTGACTTATCTGCTTACTAAGACTAGCTGATACTGTACACTTTAATGACCTTTCTAGAGTCAAAATCAACATTGGCATTAAGAAAGAGGATTTGGAACAGAGAACAGTATTCGTGCTGGGAATCAGCCCCACCACAAGCTGTACATTTTATGCTACTTTGTTCTGCCTGAGCACATACTTGTATCTATGTAAACAGAACAATCTCTTCAGGACTTCATTCTAGGCCAGGGAGGGAGAATTAGAATGACATGGCTTGATAATTTACAGAATCAGTAACTATTGAGATTCTTCAACATCCATTAAAACATCTCCACTTGAGCCATGTGTGTAAGTGAAAGAGTTCAAAGGCATTTCAAAAACAAGCATGTGAAGAAAACTCATTTGATTCTCGTGTGGTTTGAATGTATGTGTCTCTTTGAAATTTGTATGTTGGAATTTAAATTCCAATTTAAATGATGTGGGGCCTTAAGAGGTAATTAGGCCGAGTGGGATTAATGTTCTTATAGAAGAGGCTTTTGTGAGTGCTGCCTGACTCTTCCATCTCTTCTCAATTTGAGGAAATAATGATTGTCCTTTTTTGTCTTTCTGCAATATGAGGATACAGAGACAAGGTATCACCTTGGAAGCAGAGAGCAGCCTTTACTGGACATTGACTCTGCCAGCACTTTGATCTTGGATTCCCAATCTCCAGAACTGTGAAAAGTAAATTTCTACTCTTTTATATGTTACCCAGGCCTGGGCATTTTGTTTTAGCAGCATGAGCAGAATAGGACAGATTCTGAGAGTCATATCAAAAGTACTTTATAAAATATTCTAAATAGTGAATGATTGAAGATTAGTAATGAAGGACTTGGCAGTGAAGAAAAGCTATGAGTTGTGGAAATGGAGGGATATTTAGAGGCACAACTGACTTAGTGAACTCTCTCTAGGGCAGGTCTTAAATGACTGAAAAATCAAGTGCACCTCTGATCTGTACCCTATTTTTGTGTAGGTCCTACAGTAAAGAATGCTCAGCTTCAAGAGATTCTTAAGAACATGGTTCCTGGGGCCCAGCATGGTGGCATATGACTGCAATCCCAGTGGCTCAGGAGACTAAGACAGGAGGATTGCAAATTTAAAGCCAGCCTTAGCAATTTAGCAAGGTACTAAGCAACTTAGTGAGACCCCGACTCAAAATATAAAGTAAAACAGGCTGGGGATGTGGCTTAGTGGTTGAGCACCCCTGGGTTCCCTGTCCCTGGTTGTAAAAAAACAAAAACAACAAACCCAAACAAAACTCAAAAACCAAAATTACCAAAACACACACACATACACACACACATACACACACACATACACACACACACACAACCAAAAAGAAAATGCTTCTTACAGCTTGGGGGTCCATAGCTGTAATGAATTGTGGTATAAGTTAGTAACTTTCAAAATTAAAGAATTATTTTAAAACTATTATTCTGTAGAAATAATATTTTCTAGAAAAATACAAAAACATCCAAGATTTGAGAATCACCATTTCCCTACAGCAATAACTGGATCATAATTAGCCTACAAGTTTTATTAATGATTTTGGGATGATAAACATCAACATTTTCCTACACAGTATAAATTTCTTTGTTTTACATCAAATGGAGGCAATGCTGGATATTTGGGGTGATTGACTTGTACTGTTAGGAGAAGACTCAAGAATATTGATTATTTCCATGGCCTTAGTATCTTAGGAAATAAGAGAAATAGCTAAAGTGAAAACTGATAGTTGATTACTCTCTGAATTATTTAATGCCCATAAATAGAATATTTTAGAGATTTTAACCGATCAAGGAGAGAATTTTTTTCTGCATAACTGCAACCTGAAAATTCTACCAAAGTACAAGTGGAATAAAAATCTTTCCACTGAAACAACTTATAGTTGATAAGGGATGTAATACAACAAAAAAGAAAAATAGGCACACAGTGGAGATTACTCAGAGCTGGGAGAAATTTTCTGAGGTAATAAACAGTTGCAGCCAGGATTTTCCAGAGTGTTCTGGAAGAAAACACCTGCTATGGAAATGCAGCTGGTATAGACAATATTGAAATTATGGATTTTAGTATTTGTGATAAAGAGACCAAAGTTACTTGTAAATGCATTGAAAACAAGTGATAAAAAGTAGTGATAATCTTAAATAGATATTTGCGGATGATATAATCAGTGTCAAATATAGACAGAGTCTGCACATGGAAAAGAAGTAGGTGACTAACTAAATTTGGTGCCAAACTAGGATAGTGCAGAGTTATTTTCTTGGCTTCCTTGATTCTCCTCCTCCTTAGGAGCTGACTGCTAATCCCAGGACCAGACTGTAAGATTCTGTAAGTGAGGGATAGATTAAGTGTGTGAGGATGAGTTTAGCTTTAGTTTCTGTAACAATAACAAATTTTTACTATTCAAAATCTCCTCTTGATTTCTAATAAGGGTGGCCCCTCCATGGGGACCTTTATTTTGTTGAAGTGGATGGCCTGGAAAAATACAACTTGCTGACCTTAAGGATGGGTTGAATTGTTTCACTTAAAGAAAACGGATAGAGAGGTGAAAAGTTTGTTCTGGGAGAGGAGGCTACACATACAGAGAGATTACTAGCAACTGAATGGGACAAGAAGTTTGTGATAAATAAAAGCAGTTTTAAAAAGAACATTTCTGATGTTTTGGTGGGCAGGATATATTGAAATTTGTTTTTTTTTTTTTTTTGTTTCCACATGGCTCCTTCATTAAAATGACATTATGTTTGGAAGTGTTAAATAAATGTAAAAATTGTCAGAATCAAAATGGAGTCACTTGTGTTAACCCTGACAAGAAAAAGTAAATGAAACCAGGATGTTATGGAGGAAGGGAATGCCTGATAGGTAACTACAGAGTCACAAAACACTTCATGAACTACCTTGCACAAAGGCCACCACAACTTAATAAAAGAAGTTCTTCTACAGTGTCATCTGCCAAGCCACTGTGTAGGCAGCCTGCAACCGACACCACTCTTGTTATTAATCACTGTGGCCAAGGATTATTGTTTCAAAATATGATGTAATTTTTCTCAATTTTGTCTGTAAAAACTCCCTCTGGCCTTAACCTCTTTGAATGTGTGCATATGCTATCACTCCCATATTCCCATTGCCATGCTCTGCTATTCCCAAATAAATATCATTATTATTTGGAAAATCTCTGATTTTTTAAAAAAATTTAGGTTTGTAGAAATGTGTGTGTGTGTGTGTGTGTGTGTGTGTGTGTTGACAAATGACCTATCAAGTTTAATTTTAAACATTTTTAGGAGGAGAAGGGAATCCCAAGATGGCCAGTCTCATTTAGATCACAAGAGAATAAATTGAATTTTAAACTATATCCAGTTATTTTTCTAAAATCTATAGTGTGTATTTAATTATTCTCTTCTTTAACTTTATAATATATTTATTTAATCCACCATTACACATAATTAACTGAATTGAGGGAATTTCTGCTAACAGTTGTAGTCAGCCATCTGTGGCTTGAGGGTCTAGTGGGTAATATACATTTTTATAGAATGATTCCAGAGAAATTTTTATTTCTGTTGACATGAGCTCAACATAATGTATGCCTACAAGTTACTATTATTTGCAGATTAATAAGATAGTTTATAAGCTTCTTATCTGTTTTAGTCAATATGTAATTCTTTATTCAAGTAATGAGGGATTGTTAGCATATAAATAACATTCTGAGAGCATGCCTTGCCTATTTTAGTAAGTCAAATACTTATTCAGTTGGTGATAAAAGCAAGATCTAAACTCAAGAGCACTTATGTCTTTCCTCAGTTAAAGGTCTAACACAAAATAAATTCAGTTTCAATATTATTGATTAGATTTTTAAAAGCATTTTGCACTTTTCCTAAAAGATGCCTTGAGGCATTAACCATAAAATTAACTTGAGCATCTGCATCTACTTACGGCAATAATGATATATATTCAAACTGAAATCAGGAGCATGCAAATCAAGCCTTATGCCCAGTAACCCTTAGAATATTGAAGGATACATTAGAGATAAATGGTTATTTTAATTAGGAAGAGTGAAAAACTTTCTTGTGTCCCTTAAAAACAAAACCAAACAAACAAACCATGTTCTGTACTTCTTTCAGTAAAACGGCCAAGAAAACAAACTACTGTTTGTCAATGATTATTTAGAAGTTATCATTTGAGAGAGCTCAGCTTAGCATATGAATTTCCAAGGTGCCTTTTCTGTCTGATCTCTGTCACAGCCCCTCCATGCTCAGAGTGTGTGGAGGATGGCTCTGCAGGACTGTACCACAGGCACCAGCCATCTTCCATGGCATAGATGTATGAGTCACAGGTGGCTCCTCAGTGCACCTACTGCTTGGGAGCTGTGTGCATCCATTGTTTCATAAAATGAATTTTCAGTAGTTTGCTAGGAGATCCTCCATATTTATGCTGTCTTCATTTCTAAAATAATTCAATATATAAGAGGGAAGTATAGAGATACATAGTACATCTTGGCTGGGGAATAAAAGGAGCTTTGAAATAGTGCCGTACCTCATTTTATCTTTCACTGTGATCCCTTTTATGCTGATGGAGTAAGAACTTGACAGTTAAAGATAATTAAGTCTCTTCTGGCTAAATCAGCCTCTTTTAGATAAATATTTAATCTGTCCAAAACTTTAACTCATGTCAAGCCTCTTTCTTTTCTTACAAGTGGTACCACCACCTGCCACCTCCGTCTCTGCCTTGTCAGGATGGCAGGTAGGTGCAGGAGGAACATAAGTTCTGTCCCAGTGCAGGTGAGAATTAGAAGCCTGGAAGCCAGAGGAAGATCCCATCCACCCAGCCCTCCAGACCAGTGTGTGTGCTGTGTCCTGCTTGCTTGAGATCAGGGGACTCTGCCTTGGCTGCCTTGTTTGTGGCTATCCCATCCACTGTTCTTTCAGAGTAGCAGTGAGCTCTGAGTTGTTGGGCTTCTCTTGATTTCTCCTTCTCCTTCTCTGTTTTTCTCATGTTCTAGATCCTGGAACTTTGGCTGTGCTTCTCATTCAGCTCTAGCTTGACTACAAGTCCTTCTGGTCTCCATCTCAGGATCACTTCTCTCTGCCAGGCATTTGAAGTCCTCAGCAAGAAAACACAACCATTCCTTTTGGGACAGAGGATCCTTTGGTATTGCCTAATGTCACAGAGGCCCTAGAGAATGTGGGTACTGTCTTGGGCCTTTTCACTGTTTATACATACCTTCCACCACAGAGGCCCTTGATTGGCAACGCTGATTTGAACAGTTACCTTTCAGAGTTCCAAATAGCACTTTGTGCCTCTTTAATGTAATCTCTTGTCACTCCTGACCTTCAGCTGTAAGTCTTTGTAAACTCTCCTTCTCAGTGCTATTTTCCTCTAATTTTTTCACTGTAGAAAAAAATATATTTTATATGTGGGAAATATAAAGGAGCTGGGGAAGAAATATAAAGGAGCTGTAATCCTTAGTCAAATACGTATCTCATTCCCAGACCTCCAGAGCTTGTTGTATGCTGTGACATTAGATTCTTTGATGCCTGAGTTCAGATGTAGGGTCAGAGGCTGTGTTAGCAGGTTAATTGGTAAGGAGAAGAGCAGCCCCAGAGAGCATGCAAGGAGGATCTGTTGCAAAAATCTTTGTCAATAACTTCATAATATCAGCAACAAGACTGTAAGACAGTATGGGTTTGTTTTCACTCATCTCAGTTTGAGAAATGAAACTAGTTCAACAGCTTTTGTTTGCTTCTATGCTTAACCCTTCATTTAAATAAGAACCAATTACTTTATATATTCTATATTCTTAAACAGAAACTATATTAACTTTTAAGAGCTACAGTAAGAAAAACAATTTCCATACATTGGATGGCTTAGACAACAGAAATTGATTTTCTCACAGCTCTGAGACTAGAGGTCCAAGGTCAAGGTGTGGCAGATTTCTTCTGATCCTTCTCTCCTTAGCTTGTCAATGGCCCTAGGCTTTCTGTTTCCTCACATGGCTTCTATTCAGGGTGCACTCATTCCTGATGCCACCCCTCTTCTTAGAAGGATATGTCATTTTGGATTAGGATCCCACCTAAGAACCTCATTTTAACTTAATCATTTCTTTAAAGACTTCATCTCCAAATATGGTTTTATTCTGAGGTACTGGGAGATGGAACTGTATTGTATGGATTTTAGTATGCCACAATTCAGTCCATAATGGCAATTGCATTCTAGGGAATTAAAAATGTTTTTAAATTCTAAAAATTTAAATTCTAAATTTTAAACTCTAATCACTAAGGAAACAACTGCTTTAAGGAATCTTTAAAGAACTTTAAAGAATCATTGTCTTCCTCACTTTATATTCAATCTCCCTTTTTCTCAAAATTTAAACCTAGTTAATATTTTAATATCTATTTCTCCAAATAAATAAACAATACTCATACCCAAATATAATATTTATATTTTTAAGTTTTGATTTTGTTTTCCTAAAGTGGAGTGGTATTCTATGTATGGTTGTTGTGGTTTTTTGTTTGTTTGTTTTCATTTGATGTGCTTTGGAGATCTTTCCATCTTTCTCACCCTTGGCATTGTTGACATTTGGGGCTGAATAAATCTTTGTTGGGAGAGGGATTCTCCTGTGCATTATAGGATGTTAACAGCATTCCTAGCCTCTGATCATTAGACACCTGTGACACTTCCTTTCTGCCTGCTTTATCAGTCACAAATGCTCCCAGATATTCATTGGCAAATATGCCCTGATGGGCAAATTTGGTCCCAGTTGAAACACCACAGATACAAAGAGAATTTTCTATTTTTTAAAAATATTTTAATCAAAACATAATAATTATATATGTTTATGTGGTACTTTGTGATATTTTGATGCATGCATGTAATGTACAATGATCTGATCAGGTAAGTGGTATGTCTATCCCTTCAAACATTTGTCACTTCTTTGTATTGGGAGCATTCAAAATCTTGTGAGTTATTTTGAAATATATAATTAAACATCATCTGTCCTAGGTACCCTACTGTGCTGTAGCTCTACAGTATCCAGATCATGGGTTGCACCATAGTTCATTTACAAACCCATATTGATGGAAATTGAATATATTTCCATTATCTTACCATTAGGAACAATACTGCATAGATCATCATTACATATACTCTTTGTTACATGTACTGACATCACTTTAAATTAAGATACTTAGAGATTTAATTGCTGGATCAAGGAAAATGTATATTTTGTATTTTGATACATGCTACCATATTATTCTTCAAAAGTTTTATGCAGTTTTTATTTCCACAAATGAGTGCCCATTTCTCCACAGTCTTGTCAAAGTCTAGTATAAAATCTTCATTTTTTTTTTTTTTTGCTGAGCGACTAAAAAATGTTATCTAATTTACCTAATTTGTAGAAGTCAAACATCTATGTACTTGTGTTTCTGTTTTTGTGCTCTATTCATATTTCTTCCTTGAACCTTTATAAGGGTGGTTTGATTTGTAGAAGTTCTTCATATTTATTCTGATTCCTAATCCCTCTACTGCTACATGCATTGCAAAAATTTTCTTCCATTTTGTTGCTTATTTCCTAATTTCATTAACACAAGCTTTGTGGCCAAAAACTAAGTTTATATGAACTAAACTTTTCAATGTTATTTAAGAAAGCTTTCCAAACCTTTATAATACTTTATGTTTTTATACCTCTTTATGCATTTTTATCATGTTTCACTTCTTACCATTTATATCTTAAATCCAGCTATACTTTATTTTTAAAAAGAGTTTTTTTTAGGTTCTCAGCAAAATTGGGAGGTAAGAGGAAGGTACAGAGATTTCCCATTTGCCCCATTCCCCAACATATACAGTCTCATCCATCATCATCATCAGGGGTAAATTTGGCATAATTGATGAACCTACAGTAACACATCATAATCACTTAATTCCCTATTTATATTAAGGTTGAATCCTGATGGTGTACATTCTATGGTTGGACAGATGTATAATGTCATATATTCATCATTATAGTATCACAGAGTATTTTCACTGATTTTTTTTTAAATCCTCCATGATCTGTGTATCCATACTTCCCCCACCCCAACCTCTGACAACCACTGATCTTTTAATTGTCTTCATAGTTTTGTCCTTTTCAGATGTCATATAGTTGAGTTCATATGGCACGTGGCCTTTATATATTAGCTTCTTTTACTTTTTAATATGCATTTAAGTTTTCTTGATGTCTTTTCATGGGTTAGTAGCTCAAGGGAATAATTTTCCATTGTCTGGATTGACAAAAGGTAATTTATCCATTCACTAACCGATGGACATCTTGGTTGTTCTCAAGTTTTATCAATTATGAATAAAACTGCTATAAACATTATGATGCAGGTTTATGTGTGGACTTATTTTTAACTCCTTTGGTAAATACTAAGAAGGATTATTGCTGGTCCTGTGCAGTGATAAGAGTATGTTTAGTTTTGTAAGGAATTGCTACGCTTTGTTCCAAAGTGGCTATACAATTTTGCATTCCCATCAGCAACGAATGAGAGTTCTGTTGTTTCACGTTTCTGCCAACATTTGGGGGTGTCTGTGTTCTTGCTATAGTAATTCCAATATATTTGTGGTGTTATCTCATTGTTTTAATTTGCATTTCTTTGATGACATATGGTATACAGACTTTTTCCATATACTTATTTGCCAGCTGCATATCTTTCTTGGTGAGGTGAATGTTAAGGGGTTTGGTCCATCTTCTAATTGTGTGATTTATTTTCTTACTGTTTGAATATTGAGAGTTATTTATATAGTGTGGATAGTAGCTCTTTATCAAATATGTATTTTGCAAATATTTTCTTCCACTCTGAGTGTTGTCTTCTCATTCTCTTGCTATTGTCTTTTGTATAGCACAAGTTTTTATTTTAATGAAATTCAGCTTATCAATTATTTCTTTCATGTATGGTGACATGAGTGTTAAAAGACAGTTGTTGTTCCCACAGTCAGTTAGGTTTTCTCCTGTGTTATCCTGTAGGATTTCTTAATTTTGCATTTTATATTTAGTTCTGTGGTCCATTTTGTGTTAATTTTCATAAAGAATGAACTCTGCATCTAAATTTTCTTTTGGCCTGTGAATGTTCACTAGTTTTAGCATCATTTGCTGTAAATACTATGTATTACCTTTGCTTCTTTGTTGAAGATCAGTTGACTGATCAGTATTTATAAGGATCTATTGCTAAGTTCTCTAATCTCTTCGATTGATCTATTTGTCCATTCTTTCATTAATACCAGTCTTAATTACTGTAACTTCATGGTAAATCTTAAAGTCAATTATTCTCAGCCTTCCAATTTGTTTTTCTCTTAAATATAGCATTGGCTCTTCTAGGTCTTTTGCCTCTGTGTATAAACTCTAGAACCATTTTGTAGAAATTCACAAAATCACTGATGGGGTTTTTAATTGAGATTTCTTTGAATCCATAGATCAAGTTGAGAAGAACTGACATTTTGATAATAAGTTAATGAGTCTTCCAATCATGATCATTAAATACTGCCCATTTGTTTAGTTCTTTAATTTTGTTCATCAAAGATCTGTGGTTTTTCTTACATACATCTTCTCCATACTTTATTAGATTTATACCTAAGTATGTATTTTCTTTTTTGAATGAAAATGTAAATTATATGGTCTTTTAGTTTCAATTCCACTTGTTCATTGCTAGTATACAGGAAAGTTACTATTGACTATTTTTCATCAATCTTGCTTATGCTCCAACTGCTTTTCTTCTCTAGGAGTTTTTTTTTTTTTTTTTTTTTTTTTAGTGGACTATTTTTGTACACGAACTAAACCCAGGAAGAGCTAGAGGAGCTTCCAGGAGAACCCAGGAAGGGCTAGAAGCAGAGATTTCAAAGGTGCTGCTGAAAAGAGCCCAAAGCTTTAGCAGAGATGAAACAAATCAATGGATTCTTTATACTTCATTATCAGTTCTGCACTCATACTGGATGACTACAAACCCGTTCATATTCAGTGGAAAGTTAATTAAACTTTATATTCAGGAAGGAAAACAATGAAAGAAGTTGAAAGGGCCCAAAAGAATATAACACTAGCAAGATCATACATGAAAATGAGCACAATAAAAACCTAAAGTGGGAAGTGACATCTATTTCTTCCTCTCTCACCTCATCTCCTCCCAGTGCTTCCTCCTCTTTCTTACCTCTTTCCACTGCCCCTCTCTGCTCCTTGCAACTCCATGAACACCCTAAGAAGCTGCTGCTGTTGAACTTGCCACTTTGATCAGAGCTCTCTCATCCCCAGATGTCTCTGCCAACTAGCTCACTTCTTCAGTATAGACACCTAGGGAGTAAGATATTCCCTGAGCACCATCCTGTCTAATAATATGCCTCTCCAACCATCTGGCCTGGATTTCTTTCTTTGAAGCACTTGGTATCTTCTGCTGTGCTTTGTATTTTTAACTTGTGCACGTTGATTATTTGTTGTCTGTTTCTCTCACTGAAATGAAAATTCCAAGAGTGATTTTTTTTTTTTTGCTTTCTTTCTTTGGCTCATGTTTTATCTTCAGTGCCTGGAACAGTGACTGGTGCTCAATATGTATTTGTGTTGAATGACTAGATTGGGGTTATGAGTTAAAATGTGGGGAAGATAAGACACGAGTGTCATCATCTGATTACTGATTCTTCTTTATAGGGACCTAAAGGTATTTTGTCTAAGATACATAATGATATTCCAGGATAAAGTCAATATACTTTTAGTATATATTTGTTTTGTAACATGTAGGGGATGTCTAACTTGTGATAGGGCATATTATATGTGTTGAAATAAATGTTGTTGTCACTAACTTATTAGTTTTGTGAGATTAGGAAGCAGGAACCAAGGGAGACAGTGTTACTATGATATATTTCCACTTTCCCTGTGGTTAGTTTGTACCTCTCTATGAGGCCATCCAGGCAAAATCTTTCTGTTTTAGACTCCTTTCAGTAAGGTGCACTTTTAGGCAGAGATTTCTCCTTTACTGAAAAATAGAATCAATAAAATATTAGTGAGATGTTCATTGAAAATAAATAAGTCAACCAAAAGAGTTCATGCATATATTTGGGTAAAGATATATTTTTTCTTTCATAGTAGCTGTTTCTCAATAATTATGACTTTTTTCTCTTTACCTTATGATATAGTTACATGGAAAATATAGTCAAAAGTTAATTTTTTGTTAGTGCTGGGGATTGAATACAGGGCCTCCCAGGGCCTCCCACCTGTTAAATATGCCTTCAGTTACTGAGCTACACTTTCAACCATCACTCCCTTTTTGGAACTAAACACAATTTTAATGAGTGCTGTAAGTGTGCAGGGGGCCAGATAAAACCTTTGAATCCTACATTTCCATCTTGAATAGTTTGATAAGATGTCTGCATCATTTTAAAATATAAAATAAAATATATGAAGTTACTAGAGATTACTGCATTGCAATAACAACCATTTTCAAATCCTATTTCATAGTCTTCTGAGATCAACCTGATCCTCTCAATGCATTTGGAGTTTTCCTGTTTTAGAACAAAGAAATACTTTGGACTTTCCCCCAAACACTTGCTGGCTTTGTATTCTAATAAAGTATATATATTCCCATTTGTTCAATGACATTGCACTGCTAAAATTTATAGTTTAAATCGAGATAGACCTTTTAAATTTGTAAATGTTACAAATGTCAGTTTTGTAATAAGACACAATGGAATTTTTCAATTTGATTATATGTAAGGAACCCCAAATGTTTATTTATAATAAAAACATTTTAAAATTGATCAAACTGTATCACCCAATTCTAGTAAATTAGAGACTAATTTTGTCCTCAAAGATAAAATAAAATATGTACCTGAAATACATGGGAAAATAGGAAGAGAAATAATAGACAAAATTAAATTATTAATTCCAATACTTAGGTCTTGTGCTAGTTCTGTATTTCTGAGAATTGTGATGAAATTCAAAGTTAAACATACACTGAGAGACAATGAACTTTCCTTTGAATGAAGCATGCAATTTCTATGATTTCTAAGCTGAACGTTTAAGCTAGATGAAAGAGCTCATGTATATTGCTTTTATGTACACTGGCCAACATGACTGCTAAGACTGTCCTATCATGTAGTACCTAGTGGTATTAATGATGTTAAGGGTGGAGAAAGAATTCACTTTGATTATTAAACAAATAGCTTCCAATTTAAACTTGTTATTTTTTAAAAATCCTTTGCCTGTTTCTGGATATTTTTGCCTTAATATCAATTTTAACAGAATCATCTACTACAGGACTTCTTTTTTCAGGGATAGCACCCAGGAATAGGTTAACTAATGCTTTCTTGGAAAGGTTATTTCTAGAAAGATTGTTAATGCTTTGGCACTTTTGTCCAACTTAAAACTCATAGATTTAAGAGCTTAATTGGCCTAATGAAATAGTACTCAATAAGTATTGAGAGCTTACTGATTCAGTAGGAATCCTTAACAACAGGTATATTGCTGTTATCTAAAAGCAGACAGCATTGCTGTGGATCCAAAGACATTTCTCATTCTCAGATGTTTTTGAAAAGAAATAGAACTGGTTTCCAGTGAACATACATATAAACCAGGGCTATGATGATATTTGTAGAAAAAAGTGCCCATAAAACTGTGAGAAAAATAAAATTTCCTTTGGTTAAAAACAGAAATCTCTTTAAGAAAATCTTTCTAGTCAAGTCAAACTTACCTGACTTATGTGGTGGTCATTTTCAAGGTCCATGTTCTTTTTAAAAAATTTTGTTTTAACTTTTTTTTTTGTTTTTCCCCCTTATACAAGTGGCAACTAGGTTATTTGGAGGCTAATTATTTATTTTTGAAAAGAGATAAAGGAAAGAACAGCTTAGGAGCTGGAGTGGTTTTTCTCTTTCTTTTTCCATCTAAATATTTATGCAGTTGATCTTCTTGCTGCCACGCACATGGTATTGGATATCAGCGTACTAGCAAGGAAAATATCAGGATTGCACACTTCTTTCTGCATGTCATACTTTTATAGGATAGTCACTCTGGAAATAATCATTGACAATTATTGCTTTTCATTACACAGTGTGGCAGAGACCCTTGGACTATTATCTTTCCATGACGTTTTCATTACAAAGCCCATTAAAATATGTTTTATTGTCTCAAGTATCCCATGTGTTATCCAGAATCACTGTTCAAAGCTGATATTATAAACTACTTCATACCTTTTTGTTTTGATCTGTCAGATAAAACTAATGTACTACTGTCCAAAGCCTGAGCATGTGGTAAAATAATACCTATTGAGTCCCTAAAATAAACTAACCATTGTATGATACTGCCTTTAATTGGGGCTCCAGGCCATTCTTTGCCATTAACCAGTACATTTTTTGTAGGCTTTCTTTATTATGACATTTCTTCTGAATACATTAATGTTTTTGGAAATTCCTTGTTAGGTCCCCTGCAGTGGTATGCTGCAAAGTGATCTTGGCTAACACAGAGAAAAGGATGGCTTACATTATGCCTTTTGCATTTCAGTCTATAATTTTAGAATCCAAATACTACTTCACTTAAGAGGGGAGTGAAAAGAGGGTGAAGCTAAACACTAAAAGAAATCAGGAATCTGTGTCCCATTACTAAAACCCTGCCGCTATAATATTTCATCTGAGCAAGAAATGCCTTTATTATAGTTCACTGTCTGTAGAATAAGCAGAGTTAACCACCAAGGTGTCAAATATAAATTTATTATAAAATTGTCTGTGTGAATTCCTGTACTGGATAATCACCACCCCCCATTAGTTATTGCTTCAGAGCACTATTAGTTTCTCATTAAACTGAAGGACTGAAAATGCACATTGAAGAAATCAAAGTGACACAGAAAACCAATACATTCTTTAAGAGCTTTTCTCTGGTTGTATGCATGCTTGTAAAATGTGAGTAGTTTTAGAAAAGAAGTAACATCTTCTGAATGTGTGTTTGAGTTCATACTATTTAATATCTGTGGATAAAAAGTATTAAAAGACCATGAGCATAAGGAAAATGATTTAAGTTTTGTTTAATTCTAATTTATTGTGGGGATCATAACAATTCCAGTGTTTTCCATGTGGAAACGGTCACCATCTCATATGTAGTTTTATAAGTTGTTCATTGTGCATGCAAAGACTACCAGGATCAGTTTCTTTAGGCAGGACAGAAATAGAAGAGATTTACCTAGAAAAGAACTTTCAGAGTCCCAAATGTCTCCCAAACCTTCTTCAGGAGACCAGGGCTCTTCGGGCTGTGCAAAAGAGCAGCCAAAGAAGTCAGCTTGTTTTCACCCCTGTTAGTCCCTGCTTAGTAGTAGATGATGAGTCTGGCTCTTGGCCAGAGACTAAGTGTGATTGTTCAGGTTTGACCATGAGGAATTACAAGAGTTTTACCTGGCAGACTTTATGGGGAAAGCACTTATCTTACACCAGATTTGGTGAATAAACCAGAGCATTGCAGTCTATAAAGGGAGGGACAAGACCTCTGGATGGTCATGCTTTTATGCCTATCTGCATTCTTAGCCCAGACGCTCTCTTATGGTTTGGATATAAGGTGTCCCTTCAAAGCTCCTGTTAATGCAGAAATGTTCAGGGGTGAAATGGTTTAATTGTGAGAGCTGTAACCTAAATAGTCTATTCTAGTTGGAATGAAGTAACAGAGTGGTAATTGTAGGCAGGTGGGGCATGGCTGAATGAAGAAGGTTGGTCACTGGGTGTATTCCCTGAAATGGTTGCTCTGTCTCCCTCTCCCCCAGACTTCCCTACCCCAGCCTGAACTAACCAGTTTTCCTCTATTGGATTCTGCCCTCATGATGTTCTGCCTCACTGTGGACCCAGAACAATGGAGTCAGCTGTCTATATAGACTGAGACCTCTGATGCTATGAGCCCCAAATAAGTTTTACTCCTCTAAGTTGTTCTTCTCAAGTGTTTTGGTCACCATAAAAATAAAAGCTAAGTAAAACATAAATTGGCACTAAGAAGTGGATTATTTCTGTTATTAACCTGACCATGTGATTCAAAAGCATTTGGAGTTGGTTTGCAGGAGGAATTTTGGAAAGTTTAGAGATGCAAGATGGAAAAGCTTTAGAATGTTGTAAGCAGAACTTAATGGGTGATGCTGGTGGGAACTCAGTAGACTAGTATGCTGAAAAGCATGTGGACTGTGCTTGTGAGGTTTCAGAGGAAATGAGGACACTACTGGATATGAGTCTAGAAGCCACTTCTGATATATTCTGGCAAATAATTTGGGTACATTTTGCTCATGTCTTGAGACTTTGAGTTTGAATTTAAAAGTGATGGACTACTTAATCTGGTGGAGTACAAGGCAGCACAAAATTCAGTCAGGTGCATGATCATTACCGGCAGCTTTCAGCCAGGTTTACTGTGAGAATCAGTAGTAGAAAACAGAGTTAAAGGATTTTTAAAACTTTCAATTTGGCCAGAAAATTGCATGTAAAGCTGGGGCCTAGGAAGGTGTGCTTGTTGAAGAGATTACAACCCTTAAGAAGATATTAAATTACTTCTTTTTATACAGCTATTCCTCCATTTTGAAATGGAAAGTTTACTCTGTGACACCATATACTTTTATATGTAACTTGGTTTTGATTTTTACAGGGGAGTTTACGCTGGGAGTTTGCCCTGAGTCTTGGGGAACGTTTTGAACTTGGGCTTTTGGGAAATGCTGAAACTTTTAAAAATATGGGAACCTTAGAAATGGATAAAATGCATTTTGCATTGTGAGATGGATGTGAGTTTTGGGGGACCAGAGGCAGAATGTTATGATTTAGATGTGAGGTGTCCCTAAAAATTCCTGTTAATGCAGGACGATTCAGAGGTAAAATGAGAGCTACTGTAAACAGTCCATCATAGTGTGAATGGACTAACTTGGTGGTAACTGTAGACAGATGAGGCATAGCTGTAGGACGTGGGTCATTGGGGACATACCATGGAGATGTTGCATCTTCCCTGTGGCTCCTCCCCACTCTGTTTTCTGACCTTACCCTGAGCTTAGAAGCTTTCCTCTGTTGGGCTCTCCC
Organism: Marmota monax; assembly: GCF_021218885.2. Lineage (NCBI taxonomy): Eukaryota > Metazoa > Chordata > Mammalia > Rodentia > Sciuridae > Marmota > Marmota monax. The sequence goes on from NW_026693153.1 coordinate 558,329, forward strand.
CCAGGAAGTTCTTTCTCACCTAAGGCCCAGAGCAAAGGAGTCAGCCATCTATGAACTGAGACCTGATACCATGAACCCCTAATAAACTATTTTTCATCTAAGTTGTCCTTGGGCATTTTAGTCATGGTGACAAAACAAAAGAAAACCTGACTAAAACACACCTCTATTCAGAGAACTCTTTATTAGCAAACTTTGGTAAAGGCCTCCTCAGGACCCTTTCCTGAAATGTCCCTATCTGGGGGACAGGGAATCTTTGAAGACCCTATTTTTCTATCCTAGCCTAGTACTTCGTACTCCCACATTCCTAGGTCTTCCCCCTATTCTCCTTCCTGTTATCCTGAGTCCATGAAACCACATGAGCCCTTTGAGACTGTCTTTACTCAGCCACCTGACTCTCACCCAGTGTTGCACAGGGACACATGAACAGTGAAGGAGTCCACACTTTCTCCTATTTGACCTCTTGCTAATACCATCACAGTAACTGATTGAAGATTTTGCTAATATTGTAATTTTAGTTTGTTTTAACTGACAACACAATCACCTGGAAGTTCATGTCAACTCAGCTCAACTTTGTTTGTTTTTTGATACCAGGTATTAAACCCAGGGGTGCTTAGCCACTGAGCCACCCCCAGCCCATTTTTATTTTCTATTTAGACACAGGGTCTCTGAGTTGCATAGGGCCTTACTAAGTTGTTGAGACTGGCTTTGAACTCTTGATCCTCCTGCCTCAGCCTCCCGAGCTGCTGGTATTAGAGGCATGCACCACTGTGCACTGCTCAGCTCAATTTTTGACAGGTGTATTACTTTCATGTAATCTTATATCACCCTAACATTTACATCCAAATTTCTAAACATTAAGATTTAAACCAGAAGTCTAGCCATTGAACTATATCTTGGAGTGGCATACACAGGGGGAAAAAGCACTAGGAACACTCATTTTATAGATGAAGCCAAGTCTAATTATGATAGGTAATATTCGCACCTGAGCTATCTTCCTTCATCCATCTGCCATAGCCACCTTACTTTTTATTTTTATAAGAATTTCAACTAATTTAGCTTCATTTAAACAATACCCGACACTTATTGGATGAAAAATTTGTGCTACATACTATGTTGAGGATATTGTGTTAAAAACTTTACATCTTTTACAAAATATTGGAACAAAATATAGATGAGTAATGCGTAAAAGCAGATCAGTATAGTATTACATTGCAGAAGATTAGTGCTTTACAATAGCAGGGTGCTGTCTTGTAGTAGCTGAGAGAAATAGAGACAAATAGGTGGAAGACTCTTGGTATCTAGCAAAATTTAGGGAGTGTCAGGATCCTGACCAAGTAGAATGGAGGTCAGAGAATGGTACAAACACTAAGTTACTGACATGTTTGAAAGAAAATTAGAGTCATATAAATGGAAACTGATAAGTATCAAGAAAGAGAGGAAAGGTCTGTGCTGTAGAGGACTATTGGTGCATTAATGAAAGGTCAGCCATGCTAATTTCATAAACAGACTCTGACCCTAAAGTTTCCATCCCAATCCTGTATATATAACCAAAGGTTGGTAGGTGAGGTGGTGAGACTGCTTATTTATCTGTTGTACTGATGATAGTTGGCTTATGATCTGGAACATCAAGAGGGCTCCTAACAATTCAGACTAATAAGTGAGAAGGAAGTTTGAGCAGCCTTCATTATTACTGGATAATCTGTTGAATAGGAAAGGTATAGACCTTAAATACAAGGACTTCTGTTTCCAGTTTTGAGGTAGAAAATTGCAAAAGAGTATCAATCCCAATATAAGATGAGACAATCCAATAAACTCTAATAGCAAAAAGCTAGGGAACCACCATGAACTAGGTTCTAATAAAGGAAAAGCTCTTCTTAGCAGAGAAGAACCTATGGCTACTCTCATACCCGGAGGGATAATAGACTGTGTACTGGCTCACCATGAACTGGATGAGAAGAAACCAGTGGTTTTTAATAAACGTTTAACAATGTGTGAGGGTTGATTTGTTGGATGATATTCCCAGGAGACCCATTCAGAGAGCAATCTCACATCTGCCCTCCAATCATTGCTCTCCTAGAATACAGAGTCAGCATGAAGGCTTGGACCTGGTGTGAGAACTGAGAGAAGGCCCCCTGGTATGCATGCAAATTTACTGACTGCAGAGCAATGGCCCAGTGACTGTTGGGGCAGGACAGAAGACTAGAGAGAGATGTTCATGGCTTAGGACACGAATACAAAGGGAGCTACACACATATCTTAAAAGCTGGTGGTGGGCTAAAAAATCATGGAACTGGAGCATTGCTGGTGTTTGAATCGCACTTCTTATCCTGCTGGGGAAATATCTGAGGAATCAGTAACAAGAATTTAAATAAAACTGCAACAAATCCAGACACAGCTCAACTATAGATTGGATTGACTCCTCCTGGAACTGGCACAACATCATTTCTCTTGCCTTCTGTTGGTCAAAGTCAGTTAATAAGGTAGTGCAGATTCCAGGGTAAAATCATCTATATAATTTGATGTGAAGCACATATGTACTGAGATGGGAGGAGTGTTGGTGACCATATTCAGAGATTAGTTAGGATATATTTATAAATAACCAAAGAATAAATTACAGGCTTTAAAAACAGACCAAAAGAAATTAGAAAATACTTCAAGTTGAATGATCAAGAAAGTACAAACTATCAAAATTTATGGAAAGTAGTTAAGAAAGTTAAACAGAGACACAGAGGGAGATTTATAAGAGGAGATCACTGTAAGGTGGGGAAGGAAAGAAGAGAGAAGAGCCCTTTAGATTCTATACATCAACATAAGTTAGAAATCACTCTACTCCTCCCTCTATCCCATGTGCTTTTATACCTGAAGTCTTCTACTTTTCACATCCTGCAAGGGGTGCTGAGAATCTTAGCAAATCTTTTTAACAATATTTTATTGGAATCCTTTTGCTAAAACGAGGTGCTTATATAAGGCAAAGAAAATATAAGGTAAATCTTTTTACTTGATATGTAAGTCTCTCAAAATTTCTAGCCAGTCTTTTGCTCAACAAGTTGACAGGTTGCTCACATAGGTTAATACAGGAAAGATGTGAGTTCCTAGAATCTGCACAACTCCAGATAGAGGACATCCTTTGTGTCAGCAAAATCCATAGCACCCAGGAAGAAAAGGCTTGCTCTTCCCTTGTCACAGCCTGATGATGAAGTAGCAGGAACCATTACCAAGCAGATCAGCCACACATACTGTCTCTAAAGGGTAGATCCCAAACCTTGGGCCAGGTTAGTGCAAGATCTCTGTGAAGGGGCATTACATCTGATGGGTCTTCAGAGTTCTCATGCTTTGTTCAAAGACACTAGTAAATGTCTTAAAACCCCAAATTGGGGAAATCAGACATGGAAATAATGATTATTAAGCACTCCTGATTGCCATCTGCCAGGAGCCGAGGTACTAGGGATCCTGACCCAGGGAAGGATGCTGTTAGAGAGCTGTGAAGAAGGCGTTACTGAGACACTTGTTGTTCCTGGGGGGTCATCAACAAACCTTTGATGAATGAAAGCTCACGGAATAGGATGTCTCTTGGCTATTGTTCTGGTGGTCTGGACAATAGCCAAGAATCCTGTATTTCGATAGTAATTTCTTATTTGATATTACAATGGATAAAGAATGTTCTCAGTGTGATAATGACAGTGGGGTGATACAAGTTGGGGACTAAGCAAGTTTATCTGAGTTTTCTTTAAATCTGTGGCTCACAAATGAAAGCAATTCTGTCATTCTGAGGGATGTTTGGCAGTGTGTGGAAATATTTGACTGTCATAGCTGGGCATAGTTGAGCATTTCTAGCGTCAAGTGGGTTGAAACCAGGAATGCTGCTAAACTTCCTGTACATCATAGGACTGCCCCCAAGGTATTATTTGAATCCAACTGCAACAGTGCTAAGATGGAGGAATGCTATTTTAAAAGTATACTTTTGTCATTTGTTCTTTGGGGAACAAGGATTTTTATTCAGAGAAACAACTCAAAAGCAGTGACAATATCAACAGTGGTAAAATCTTATGCAGTTTTCCACAGGGTTTATAGTTCAGACCCTTGAACCTCAGAACATAGTGGGAGAGTTTGGTGTCCTACTGATTCACCCCCCAAAAAAATAATTTTCTCATAGCATTAGCTATTCTTGGCCCTTTCCCTTTTTAACCTTTCAGATTATATTACTTAAGGGAAAAAACAAAACAACAACGATCTATGCACTCTAATGAAACTTGAGTAACAGAGATCAATGGAAAATAAACGTGATGTTTGGAATATAAAAAAAAATAAAAGAGTAGATAGTAAGTTCATTTCCCTTTGCAGAACTTTATTACCTTCTACTTTTTTTCTGATTCTGACCAGAATCGTTTCACATGTACCCTCAATTAGTTAAAAGATGCAGCATAAATACCTTTCAGGGGAAGCCTGATAACTGAGTTCTGGTGGGCTAATTGCATTTCATCTGCTCATTTCTGAATGTCACCACAGATTAAAGCATGTGAAAAATTAAATAATGTGAGATTGCATTGATTCTGGGGTAGAAAGGTTCTTGACCCATATTAAATCCTATCTTTGCTTAATTTCAGTGAAATTTATTGATCTAGAGGAAAATGTGGACTATTGAGCATTTAAACTTGTCTTAGTTAGCTAAGGAAATCAGATTCTTGGAGTTGCAATAAAATGGTTTAAAGGGTTTGGAACGCACTCCCTTAAATTACTGATGAGGAAGTGGAGGATATAAGCTGGTATGTTACTGGCCATGGGTCACAAGTTAGTTGCAGTGCTGGGACTAGAGGCCAGAACTTCTCATCTGAGCCTCGTATTCCTGTAGTACAATTTCCATACTGTAGTTCAGAATTACTTCTGGGTGGCTGGAACTGTCCAGAGTAAAGTGTACCAAGGTCTGACCATCATGTCTTACATGTATTCTTCACTTTAGAATATCCAAACTACTTTCACATGTTATCTCACATCAAAAAGCATTCTTATTACATAAATAGGACTAAAGCATTTGTCTCTATTGATCAGAGGAGATCAAAACTCAATGATAAGGAGTAACCTATTTGAAGTGAAATAACTAATAATAATAGTCATGTTTTATTGTAGTACTATCCTTTTCAGTTCATTATAGGTTTATTACAGAGGCAAACAATTCTACATGGGTATGAAAGGAGCTTTTCTTCACAGGTTGCTTACTCTATGAATTAGCCCATTTGTTCCTTGTAGTTATTACAAGAGGTAGCTATGATTATTAATCTCACTTGCTGATAAAGAAAATGAAGTTTGGTGAAATTCAGTAATGTGCTGAAGTCTATACCACTAGTAAGTATAGACCAAGATCTGTTTTATACTAAAGTCCACATTTTAATCATTACTATATAGTTTATCATTGTTCTTATGGTGTTTCTGTGGCTATTTTGGTAATTAATACAATGTTCTGATTGGAATAGCCATTGAACACCCAGTTTTATGCTTGATGTTCTGATTGAAAAGTGAATATTTTACATTTTTCTTTCATCACTACATAAAGCTGATGTTGGGGAGAATGCAGACCATTGGCTAAGATAATTTTCTCCTCTACATTTATTCAGTAACTCCTATCTGATTTCCCTCTCTCAGCATTCCTACATGTATCCATCTAATCTAATCTACCTAATGCAGCAAGAGCAGTCTTTCTAGAAAAGGGATCTCATTATGTCACTACTTAGAAATCATTAATGAATTACTCCTAACTTCAAAGACATGATACTCCATAATTCATTCTCTATTATATAATTTTACATCCTGCTTATCCATCATAGGCTCAGTTCCAGTCATCCTTCAGTTTGGTCGTTTCCTAATGAAGTCATGCAGCTTCCTGTGTGTGCATTTTCACATTCTTCTAATTACTTCTTCATGCTACCCCTGTCTCCCTTTCTTGCCCCAACCTGGCACCTAATTCATTGCTTTGTTTTTTTAAATCCTCTTCAACAATTTTACTTCTGACTGCTCACCCAGTGAGAGAATGTTCAGGATATATTTCTATTGAAAACGTATCACTGTAATTGATTATTGATTTTACTTTACAACTATGCTATGAGTTATTTGATAGAAGGAACCATTTCTCATTTCTTTATTTTTCTAATGCTTACTTCAGTTCCTGGCATATGATATCAAGCTAATATATCAAATGAATTGTTGTATCTAAAGAATTTTGATTATTGAGTAGATATGGAGAATAAAGTAGAGAGGTGAGTGAAAGATAGTTTCCAAGGAGATATCTGGAAAGATCTTTTTTAACTGAAACAATACTCAATACTGCTGTAGAAAAAAGCAAGTGGGTAAACATGGTTTATTCACATTACATGTTGAATATAAAAATATGACCATAAAAATAGTAATTTCCAATCATATACATATTATGTGTTTAGTTGAGTGGGTAGAAATTTAGGATTCCTGGACAAATTCATTTTTAAAAAAGATTCTGTTATTGTTTAAAATTGTAAAATAAATAGATCTTAAGTTCATCTTCAAGTCATGTATTTGTTTATGAATATGAGAGTAAAGAAAGGAGCTGGATTTCTTGCTTTATCTTCATGTTTTCTTTCTTCTATTACCTTTTTTACATTGCTCATGCAGAAGCAGAAATTGACCCTAATTTTTAGGAGCAACTGATCTGTAGCAAATGAGTAAACTGTAGGAGCTTGGTTGAAATGGAATACTACGTACAAATGGAAATTTTTTGGTAATTAAGTAGTTCTTAATAACATTGTGTAAATATCATTTATTGAATTAGCAGACTAGGAGTTGTTTGCTTTAAGATACGTATGCTTATTATTTAATATTTAATAGCACTTGTTAAGCAGAAAATTTGTTTTTTCTTTATGTGGACTTGGCTATTCTCAATTTCTGTACTGTGGAAACCCAGTCTAGGTTGGAAATAAAGGAACAGAGAGCGGAATCCTGTGAGGAATAAATTCACTTCATGATATTTAAACAGAAAATACCATAGTGTAGCAAGTACATGGATAACTAACAACTTTGCTTTTCCTGGAATGGACATATGTGGTTACTTCACTACTGTTTTTTTCCCCTCCAGTATGTATGCATATCTTTTGGCCAAATTTGGCCACAGTATGTTCTCATTCTACAGGATGTTGAACATACAGAGTACCTCTAATTCTCTGGCAGAAGGGCTAACCGAAGCTTTGAGTTATTTTAACAGAGAACTTATTGTGGATGCAGTTTGTGTATAAAATATATGAGCTTGCACAATAAAGGTGTGCACATACACACACACATACACATACATACATACATACATACATACATACATACATACATTTTGTGAAGAGAGGACATCAATCACTTAGAGTCTCCTAAACACATACAAGTTTGCCTTTCTGGAAGGAGAAGGATGGCATGATTGGGGGCTGCTCTTTGGCTTGGACTCCAGGCTGATGATTAGATGATTATTAGGATCCACGTAGACTTGGTATTCTCCATTTCTGGGTTTCATTTTAGTGTTTTTAGACTTTAGTAAAAAACATTGTTGATTCCATGGTTGAAATGAATTTAAGTTAGGTCAACAGGTTTCTCTCATATTGAGAGCTGGTAAATATTTTCTAGCTTCCAACAGTTAGTGTTGCTTTCTGGAAATGAGATTTATTCTTCATTGCAACTTTCTCTAGATCATATACATTCTGCTGACTCCTTATAGCTGCCATTTCATTTCATTTTTACAACAATGCTAAGCAGTATATGTAACTGTCATATCATTTTATAGATAAGGAGACTGAGGAACACAGGAGACAAGATCATCTGATTAATCAGTGCCAAAAGCAAGGCTTAGAGAGAGTTTGGTCTGCCCCCAAAGCCTGTGTTCCTTTTCCATGCCATCTTACCTCCCTGATTCCACCAGTGTTCCTCTTTGGATCCACTATCTGTCATTCTTAGGAAAGTATAGTGGTTAGAAGTTAGGAGGATTTGCAGCTTCTCCACTGCTTTACAATGTCCAACTTTCCTGCCTTTTTTTCTTCCTCTGTTATTCCATTAGAAATCCTTTCCTCTTCTGAACACATTTGCTGAGGAAGTCCTTTGCTGGCTGCCCTGCTGCTGTGTGTTTGGATATTGCTGCCCCATTCCTGCCCTCTGTATGGGGTTTAGTCTTGTCTGTTTCATTAGTGTCCACTTGCTTTCCTTGTATGCTCTTCATTTCCCATCTTTCCATTGTGGGACACCACCCAGTGCTCACCTTCTTAAGACTTGCCTGTTGTTTAACATCTGCTTTAGCTCACCCAAGAGACCTCAGCATTTGATAGTGGTTTCATGTGCTCTTCTGGTCCCATTTATTTCACTTGTTCTCTGCCACAGTCCGTCTGGGCAAAATAACCAGGAGGTGACAAGCAACTTGAAGGTTGAAGCGGGAACTGCTTTATTATGGAACAACAGCGGTATATATACCTAACTGATTACACACAGCTTGACTCAGTTAGCATCATCCAGATACAGCAATCAGCCAATAAGGAATCTCCACCATCTTAATGGCTCTGTGGTGTGGCGTTGCCTCACAAACCACTCTTCCTGGCATACTGCCAGGCGCCATCTTGACTTGATTCGCGGCCCCCAACAGTTCCCTTTATAAAACAGATGCTTACTTTTGCTAGGAAATTCCCCTCTTTAAGTAGAATAAGAGTACCTCCCAGTAAAATATCTTCTCAAGACAGAAGATAAACTCTTCAAGGTCTTCCCTTGTTTTATTTGCAAAAGACCCCGAGTTCCTATGATCTGTAGATATTAAATCATACAGAAGGTTAATCCATGTTCTAAGGAGCATGTTAGATGTTCTAAGGAGCATGTTATAATGTTCTAAGGAGCACTAGTCCTATAAGACTATCCTAAAAAAATTAAAATCACAGAGACATCTCTTTCTTGCCTATGACAGGATATCTGAGGTGGGGAGGAGCCATTCCCAGAACTCTGTGCTCCTTGTGGCATCACCTCTGGCTCTTACTTCTGACCACATTTCCTATCTCTTCACCACAAAGTACCCATGATACCCACTGAAGAAGGTTACAATTATATCTAATAATCTGTCTTTTTCTAAGATGCAATCCCTGCATTCTCACTTTCCTGCATGAAACCCAAACCTCTCAGCTCATCCTTCATTCCTCTCATTCTCACATCTTCAATATGGCTATGCACATTCTCCAACAAGTAGTCTGAGTGTTCTTTTCTCCCCACTACACATTGTAGAGCTCATGATATCTGTATAAATTAGGAAAGGCCTGGTTTTACTATGGCAGCAAATCACAGAACATATGCACATATGCATACATGTGCACACACACCCCATTCTAAAATACCACTGACCCCTTAAAAACTATGTTCAACATTGATTGGCAGGGAGTCAGCTCTACTTAGTCATCTAAAGATGAAACTGATAAAAACTTCACAATCTTCTATCAAAAACATCTGGAAATGAAGCCTTTGTGGTGGTTTGAACAGGCTAAGACTGAAATGGGTGAATTGTACAGGACTCCTCATCATCTCAGCTGGAAGTGATGCACAGCACTTCTTACATTTCTTTTTCAGGAATGGTCAGATGACCCTGGAATGTGATTGAAAAATTTTGTCTTCCATGTGCCTGAAAAGGAAATCACCGGGAATATCTATCCTATTCATTTTTTAAAAAACTACTTTCATCAATTTCTTATATTTTCCTTCAAATTCTTGCTTTAAATAAAATTTGATTATTGCTAAGGACCCTGCTTTTCCTCCAGCCCTCAAATGATAGTTCCTTTTTCTCTTGAACCCATTTTTCCCTGTACTTGTAGGTGGAATAATGTATCCTTTGTTCACCAGTTCTTCTTTCAGAATAAGGGTTTCCCCTTGTTTTCCTTACTCCCCTGAACCCCCATACTCCCCAAAATCTTGGATCCTTTAATACACAGGCCCTCAACTGGATCACTGATGCCTTCCTTGTTGCAGCCATCTGCCTTCTTTCTGATGGGTCCCTTTCTTCCCTTCCACCCTTACATTAATGGAAGATTTTAGCACTTACTCTATTTTGACTGACTCTATTTTCTCCATTGTGGCTTCATGTTAGCTTTGCATTGCTTTGATTAAAATACCTGACTAGAAGAACTTAAAGGAGGAAAAGTTTATTTTGGCTCACAGTTTCAGTGGGTTAGTCTGCTATCTGCCAACTCCATTGCTCTGGGCCTGTGGTGAGGCAGAACATTGTGGTGGAAGGGTGTGGCAGAGCAAAGCTGCTCAGCCAATGACAGATAGGAGGCAAAGAGAGTATGAGGTACCAGATAGGAGGCAAAGAGAGTATGAGGTAACCCCAAAGGCTGCCTTCAGTGACTTACTTTCTCCAACCATACCCTACCTGCCTACCTTTACCATCCAGTTAGTCCACTCAAATTATTAATCAGTTGAATTAATCTATGGATTAGGTCACACTCTCATAATCTAATCATTTCACCTCTGAGCATTCCTGCACTACCACAAGAGCTTTGGGGGATATAACAAGCTTCTTTATTAACCTTGGTGACCCAGTTATCTACAAGGGCAATACATTCCATATCTTGTTCTTGACTTCTTCGTTACACAGTGTTTTGTTTTTTTCTTCTATTCTGAAACACGTTCTCTTGATCATACTCTAGATCTTTGCCTCAATAACCTCAGTTCCTACCTTGTCATCGCTTTTTATTTTTCCATGTCTATTGCCTTGTAATGGTCTGAATTGTATCCCCCTGACACACACATTCAAATGTTGAAATCTTAATTACTGTATTGGAGATAAAATCTTTAATGCAGCAATTATGTTAAAATGAGGATATTGGGGGGGTGCCTCATCCAATGTGAGGAGAAGAGAAAACAGACAGTACAAAGGGGTGACCATGTGAAAGTATCAGAAGAAGGCAGTCATCTACATCCAAGGAGAGAGGCCTTAGAAGAAATCAACTCTATTGGCACCTTGATCTAGGACTTCCAGCCTCCAGAGCCATATGAAAGTACATTGCCATTGTTCAAATCACCAGTCCTTGATGTTTTGTTAGGAGCCATAGAAAACTAGTGTGCTCTCTAGTGTCCTGTAATCTTTCTCTGCCCTTCTTAACTGAGACTTCATGATCAAATAAAAAATACAAATAAAAAATAATCATGCCCTTCTTTTTTTTTTTAGTCCTGGGGTTGAACCTACAGGTGCTTAATCACTGAGCCACATCTCCAGCCCATTTAAAAATATATATATTTTATTAGAGGCAGGGTCTTACTTAGTTGCTTAGGTTCTCACTAAGTTGCTAAGGCTGGCTTTGAATTCATGATCCTCCTTCTTCAGCCTCCTGAGCTGCTATGATTACAGGCATGTACCACCATGCCTGGCTTCATGCCCTTCTTTACCTCTTTGTTGTTTTGGTTTCTTATCTCTCTGTTGCATGTTTTATAGTATAAGTGTTGCAAAGCTGCCACTCTGGTGACACACAGGTTTTTGCTTGGATAAAACCTATAGCCAAGCAGCAATGCATGGTTAAAACATACCCCTCTATCAGTCTATGTTGGGTTAACTCATTTTAAAGATCTGTCTAATTATTTACTTTCCTTTTCACTTGAGAAGACTGATTCATTCCATCTTCTTGTTCCTCAGACTTCTAGTTCCCTCTGTATTCTCAGGCAATGATTTCTATTTTTCTGGATCCAAATGAAATGAAAGGGACCCCCCCCCAAATCTCCTTCTATTAAGTCTATCCACTGCCTTGATTCTGTTCCTACATACTCTAGTATCTTGTCTGTGGGAATGAATGAATGAATCATCCATATGTCTGGCTATGGCACAGGTTTGCTTGTGTTCTGGATCACTTACTCAAGACAATTGCTCCTGCATTTGTCCTCCATCAATGCTCCATCCATTCTGAAGGATCATTTGCATCAGTATACCCATGTATCTTAATAGTTTTTTAGAATAGGATGGATATGCTGCAGTTAATGTTCCTGCAAGCAGAACAATGATTTCATTTTTTTTTTCACACACATCAAAAAATGTATACAGGGTGACTCTTCAGCTCTCTTCCTTGAGTGACACAGGTGCTCTGGATCCTCTTACTTGAGTGGTCACCATCTCAATATATAGCTTGTCAGAGGTAGAGAGAGGGAAGGATGGAAATTATGCAGTTGGTATTTTTTTCCTGGGAAAATCTGTGTTAGAGATATACATTGAAAAAGCCAAGATGTATGTGTATGTGTGTGTGTGTGTGTACAGACACACACACACACATGTTTATTAAAGGAAAGAAATTTACTTTAAAAAGAAGAAGGAAAAACAACTTAGAATCCTTTTATAGAATAATTTACCCCTACTTAAAAACAGATTGCCCCACATGTAACAGCTATATACAAAAAAAGGTATAACATTTTCCTTGGTTTTATAACAAAACATGAAAAACATTAAAGTTCTCCAGTTCATAAGGTATTCAAGGGTTTTTACAAAGTGTTTTGTTGGTGTTTTTATTATTTATTTTTTTGTTATTGTTGTTAAAACAGTGAGAGCAAAATAACTTAGTGGAATATACAGATTAGACCTGCCACTAATGAGTAGAGGTGATATTTTCACAGAATAAGTGTTTTCCCCCCATCTCCTTTCCATTTGATGTCAGTTAAAATATATCATTGGTTATTTAGTTTTGAAAATTAATACAATATGACATAATACCTTTATTTATTTATTTTTATGTGGTGCTGAAGATCAAATCTGGTACTTCATACATGCTAGGCAAGTACTTTACCAGTTTGGATTGGGCAGAGTTGGGTAAAGGGAGGGGAAGGGTCATGGGAGTAGAAAGTATGGTGAAATGAGGTGGACATTATTACCCAATATACATGTATGATTACACAACCGGTGTGATTGATTCTGCACCATGTATAGACAGAGGAATGCGAAGTGGTGCTCAATTTGTGTACTGTGTGTCAAAATGCATTCTAGTGTCATGTATAACTAATAGGAACAAATTAAAAAAAAAATCAACATGCTCATGCACATACAACAGTTACTTAATGTACAATAAAGGAACAAGGAAGGAGAATATAAAAGAATAGAGAAGTATGTACTACTGTAGTAGTCAGGGTGTGGTGGAACCAAATTCAGTTTTCTAATTGAGAATGTATTCTTGATCCTAAGAATAGAGTTCTGGACTGAAGTAGCAAGTTCTATCTTGTTTGCTGCTGGAACATATCAATTGCATCTTCTTCCATTTCCAACTATGCAGGTGTGTCTGTTTCATTGATTGGCTTGCTGGTCAAATAACTCATTGACCAATACTGTCATTCACAACATGCTTTATTTAGTTTACTAAGTAGTGTGTTCCTCTTAATCCTAAACTGCACCACAGAATCATTATGCACTTGCACCTTTAAATTAATCGATGGTTGTTATTAGTCTTTACTCCTCCTTGGGCTTTTTATGGGCTATGAAGAGTGGTGGAATTTAATCAGCTGCTGCTTCACAGCAGAAGTACCAGGTTCATGCAATTGAGCACACCAGTACCATCAGGAGCTGGGACAGGGTGGAAAAGTCAGGAGGTGACAGTGATGAATAAGGGAGTACAAGACATTTTAATTTTAACTGTTTAATCTTCTATGTGGGAGTTAATCTGCCATTGGCAAATAAAGATAATGCTCTCCTTTGCATGCGCTGGACCTAGTATTAGAGTTCTCTTTCATTTTGTGTGTGTGTGTGTATGTGTGTGTGTGTGTGTTCCCCACAATACACTTACCTTGCCTTGAGGAGAGCAAGGGTGTTTTCATTCAATAAGTGTATAGTTGAAGAGAGGGGTTGCTCTTTGTTAAGTTTTTTTCTAACTGTACATATTCTTGCACAAAACCTGAATCCATTAATGAAATGAAACTAATGGTTGCCCATTCTCATCAGGGTTAGAGTAAGTGGATTTGTTTAAGTCTTTACATTACTTATCGGGATTTTCATATTATTCCAACCTAGTTTTGATTTTAAGAATCCATCTGCATATTTACAAATATGTCCTTCAAAACTAATGGAACTAACAGAGAAGAATATGGTGAACAATTGTCTTTTGTAATATAACCACACAAAATATGTGACTTAAAACATTTTACTTTATTTAGTCCATGATTCTGTGGGTCAATGTTCTTCTGGACTTACTGGTCTGCCATTGGCTGGCCCTCAGCTAGGCAGCTCTGTTTCATAGGGCTGGCTGGCTGTAGGCTGCTCAAAGATGGAGGTGACTGAGCCAGTGTCTTTCATCCTCTCTAGGACAGTCTAAGTGTTTACATGGAAGCTGAGCAGAATCTCCCAAAAGAGATAGTGAAAATGCAAAGCCCTTAAATCCAGAGTACAGACTGAATTTACAGTACAGTAAATTCTCAGTTCTGCCTCAGACTACAGATGTCAAGATACAATGTCAACCCAAATTCATGGAAAAGGGAAATAGGCTTCAGCTTTAGATGGGAAGAGCTGCAAAGTCGAGTGCAAATGGATATATAAAAATGAAGATAAATAATTTATGGTTATCTTGTAATCTAACACATAGGACAAACCCTTGAACAATGTAGTCTGACATATTTGATTTTTTTTCTTCAGTGGCCAGCAAGGAGAGCAAATGTCAGAAGTATTTCTTTGAAGTAATACCTTCCTAAATACTTCTCTCTTTGCTTAGTTCTACTGTCACCATTAATACAAAATTTTAAGAAAATAGTCATCATTTAAAACTAAAATCTTCAGTATCTAAGCTAATCCCCCCTCCCCCCAGTTGAAATAGTTTTGCTGAAAGAGGAAGTGTGTTGACTGCATTAAGAATGACCAGAATCTTGAATTCTCCAAGTGTTCATCACCTGGTGTTGTAAGACCCAATATATAAGTAGCACCACTTTTTATAATATGACAAAATGAATTTACATGCATAGCAAGTAAAGGACAGTGTGCCTACAGGTATAGATTGGAATTGGATAAGAATGATGCCCTGTGAAATAATAAGAACATGGTTATATTGCTGAAATAATCATAAGCATAATAGTAAATTGATCTTCTTGTAGGAGATATTTGTATAACTCTGCTATCTTAAATAAAACACAGCCCTTTTCAACCCATAGGAACAGACTGTGTTTTAATGGTTATATACATCTAGGGCATGGGGTTTAGATACATATGTGCAAAAACACAGGATATATATATATATATATATATATATATATATATATATATATATATATATATATCACATACATACACACAATTACTGAGGTTGAATTTAAACAAAAGTGATAGCAGCTGTAAGAGATCCATTATTAGTTAGTGGAACATTTGAATTATCAGTCCTGGCCTGACTCATCATCTTTTAAAGAAGATATTTAAGAAATGGAATGTCTAAAACATAAGATATTTGTGTGGATGGCTGGCTTTTCATGGAAAGTTTTCACTCCCTTGAACCTTTGTCTCATTGCTACTGGGGCTTTCAAAACTTTGAATTTAGATTCAAATCAAACTACATCTCCATGCAGTGATTTTTGGTACAGAAATGATATATTTAATATCTGTCTGTATCTATGACTACTGTAAGCTGCACAGAACCATGAGAAAACAAATTCTTGCTCTCTGTGGTAGCTGAATAGCTGTGGTTGCTGCTGAAACTGTTTTACTATTGTAAAATCCATAGTAATAGAATTCAGGAAGGTGGAGCAGTAAGGGGACTGAAGAGGGATATTTGTAGAATGGTTTTGAATGACTCACTGGGTAGGATGGGAGGTGTTCTTCAGATTAGAAACAGGAAAGTAGTGGGTTGGTTGGAAAGATAAACATAAGCTTTGAATTGAGAAGAGAAGGAGTTCTTCAAGGATCCCTTAGTGGGTCCCCTGAAGTTCCCATGATGATGTCATAGAACCTAAATCCTTACACTAACTGCAAGCAGCCTTTTTCCTTATTGGCTAGTGTAATGACTAACGAAGTCATTGTAGGTAGATATGCTTTAAAACCTGGAAAGCTATGTACAAAGAACTTATCCTCTTCACTGGGAGCCCACAGAAAGAGTGAGGGAACATAGGGTAGGTGGTAGGTGGATTTTTTCTTAAAGAAAATATTGTTGATATGTACCTCTACCCCACACTCCCCTTTCCACAGCTTTTCTCTCAAAGCTATAATTCCTTGGATTCCTTGGGAGAGCATTCATAATCTATCCTACATAGTCTTATGAATGTCTATCTTCTGTATTCCATTTATTTTTTACGATCACTCTATGATTTATTTATAGGTCACCAATCCTATAGCTACAATGCCAAAATCCTTTAGAAAGTTCTAACTTAGAAAGTTCTTTTTGTAAACAAATAACCCAATCAACAAACGGGCCAAGGATCTGAACAGACACTTCTCATAAGAGGATATACAATTGCAGTAGACAGACCACCCCAGCTGGAGAAGGAGCCCAGCCTCCCGCCTGCACGGTAGGCAGACCACGTGACCGGGAGAAGGGGCCCAGCGGCCCGCCTGCAGGGTAGACAGACCACCCCAACTGGAGGAGGGGCCCAGCTGCCTGCCCGTGAGGTCACCTGACCGAGCTCTGGACAAACATAAGGTTTCCCCAACACCCCCCACCTCATCAAACACCTTATGAGAAAAACTGATGGAACTCATCTTGGAAAATCCCACCAACCCTTAAAACCCACCACCTGGTGGGTGTGGCTACCAGCTCGGTTCTGCAGTGGATCAGGCACCTGGTTTACATCTTGGAGAATTAGAGTAGAGAGGCCACAGGTGGAAGCTCAAGTCCTCTCACACTGACTACCACCACCATCCTGAACCCAGAGACTCAAGCTAGGAATAGACAACGCCACCAACTGGAAGAAAAGAAAACAGAGTTCTGAGAGAGATTTTTTTTCTTTATTTTTTTCTCTTCTCTCTCTCTTTTCATCCATTCATCCAGTCTCCTCTACCCTTCCCCCTCTGGTCCTCGAAACCTCAACATATGTGAAACCAAAAATTGTGCATGAAAAAGGTCTTTAACAACAGAATCACCAGAATAATATAATATAGAGGAATTGCATATGCCCCACCTCTCTCCCCCCTTTTTCTTTCTTTTCTTTTTTTCTCTTATTTTCTTTTTCCCACTCTCTTTTTTCTCTTTCTTTCCTTGTTATTTGTTTTTCTCCCTCTTATTCCCTCTATCCCACTTGCAACCCCCTAAATTTTACTATTTATAAGTAGGGTAATCTAATAAATACAGACAGGAATTTGAATCTATACATTCTTCCATAAATTACCCATCTATTTTTTAGAGCTTTTCAAAGTTACTAAGTTAGATTAACCCCATACCCTCACTCCTTTCCCCCTAAACATAACATCCTACACCTGAAATTCAGTTTTCTTCAAGCTACCAGAAACGGTATGCCTTTCATGAAACTAATGACTATATTTGTAAACGATAATCAAAACCAACATTTGTAGACATAAAGTCTAGCTATAAATGTAGTAATAAGGAAAACGTGTGCTTAGATGATGTACTATTGATATTGAGAACTGTTAACATTGTCTTTCTCCACAAAAGGGAGACTTTGCAACTATACAAGAGCAATATAAATGTATAGGGGGAAAATCAATAATGCAACAGTTTCACAAAGCAGAAAGAAATGTGAGCAGTATGAAAAGACAAGGAAAGAAAGGACCACAAGCAATGCAGGTCAACTCAACTTTAGAAGAGGTAATATCTGCAGCAGATGGAATGTCAGATAAAGAATTCAGGATATACATGCTTCAGATGATCTGGAGTCTCAAGGAAGACATTAGACAGCAAAATCAGACAATGAAAGATCACTTTGACAATGAATTACAAAAACAAATCCAAGAAGCAAAAGATCAACTTTACAGGGAGATAGAGGTTATAAAAAACAAACAAACAGAAATCCTAGAAATGCAGGAAGCAATAAACCAAATTAAAAACTCAAATGAGAGTACTACCAGCAGAGTAGAACATTTAGAAGATAGAACATCATACAATGAAGACAAAGTATTTCAACTTGAAAAGAACATAGACAGTTCAGTGAGACTGTAAGGAAACCATGAGCAGAACAACCAAGAAATATGGGATAACATAAAGAGACCAAACTTAAGAGTTATTGGGATACAGGAAAGTATAGAGGTCCAAACCAAAGGAATGAGCAATCTGTTCAACAAAATAATACAAGAAAACTTCCCAGACTTGAAGAATGAAACAGAATCCCAAATCCAGAAGCCTACAGGACGCCGAATGTGCAAAATCATAAGAAATCCACACCTAAACACATTATAATGAAGATGCCCAACATACAGAATAAAGAGAGAATTTTAAAAGCTACAAGAGAAAGGAAGCAGATTACATTTAGGGGTAAACCAATCAGGATAACAGCTGATCTTTCAACACAGACTCTGAAAGCTTGAAGTTCCTGGAACAACATATTTCAAACGCTGAAAGAAAATGGGTTCCAACCAAGAATTGTGTATCCAGTGAAGTTAAGCTTCAGGATGGAAGATGAAATTAAAACCTTCCACAATAAACAACAGTTAAAAGAATTTGCCGCTAGAAAACCAGCTCTCAAAACATCCTCAGCAAAACATTACAGGAAGAGGAAATGGAAAATAACAATGAAAACCAACAGCAGGAGGTAGTATAGTAAGGGGGAAAATAATCAAAGAGGAAAAACAAATCATGTTAAGTAACATAAATAAACACATATGGCTGGAAGTACAAACCATATCTCAATAGTAACCCTAAATGTTAATGGCTTAAACTCACCAATCAAGAGACACATGCTAGTAGAATGGATCAAAAAAAATATCCAACAATATGCTGCCTACAGGAGACACATTTGATAGGAAAAGACATACATAGGCTGAAGGTGAAAGTTTGGGAAAAATCATATCACTCATATGGACTTCGGAAACAAGCAGGAGTGTCCATACTCATATCAAATAAAATAGACTTCAAGCCAAAGTTAATCAAATGGGAGAAAGAAGGACACTACATACTGCTCAAGGGAACCATATACCAACAAGACATAACAATCATAAATATATATGCCCCAAACAATGATGCAGCTATGTTCATCAAACAAACTCTTCTCAAGTTCAAGAGTCAAATAGACCACCATACAATAATTATGGGAAACTTCAACACACCTCTCTCACCACTAGACAGATCTTCCAAACAAAAGTTGAATAAAGAAACTATAGAACTCAATAATACAATTAATAACCTAGACTTAATTGATATATATAGAATATACCACCCAACATCAAGCATTTACACTTTTTTCTCAGAAGCACATAGATCCTTCTCAAAAATAGGACCATATATTATGTCACAGGGCAACTCTTAGAAATTATAAAGGAGTAGAGATAATACCATGCATCCTATCTGATCATAATGGAATGAAACTGGAAATCAACGATAAAAGAAGGAAGGAAAAATCCTGCATCACTTGGAGAATGAACAATACGTTACTGAATGATCAGTGGGTTACAGAAGACAACAAGGAGGAAACTTAAAAATTCTTAGAGATAAATGAAAACACAGACACAACATATCGGAATCTATGGGACACAATGAAAGCAGAGGAAAATTCATTGCTTAGAGTTCATTCCTTAAAAAAGAAAAAAACCCAACAAATAAATGATCTCACACTTCATCTCAAAACCCTAGAAAAAGAAGAGCAAAACAACAGCAAAAGTAGTAGAAGGCAAGAAATAATTAAAATCAGAGCTGAAATCAATGAAATTGAAACAAAAGAAACAATTGAAAAAATTGAGAAAACTACAAGTTGGTTCTTTGAAAAAATAAATAAGATCGACAGACCCTTAGCCATGCTAACAAAGAGAAGAAGAGAGAGAACTCAAATTACTAGCATACGGGATGAAAAAGGCAATATTACAACAGTCACTTCAGAATTACAGAAGATAATTAGAAATTATTTTGAATCCTTATATTCCAATAAAATAGTTAAGGCATCAATAAATTTCTTAAGTCATATGATCTGCCCAGATTGAGTCAGGAGGATATACACAACCTAAACAGACCTATATCGATTGAGGAAATAGAAGAAGCCATCAAAATAATACCAACTAAGAAAAGCCCAGGACTGGATGGGTATACAGCAGAGTTTTACAAAACCTTTAAAGAAGAACTAATACCAATACTTTTCAAGCTATTTCAGGAAATAGAAAAAGAGGGAGAACTTCCAAATTCATTCTACAAGGCCAACATCACCCTGATTCCTAAACCAGACAAAGACACTTCAAAGAAAGAAAACACAAGACCAATATCTCTAATGAACATAGATGCAAAAATCCTCAATAAAATTATGGCAAATCAGATACAGAAACATATCAAAAAGATTGTGCATCATGATCAAGTAGGATTCATCCCTGGGATGCAAGGCTGTTTCAATATATGGAAATCAATAAATGTTATTCACCACATCAATAGACTTAAAGATAAGAACCATAAGATCATCTCGATCGATGCAGAAAAAGCATTCGACAAAGTACAGCATCCCTTTATGTGCAAAACTCTAGAAAAACTAGGGATAACAGGAACATACCTCAATATTGTAAAAGCTATCTATGCTAAGCCTCAGGCTAGCATCATTCTGAACGGCGAAAAATTGAAGGCATTCCCTCTAAAATCTGGAACAAGACAGGGATGCCCTCTCTCACCACTTCTGTTCAACATAGTTCTCGAAACACTGGCCAGAGCAATTAGACGAAAGAAATTAAAGGCATAAAAATAGGAAAAGAAGAACTTAAATTACCACTATTTGTGGATAACATGATTTTATACCTAGCAGACCCAAAAGGGTCTACAAAGAAACTACTAGAGCTAATAAATGAATTCAGCAAAGTGGCAGGATATAAAATCAACACACATAAATCAAAGGCATTCCTGTATATCAGTGACAAATCTTCTGAAATGGAAATGAGGACAACCACCCTATTCACAATATCCTCAAAAACAAAAACAAAAACAAAAACTTGGGAATCAACCTAACAAAAGATGTGAAAGACTTATACAATGAGGTGAAAGATCTATACAATGAAAACTACAGAACCCTAAAGAGAGAAATAGAAGAAGATCTTAGAAGATGGAAAAATATACCCTGTTCATGGATAGGCAGAACTAACATCATCAAAATGGTGATATTACCAAAAGTTCTCTATAGGTTTAATGGAATGCCAATCAAAATCCCAATGGCATTTCTTGTAGAAATAGATGAAACAATCATGAAATTCATATGGAAAAATAAAAGACCCAGAATAGCAAAAACAATTCTAAGCAGGAAGTGTGAATCAGGCGGTATAGCGATACCAGACTTCAAACTATACTACAGAGCAACAGTAACAAAAACAGCATGGTACTGGTACCAAAACAGGCGGGTGGACCAATGGTACAGAATAGAGGACACAGAGACCAATTCACAAAATTACAACTATCTTATATTTGATAAAGGTGCTAAAAGCATGCAATGTAGGAAGGATAGCATCTTCAACAAGTGGTGCTGGGAAAACTGGAAATCCGTATGCAAAATAATGAAACTGAATCCCTTTCTCTTGCCATGCACAAAAGTTAACTCAAAATGGATCAACGAGCTTGATATCAAATCAGAGACTCTGCGTCTGATAGAAGAAAAAGTTGGCTCCAATCTACATATTGTGGGGTCGGGCTCCAAATTCCTTAATATGACACCCATAGCACAAGAGTTAATAGCAAGAATCAACAAATGGGACTTACTCAAACTAAAAAGTTTTTTCTCAGCAAGAGAAACAATAAGAGAGGTAAATAGGGAGCCTACATCCTGGGAACAAATTTTTACTCCTCACACTTCAGATAGAGCCCTAATATCCAGAGTATACAAGGAACTCAAAAAATTAAACAATAAGAAAACAAATAACCCAATCAACAAATGGGCCAAGGACCTGAACAGACACTTCTCAGAGGAGGACATACAATCAATCAACAAGTACATGAAAAAATGCTCACCATCTCTATCAGTCAGAGAAATGCAAATCAAAACCACCCTAAAATACTATCTCACTCCAGTAAGATTGGCAGCCATTATGAAGTCAAACAACAACAAGTGCTGGCGAGGATGTGGGGAAAAGGGTACACTTGTACATTGCTAGTGGGACTGCAAACTGGTGCGGCCAATTTGGAAAGCAGTATGGAGATTCCTTGGAAAGCTGGGAATGGTACCACCATTTAACCCAGCTATTCCCCTTCTCAGACTATTCCCTGAAGTCCTTAAAAGAGCGTACTATAGGGATACTGCTACATCGATGTTCACAGCAGCACAATTCACAATAGCTAGACTGTGGAACCAAACTAGATGCCCTTCAATAGAAGAATGGATAAAAAAATGTGGCATGTATACACAATGGAATATTACTCTGCACTTAAAAAATTACAAAATTATGGAATTTGCAGTGAAATGTATGGCATTAGAGCAGATTATGCTAAGTGAAGCTAGCCAATCCCTAAAAAACAAATGCCAAATGTCTTCTTGGATATAAGGAGAACAACTAAGAACAGAGCAGGGAGGAAGAGCATGAGAAGAAGATTAACATTAAACAGGGACGAGAGGTGGGAGGGAAAGGGAGAGAGAAGGGAAATTGCATGGAAATGGAAGGAGACCCTCATTGTTATACAAAATTACATATAATAGTAAGTGAGGGGAAAGGGAAAAAAAACAAGTTGGAGAAATGTATTACAGTAGATTGGGTAGAGAGAGAAGATGGGAGGGGAGGGGAGGGGGGATAGTAGAGGATAGGAAAGGCAACAGAATACAACAGACACTAGTATGGCAATATGTAAAACAGTGGATGTGTAACCGATATGATTCTGCAATCTGTATATGGGGTAAAAATGGGAGTTCATAACCCACTTGAATCAAATGTATGAAATATGATATGTGAAGAACTATGCAATGTTTTGAACAACCAATAATAAAAATTAAAAAAAAAAACAATAGGCAAAAATATGCCAGACAACTAAAATCAAGGAAAGTAGGTGTTGGCTTAGTGTTGTGATACAAATAATATTCAAGATAAGGTAGGAGCATTTTTATAGTCAGAGAATACAGTTTTCATGAATATATAACTCTCCTGAGTTATTGTGAATCAAATAAATACCACAAATTATTTTAAGAAAATCTAAAAAAGAAAGTGAAATGGTTATCCTAAAATATCATTTACCTCAATAAAGTTTTAAAATATGCAACTTCATGGTGAAAAATAACTTTAGGAACATGTATACTAAACAGTTCTTCCCCATCTATAGATCAGTACTCTAAAGCATGTGCACTGGAAATGTTAACATCATTAAGGAAGAAAAATATAAAGTAGTGCTACATCAGTTTCCTACAACCTAATACATTTTAATTTTCTTATTATGTTTTGTCATAGCATGTTTTTACCTTTTAGCCAGTTCCTCCTTGAAACTGTTGTATAATATTGTAAAAATAAGTAAAAATAGTCTGATTTAAAACTATTAATGGCAAAAATGTTTTTTTCCATTATATGTTAAACAACTGAGTGTTCTGTAACTATCCTAAACAATGTTTTAAAGATTTCCTAAACATGTGTATTTGAGGATGAAGAAACAGACATGATGTTATTCTAATAGATGTTACAGTTCTACAAAACCATATGTGTCATTGAAGTATTTGTGTTTTTTATATATATGAAAATAAATTATTGTAAACTTAAACTATATAAATGGAATAATAAAATTGTAATGTCCTAAGTTAAAAAAAAAGAAGAGGATATACAATCAATCAACAAATACATGAAAAAATGTTCATCATCTCTAGCAATTAAAGAAAGGAAAATCAAAATTACTCTTAAATTTAATCTCATTTCAGTCAGAGTGGCAGCTATTAAGAACACAAACAACAATAAGTGTTGGTGAGGATGCAGGGAAAAGGAAGACTCATACATTGCTGGTGGGTTTGCAAATTGGTGCAGCCAATTTGGAGAGCAGTATGGAGATTCCTTGGAAATCTGGAAATGAAACCACCATTTGACCCAAGTATCCCTCTCCTCGTTTTATACCTCAAAAACTAAAAACAGCATGCTACAGGGACAGAGCCACATTAATGTTTATGGCAGCACAATTCACGATAGCTAAACTGTGGAGCCAACCTGGAAGCCCTTCAGTGGATTAATGGAAAAAAAAAAGATGTGGCATATATACACAATGGAATTTTATTCAGCAATAAAATCGAATAAAATAATGTCATTTTCAGGTAAATGGATGGTGTTGGAGAAGATAATGCTAAGTGAAATTAGCCAATCTCCAAAAAACAAATGCTGAATGTTTTCTCTGATATAAGCAGGCTGACTCATAGTGGGATAGGGAGGGGGAGCATGGGAGGAATAGATGAATTCTAGATAGGACAGAGGGGTGGGACGGAAAGGGAGGGGCCAGGGGATTAGCAAGGATGGTGGAATGGGATAGACATCATCATCCAAAGTACATGTATGAAGACTCGAATTAGGTGTCAACATACTTTATATACAACCAGAGGTATGAAAAAATTGTGCTGTATACATGTAATAAGAATTGTAATACATTCTGCTGTCATTTATTTTAAAAAATCAATAAAAATTTTTAAAAAATTATTTTTGTAGCTTTGGTAACAATTTCAATTTCCATAAAACCACAAATAAGTTTTATCCCTTTCAGTGAATTATTGATACACTTTCCTGAAGGAATAACAATGTTTGCTTACTAAGTGCTACCTCAGAAATTGGAGGTGTTATATAAAATTCAGAAAACTCACAACATTGTTCTCTAAGAAAAATTCTGAATCTAGTCATAAGGACATTATGTAAGAGATGATGGGTATGTATTTCCTTCACAGTGAAGGGGGAATCATGTTTAGTGAGTGCCTGGCTTCATAACCAGGAAACTATGGACAGGGATTTCAACTCAGGTATTTTTAAGTATGATAGTGTCTTTCTTTACCAAATTGGAACTAGTTTTAGGGCAAAGAAATGAAAAATCATCATTTTAAATGAATAATGAAAGATGGCTTTGTGAGCTGCAGCTACAGATGAGCATCAATTTTTAATCCATTATTCAGTTTGTGAAAGATGGAAGAACTTTCTTTTTTTATACGTTTGTAGAAACTCATTTGTTCCTTATCCCTTTCTCTTTAGCATTAGTCCTGGGATGACTCACAGGCTTCCTATAATACCAAACCAAATGTCCTCTCAGTTACACAGGTAGAGCACGGTGAGGTCAAGCAAGTTCCAAACACAATCCCTTTATCCAACTCTTCTACCCTAATATTCTACACTGTCATAAGTCTGAACTTATGACCAGTGTTAACTCTTTTCAGGTCTTGATTCTTCATAAAAGTCTATATCTGTGTTCTTTTGTTCTCCCTTTTATATACTCTGGGAAAGAACATTTTTGGTGTGGTGCTATCTCAACTTTTTCTGGAGTTACTTTTAAAGGGTTGATTTTACTTCTTTTCCCAATCCCATAGTTCATCTGGATAAATCAGGTGATTTTATTGATTCTGTGATTATAGTTCTATTTATTATAGAACTAGAAAAGTATGTAAGACAGAACTCATCTATTTAATATAATCACCTTCTTTTGTATATAAAAATGTATATAGGTATACCCAGAACAATGAATTAGGAACCAGAAAGTTAGGTTCTGATTCTTGCTATTGGAAACAAACCAACCAGAGAACCCAACAACTTAAACCTTGAAGTTTTGTTTCATCATCTATTAAAAAATGAGGGGGAAATATATGATCTACATATGGTATCCCAGTTCAAACAATTTTGTCAAGTCTTAATACTATATGGAGAACACAGCAACACTGAAATAACATCTTTAAAGTGTACTTTAAAGACTTGTAACTTTACTTTTTCTTACTTGTCTTTTATTCTCTTCAGTTTTTATACTGTTCTCTTTTTCTTATTGTTCCTTTTCCAGATAGTTCTGATTTTGCTATTCTGGGCGGGGGGACAAGAGATAGAGAAAGCATAGCAATTATAAAAGATTGAGAACAAGTGAGATTTAACCATATTTCTGTGGAATATATTTATATGCAGTTTGTATTTTCAAAATAAAAATAGATACAGTCCCCCCTTCAAAACTAAAAACAAACAAACAAACAAAACCAGACCTGGTATAAAATTCCTAGAGCATGTAGTATTAAAATTTTCTTTCCTGGGTAAAAATCATGTAGATATTTAAAAACACTTTTTTCCCCCTAAAAAACTGCTGCAAACTTGTCTTGAACATGTCAATTCAAAGTGTAGAAAGCAACAAAACTGTCACCTGTTCAGGTTGGGTGTGATTTTTGTCCTTTGTCTTTTCTGTCACTTAAGTCTGCAGTCCTTGGCTTTAACTTGGCCCACTTATCAAAGATGCAGTTGTGTCAATTTCAGGGGACTGTTGGTTCTTCTTCCCCAGATGCTCTGGGCCAGCTTTGGCCTCTGAACACCTGTGATGGAGGCAAGGCCCAGAGTTGATAACTCTGAAGAGGCTGCTCATCCCATGATGGATGACAAGATGTGCTGAGCCTTTGGGACAGATGAGGCATGATGTTACTAATAAAAGACATCCCTGCTGCTGATAGCGGGGAGGGAGCAGATGTGAGGGCAAGATTCAAGTGACAACCTTCTCAGTGTTCCAGTGATACAGGATGTTATAGAAAGGGGAGTGGTCAGTATGTGCAGAGGTGAGACCTGAGAGTGGGCAGTAGAAGATGTGGCTTTCAAAGATTTCTGACCTTCTGCCTGCCAACTTGGAATTAGATTTCTTGATGGAGGGGTAGAAGGACAGAAGAGCTGGAAAGGGCAGATGCCAAGAAAGATTACTGACCCAGCAACCAGACAAAGGATGCAGCGTCTGGCACCTGAGGCACAGAGGGACAGAATAGTGTAGCTGGTCGGTCTAACACAAAGGGCTCAGTGCCAGAGTCTGAACTGCTGGAGAGTGGTCTGAGGGCCTTTTCTGTAGAGAAATAAAGGGGAAAAAATGTGAAATTTATTATCTTTGGAAAGATTTTTAGAGTTGACATATAGAAGATTATTTAGCTACCTTCCTCCTATCATAGAAGCATAAGCTTCTATACTCAAATTAATAATATTTAAAAATAATCCCAGAAATATTGCCATATTTCCAGTTCCAAATTGACATAGTGGGATTTGACAACAGTCCTCCTTCACTCCCTGACAGTGAATGGTAAGTGACTTTTCTATATTTCAACTATTGTCCCAGAGTAATATTATTGACTGAATGACCTCACTGATTCCATCAGAAGACAAAGCTACATAAATGAGAAAACTTTATATTTAGGAGTATCCTTCCAGGCATTTGCTCTGGTCCCTCCCTCCACATTTGTTTCTCATCATATATCCATAATCCACTAGATGTCGCTGTTAACTCAGGCCTTTGGACAGCAAGAACAGCAACCGGCCTGCCCTTTTGTGCCAGGGGAAAAAACAATCTTTGGAAGTGGAGGATAATGCTGTGGACTTTAATAAGACCTCTTTGCCTGGCATTTTTATCTAAAAATAGATATTACATATGTTGTACAATTTGGTTGCTATTTCCCTTTCTGCTTTTGAAAGGGAGAGACTGAATTAAATGTGTTTCTTCCCAAGAATGTACCTTACCTTTTATCCTCACTAATTCTTAATTCTCCAATGAAATATAGCTTTTACCTCTATACTATGAGGAATATTTTTTAGACAATTAGGAAAATCACCATCCTATGGACATTCAGAATATATAAAGGGACTCCAAATATTTCTCCCCTAATCTCTTACAAATCTTAGAGGGTTTCAAAACACCACATATGATTTTTAGGAAAAATGATGTAATTAACTTAGAAAAGAATCCTGCAAGAGCACAGGGATTCAGAGTTAAGATTCTGTCTTTATGATGAGTCTCAGATACATGCTTGAACCCAAGGGACAGATGTTGCCATGAGTTTCAGGTTGTTAAATAAAGGTGTTAGACACACAAAGCACTTATTTTCCTACTAAATTTCCTTTTTCTTTACTAAATATTGGCTACAGATGTATATTTTGAGATTTACTGATTAATATATATCAAAGTGCTATTTAAACATGAAATTAAATATAACTAAGTAGCAAAACATTTATAAAAGTGCTTGTTGAAAATATATTATTTATAGCATTTAAATAAAAAGCTTCAACATAATTTTACTATAGCAAGTTATAGCCCATAATGAGTAATAGCAAGATGATAGCATTAAAATAATAAATAAAACTTTATAGAATATATCTTTAAAAGCAAATTAAGGCCTTACTTGAGTGGATGGTACAACATGAATCAAGTTCTTTTTTTGAACTAAATCAGTAACCATTTAATATTTGTGTCTTTAACTTTTGGCTGCTTCTAGTAGTTACTGAGCCAGTTGACCTCTAAACTAGAACTACATCAATCTGCTTTCTCTCTGACTGTGACACCTCAGGATTTATAGGTTATTCTGCACTGTAATTTTACTCTATAGAGCTAACTTTCACCTATGGGCTCATGCCAGCTCGCTTGAACTCAAATGGGGATGATAGTCCTTGAGGTGAAGTTGCCATGGACTTTAGGAATTTGAGGGCCCCATTCTTTCCTTTCCTCTCCTCTCCTTAATCGTCCTTGCAGTTTTACATTCCCC
Organism: Marmota monax; assembly: GCF_021218885.2. Lineage (NCBI taxonomy): Eukaryota > Metazoa > Chordata > Mammalia > Rodentia > Sciuridae > Marmota > Marmota monax. Next base: position 587,042 of record NW_026693153.1, read on the forward strand.
TTTTCTTCCCTTCTCTCCCTTCCTTCAGTTCTCTTTTTGTCTTCTGTCCTTTTTTCCCCCTCTTGTCTTCCTGTAGTTTTTTGACAATTCGATATATTATAGAACTTGTATTACAGGTAGAATCATGACCACCTCCAGATTAGTTTGCAAAGGCTTCCATGACAAATTACAACAAACGCAACAACTCCAGACAACATGTTTTTTATTCTATAGTTCTGGAGGCCAGAAGTTTGAAGGTGTCCCAATTTCAGGTCTGTGCTCCCTCAGGAGGCTCCTGGAGAATGTTTTCTTGTCTGATGCAGCTTCTAGACCTGTGTTCTTGGCATCCTTTGGCCTTCCACTCTTCCCTCAGAGCCACCAGCCAAGCATCTTCAAACCTCCTTCTCAGGGAATGATATTGCCTTTTCTCTTGTGTGTCATATTGCCTTTTGCCTCCCTTTTGGGACACTTTTGATCACATTTAGGTCCCACCCAATAGCCCAAATTAACATCTTCATTTCGTGATCCTGACTTAATCTGCAAGATCCCTTTGTAAGTCCCCAGTAAACATTACAGGTTCCTAGAATTGGGGCTTGTGTCTCTTTGGGGGTCTTTTTCAGCCTCCCTCAATTTCCTAGCTGTGTCCTTGGGGAATTTTCCAAGGCTCTCTAAATTTCAATTTCTTACCAATGGTGTTTCTGTGGGATTTTAGTGAGAAAGTACTTGGTGTCAAATACTTAGCATAGTGCCTGAAAAAAAAAAAAAAAAAAAAAAAGACCTCTTTAAATTAAAATAATTTAAATGCTAATGAATACTGTACCTATTACTAAGTATAATTATCTTAAATACCACCTAATTCTTTTTTTCTCTTTAATCTTTTCATCTCATCTTCAATTGAGCTTCTTTCCTCACTAATCTACAAAAATACTTATTTCATGGTCAACAATCTCCAGATTTAAAGACCAGTTCTTGGGGTTCATTTGAGGAGCATTTAATTAATAATTTAAACTTTGCTTAGAAACACTCTATTTACTTTGCTTCTGCCATATAATATTTTCTGTCTTATTCCTTCTTTCACACTGAATATTTCTCTTATTTCCTTTGTCATCTTCTTCTGTCATCTCCTACAAAACATTAGTGATTCTCAGAACACTTTTGGATGCTCGCCATCTGTTTTCTATGAGGTGCAGAGTAGTCTGAAGTAGGTCAGGACAGTGGGACAGGACTACAGATAGTCAGTCCTGGGATATAGCTGAGATATGGTCTGGATCATATTTTGCAGTGATTGTAAGGCCTTGCTAATAAGAATTTTGGCGTTAATCCTGGTGATGCAATGCCATGGGAGGCTTTGACATTGATGAGCTGGCTGTGTGTTAGTTCAGGCTGCTATAACAAAGTATAGACTAGGTGGCTTATAAATAGCAAAAATTTATTACCTGTAGTTCTAGAGGCTGGAAGTCCCAGATCAGGTTGACAACATGGTTGGGTGCTAGTAAGAATCCTCTTCTGATTTATAGATTATTGACTTAATGTATTCATACATGAGGATGAGAAAGAGTGTAAGAAATCTCCAGGGTCTCTTATAAGGACACTAATCCCATTCCTGAGGGTTCTACTTTCACCTCCCACAGCCCTACTTCCTAATATCATCACCTTGAGGATTAGGTGAATTCTGGAGCACACAAACATTCAATGTTTTGCAGTGATGCTGATAGTGAAGAACTCTTTAGTTCTTTACTCCCCATAATGCCTACAACTGAATGATCTCTTTTCTGAAAACTGCAGAGCCCTTGAGAATATAATATAATAAAATAATATAACATAATAGTACCTGATACTTCTGGACTTGGATCAAAGCCCACAGATTACAGGGCTTTGAGGAGAATGACAGAGGTTCAGCTCTTATTCCCTATGTTTAGTTATGATATGGGGGTTTCCTATAAATAGGGAAAATACCCACCAATTGTGGCTGTGATTTAATTGGGACAGTTTCATAGTACTCTTCTACATGAATGAGCCCCAACTGTGGCTGATGTAAGGACAATAAAGAACATTTGTCTTTAGCCTGCTTTCCTATTCAAGGGACCAAAGTGCAGGGGAGGCCCAAAGTGCCTTTACAGAACCTACATAGAGCCAACACTTGGATACTGCCGCAGTCTGGCTGCAGCAAAATAACCGGGGAGTGATGAACAACTTGTGTATGTTGATACAGCAGGAGAGGGAGCCGTTTATTGTAGGACAGGAGTGGTATTTATACATTCCACACAGCTTATCTAATTAACATAAACTAGATACAGCAGTCAACCAATCAGGAATCTCCACACTTAATGGCTCGCTTTTGTTACTTCTCAAACCACTCCCTCTGGCATTTTGCCAGGCACCATCCAGACTTGTTTACGAACTCTAACATTCCCCTGGCAAAATGCCAGGTGTTATTTTGACTTGTTTACAGACTCTAACAGGATATCTCTTTTAAAGGTGAAACAGACAAACAGTTCATGTTCAACAGAGACATAACAACAACTAAAAGAAAGAGAATGGTGGACTTGTCATCAGGCATTGTGGTTGCTCATGTGATTAGGTATTTTACTGTTTCCTCTTAACTGCCACTGAAGCTCAGATGGAGGTGCTGTCTCTGTAGACTTGCACTTGTAATCAGTAGTGTGTCCTGCTTTTGTGGAGGGGGGAAGAAATTTGAATAAGATATGAGAGAATCTTAACTAAAAATAGAGAAATGTTATCATCAGCTGAAAGATCTATAAAGAGATTGTTATCTAGGAGGAAAGAGGGTGATAGGTGACATTATTTGTATTATTTGGCAAAACAGTAAAATAATTTCAGTTTTAATTCCAATTGCTAAAACCAAGTAGATCCATATTTATGTTATTATCATGTTGATTCTTACAAAAAAACTTTGAGTTGTTACTGTTTCCATTTTGTAAATGGGTAACAGGAGGTTACATGAAGTCAAGTAACTTGCCCAAGGACACAAGGATAGCAAGATGCAGATGAGAGATTAGAGCCCTCATCTCTCTGACTTTGACCTCTGTGTCTTTCTAACCCAGAGTTCTGCTCTATATAGAAAACTGTTACATAGGTTCCATGGCAGTGGTGAGTTTAAATAAAGTTAAAAAATAAATAACTTTTAATCATATTATAATCCCACGTAGATCAAATCATCTAAGGACATATAAGATAGACTGAAACAAATAATTGGCTAATTCTGAAGTTAGATTTTGTTAAGACTGCATAAAGACTTCCATTTTTCTCTATCAGGTATCTCTGGATTATTTTAACCATAGTATGTGATTATTATTTTTGTATTATCTATTTGGCTTCATTTTGGAATATAAGCACAGTATCCTATTTTTGTCCTCCTTCCTGATATTTTACTATCACCTAGAATCAAGGATTGACACTTAGTAGGGCTTCCATAAATATTTTTTGAGAGAATAAATGAATAAGGAAATTATATTTAAGCTATTGCCTAAATTTTACCCTAAAGTCTTAGGGACAAAAATGGAGGAGTAAAGGAGGAGGAAGAGGAAAACTAAGTATAATCCTATCATGTTATTCAAGAGTTAGTAGATGAGGTCACATGAGCACATCATTACTGGAAAAATTTGCCTTCGTAATGGCTTTAATGACACTTGAATAACAACTTTGGATAAAAGCTAGTTGTATCAAAATTCCTTTTTTTTTTTTTTTTTTTTTGGTGCTTAGGGGAACTCAATCATTAAGCTACATCCCCAGCCCTATTTTGGGTCTCACTGAATCGCTTAGTGCCTCACTTTTGCTGAGACTGGCTTGGAACTCAGGTGATTCTCCTGTCTCAGCCTACCCAGCTGCTGGGATTATAGGTATGCACCTCCGTACCTGGCTCTTTTAAAAATGGTTTAATGAGCTGTCAATCTGCTTCTATCCTAGCCTAAAATTTCTAATATTTGTGTCACTTATTTGGGTAGGTAGGGATCTGAGCTTTTGTCAAAGTGAAATTCAGACAAAAGAGTATAACTTTTCTGTTGGAGGGTCTGCTAGATGTTTCTTTCTAGGGACACTAGAGATATTTTTGAGAAAAATTATCCTCAAGGGAATTTGACTTTGATCCAAAAATGAAAATTTATTGATTGAGTTCAGGAGCATGTCATCTGTTTCTTAGCTTTTTCTCTGAGCACCCATAGACACATATCTGAGTCATAGGATAGATATGGATGTTTGATAGAGGGGAGTGTTTCTGTCAGCATTTTCACTGCTGCAACCAAAAGAACTGACAAGAACAAGTAGAGGAGGGAACGTTTATTTGGGGGATCACAGATCAGAGGTCTCAGTCCATAGAAGACTGGCTCCATTCCTTGGGGCTTGAGGAAAGGCAGAATATAATGGTGGAAGAATGTGGTGGAGAAAAGTGTCTCACAGCATTGCACCCAGAATCAGAGGTGGGGGGGACACTCCGATCACCATGGATGAAAAAATATACCCAAAAGGCACATCCCCAATGACCCATCTCATCTAGTGATATCCTACCTGCATATAGTTACCACCAAGTCAATCTGTATCAGGGGATTAGTTTACTGATTAGATTGAGGCTTTCATAACCCAATCATTTCACCTCTAACCCTTGCATTGTCTTACATATGAGCTTTGGGATACACCATATTTAAACCATAACAGGGAGGTTCTGAGAGGACAAAATGAAAAGCTGTTACACTCAAGTCATTATGAAATATCAAGGTCCAATCAGCCCTACCTTGTTATCTTAGTCCAACCCTGCTAATGCAACTAGGACTAGACCTTGAATATGTTGAACAGCAGTGGTCTAACCATTCATGAGCTAATGAGAAGTGACTTGCAAAACTCTAAGATGGTGAAGGGGGTTATGGAGTGAAGGCCAATGAACTATTAATATTGTAGCCAGTAAGAAGTTGTAAGTAAGTTTACTTAGAGGTTTAAAGAAACACAAGTACTTTTCAAAACTCACCAATCCATACTCTTCCTAAAAGTAAAAACATTCTGTGATTGTAATAGTTTATTAACTCAGTCAACTTCAAGCTTTTTCCATCTTTATATGAACTGAATTAATTTAGAATTATCCTTTCCCTGGTCTTCTCAAACTGGCATTAGTGTTCTGGCATCAGAGGGAGCCATCTGGCTTAAGTTGGTAACTCTCCCATGCAGGTATCCATGATGTTACTCATTCTGTCTGGTCTTTGACAGTTGGCATTACTCCCTGATACCATCATCATAAATGTTGGTGTGTTACCATCTGGTACCTGGTTGCAAAGCTGTCCACTATGGGACTGAAGTGGGGGTAGGGGGGTGGGGTGGAGTCCTCTGTCACAATCACAGGACACTTCAGGACTAAATTTTGCATCTTTATAGCCACCAGAGAGATTGGACTTCTCTCCCATTCTATTCTTGGCTGAACAAATCTTTATTGACTGTGCCAGGCTCTCTCAGATACAGAAACACACTTTGTTCTATTACAGTTTCATCAGTGGGGCCATGCAGAGTGCTGAGAATTTTAGGACTTCTTCCCTCTTTAGAGCCCCCACCTAGGGAAAGATGTTTTCTCTTCATATTCCAACATGTTTCTGAGGGTTCTAATGTAGTCTCCTATTCTGGAGCTGGTCAAGTCATAATTTGATTATACACAAAATTGGAGGCTCAAGATTATATGTATATATAATACATTCAATTAAACTCTTGATTTCAACCATATCTATTCCAGTGTTTCTCATTTCAGGAGATGGTATCCCATGTACTCTGAAAGTCAGCCTTAAGTGCTGCCTTCCATCTGTTCTCTGCATTTACTACAACACCACTATGGTCAGCTCATCTTACAAAATACACCCCGAACATGACCACTGATTATCATCTCCAGCAGGACCATAGAGCCACCAGTACTTCTAGATGCTTCTATCTCAGCAACCTTCTGGTCTCTCCATATTTATTCTGTTACACAAAGATGACAGAGCAGTTTTTTTTAAAGAATATAAATCTGATCATGTCACTTTATATAGCTGAAAACCCTATTACGTTTTACACAAAACAAAAACTCCTTACATAGACTAAAATATTTTGCATGATCTAATTTGCTCCTTTTTAAATCAAATATGAATTCTCTTTTCATCTACTTTACTCCTACTCTGATAGCCTTCTTGTAAGTGGGAAGATTTCTTCTAACTTAGGGTCTTTACCTGCCCTCTTTCCTCTGGAGAGCTCACCCACCTGTCCATAATGTGACTGGATCTTTGTCATCCCTCAGGACTTGACCATAGATGATCATATTTCCTATTATTATTAAATTATCTCTAACCACCTTTGTTATTTATCTTAAGAGTTCTTCAGTGATAATAATATACTAGTTCATTGTCTGTAACTCTAAGCTGACTACTAGCCCCCCAAAAGGTGTCATCTCTTTTCTTCATTGATGTATCCCCCTAAAACCTGACATAGAAACTGGCACCAAATTATGCTAAATTTAATGTTTGTTACATCAATGAATACTTGCACAAGTGCTAAACAATATCTTTGTTAAGACAGGGGAATATGGTACCAGATTTTTCTGAATTCAATTCCTTTCCTCTTGTGTGATTTTAAGCAAGCTGCTATCCTCTTTGTAACCAGGCTGTTTATGGGTAAAGTAAGGTCATAAAAGTACCAAACATATAGAATGGTTTTAAGCATATAATACATTATGTATTTTATGGAAACATTCCTGGCACATAGCAAACACAGTGTGTTAGCCATTATTAGAGGAGAGGAGATGGAAATTGTTCATGTGGACATAAAGAAAATGAGGGTGGTGCATGCCTGTTATCCCAGTGTCTCCAGAGGCTGAGACAGGAGGATTACAAGTTCCAGGCCAGCCTTAGCAACTTAACAAGGGCCTGAGAAAATTAGACTTTGTCTCAAAAATAAAATAAAAAGTGTGGGGGATGTAGCTCAGTGGTAGAGAACCCCTGGGTTTAGTTCTCAATAGAGTAAGGGGCAAAGAGGGAGGCAGGGAGAGGGAAGAGAGATAGAAAGAGACTGACACTGCAACTGACAGTCCAAAAGAGCAGCAGAAATGGAGATCAGGGGTTGCACCCCAGCAGAGAAAGGGGCAGGTATAGTAGCTAAATCAGAAAGAGAGAGAGCCTGGAAAATTGAGCAATCCACATTGTCTGAAAAGGGGGCTCAAGTAAGAGTTTGGGGGGGCTTTGTCAGTGGCAAAGCAGTTATTGCATAATTTTGTCTGTGGTTCAGAGGGAACTGTCTTTCATTGGCAGGTAAAGGCTGCTCCTGATTTTGGCATGGATACATGAAACTGATATTTTTGAGTTTGTTTTGCTCCATGGGAAAAACAAAACAAAACAAAACAAAAAAAACCCTGACTAACCATCATAAGAGAGGAGAAATGTGCATACTTACAGACCTGTGGTTTGCAAATTGTTTATAATTCTCATATTACTGTCTGCCACCAAAATACCTTGGCCTGACAAGATCAGAGCTACTGTCATACTTTTACATTTAATTTTAATTTACATGAAATAATGTTCTTCCTGCTCCATTTCTCACAACTTTTCTTCTCCTCCCCTGTTCATTTTTCCTCATCACTTCAAAGTTGTCCTTTCAGCAATGTCATCTTCTCTCACTGTAATGTGCTTCACCTTTACACGTCTCATAAATGCATTATTGTCATTTCCAGTTTATGTCTTCTGATGGCACACTTCCGAGCACTAGAATTAAACCTAGCAAAACTGACTGTTTAATAGGAATGATTTTGCTTTGGTTAACAAACATTTTGGCTGTCATTTCCTGATATTCTGTGAGTTGCTGTGAGTTGCTTCTGTCACTGTGACTAACATAAGCTCTTAAAACTGTTGACAACTTATAATTCTTTTTATTGGCTTTCAAACAAAATTCTTTATATTACTGTGCCTTAACATTTATGTTAATGCAATGACAAAATAAATTATCAAATGAAAAAATTTCAAATAAAACATTATACTTAAAAATTTAAACCTCAAAAATACCTATATGTATTGTCAAATTCAATGACCATTTGATTGTAGGTTTTGCATGTCACTTCAGTTTTTAAAAAGTTTTAATATATCCTCTGGGATGTCCACATTACTTGAACTGGTTTGAGCTAATGCTGTGGTAATAATCTTTCTGTGTAGATTGCTTATGACTTATGCTTTTACTCCATGGTTGGTATGTTTATGTTGTAGATTGTACTTTACCATACTGTTTCTATGCTGTGGCTAGTTGTGCTCCTATGTACAACAAAATTGTTTGTATTTCAATAAATTAATAAATATAATAATAATAATAATAACAACAAATATGATTTATCATATTCTAAAATCCAGTATCCATATATTTTATAGTGTTTATTGCTGACTTCCACCTTTTGATTAAAGACCTATTCTTTTGAGCTTATTGATACTTAATTTATATCCCAGAATATGGCCCACTCTTGTAAATAGACCATATTCACTTAAAAAGAATGTATTTGGCCATTGTAGGATAAAGTATTTCTCTAAATGTAAATCAGATCAAGGTGAATACAGTGTTATTCAAATCTACATTGTTATTGATTTTATGTCTCCTTGTTATATTAATCACTACAAGGATATTGAATTCTCTGACTATAATTTTAAATTGGTCAATTTCTTATTTTATCATTTCGCATGCATTTTGACATTATGTTATTAGAACCATAAAAATTAAGGATTTTCAGATCTTGAAAATTTAATCCAGTTACCATTATAAAATGACCTTTTATTATCTCAGGCCATATTCTGTGCTGTGAAATCTACTTTGTTTGATATCAATATAGGTACTTCTAATTTCTTGGATTAGCAATAATGTGGGATCTTTTTTCTATCCTTTTACTTTCAAATTATTTGTATCTTTTATATTTAAGATGGGTTTCTTGTAGGCACTCCATAGTTGGGTTTGCTTCTTATTCAATCAATGTTTAGATCATTTACACTTAATGTGAAAACTACTACCATAGTTATCTATATCTGTAGTCTTCCGTTACATTTGATGACAATGTAGTTTTCCCTTTTTCAGGTCAAAAACAAAAAAGATAATAAGAAAAAAACTCTTTGAATTATAATTGATTCTTATATTTCTCATATAATCTCTATCCAATTTGTTAGGACCCTCTGTTAGTTTCATCTTAGAACTACATTCTGAATCTGTGACTATTTCTCAGTGTTTTCACTGAGCTTCGTTTGAGTCACCATCAAGTCTGATGCTTGCTTGGATTTGAGGTGTGGGTCCAAGTTAGAGTCAACCAAATGTTAGAAAAAATACTTTTTGGGTATTGGATCATCCTTAATTGAGCACAGTATTATACATTCACTAACAATGTAGCTATGTTTATAATAAATATCTTTAGAAAATGTGTGGTTCTTTTGCTGGAGAGCTTTGATATGAAAGAATTCTGAAGTGGCAATGTGATAGCTTAGATGATAGCTACATTTGGGTCAGTCTTAAGTGGTTCTATAGATGTTGTCTGAAGAGACTTGATCTGAAGGAAATCTAGAAGTCAATTCTATTTGGGGCCTTCTAGTCGGAGATACAGAAGATCAGTTTCAGAGTAATAATATAAAATGAGAAAGGGCATTCTTGTCCCCCTTTCTTTAATGGAAATCTGCTGTATAGTAGGATGGATAAAAAAGTAGCTTCCAAAACACAAAGAAAGTTTCTGCCTTGATTGAATCACTTTGGCTTCAAATCCACATGAAATTCTGGATGAACATTTTCAAATGTGAAATAAAGGGGTAAATATATTCCTATTTATCAATTTTTTGTCATTAGCTATTGTTTCAATCAGCTTTGCATCTCTGTGGCCAAAAGAGCTGACAGGAACAATTAGAGGAGGAAAAATCTATTAGGGACTCATGGTTTCAAAGGTCTCAGTCCATGTGTTGTTGACTCCATAGCTTTGGACACGAGGTGAAGCAGAACATCATGGTAGAAAGGTGTGGCAGAGGAAGGCAGCTCCCAATAACAGACAGAAAGCAGAGAAAGAGGTCTGCTCATCAGGGACAAAATATAAACCCAAAGGCATCCCTCCAGTGACTTCTCAGGCTATATCCTACCTGCTTACAGTTATCATCCAGTTAATTCATTTCAGTGGATTAATCAACAGATTAGTTTACATCTTTTGTAATCTAATCATTTCACCTCTGAACTTTCTTATATCATCTCACATGTGAGCATTTGTGGGACTCCCTCATATCTAAATCATAGCTGCTATATTCATATATCAATGAGAGAAGAATCAGAATGGCAGGTTCATAACAGAATGAACTCTTGGGAGATGGGGGAAATGGTAGGAGGTGGGACCCAGTTGGAAGAAGTAGGTCACTGAGGTCCTTCCCTGGAAAGGTGTATCTTGTCCGTGTCCTCTTCCTCACTCTTGCTTGCTCTCTGCTTCCTGGCTACCATGAGGTAAACATTTTTTTTTCTCTGCCACACCCTCCCAACCATGGTGTTCTGTTTCACTACCAGCCCAGAACCAATGGATCCAAGTGACCTTGGACTGAAATCTTTAAAATTGTGAGCCCAAATGAATGTTTTCTCCTTTAAGATTTTTATTTCAGGTATTTTGTTACAGTGACAGAAACGTAACACACTCATTATTATACTACTATTATGAGGGTAAAAGGAAATACAGAAACTTTTTAAGGAGTATTTTATCTGTTTATGTTGGATGGGAACACCTCCATTCTGCTCTTCCCTTTCCACTTTCCTCTTCTTATATCCACCTTCATGAGAGAAGATTGTTTACTGAGTCATATTCGACAGGTAGGTGGACCAGTAAATCAAAATCAGGTAGTTATGCTCTATTCTCTTAAAATAGATGGGCATAATGGTAGAATCAGGTCAGTTCTATCTATATCTTCTACTTTTAACTTTTAATGCAAAACTGCCTAGTTGTTGGAAATGTATTTTTCTTCATATGAGTATGCCTTCTCACAGAGAACATACATATAACATGAATGAACAACAAACATGCTTTGGTCCTCTACCATAATGTGGAAAAAGGGAAGAATTTCCTCATCAAAGATGAGAGCAGAGGATTCTGTTGTCACTGTTCTATTCATGGGTAATGCAGGCTGATGCCCAAGAATAGGAAGTTGTTATTTTAATAGTCTGAGAGTTCCAGAGGAAACTAGAGGAGGGGCCACCACTGTTGTCACTGGTCTTTATTGATTCAACACACCTATCCTATAGCCAGCCAAAGGCAACCCTGAAGGGAGTGGTGATTTCCTGAGCATAAGAAGATTAGTTTCCCAAGTGGGAACTGATCCCCTACCTAGACACAAAGTTTAGTTTCTTAGAGCAGATGTCAAGGATTTTTCTATAGTTCAGCTCTTACAATGAAATTGCAGATCATATTATTAGGCCCCTTTTTCTGTTTTAGAAGGCAATATGGGGCAATACTAACACTGGCCATGGATTTAAATATTGGATTCAGATCTGAGATATGCCACTTATTTGCTCTTTGTCTCAAGAACAGTCTTCTCTTATGGAAAATGGACATAATAATGGAAGCTTTCCTGAAGATTCACATTAAGGATCAAATAAGTTTGTAATTTTAATGGTTAGAATGAGTCCTGAGACATAGTAGGCAATAAAAAATTAGTTATTATTACTAGTTTATAAACAAAACTATGCTTTGGTCCCTATTCATTACACATTGCATTATATTTCCTTTGGGAATGCCTTGGAAAGAATGGGTGATTGGCAGGACAAGGTTTAGGAATTTCTGGGTCTCTGGAAGCATTATGTACCTCAATTGAGTGACTTTTAACTATATTCCTAAAAGAACTATGGTGGTTATTTCAATTAGATATCCAATCATCTGTCAAGATTTGCATGTTTTTCAAATTATTACTGTGCAGTAATTACCTGAAATCAATGAAGAGTGAATGTGAGAACCCTCTCTGTCTACGGAGAAGTGAACTATCAAACAGAGGGGTGAGAGATTAGCCAAGGACTGAAAAACTACGTACCAATAAATTAAGATCAGAGGCCATCTGTTCTGATGGGAATCTCAGTATATCATTTTTGAAATTGTTTTCACTGTTCCTTGAGTTGTTTTTGTATTATCTTAAAATTGCAACTTTTTTGAGAGAACAGGAAAAAAATATTCTCCTTGCAAAGCTATTGGAGCTGAGAAATCAAAAGACAGCATTAAGACATTGAGTATTGCATGTAATCAAATTGTATATTATATACCAGAAATCAGAAGCAAGAGGCAGCTCTTTTGAATAAAGTATCCTTTGAAGGAACAATGCCAGGTCCTGGCACATGGTTGTTGTATGCATGTATATCAATTTTGCTAATTTAATCTTGATTTCTTGGATGTTTAAGTATTATAAGAAATCATGGTAATGGCTAACCAAAGTGTAGAAGGAGTTTATTTTGATTACAGTACTCATTGCCTGAGTTTTTCAGTTTGATACCTTAAAATCAACCCAATTTTCTAGAGGAACTTTCTCAAATTTCACTTAAAAGTACAGCAGATTGACTTATAAACAATTGTGTATCTGCTTATAAAAATATGTAAATTTGAAGAAATGTTAGTGATTTAGCTTTATTTTTTTAATTTTTTTTTGGTGAGAGAGATAGAGAGAATTTTTTTTTAAATATTTATTCTCTAGTTTTCGGCTTACACAACATCTTTGTATGTGGTGCTGAGGATAGAACCCAGGCCACATGCATGCCAGGCGAGCATGCTACCGCTTGAGCCACATCCCCAGTCCCCTAAATTTTTTTTTTCTTTTTTTTATTGGTTGTTCAAAACATTACAAAGCCCTTGACATATCATATTTCATACATTTGATTCAAGTGGGTTATGAACTTCCATTTTTACCCTGTATACAGATTGCAGAATCACATCGGTTACATATCCACGTTTTTACATATTGCCATACTAGTGACTGTTGTATTCTGCTATCTTTCCTATCCTCTACTACCCCCCCTCCCCTCCCCTCCCGTCTTCTATCTCTACGCCATCTACTGTCATTCATTTCTCTCCCTTGATTTTTTTCCCCTTTCCCCTCATATTCTCTTATATGTAATTTTGCATAACAATGAGGGTCACCTTCCATTTCCATGCAATTTCCCTTCTCTCTCTCTTTCCCTCCCACCTCTCATTCCTGTTTAATGTTAATCTTCTTCTCATGCTCTTCCTCCCTGCTCTGGTTTTAGTTGCTCTCCTTATATCAAAGAAGTCATTTGGCATTTGTTTTTTAGGGATTGGCTAGCTTCACTTAGCATAATCTGCTCTAATGCCATCCATTTCCCTGCAAATTCCGTAATTTTGCCATTTTTTAGTGCTGAGTAATACTCCATTGTGTATAAATGCCACATTTTTTTTAATTCATTCATCTATTGAAGGGCATCTAAGTTGGTTCCACAGTCTAGCTATTATGAATTGTGCTGCTATGAACATCAATGTAGCAGTATCCTTATAGTACGCTCTTTTAAGGACTTCAGGGAATAGTCCAAGAAGGGCAATAGCTGGATCAAATGGTGGTTCCATTCCCAGCTTTCCCAGAAATCTTCATACTGCTTTCCAAATTGGCCGCACCAGTTTGCAGTCCCACCAGCAATGTACAAGTGTACCCTTTTCTCCACATCCTCTCCAGCACTTGTTGTTGTTTGACTTCATAATGGCTGCCAATCTTACTGGAGTGAGATGGTATCTTAGGGTGGTTTTGATTTGCATTTCTCTGACTGCTAGAGATGGTGAGCATTTTTCCATGTACTTGTTGATTGATTGTATATCCTCCTCTGAGAAGTGTCTGTTCAGGTCCTTGGCCCATTTGTTGATTAAGAAAACAAATAACCCTAAAATTTTTTAATATTTACTTTTTGGTTGTAACTGGACACAATATCTTTGTTTTATTTATTTATTTTTATGTGGTGCTGAGGATCGAACCCAGGGCCTCCCACGTGCTAGGCGAGCGCTCTACCACTGAGCCACAATCCCAGCCCCAGGGTAAACTATTAACATACAGTTTTCATCACTATAAATCCTGGGATAAAGATTTTGAAAGTAGCAGGAAAAAGTCAAGTTTAAATTCTCAGGTCATTGAACATATGCCTGGTAGCCCTCTGGACTGGGGTGGCCTCTCAAAGGGTCTACCTCCTCCAAATGAATTTGTACTAAGACCTTCATCAATTATTCAGGTCATATAGGATAGGCTATTACAATACATATTAAGAGGAGAAGAGAGTAAGAATATTAACTGAATTTTTATATATCTATGGTGCAGATACCAGTAATCTGAATGTAGTAGATTACTCCTGAGTATAAGACTATAGAAAAAATTTAAAAAGTGGGTGGGGTTGTGATATTGGAGAAAGTCTTGGGAGGTAGCCCCATTCAAGGAAATATTATACGCTTTAGCATTCTGTAGAGATTTAATCTATCCACTACAGGTAACATATTTTACCTAATTTTCTTTATATTCAGTTTCCTCATCTGTAATATGGGCACAATATCTCCTACTTCCAGGTTGTTATGAGGAGTAAATGTACCATCTTATGCCAGAGAGGAAGTGATTAGTGCCTGTCAAGTACCAGATCTTTTTATGGATCTGGGGATTCAAGTGACTTGCTACTGTCATCTAGGAGAGTCCTCTGTATTACTCCTGGAACGTGATCCCTCCTTCCACTTCCAGTGTGTTTTCTGTTGTTCCACATCTACCAGGCTAGTCTTAGTCTTCTAACTTCTACTGAAAAGATAAAAAAAATTCCTTTTTTTTTGGTTGTTATTGAATTCTTCACTCCAGGAAATATGAGGGAAAATGGTAAACCTTTCCAGTGCTGTATTATCTCATAATGCATATCCCACTGCAGTTCAATTTATGTTTTTTCTACATAATTTTTAAAGGCTAAAATAGATTTTCAATTGGGAGAAGAATAATAAGAAAAAAGGAGAAACAAATAGGTGTAAATTGAGAGGGGAGAGAAACTTGATTATCTCTGTATTGTAGACTTTGCTGATGCAAACAAATAAATGGTGGCAACTGATGTGCTCTGTGCTTTGCAGAGCCCTGGAGTGCTCCCAGCCACTCTTCACCTTAATATTTAATAGGTATTTGTACAGAAACACCACATAAGTATGAGAGATGTTAATTGCTATTTTTTATATTTTCATTTTATAACTAATAAGTTATAAAACAAAAAATGTTGTTTGGTTAGGTTGAAATTTTAATGTTGAGCTCTTAAATTTTTCCATGAGATAATTTTTCAGTGAAAAGTTAGTAATAAATTCTTTGTATTTGTATCATGCCTCACTCCAAAGACATCAAAGTCCTGATCAGAAACTCACAGAGACCTAGAAAGAATTCTAGGCTCTTCTGTACTCAGTTCAGCTCTTCCAGAAGTGCTGCTTATAGCAGTGGGTGCAAGCCAGGGGGAAATTGTCTCTTTTATGTTCCATCAGCTTCTTGAAGTTTTGCTCAGTTATTGACTTATGTGCAAGCATTGCAAATCCTGAAAGCTCATGGCCCTTCTGATTCTAACACAATCACCGAATGCTTATATTTATTTAAAAATCAGTTTTAGTATGGGGAGAGTTATACAAAATATCTATACAGAAACACCAAATAAAACAGTTTTAGTAATCTCTTAAAAGATTGTAGCAGAAAGAGAAGGCATACCTGATGGTAAACAGATTGTATTTTAGTAGAGAAATCATCTAGGTGGGACATTTCTGAGAACTCTTAGCTTGTGCTCTTTTAATGCAAGATGCTATCACCTCTGCTTTTAATGTTATTTTCACTTTTTTTACTGTGAACATTTGTTTTTCTTTTTGTATTGTCAAAAGTTACTTCCTCTGAGAGTTTTATCCAGACATAACTATAAGGCTGAATATGTCATTATTTAATACAATCTAAATGTTCCTTCTAATCTAGTATTGTTTATCCATAGTACTGTAATTATAACTATATGTTTATTTCTCTAACCATGCCATGAACTGTTTGAAGAGAAATCATCTATCTTATTGTTTTCTGAATTTTTATTGTCTAATGTAGTACCAGACACAAATTGTTCATAAATGTTCATAGAAAGAAAGCTTTTTATAAATCACCAAAAGTTGTTTACAAGATCCCAAACTGCAAGAGATATTTCAAAGATGCTCTTTTCTGCTTCTACCAAATCAGCATCATGTCAGGGGATGTTCTAGTATTAATGTTTTTAAAATAATTAAACCATTTCCTGCATTAAATTTAAATGAACATTCAAGAAAAGAATAGAAAAAAGGAAGCAATCTGTAAAAATTAAAAAATTGATAAGATAATTTGTAACATAATTAGTTTTTTAAAATAAATTTTGTTTAAAGTGGGAAATTTTTGGAGCACAAACAGAAAAAAAATGCCTTGTTTTCAACACCTTTATTTTTATGTGGTACTGAGAATCGAACTTAGTGCCTCACACATGCCAGAGGAGTGCACTACCACTGAGCCACAACTCAAGCCACCCACCCCTCCAAAAAAAATGTCTTTTTATGAAAGACCAAAAGTTGTTTCAATTTCTGGAAACCTCTACAGATAGTTAAATAAATTCTTTGCAATATCAACCCCAAAGCAATATAGGCACTGGCTGGCTCTTGTGTGTTAAATTCAGCTCTTCATTTTCTATCTAGTTTTGTGTGCTTGAATTTTTACAGTTTATGGTCCTATTTTGAAGAAAATAAGTGCATCCTCCCCATTCTTCCTTACTCAGTAGAACCTTGAGGCAGTTTTTCAACAAAATAGTTCGGTGAATTGCTACAGACCACAGAGCAAGTAAGCTGTAATGAAGAGAAACTTTCAGGTCTCTTCTCTACAATCCCAGTCTACTCTATGAAGATTAAAATGTTCTATCCTTAGACCACATATTACAGTGGTCTGCAAAAAAGTGTAGATTTTTTGAGGTAGCATGACTACTCACAAAGAAATAAATATACATAAATTACAGAGCCTTAAAACAACATATCTGGAATGAAGAGCCTTAAAAATATTACATCCACTAATTCCATTCCTTCTATTTTGAAGAAATTCTCAGAGATTAATGCCAACATTTATGCTGAACAACTTTACATCATTGTTTATCTTAGTAAAAACTGGAGGTCTATTTTATTCAACAATGTAGACCAGGTAAATAAATCACAACACATCTATATGACAAAATATAACATAAAAGTTCAAGTGTTGGAAGATTTTTATAAAGATGTTTGAGAATGACCACACTATAATATTATGTGAAGAAAGACAAGAACAAACTGGTGCATAAAACATTAAATTACTTCCTTAGCAAAAAGTATACATACTATCATACATATTAGGATGCCGCAGTCTGGCTGGGCACACAATCACGAGCCACCACACAGCTTGTAGATTCAAACAGCAACTCTTTATTCCCGAACTCACACCAGCCTTCTACAATCACGTTCTGGGGAAATCCACGTTCTCTGCCCAAATCCACCTCCACTGGGCTTCTATCTCCCAAAAATATACTGTCTGAATCCCGTGAGAACTCAAGGGGAACTCAGGCAGCAGGATACGCCCTATTCCCAGCAGGAATAATCTTAAACCTTAAACCTGGAACCTAAACCGGGAACGCCCTAAACCCGATTATCTTAAACCGGGAACACCCTAATCCGCCTTGGTCCTTGAGCAAGGTCACCTACATTCAATGTCACTGCAACATGGGGTATGCTGGCAAGGAAATTGTCATACCTACTTGGCTAATGGCTCCCAGCATTAGGATAAAATGAAGAAGAAGGAATTAAGAATATTACATGCTTTAAAAATGCTTTTTAATTATCTTACAATGAGAATATATTGCTTCAAATATATCAAAGATTTTGGACCGACTTAACCTATAGGTTAAGTCTGATCTTTTGGGATCTTAGTACAGTAAGTTATTTCTGAGGGTATATGCAGCACATAATAAGTTATAAGTGATAACAAGTTATCCTGGAAAATACAAGTGGAATTGTAATACAATGAATTGGAAGTAAAAAATCCTGCCTGGGACTTGTCTTTGTCTTGCTGCTTAAGCTTATCTGGAAACATGACAGTGGAATTCAGTATGTATACTTGGTAAAATTTTCCACATAATTCAGAAACACATCAGTAACTATCCTATATTAATTTGATTTGAGATAAAGCTTAAAATGAAAAGATGAGAATGGATGAGAGAGAGGAAGGATTTAACTTCTTTTTTTTATTTTTTTTTTAAAGAGAGAGAGAGAGAGAATTTTTTTCAATATTTATTTTTTAGTTATTGGCGGACACAACATCTTTGTTTGTATGTGGTATTGGGGATCGAACCCGGGCCGCATGCATGCCAGGAGAGCGCGCTACCACTTGAGCCACATCCCCAGCCCAGGATTTAACTTCTGATAGGAAGAATAAGTGAGGTGTTCAGAGGCCTCTGAAAAGGAGATAATCATTGAAATAGCTTTTCTAGTAGTGCATTTGCTTGTTAACATGTATAGAAGACTACTTGTTACCTTATTACTTTTTTAAAATCCTGAACTGAGGGTAAACAGAAAAGTAATGAATAGATATAATTTTTATTGTGATTAATACCGAGAAATATGCCTGCATCATTATATAGATCTAAGTACTTGACAATTGAATCAATATTTCCATACTTCTTTAGAACAATACATACTTCTTAGAAAGCTTTAATTAGCATTTTCTCTCCCATTTCTCATGGTATTATTTCCAGTGTTTTATTTTTATCTAGTTCTTATACCACAGTTTTTTTAGTCAGTGTTTATTCAGATTGACCCCAAAATTTGGCAATTTGTAACTTCCTTCAATCGATTTTCTTCTTTTTTATTGAATTTCTTTCTTTATTTTTTATTTGTTTTTAGTTATATATAACAATAGAATGTATTTTGACATATTATAATATAAGGAATATAATTTCGCATTCTTCTAGTTTTCTCCATGTGAATTGTGTTGGTCATATATTTATATATGCACATAAGAAAGTAATGTCCGATTCATTCTACTGTGTTTCCTGTTCCCACTCCTCTTTGTCTAATGGACTTCAAATCTTCCCTACCCTCACCTGCTTATTGTGATTGAGCATCAATCCAATATCAGAGAAAACAGAGCACCAGAATACATAAAGCAAACATAGATAGAACTGAAGGGAAAAATAGTAACACATTTATAACTTTAATTACTGAAACTGTAATACAATACTTCCAATGTGGATAGAACATACAGACAGAAGATCATTAAAGATACAGAGGGCTTGAATAACATTGTAGATAAAATGGACTAGCATACATGGAATATTCTCCAGGAGAGATATCTATCTACATATGTGTGTGTGTGTGCGTGTATTTAATTTAGGAAGATTGAAATAATACCAAGTATATATTTTCCAATTATAAATGAGATGAAACTATATAAAGTAATGGTAGAAGAAAATCTGGAAATTTTCCCAAGAGGTGAAAATTAAACCACCCGATCTTGAACAACCAATGGGTCATAAAGAAATCAAAGTGGAAATTAGAAAATACCTGAAGACAAAAATGAAAATACAATATATTAAATCTTATGGGATACAGCAAAAGTGGCATTAAAATGGAAGCTTATGGTGATTAATACCTGTATTAACTTTACACCTGGATGTAGTTTGGATCCTATGTGTTTTCCCAATGTCCATATGGTAAAGGCTGGGTTCCCAGTGTGATACTATTGGAGCATGAGGAAATGTGTAAGAGATGTGGCTCAGTGGGAGTGTTCAGGCTGCTGGGATCATAACTTTGAATGAGGTGGAAGGAATCCTACCCCTTCCTATTCCCTCTTTTACTCCCCTGCTATGAGGTGAGCAGTTTTTGTCCTCCATGCATGTCCTTCATGGCTTATTCTCTCACCACAGGTTGAAAGTAACATGGTCAATCAAGGAAGGGAAACTCCAAAACTGTGAATCAAAATAAGGCTTCTCTTTTTATAAGTTGATTTATCTCAGATTCTTGTTACAGTAATGGAAATTGACTAACATACACCTCCAGGAACTAGAAAACAAAACAAAACAAAATAAGCCCAAAGTAACAGAAGAAAGAAAATAAAATTAGAGCAGGGAATAAATGAAATAGGTAATAGAAAATAATCATTGAGATTGAGTTGGTCCTTTAATAAATTAACACAGTTGAAAATTTTAGCTAGATTAACTGTCTTGGTTTGTGCTGTTATAACAAAATACTTTAGAATAAGTAATTTATACTCTATATAGTAGATTCAGAACAGAAATTAATTTCTTACATTTATGGAGATGAAATCAAGATCAAGATGCCAACACTGGTGTCAGCTGAGTGCTGCTTTTTGCTTCCAAGATGGCATCTTGTTATGTCCTTATGGGCTTCAAGACAGAAAGGCAAGAGAATACTTTCTTCAGAGCCTTGAAACCTTTTATAAGGATGCTAATCCTGCAGCCATAGTTCTTTTTTTTCCACAATTTTTTTATTGGTGCATTATAGTTGTACATAATGATGGAATTTGTTGTTACATATTTGTACACACACACACACACACTATATAACAATATAATTTGGACAATATCACTTCCCATCACTCCCCCTCCCTCTCCTTTTTCCACCCCTTGAATTAATTTCTGCTCCTGCCCCCCACTTTTCTTTGCCTTTTTTTCCTCTATACTTTCCACCGTGAGAATAAACACAGTACTCTTGACCTTCTGGGTTTGACTTATTTTGCTTAACACAATGGTTTCAAGTTCTATCTGTTTTCCTGCAAAAAAAACCTTTTTTTTTTCATTTTTTCTTTTTGTACACATACCACATTTTCCATATTCATTCATCTGTTGATGGACATTTAGGCTGGTTTCATAGTTTGGCTATTATGAATTGTGCTGCTATAAACATGGCTATGCATTTATCATTATAGTATGATGATTTTACTTCTTTAGCATAAATACCAAGGAGTGATATAGCTGGCCATATGGTGGTTCCATGTGTAGCCTTTTGAGGAACTTCCATCCTGATTTCCATAGTGCTTGTGCTAATTATTGTCCCATCAATAGTGTAAAAGTGTTCTTTTTCTCCATATTCTCTCTAGCATTTGTTAGTATTTGTATTCTTGATGACTGCCATTCTGACTGTGTGACATAAAATCTCAGTGAAGTTTTGATTTGCATATCCCTAATTGCTAATGATGTTGAACATTTTTCTTATGTTTGTTGGAAATTTGTATTTCTTATTTTGAAAAAATGTCTGTTTAATTCATTTATTTGTCAATTGGGTTATTTCTTTTTTGACATTGAGTTTTTGAATTATTTATTTTAATCCTGTAAAAATATTAACTAGAAAAGATTTTCTCCCATTCAATATGTTATCTTTGCACATTCCTAAGTGTTTCCTGTGCTGTGCAGAAGATTTTTAACTTGATGCCATCCCTCTTATTAACTCTTATCTCATGAGCTTTAAGAAAGTTTTTTTGCCACAGTTCTACATATCATTGCATAGGAGATTAAGGTTCAACATGCATAAGGGAACACCATCATTCAAGCTATATAGCATTCCACCCTTTATCCCCAACACTCATGTCCTAACATACAAATGCATTCATTTTATTCCAGTAGCTCCTTAAACTTTTGCCTCCTTTTATCATTTAAAGTCTAAATCCAAAGTCTCATCTAAACAGTGTCTACATCTTATGTGAGACTCAAGTATGATTCATTCTTAGGGCATTTTCCCTCCAGATATGAGACCATGAAGTGAAACAAGTTATGTGCTTCTAAAATACAATGATTAGTACAGGCAGGTGGTAGACATTCTCATTCAAATAGGGATATATAGGCAAGAAGAAAGGTAGCAAATCCAAAAGTCCAAAATCAACACTAAAGTTTAAGGCTTGAGAATAATCTTTTGGACTCTGTAATCCAACTTCCAGACACTGGGATGGGGGTTGGGTCCCCTAAACTTCAGGACATACTATCCTCATGGCTGCTGGGTATAGTCCTGATTGTACCTTTATTAGGTTGGAATCAGGTGTCTGAGGGCTCTCCCAGGCTGGGGTTGAATGCAGGTGAATATACAGGTCTGAGATCTCTGGAGTAGCCCTGTTTCCCTGGTTCCACTAAGGATTGAACTAATGGGAGCTCTCTGTGATGTTCAGAAACCCAAAATTTCCTGTCATTACCCTAGTAGGGACTCTGTACACAGCCCAGCCTCTGTGGAAATTCTGTATAGGTTTCAAGGCTCTTTTAAACTTTTTTTTTTTCAAATCTATGTTGGAATATCTAGGTCTCTACAACTCTTCCACACTTGTGCCTGCAGAGTTAGCCCTATATAAATGTTTCTGAGGTTTACAAACTATAGATTTGTATATTATATTTGGCCTAAATAATGAATTACCTGCTTGGGTAATGCAGGGGAGGCATAGTAGTATTGCATGAGACTACAAAGAGAAGAGATTTGAGGCATTACTAGTGGTGAGCCCCTGAACACCAAGAATTCATTGAAATGGTTCTTGCATTAAGGCTCTGGGACTATGATGAAGGTGATAGCCTTGAAGATCTCAGAAATGTCTTCAGGGTCAATCTCTCATTATCTTGATGAATAGATTGTGGCATCCTTCCATCTATTTTAATCTCCTTTTCAAATTATTTTTTAGCCACACCCTTGATATTCTCTCCCTAATATACTTTTTATTATTCTTTATAATTGTGTCAAGATTATAATTTTCTAAATCTTTAAATTCTGCTTCACTCTTGATTATAAATTATAAATTTAATTAACTTAACTCTGTAAGTAATTGAGAAGCCATAAAGTACCTTTAAAATATTGCTTAAAGATTTCTTCTGCCAAATATCTAAATTCATCCCTCATAAAAATTGCCTATTCCATCCCAATTCCAGATTTTGATCCCAATCCTTAGATAATTTCTAAGAAGACTGAGGCTTTCAATACAGCTCTACTCTTCTGAACCCTTACCAGAATCACTCTTAATGCTCTAACAGTGGAAAACTAGACATTTTTTAGCATGTACTTATAAACTCATCAAGCCTCTACTAGTTCCAAAGTTACTTTCATATTTTTGATCCTTATCTTATAGTATAAACACAAATAAATTGAAAACATACCAATAACTTTATTGTAAAACCTGAAACTGCAAAATTCCTAGAAGAAAATAGGAAAAAAAAAACCCTTACTAACATGGTCTTGGTAATGATTTCTTGGATATGACGTTAAAAGCATAGACCAAAAAAAAAAAAAAAAAGGAAAAATAGACAAATGGTACTACATCAAACTAAAAATCTTTTGCACAGCAAAGGGAAGCATCAGACTGAAAAGGGAACATATGGAATTGTAAAATATATTTGCAAACAATGTATCTGATAAGGGGTTAATATACCAAACATATAAGGAAATTTTACAACTCAGTATTTAACAAAAGAAAATGGGTCAGGGTCTTTGATAGCCTTTCTCTAAAGAAAACACACAATGGTCCACAGGTATATGAAATGATGCTCAATAGTTAATCATTAGGGAAACTCAAGTAAAAATTACAGAGACTATCTCATCATGTATGTTAGCATGGTGATCATAAAAAAATGTGTTGATGAGGGTGTGGAGAAATTATAATAATTGTGTACTCTTGATAGGAATGACAAATGGCACAACTACTAAAGGAACAGTATGGAAGTTCCTGAAAAAAGTAAAAATATAACTACCACATAATTTAGCAATCCCTCTTATGGGCATTTATCCAAAGAATTAAAATTAGGATGTTAAAATGATATTTGTACATACATTTTATTACAGTATTATTTACAATTGCCAAGCAACAGAAGCAACCTAAATGTTCATTATCAGATGAGTATATAAGGAAAATGTAGAGCATACATAAAATGGAATATGATTCAAACATAAAAGAAGAAGGAAATTCTGTCATGCTACAAGTAAGATGAACCTTGGATAAATTAGGCTATGCGATGAAAGCCAGTCACAAAAGGACAAATATTGCATGATTCTATTTATATTGAATATCTAAAGTAGTTGAATCCATAGAAAGATAAAGTAAAATGGTGGTTGTAGGGACTTGGAGGAAAAGGAAGTGGGAAGTTGTTGTTATATATATATATATATATATATATATATATATATATATATATATATATATATATATATATAATATGATATAGATGTTCCAGTCACTCAAGATAAAAAAGTCCTACAGAGCTGATGAAAAAATGTGTTTATTTTTAATAATAGTATACTGTAGAATTTGAATTGCATAGATTCAATTTAACAATATGTAATGCTAAAAAATCATGACAAGTATGGATTATGCCAAGGAAGTAATATTGTTTAATATTTGAAAACTTTGATCACTATATTTTTCCACATTAACCAAGTCAAGGGAAAAAGGCTTGATACCTTATTAGAAAATGAAAAGATTTGACAAAATTAAAAATACAATTATAAAAGTTTTACTAAGATAGAAAAGAAGGGAAATTTCTTCATTTGAAAATAGTATCTACAAAGTATCTATACCTAAGAGATACCTGTTATGGTTTGGATATCAGATATCCTCTGAAAGCTCATGTGGCAATGCAGGGGTGAAATGAGTAGACTATGAAAGCTGTAACCTCATCAGTAGATTAATCTTTTTAATCTGATTGAACTACTGGGTGAAAACCATAGGCAGGTGGGACACAGCTGGAGGAAGTAGGTCACTTAGGGCAAACACTGTTTATATTTTGTCTATGACCCTCCTCTTCTGGCTCCTGGCTGTCAGAGCTGCCATGAGCTGCCATGAGCTGCCATGAGCTGCCATGAGCTGCCATGAGCTGCCATGAGCTGAGCAGTTTTCCTATATCATTCTATGGCACCATGGTATTCTGCCTTACCTCAGGCCCAGAGTGTTGGAATTGGCTGACCATGGTCTGAATATCTGAAAGTAAGCCCAAAATAATTTTTCCCCTTTAAATAACTTTTGTCAGATACAAATCTGACTAACCCTAATGTAATGATAAAAAGTCTGAAATGAGATGAGAATGCATATTATCTCTTCTTTTCAACACTATACTATTGTTAAAATCAGTATAATAGTGCAAAATTAAGTAAACAAGTATATTAAAAATGCAGATGTTAAAGCAAGTGTTGTCTGCAAATGATATAATTTGAAATTTAAAATAATTCACTATGAATATATTTTAGAAAAATATCAGTGAATTTAGCCACTTTTCTAAGTGAAAGTAAATATAAAAATTAATTTTATTTTTATATACTGGTAACAAACATTCATAACAGTGTAAGATATCAAATATCTAAAAATAAATACAATAAAAGATATGTCAATTCTCTCCTCTAAAGTCTCAAATACGTAGAGTAATGTACACTATGAATGAGAAGATTTCATATTAAGAGGTCAATTTAACTTAAATTGTTATTAAATTCAAAGCAATATTCATCAAAATCCTGACAACATTTTCTTCCAACTTTGGTTGATGACACTAAGGATACAGAATAGCTAAGATTATTTTTGAAAGAGAAAAAAAGATAGAGTAATGAAATTAAAGTATAGAATATTTCTATTCTTTGTTCCCCTGCATTGGATATTGTTATTTGTTTAAAACAACCTATTACAGATGATTTTACTAAGCTCCATGGTAACCACAAAGCAAAAACATCTAATATTTATGCTAAAATTGAAAAGTGAATAATCAAAATATACTGTCATAAGAAATCAATTAACCACACACACACAAACATACAAAAAACACAGTAAAAGACAAAGTAAGGAACAATAGGTGTATAAAATATTTAAAACTCAAGAAAAAAATGACAGAAATAAGTGTCCACTCTTTAATAATTATCTACATGTAAATGGATTAAATGTTTAATTAAATGCAGAGAGTGTCACATTGGTTATGAAAACAAGACCCAACTCTATGTTGTGTAGAAGAGAACTGCTTCACTATTAAGGACACACACATAGACCAAAAGGGAATGGATGGAAAAATAAATTCCATGCAAATAGAGACCAAAGAAAGCAAGAATACTTTTCTTTATCTCTCTCTTTCTTTTGTACTGGGGATTGAACTCAGGAACCATTTACCATCAAGACATGTGCCCAACCATTGTAATTTTTAAATTTAGAGATAGGATCTACATTTATTTCAGATAAAATGTACTTCCAGTCACAAACTATAAAAAGAGACAAACAAGATAATATATAATGACAAAGGCATCAGTAGAGCAGTAAGTTGTAACATTGTGTGTGTTTGTGTTTGTATTCCCCAAAATCAGAACACTTAAATATATACAAAAAAATTAATAAATTTTAAGGAAAATATAGTTTGCAATCTAATAATAATAGGAGACTTTGATATACCATTTCCATCAATGAAAAGATAATACAGACAGAAAATAAACAAAGAAACATGGAATTAAAGCCACATGATTCATTAAATGAACCTAATAGACATCTACCAAACATTCCATCCAACAGCTACAGAAGACAAATTTTTCTCAATTGCATATGGAACATTCACAGTTTAGATCATGTATTTGGTCTTAAAATAAGACAAAATCATATAAAACTCTCAAAATCATATCAAAAATATTTTAAGACAAATGAAATGAAAACAAAACAGGCCAAAAGTTATAGGATACATTGAAAATAGTTCTAAGAAAAAAAGAATTTACATGTACTTACCCTAATGACAAAAGTTTAAGGAAATAGAATATTCTAAATATCCTCAGTTGATCACTATGAAACTTGTAAATGAATCAAAACATCACAATGTGTCTTATAAATATGTGCACAAACTTTGTTTCAACTAAAAAATAAAAAAAGAAAATAGTTGCAGGGCTTGCTTCTTTTTAATAATATCATCTTTCCTCTAGAGACAGTCATTGCTATGAATTTATAAAAACACATTACTTTTTTGAACATTATATAAAATGAAATAAAACAGTGAATAATTTTTGTGCCTGTTTTCTTTGACTCAAATAGTATCTGAAGGCTTTATTGATGTTGTTGAGTGTCTCAGTAGGTTTTTGTTTATTTTTTATTTTGTTTTTGTTGTTAATATTCTGGGAAGTATGAATATAACATAAGTATAAATTGTTTTTCCATTTGTGGTCTTTCTAGTTTGTGCTTGTTAATATAAACAAATCTGTGTAAATTTATGCACAAGTCATTTTATGGGCATATGTTTTTCTTTGTCTTGGATAAGTGAGTAGAAATTGCTAACATGTGGTAAAATACAAACGTTTGTAAGAAACTGAAGAACAGTTTTCCCAAGTAGTTGTACCATTTTGATCTCTCACCTATAATTTTTGAAAGTTTTGTATGTTTCATTTTCTTGTGAATATTTGTGTTTAGTCTTTTAAGTAATGTTTTTAATATGTCATTCCTTGATAACTAATGATTATTACAACCTTTCAATGTGCTTATTATCTATTCCTATATCCTATTTTATTAAAAATTCTTTTTGAGTTAACTGTATTTTATTTTTCATTTAGTTGGTACATTTCTTATTGATTTGGGTGTTATGTTATATGTTCTAGATATGAATCCTTTATCTGCCAAGTACAACAAATATTTTCTCAAAATCTTTGGATTGCCTGTATGTGTCAATATTTAAAATAAACATGGTAAAAAATTTTCCCAATATATTAATGAGGTAATCACCAAACTTTTAAAATGGTTAATATGAGATTTTGAATAATAGAGGTTTACATTTTCTACTGAACAAAATTTATTTACATTGTTATGAAGAGTGATCATTTTATTATTAGGAATAATTTGCATCTCTATCACTTTTCTGCAATTCAATTACTACTTCCATAGAGCTATAATTTCCCCATCATTAGAAAGTTAATGAAATGGACATGCCCTGTATAGAAATAGATAATTCCTAAAATATACACTAGGCAGTGCCTAGCACTTCATTAAAAGGATATTTCATAGCCTCTTTGTCTGTTTACTAGTATTGGATGATTTTTCTCAACAGTATTCTCCTTTTTATTCCACTGAGAAAATAATCTCTAAAACTTATTCACACACAGAATAAATCTAGATTTGGCTAGATATCTTATGTAGATGCATCAGTAATTTTAATTAATTCAATATGTGTTCTTTTCCTTTATTTTATATTTTTAGTTATATGTGCCAGTAGAATGTATTTTGACAGAATATACATACATAGAGTATAACTTATTCCATTTAGATTTTCACCCTTGTGGTCATATATGATGTGGAGTTAACCTGGTGTCTGCAAAAATAGAATCATACAATAGACAGTGACTACTAAGTCCACAGTATTTATTCTTTGTCTGAACATTTATAAGGATTCATGGGTTATAATTTTAAAATACTTTATTAACTGTTTGTATGGATCAAATAATTAGAGCTCCTCAAAATTCACATATCAAAATCTTCACCTCCAAGATACAGTATTATGAGGAAAGGTCTTTGGGAGGTGATTAAGACATGAAGGATATTAATTGGATTAGTGCCCTTAAGAAGTTGAAGAGATCAGATTTTTACCTACTGCCATGTGATGATATGGTAGTAAATGCTGTTTATGACGTAGTAATCAGTCTTTTACCAAACATCAAATCTGCTGGCAACTTGATCTTTGATTCTGAGCTTCCAGAACTGTAAGAAATATTTTTCTGTTGTTTATAGGCTTTTCAGTTGATGATACTTTGGTATAACAGCCCAAATGGACTAAGACAGTGCTCTTCTAAATTGATTTGAGGAAGCCAAGCCCAAGGAACTCCCTCCATCAAATTTTGCCTGCATATTTATAAAGTGAAGAAGTTACTTCTTGTGGAGAAAGGTTTCTATGGTGCCTGATCTGCTAAGTGAACTTTTACCTCTCAAGAGATTTGAGATTTTGTGAACCTAGATATCAGGCAAAGTCACTGAAAAGGTTTCATAGGAATTAACTCCTTAATATTGTGTTTGTCCTTTGTAACTAGAAAATAATAGATTTCTACATATGACCCTAGTAGCATAATTGATTTGCCTAATCAAGGACTTATTGAATCTATGAAAATAATGGATATTTCCATGAACTATAAATGATAGTCT
Source organism: Marmota monax (assembly GCF_021218885.2). Classification (NCBI taxonomy): domain Eukaryota; kingdom Metazoa; phylum Chordata; class Mammalia; order Rodentia; family Sciuridae; genus Marmota; species Marmota monax. The sequence continues at coordinate 616,126 of NW_026693153.1, forward strand.
GTAGAAGTGTTTGCATTATCTGGGCTTAATGAGATTCACAGTTCATTTTAAAGTGGTATGTTTCAGTGTAGAAAAGAATCTATAAAAGCCAGTAGCAGTGGCATACACCTGTAATCTCAGCTACTCTGGAGGATAAGACAGGATGATTGAAGTTCCAGACCAGCCTCAGCAACTTATCAAGGTCCGAAGCAACTTAGTGAGCCTCTGTCTGAAAAAAGAAAATTAAAAGGGCTGATGATTTAGTTCAGTGATAAAGAATTAAAAAGGATATTTCACAGCCATTTCAATCTTTGCCAAAAAATCTACTAAATTTCAGGATTGATATATCTTAAGAAAGGAGAGAAAAAATTCTTCTCATATATCCATACAAATAAAACAAAGTGGTATCCAAATATTGCAAATACTCATATTTAAATTTCCCTCTTCAATTATTCATTCTATAAAACCAATTCTTTTTTTACTGGATTTTTGGTCAATAGCCAACTTCTTGACTGAGAAAGAAGTCTTGAGACTCTGAATTTGTCCACTGTTATTATCTAAAAGTATAAAATGTGAAGTGGTGTAACTTATAAGTCTGAATTCAGGACTCTATACTTTGAAGTATCAGAGTCCAGAATATCTAGTACACAGCTTACCAAGATGCTCCCCAAACATCTTTCCTTGTAGAAGACACAAATTCTGACTTTGAGCTTACAACTGCACCCATAGGCCATTATTAAAATTAAGGAGAAATAATCTGAAGTTACAAATGACTGCTTTTGTATTTTATTTATAACAATAGCCAAAAATATCAGAATGATAAAAAGTAAAATTATTTTAAAAATTTGTATAGAGCAGTTTGAGGAAAATTCCATCTATAAATATTGATCTGATCAATGAACATTGTATATCTTTCTATATTTGTTTTCTTTAAAATATTTGCAGTGGTGCTTTGCAGTTTCAGTAGAAATATATGGCACGTATTTTAATATTTTGGGATATTTAATGTTTTTGATATTACCATCTATTTCTCTAAGGAAATTGAAAGGTAGATAGTTGAGAACTATAGGTATTATATAAGAATTTAGCATCATTAAAAGTTGTGAATAAAAATTAAACAACTTTCTATCTTTTACATATTCCTTTACATCTTCAGTCTTAGTCAGTTAATCTTGCTATAACAAATTGCAACAAATCAAGTTTATTCCCCATAGTTTTGGAGACAGCAAGTCTGAGATCAGAGTGCAAGCATGGATAACTTCTGATGAGGGCTCTCTATTAGATTGCAAACTGCTGACTATTTGTTTGTTTTTGTTTTGTTTCTTCACATGTCAGAAAGGGGTGAGAGCATTCTATGGTGTCTCATTTATAAGAGCACTAATTCCACTCAGGAGAATTCCAGCCTCATGACCTAACCACCTCCCATAGGTCTCATCTCCTAATATTGTGACTGGGGTTAGGATTTTAAAAACGAATTTTATGGGAACACAAACATTCAACCCACTTTACCTTCTTTATGTGTTAAAATTCAACATATTTAGTACAAAATAATGTAAAGTGACTATGAAGCACATAATAATGAAAACAATAACAAAAAATGCATATAAATTTAAAAATATGATGAGTGATCAATCGTCTAGTAATCAGTAGCTATTATATAGTTCTGAAATATAGTATATAAAATGCATATAAAGTTGGAATTATTCTTAGTTATTAATCTTCCAGTAATAAATTCTTCTTAGAAATAATCTAAATATCAATAATTATATATTTATCACTCAATTTAGTTCAGTGTAATCCTTGCATTGTCCTCTGGCAATAGTATGCCCCACAGTGTCAATTGGTGCTTCAAATATTTTGCAGTTGTGTTATTACGTGTACACATTTTTAGAACTATTATTTTTAATTAATAAATTAACATTTTATTACTATAAAATGATCAATTTTTCTCCTGTAATTCCTTTTGTCTTGAAGACTATTTTGTATGTAAATATGTCTACTTCAGTTACCTTGTAATTAGTATTTGCCTTGTAATTAGTATTTTCCATTCCTTTTAATCTATTACCATCTATACACTTAAAGAATGTTCTTCTAAGCAGTATTCAGTTGGTTCTTGATTATTTAATCTGGCCTGACAGTGTTCAACAATTGGCATTTTTTTCCCATTTACAGTTAACACAGTGGTATGATTTTAGTATTACTTTATCATGTTAATATTTGCTTTCTATTTGTACCATCAGACCTTTTTAATTTATATATGAATTTCCTGCATTTTATTTTTAGAGAATTTTATTACAAATATTATGTCTAAAGGAGAGGAAATTGATATAACATTTCTTGATCTGGAGAATGGGATCTCATTCCTCCTTTATGTGATTAGGGTGTGGTTCTTATCATTCAGAGTCCTTTGCATATGATGTTGAGATAAGACTTGTGATAGCTTCAATTAAATTGAGTTCATCCCATTTTTTTTTTTAAAAGTAATTTTGCTGGGAGAAAGTTTGCTGTATCTTTCATTTTTTTGGATTCATCAGCAATAAGACTCAAAAATCCTGTTATTGTGAGTGTGTATAAAATTATATTTTGAGTCCCTCCTATGTGGCAGCTCTCTGCAAAAGTTATGGGGTATTGCTGATGCAGAGAATTGTCACACCAGGCAGTTGATTTTGTGCTTGGGCCTTTTCTATACTCCAATTCAGCCCATAGTGTTGCCCAAGGTTTATTTGACCCATGCTGTTCTTTACAAAATATTTTCATTAGTCTGCCCAAGGTGTGGAAGATGCCAGTTTGTTGAGGTTTTCCTGGAGCATCTATTCCCCTGTAATCATATAGAAAGTTAGGTCTATACTTTGGTCTAAGTTTCTCTTCTTACCACAGAACCAAGGTCTTTTTTTTATTCTTTTCTTTCTAAAAGCATAAATATATAGTGTTTTGCCCAGTATTTCTTGGTGTTTGAACCTAAGAATATTTAGTTTACCTTACTTCCCATTTTTCTGAAATAAGAATGAAAGCCATATATTTGTCTCTACATTATGATTTTTAAAAGAACAATATAATAGTATTTTAAAACATTAATGTGCATTAGAATTATGTTAAGACTCTAAAAATATAGATATCTTGGTACTATAGTGGACTGTTCAAATTCATTCAGTTTGGGGCTAAGCCTCAGGGGATATGTGTTGTCCAAAAGCTCCTCAAGATGATTTTGATGCAAATTAATATTTCAAAAGAATGGCAAATTAAATAAATAGTTGCCTAAAAAAATCCATGATATTTATCTACTTTTTATATTGCCTGTGTCCAGAATAGTGTTAGCAAATTTTCAGTTTGTATTTGTTGAATGAATGGGTGCATTTATTGTGGTCACTTGGTTTTGCATGTAAATTATATATGGGATGATTTAGACATTTCTATGTCATTTCAATAAATTAAACTATAGCCATATTAAAAGACTGAATCATTTCATTCATTTCTTTTTTTTAAAAAAATTACTTGTTCTTCTTAGTTATACATGACAGTAGAATGTATTTTGACATATCATACATACATGGAGTATAACTTCCCATTTTTGTGGTTGTACATGATATGGAGTTATATTGGTCTTGTATTCATATATGAACATAGGAAAGTTATGTTTGATTCATTCTATTGTCTTTTCATTCCCATCACTCCTCCCTTCTCCCCACTCCTCCAACCTCCCCACCTACTATGAGTCAGCATTTGCATATTAGAGATAAAATTCAGCCTTTTGATTTTTGGTATTGGCTTATTACACTTAGCACAATAGCCTCCAGTTCCATCCAATTACTAGCAAATGCCATAATTTTATTCTTCTTTTTGACTGATATTAAATTAAATTGTGTATGTGTATCATATTTTCTTTATCCATTTATCTGTTGAAGGGCACCTATGTTGGTTCCATAGTTTAGCTATTGTGAATTAGGCTGCTATAAACATTGATGTGGCTGCATCAGTATAGTATGCTGAATGTAAGTCCTTTGGGTATATGTTGAGGAGTGGGATAACTGAGTCAAACTGTGGTTACATTCCAAGTATTCTGAGGAATCTCTTTACTGCTCTCCAGAGTGGTTGCACCAATTTACAGTTCCCCCACCAATGTATGAGTGTACCTTTACCCCCACGTCCTCACCAACATTTATTGTTGCTTGTATTCTTGATCATTACTATTCTGGAGTATAGTTTTAATATGCATTTCTCCAGTTGCTAAAGATGTTGAACATTTTTTCATATATCTTTTGACCATTCATATTTCTTCTGTAAAGTATCTGTTCAATTCTTTTGCCCATTTATTTATTGGGTTATTTGTTTTTTTTTGGGGGGGAGGGGGGTTAAGTTTTTTGTTTTGTTTTGTTTTGTTTTGTTTTCTTTGAGGCCTTTATATATCCTGGAGATTAGTCCTCTATCTGAGTACAGGTGGTAAAGATTTTCTCCCATTCTGTAGGATCTCTGTTCATATTCTTGATTGTTTCCTTTGTAGTGAAGAAGATTTTTAGTTTGATACCATCCCATTTATTGGTTCTTGATTTTACTTCTTGTGCTTTCAGAGTCTTGTTGAGGAATTCAGTTCCTAAGGTGACATGATGGAGATTTGGGTCCACTTTTTTCTTCTAGTAGGCACAGGTCTCTGGTCAAATGCCTAGGCCCATGATCCACTTTGAGTTGAATTTTGTGCAGGGTGAGATATAGGTGTCTAATTTCATTTTGTTACATATAGATTTCCACTGTCCCCAGCACCTTTTGTTAAAGAAGGTATCTTTTCTCCAGTGTATGTTTATGGTGTCTTTGTCCAGTATGAGATAACTTTATTTATGTGGATAAGTCTCTGTCTTCTATTTTGTACCATTGGTTTACATGTCTATTTTGGTGCCAATACTATGCCATTTTTGTTACTGTGGCTTTGTAGTATGGTTTAAGGTCTGATATTGTGATGCCTTCTTCACTTTTCTTGCTAAGGATTACTTTGGCTATTCTGGACCTCCTATTTTTCCAAATGAATTTCATGACAGCTTTTTCTATTTCTATGAATAACATACTCAGAACCTTAATAGGAATTGCATTAAATCTTTATAGTGCTATTGGTAGTATGACCATTTTAACAATATTAATTCTTTCTACTCAAGAAGGCTTACGATGGTCATTGATACAATAAGCAGAAATTATGTGACTAGTTCCCTACAATACATCAAGTTTGCAATAGGGTTTACAATTTCAAATGTTAAACAGGGAGAGAACAGAAGTGGCATACAATGTAATGATTATGAAGGAGAAGAGAATATAGAAGCAAAAAATATAAGTAAGTGTGAAAGAGAGAACAATAGATATTGACCATTAGTGGAAGAAAAAAAGAAAAAAGAACCCAGGGAAATAGGTTAGAGAAAAATGTACATCTAACGTAAAAATTTTAAAAAATTAAAAGTAAAAATAATGAATAAAAAACAAAACTGAAATATACTCACCAAGTGTCCTACTCCTTAGCAAAACTGATGCAGAAGAAATAACTGGCTTCAAAAATGTTAGAAATGAGGGGGAAAAAAACAAGTATGATTATGTATGAAGGTTTATAAACCATTAAGGTCACAATTAAATAGAGAAAAGTAAAAAGAGAGAGAATTTTTTCTGAAAAAAAATCTCAATTAAAAGTTAAAGAACTGTTTCCATTGGAGTTCAAAATATTTTCAGCTTCTCTTCTCAGCAATGTTTTGTGGGGTCATCTAGAACATGATACACCACCCTCTGGATTGCTGGAGTGAGAAATGCAATCCCATAGGCAGAATTGCTGGAGGTGGGGTTTAGCCTTAGATGGGCTCCAGGCTCTTTATTGAACGCCAATTGGTCTGGAGATTTTAAATTAATACACTCCAGGGTCCAGCAATTGCCCATCTACACTGGAAGACTGTAACCCAGGGATCTCCCCTGGGTTTCACTCCTGTGTTGGAGGAGCCAATTCTTAGCCCACTATATTGCCTGCAGACCCCACATTTTCTGATCTTGGGTTCAGTCTCCAAATTTGGTCTCCCCTGCCCCTGCCCTTTTGAATTCCCAGCCAGGTGCCTGTCTCCCAGCTGGTCTTGTAAGCAGCCAGATTAGAGAGAGAAGGGGAGAGCTGGGTGAATTTCCATGACCGATATTCCCTTGTATAAACCTCTCTACATATCTGATTTTCTCCTGGCCACTTAGGCACACACTATGTCATGCAGTATGGGTTTTCCAGGCCTGGCTTTTGGGCAAAACTCTGGTTTGCCGGAAGTCAGGTCCCCCAGCTGCCAGCCCCTACACCTTGGCTGCAAAATGGTTTCTTTCATGTTCCCTGCACTCTGCCAGGAGAAAAGCAGCTTCTTTCCCACACAAGGATATTTTGCAACATGCCTTTCCAATTAGTTTGGCAGTGTCTTTGATCTCTAAGCTCCTTGTACCCAGACACACCCCAGGCCTCTTAAAAATGTGGGTTCCTTTAATTCCCTTATCCCTTCATTCTGCTTGTGGAGGGATCATTCTTACTGATACCTCTGGCTATGCCAACAGCTGTGGCACTAGCTATTTCTTCCTTATTTTATTGTATCCAGCCTCCTGAGTCCCTAATCAGCTTTGAATTTCCAGTTTTAAAATACAATACAGTCCTACTTTTTTGGTGTTGTTGTTCAACCACCTTGCTGAGAGTCTGCCTGTCTGCTTTCTTTGTTTTGCACTATGGAGCTGTAAGGAAAGTGACCTTTTGTATTCTGATATCTTGAAAACAATTATCTTGTTTCATTGATTTTGATGAAGTTAACAGTGTCCTCCTTGTTGCTTAATCCAATGGTCAGTTTACCTTACATATCCTATTTGACCTCTTTGTAAAGTGTGGTATTAGTTTTCTTCTAAAAATAAAGATTTTCCCTTGCATTTTTTGACACCACAATTTTCTGATTTTTCCCTCCTTACTGGCCTCTTAACTAGAATTTTTAATTCTTCTTTCAAAATCTGATACTTCTAATTTGCTTTTGAAAATCATCACAGTTGTATCAGTTATCTTTTGCAGGGGTGCAAGTAAATTCCTTTTGCAAAGAAATTTACATCAGTTGATTATTTTTTTTGTGTGTATGTGTGTGTGTGTGTGTGTGTATTCTCTTTCAAAAGTAAACATTTAAGTTTTCTTTATTGTGGCTACTTGCTTTGATGCTGTGAATATAAAGAACCTTAGGATGCCATCTCTGCCCTTAAGGAGTTTATAAATCAAGTAAATAATGATATCATTATAATTCTGAAAAATTCTGAGAATGCTATCTAAGCTATTAAACATAGTTTCCTTTATCCCTGAAGACTTTATACATTCCCCTTTATCTTCTATTTTTATTTTCTTGGAAATTTATTTTAAGGACTTAGTCCCCTCAAGAGCAAAGAGGAGTAAGGTAAGAGGGAAGAAAGGAGGCTCCCAAGCTTTGTGGTGTCTGCGTCTTGTTTACCACAAATAAGCATAAATGAAATTAAAATGCACTTTACTATTTAACTTTCTAAGGGGTTCTTAGAATTTCACTGAGTTTTATTTCCACAACCTTTAATTATGCTGATGGAGAAGCTGGATCAATGTCTGTCCACATGCCTATCAGACATGGCCATTGTTCAGTGTCCAGAGCACGTTTGTTGTATTATTTATTTGATCCTAGCAACAGTCTTCTGAGTCCATTATGCATAAAACAAGGAGAAGCTGTAGAATCAACCATGTTTGAAAGGAGAACCAAATAGAATAAAACACAAAAAACAATTGAGTTTGAGTCTCTGCTCAGACAGTTGTGAACTGTGTGACTTCCACTTAACATCCATAAGCCTATTTTTCATTAAATATCAATAACAGCTCCTACTGGTAGGGTTTTGTGCCTGGGCTCTTACTTTCTAAGTGCCGGTTCATTTCCTTTTTCCTCTGAATTTTCTTTTTATTTCTGGAGATCAATTCTTTCAAAGACAGGGATATTTTCATGGCAAGATGTTCTTTTCCAAAACCAAGACAATAATTTTAGGTCTGCAATTTATCTGAAGGTTGGTTTTCCTGGCACTTGGGAAGATGGATGATAACTGCATCTTGTTTTGTACTAGATTCATGTGTCTCCATCCCTTTCCCACTCATGAAACACATGGAAATTTGCACATACAGTGCAAATTTTATTTTAGTAATACATCAATATGCTCTAGATAGAATAATCTCTTGAAAATAGAAAAAAAAAAAAAAACAACCAGGAGCTTAAAGCTATTCTATGGCATGTGCCTAGCTGCATGATTTCTAATCTGGTAAGAGTTCAAATGTAACAATTTATGTCACACCTGACTTCATTCAAATTAGTCTAAAGCTTATCTTCCTCAGGCAATAATAACCAGGATTCAATAAAAGATGTTGGAGCAGATGGAGGTTCTACAGTTTCCAATTAAATTCTTTTTTGTTAAACTTGTATTCTTTCATTATTTATTGGGCTGACTAAATCTTCCCATCACCTATACAACTTGTGTTTGTGTTCACCAGTATCCTGCATGTTTGGTTACTTTCTAAGGTACAGAAGGGTTTTATCTAAATAGAGAAGCTCATCTTTCTTTAATAAAATAGTTGCAGAATAGATGGCATTTTCTTTAGTAGCTGGAATGAGAAGATAATAAGAAAAAAGGCAACTTTTTTTAGTGAGCTTTGAGAATTCCTGGTAGGCATTTTTGAGTAAATATACTCTTGGATATATTGCTGCAATTTATCCTCATAACCATACTATGATAAAGAGGTTGTTTCTCATTTGCTTACCATATTATTTATGAAGAATCTGAAACTGTGGGAGTTTGAATCAGCAAGCAAATATGAGGAGCAGAAAGACCTTCCTAGCTGCTCATAAAATCATATTGCCAAGGGAAGGTAGGAGAGATTTTAGAAATGAGAATATGGAGAATGTTATGAATAAGAGGGGGCTTATCTTGTTAAAAGGAAAGCACAGCAAATGCCAATGTATATGTGTCAAAAGAATTCATCTTTAAAAAGCTCTATGAGTCTCTTTTATGTGTGATAACATTTCTGTGGGAAGCATTTAATAAGCATGTGTGGGACATCATATGGACAGACACTGTGCTGGGCACTGATAGGTAAAAAGTGGAAAAGACAGTCTGTGTCTCTGTCTTCATAGGAAAACAATGAATACAAATATCCAGGAAAATTCAGTAAATGCTTATCCATTGTTCACTGAGAAAATGAGAGATTACTCAGCTAGACCAGTTCGAATGATTAACAAGGCAGAAATGGTACCCTACTAAGGAAAGTGCAAAGAACTCTGAGAAGAAAGTGTAGGAAAGGCAGATCCTACTTTTCCTGAGTCTTAAGTCCTGGATCCAGAAGAGGGGCATGGAATAGATGGTAGAATGCATGGATGTTTTTGGTATCTCACTAGGAAGGACAGGTATCAAAGTATTTAGGGTTCCCCTGAAAGTATAATTTATTTTTATGAAACTATATTTGTTCCCAAGAAATTGCTGTTCTTGAACTTTTGTGGAGGCAGTCCAGCCATCCAATAAATAATACTTGCTATCTAAATGTTCTGCTTTCCTCAGGAACTAGGGGTGCATTACTGTATTAAAAATGGTAGGCTTGATATGTCACTCCACATACAAAGATCCAAAAATCATGTGAACATCATTTCTCCGCAATCATAGTTTGAAATAAAACGAGTAACAACTTTATAGGCAATAATTTTTGTGTAAGGGTGATGTCTTTTGTTTCCAAAATGTATAAATAAGTTGATTTGTGTTTTCAGGATATTGTGAAAGGTGTGTACTCAGGAGTACACATGATGTGAAGCAGGAGTTTCTAACTGATAAATGGTCTAACAAGATCACATCAAAGTAGTAATGTGATCAAAAAGGGAGTCATAAAAGAAAAATAAAATCAGGGATTAGCACATTTGGGCAAAATATGAAAAACATATTGAAAATGTTATGAGATCATTGATTTCATCTAATTAGTGGTAGTGTAGGAAAGGCTCAACTCTCACAAAAGTGATCAAAGGACTGGAAAAGAAGAACTATAAAAGAAACTAATTTGAAATATAATTAAGGAAAAATGCTCATTACCACATTACTCATACAGATTTGAATATCATATTGCTACATGACTTGTCAATTAGATCTTCACAGCAAAATTATAAAATACTCTGGATAAATCATAAAACATTTGTGTGTGTGATTTCTCATTTATACATGAGGATTATTCTTGATTTATTTATTTAGTAAAGCATTAAGATAAATTAATATGCTACTAGAAAAGGGCTTTGAAAATTAAAATTACAGAATAAAGTTTGCTTATAAAAGAGTCAAATAATGAGATGGATCCCAGAAGCCGATTGTTATGATGTCATGAGTGGGATGAAATGACTGGACTCCAGGAAGTGTGTGGAGAGAAGATGATCTCTTATCCCTCAGAAACAGAAATTCTTATTTGGTTTCAGAGAAGTGCCATATTTTAATTCAGCAGCCTGAATTATAATTTAGGATTTCAAATGCATATATTTGTATGCTACCTTAGCTATCTTAGATGTTTCTAGATAACTCCTTTCCATACTTCTTATCTATTTGCATAAATCCACATAGGTCTAGGATCCAAACATAATCTATTGGAGGAAGACCAATACCAGGTTGCTAAAGGTATTTATTCTAATAAACTTAATAGGGCACAGCATGTAGGATACTGAATGACCCCACAATTATTTGACATTCAGGAGGAGAAAAATAAGAGAAGAACAAGTAGTGCCAAAATTAGGGAACTTTCTCAGTTGCAATGTTGGCCTCTAAGGAAGGTGGCAGGAATTTAATTCAATTTAATTTATTTTAATGAAATGATTTTGTTTTCCATGTGGGCTTGAATTTATGTCCTGAGATTCAAATCAGGTGTTTGGGGCCCAACATCTGGGCTTTCCCAGCATTAGTGCTATTCAGAGACAGGTGGAAGGAAATTGTTTGACTTTTGAAGTAGGAGTCCACTTGAGTTTATAGTAGAATTCTAGCCAGCTGGTAGCAGAAGGAAGCGAGGGTCCAATTTCTTGGGAAATTGAAATTATTTTAGAACCTTTAGACTGATGTAATTCATAAACAAAATCCAAACTTAGAAAACTGGAGTATAAATTGGGGCCTGAGACAGTTTTTCACTCCCAGGAGAAGAGCCCATGAAGTTGGGCTGGGGAAAGCAACGGCTTCATAGTCACAAAAACATCTTAGAACTTATACCTGTTACAGTGCTGAGAGTTATCACTGACTAATGCAAAATTATACAGTCCAGTTTGTTCGTTTGGTTCAGGCATGGAGAGGCAAGTATGAGAAGCAATAGGGATGATAATAAATGACATCTCTGGTGAAATCTTAAGAAATGTTTTGAATGGTGCTGACAATTCAAAAGATCCTAGAAACATAAGCAAAGAAGTAACTTCTAGAGGGCAAGTAAAATAGTTCAAGGCTGATTACTTTAGTCTTTAATTTGTTAATTTATTCTTCAAAAAGTGAGTGGTATTCTATTGCTCTTAAGAGTAGACAGCTCAACTTTTACTCCAGTTTTACTAGAAAAATGCAATTGGGAAAAATGAAGCTAATAATTTAGTTTATAAAGATTGCAAGTGTCTTGAAGTCCATATACTTCTTACTCTCTATATTCCAGAAACTATAGCACCCATAATTGATATCATGGTAATTGTAAGTAAATGATAAAATGTACAAATTAGTAATATTGTACTTTAGAAGGAATAAAAATATTTGCCAATTAATAAGTTTCTTTAGGAGTTTATATTAATATTTTAAATAGTTTTGGATGTATAGTTCATGCAAAATTTAATTTTCAAACCATTATTATATAATATCAAATCTCGTTCATATTTCTTAAGTATGAAATTCCATGTGGTAATTCAATTATAATAATGTTTCTTTAGATGTGCCAAACTAAATTTTAAGCAGATGGAACATGATTTTATTCACAATATATTTGTGGATATGAATATTTTTACCCAGATTTTTCCATTGTATGATTATACTGAGAGGAATTAATTTTCTGCACACCATTATGATTATCATTAGTGTGTGTTTACTATTCAGGCACTGTGCTAATGATTTAAATGCTTAGAAAAATTTTATACAGCAAATACTCTTATCTTGATTTCACAGAGGAGTAAAGTATCTTGATTTCACAGTTTTCCTAGGGTAAAACTGCACAGGAGTGGAACTGAAGAAACTATAATTCAAACAAAGTCTGTACTGATGAGCACTGAAGCTCATAACCTTATGCTACGATACTTGTACAATTTAACTTTCTTGATTCACTAATAAAGCCACAGTTGTACATCAGCTAATGTAAAAGCCAGTAGACTTTGCACAGAAAAAAGAATAGCGCTTCATTTTCACCATGATTGACCAGTGCTTGAGACAACTGTGTCTCTAATTTCAGTACAGTTCGACAAGACCACAGGACTTAAAATAAAAACTTGTGGATGAATAAATTTCTAAATTCCTCAATTTGATGCATTGGTCTCTAGTAAAAAGGAAAGTAATTTGCCAAATTTCTTAACACAGTTATACTTTATGTGATTCAACAGCAAATGGACAAAAAAAAAACCCTGTTGCTGTAAGGAATACTGTTTACTCCTCTCCCTCACTTGGCCCATCTCTAAAATGAGGAATTGAAGTAGATATTTTTCAGACCCCTTTATTCTTGAAACTCTAATATTTCAATCATCTGATTAATTGGTAGTCAAGTAATATATATATATATATATATATATATATATATATATGTATATATATATATATATCAGAAATAATACAAGACAGAAGAAATTATCATTCACATAGCTGTTTAATGTGCTTGGAAGAGTATGAAGTTTACATACATGTGCACACACAGAGGTTCTCTTATTTGATTCTTACCTGACTCAATTTGCATGACAATTCTGTATAGAATGTGATGTTCTATGCATTATACATAAAAAGCCTTCTAAGACTCAGACTTTATGTAACTTTCCAAACATTTAAATCATGAGATATGAATCTGGTATTTAAAACCACATTTACCAAGCTCAAAAGCCAATGTACTTTGACTCATCTTCTGTTTATTCAGAAAAATAACTTGTTTAGAATACTGAAAATGATTTCTATCCATGTATGAGTTTGTCGGGATAAACCCAACTACCATGTATAACCATTAAGCACTAATAATAAGAATAAAATAATGAATAAACTATTAGGTAACAAATTAGGACATGAAGTAATAGTGGCTAACTATATATGTCCTTACTCTTGTGAATTTAGCAGCAGGTATTGATTGAATGGTTTCAGAAGAGAGAGGGCAGAGGATTTATATCCACTTTTAACTTCCTGTGATTATAAAGTATACTTATTAGTTCCACCCCACAAGATAGCCTAATCATATATCCCTGAACTAGTAGCAGGGACAAATAAGAAATGGGGTCTTGTCTTTTAAGAAGTAGAAAAGTGAAATTACATTTCATGCGCCCATTGCACTTGTTTAAGTGTAACTTCTTCCCATCACTCATTGTGATGCAGGTATCTGCAGGGGTGCTGGGTTAACTTTTGTTATTGTGCTTACAGATTTAGTAGAAAACATAGAGATAACATAGAGTTTATGTCTTCTTGATAATCACATTTCTTTTTTCAAAAATTTCAAGAATACTTTTATATAATAGAACATGAGAGCCTTCCTCTTGACAGAGTTCCACAATAGCTTTTCTGTTTCTCATGTTCAATGTTTCACCTCCAGTGTCTCCTGCAGAGTGAAGGCATATGTATTTGTTGCATGAATGTTGCAGTGTACTTTGTAATGATGGTGGGGCGTCAGTGGGTGAAGTGACTGGTATTGCAGCACCTACTTGAAGAGCCTAAATGAAGGTAACTATTTCTGAAGACACCACTGGAATTCTTAAATGTTGCAACAGTGCACGTTTTGTGGTCAACTAACCTCTCAAAATCAATTTATGTATACTAAAAAATAAGACAATCTTTGTCTACAATATGGTTTCACCGGCAGAAGACTGAAATTTTTGCTGAAATAGAATTCACAAATGTGGACAAACTAGGGTAATGGTGTCTAGAGACCTTTAGAAAAGAAGGCTTAATAGGACACTTCTGGCCTTTGTATATTCTTGACTCAAGTGCCCTTTGCTGCTTGCTAGGAAGCTTGGGGAGACAAATATGACATTTTAGTGATGTAGCATGACTTAGACCTATGGCTCTCAACCTTTCCAAGTATAAGAATTCCTTTTAAATGTCAAACTTTTCAGAATACCAAGAAATTCTAGTTGTATTTTTGAATTAGTTGCTGAGTATTTACAGAACAAAGGTACTACTGAGCTCAATGATTGTTTCAAATGTATTTGTACTTTATATATATATATATATATATATATATATATATATATATATATATATTAAACATAGCCAAATGGAGGACAAAATTATTTTAGTCACTTGCCTATGTTTGATGTATTATTGATTTAAAGATGCTTTTCAATAATTCTGAGGAATACAGTCTGGGAAGCACTGAATTTTGCTGAAGCATTAGTTCCCACAGTGCCAAATGCAGCACTGAGCTTAAACATGATATGTATGTAAGAGTCTGAGTATATAGTTGATATATATGGGTACTTTGAAAGTTTTAACTATTGAAAAGGAACACCTGATTGTGAATATTCTACATTTCAGAGTGATTGAAGTATGTGCCAGGTATCTGTGTGTGTGTGTGTGTGTGTGTGTGTGTGTGTTTGAATATGTATTTGCTGTTATATGCTTGAAGAAAATCATAAACATTAATAATAAAATTTAATGTTTATAAGGTAAATAATATCTACTAGATAGATCCTTGACATTGTGTGTGTGTGTGTGTGTGTGTGTGTGTGTGTTTGATGGTACTAGGGGATTGAACACAGGAGTGCTTTATCACTGAGTGCTATCAGAAGCCCTCTTTTATTTTATTTTATTTTTTTAATTTGGAAATAGGATTTCACTAAGTTTCTGAACCTGAACTTGAATTTGTGATCCAACTGTCTCATCCGCTCAAATCACTGGGTTTATAGGCATGTGCCACCACACCCAACTGGTATTATATGTCTTAAAATTAATCCTGCATCAACTGCTTTACAGATGAGGCAACATAGAGAGGTTAAGCAATATTATGGTCTCAGGCATCAGCCTTCCTACATAAGAGTGTGTATCAAATCCATTGTCTTAATCATTATGCTATACTGCCTCTCAAAACAGTTACTCTAGTTACTATCCTGTTTCTCATGAATCTTACATTCTATTGACTGAAATAAATAAACTAGTAAACATGTAAACTTTAGAAATTTATGGGTATATAAGTTTTGAGATAGTACTGGGCACTAGTTTACTGTAGGGGTGTGGGACAGCTTCATGAAGAAATGACATTGGAGGATTTAAATAAGGATACTCTTAGGCTTCTCTCTTCTCAACTGGTCTATCACCACAAGAACTTCTCTTTCTTTTTTATGGGACCAATGAAATATGCAGCACTCATGAAGCCATAATTTTTAGCTCTGTATAATGACTAGATTGCTAACTCAGATCTTTCCAACATAGTTCCCCTACATGTTTATCACACTGTATACTTTGTTAATCTCTGAGCTAAACAATACTGCCACAGAAGTTTTATATTAAAAATTTTTAGGAATTACTTTTAGTTTGTAATTTTGCTTTAGTGATTACACTGAATTATTCACCTTTATTAATCCATTTAATTTTTACAATAACCAATTAACAAGGTATTTTATTATGCCAAAATTTTAGATGAGAAAACTGTGGCATACAGATGGTTAGCAAATAATTGGGAAGCCTAAATCACTCCAGAGCCTGAATTCTTTTCCATTTTGTTGAACAGATTTAAAGTGCCCAATGTAATCATCTGTTTCTTAATGCTCTTCTTAACCCCTGCCTCTTGATTAATCTCCTAAGACAAAGCTCATGGCTTGACATTTTCTTCTTTCAATCCTTTTGGTGTTTGTTTGTCCCTACAGATTATTTTGTGACATATAACACTTTCAATTTACTGGAAACTCTTGAATTCATCCTATTGCTGAAGCTCTCTACTTTAGTTACATTGGTTAACCTCTGTCTCCCAAATGCTCATTCCCATTTTATACCAATTTCCCAATGGTCTATCTTTCACATGAAATATCTTTTTGTTTCTCTGTCAGTCAACTCAATGCCTATATTTCATTCAATAATAGTCTGGGATGAAACTCTACATTCTATGCTTCCCATAACAGGTATATTTTGAAAACCTTATAGCGTGTCCCATATACTGCCTAATTATTTTCTTTTTACGTGTGTGTGTGTGTGTGTGTGTGTGTGTGTGTGTTTGTGATCAACCAGTGTGATTTTGCAGTGGGTAGAGAGCACATATTTTATTCTTTTTTAAAACATAGATTTAGAATATATTTGATTCTAGCAATTATAATATATGTAATGTTGACTAAATCCATCTTCACATCTTTTCTTAGCATAAATGATAGAGATTTTAAACATTTGTATATGGAAAGAATATTTCCAAGGATGAGTTTAAAATGCAAGTTAAAGCTGTTTCTTATGTAAATGATAATTTGTAGAACATGGTAACAATATACAGATACTACTCAACTTACAATATTATCAGAAGAAAAACATGCATTTGATACACCTAACCTCCTGAATATCATAGCTCTGCAACACTGCTTCATGCAGTATTTTTCATTAACTTCTGTTCACCACTTCCAGCACAGAACTTCAATGGTTTATGGTAATATATGGTGGTCATTCTTACCCCTTAATCTTCTTTAAGATATTTTACACTTATACAACTGTCCAGTTTCTTCAACAGCTTGACTTTTTATAATATAAATAAACATATGTACTTCCTCCCCACCCCACCCCCTTATCATTATTACCTAGAACGATAGCTGAAGGCCTTTTGGACATTTGCAACAATATCTTTATACCACAGAGCAGAAAAACACAGAATAATTCATATGGGTCTTGTCCCCAGGTGGTACAACCTGAAGAACATGCCTATGTGCCATCTTATTACCCTTGCATGAGAAAGATTGTGTTTTTATGGAAAATATGTATGGGGAGTCTATTTTCCCTTGGAGATGCTAAATAAACTGTTCACTGTGTTCCGGCATTTTAACTGCAATCTGTCACATCAGGTTAGGTATGGAATTTTCTACTTATAGCATCATGTAGGAGTTTAAAATGTTTTGGATTTTGGAACATTCCAGATTTCAGATTTTGGCATTAGGGATGTTCAACCTATATTATGTAGATTCTTTCTATACACATAGTATGGTTTGATTGTCACCTTGGAATAGATAGTAGAGATACCAGGAGAAGAATCAAGCTTCAGTCACAAAGGATATTGCTTCCCGGGAGTGTCCCTGCTCATTTTGCCTTAGCTCTGTAAAACGGACTGCTATAGTAGGTGGTGAGACATACTGTTCTCACTGGTCAGAACTTGCAGTCTGTGGAAAGGTTTCTGATATCATGGCATTCCCACTTTTCCTCATCATATGGACTGTTTCAAATCCTGCTTCCTCTATAAATTATAGCTTAAAATGTCGACCAAAGTATCACAAAAGCCCTTAAAAATCATTCTAGTGTTTTGAATGTCTGAGTGATGGAAAACTGTCTTATTTTTTGATGTAACTCATAATGAACTAGTCACCTAATACAACCATATAATAAAAAATGGGATTATAAAGAATTCAACAATTGTTTTAGTTGTAGTTCCTAAGCATTCATACCAAACTTGTTGGCATTTCCATTATACATAGTGTTTTAGAGCTTAAAGGGTCCATACTAATTGGCCATCAGACAAAATTTATAATGCAAAACCTAACCTAGGGGCCATTTTTAAGCAATTACTGTTATGAAGTCAAACCACTTTGGAGCATTTATTTTACAAAGTAGTGTATACTGAAATGGACCTGGGAAATAGGAGTTCATTTTCAATATATTTTAAAAATATTTCTAGCTTTGGGGCTTGAAAACGCGTTTCTTCTTAAATGCAGAGGACTCATAACTCTCTAGCAAAATAAAGGCAATCAGAACCTACCAGCTTTAATACCAAAATATGTTATATATTTTTTAAATATATATATATTTAGGGATAATTACTTTATTTGAATATAACTTCAATGAACTTATTTAAAAACTTAGGATCTATGTTGTAGTGTATGACATTAATTACATTAATTTTTTTAATGGATGGATGCTCTAAAATGGCTTACTGGGCAATATTAAGGACTTTTTTTTATAAAAAAAACTGGGGATTGAACCAAGAGGGTCTTAACCACTGATCCAGATCCCCAGCCTTTTGTATTTTGAAAGAGGATCTCATTGCTTACAACCTTACTGAGTTTCTGAGGCTGGCCTTGAACTTGCAATTCTTCTGGCCTTAGCTTCCCCAGTTGCTGGGATTATAGGCATGTACCACCATGCCCAGCTGGGCAATATGAGTATTCAAAGTGACACCAAACACATAAAAAGCTACTGGGAATATTCTATTACATGTAAAATGGACTTCAAGAAAAGTAATAAATCTCATTGACTATTTTAGAAGTATATATATTTTTAAATTATTTTAAATGTACATATTAGTTTTTATTTAAGCATATTGGCTAAAGATGGTGCTATTTTAAATTGGAAGGTTGAAGAATAGAAAAGTATACAGAGAGATGAGTCCCAGCAAACAGAACTTTCTCCTTTGGTCTGTTTTCTTTCTTTTAATATCATTTTTTATTGTTGTTGTTTATTTTTTATGTGGTGATGAGGGTTGAACTCAGGGCCTCATGCTTGCTAAGCAGGTGCTTTACCACTGAGCTATCTCCCCAGCCCCTCCTTTGGTCTATTTTCTATTATTTTAGCTAGAGGAGTTCTGGTGTATTTTCTGAAGATTCCTGTCTTCTTGACATGTTAGTGTTTCATCTCCCTGAAATTGTAAGAGTAAGTATGCCATCAGAGAGCTCAGCGGACCCCAAGAAGCAGGGAGAATGGGATAAATGATGAATTTAGGAGCTCTCCACAGATGTGGCTGAGTCTGGGGTGAATTTCACATTACTACATGGTGAAAGTAAGGTTGTCAAACCAAGTTGGGCCCAGGGTTATTTGAGACCTTGGATCTCCTACTTAATCACAGCTATTTTCTTGACTCTCTTTCCATATGGGGATCCATTTCATTGGGGTAGCATGCATGAGAACCTGACTGGAAGGAAATAAAGGGTTATACCTCTTCAGAGGGTGATGGGGAACATTTAGTAGTCAGGTTGCAGTGGCATACGCATGATTCCAGAGCAGGAGGATAGGCAGAGACTTAGATATTTATTATTCCTACTATTTGTTCTTGTTAAACTTGCTGAATCTATGGCATTTATTTTCATGGCTTCTTGCTTACAGAGACTGGATTTTTGGGCAATTCCCAAAATTGACAGATGTTGAAAACAGCTATGGATTTTGTGAATCATAACCACGTGCCTTTTAGTAGTTCAAGAATACAGATTTTGGAGACATATTGCCTGGTTAAAATTCTAGCTCTAATACAAACTCAGTGAACATGAGCAATTTACTTAAACTGCCTATGCTAGTTTCCTCAGGTATATAATGGGAATAACATGGTTGTAGTAGCTATTACATAGGATTGTACATGATTAGACAGGGGAGGGTGAGGAGTGAATGCCAATGTGAATGAGGTTTCTTTGGGGGGCAATAAAATGGTATAAAATTATTTCATGGTAATTCTATAAATATATTAAAAATTGAGTTATATAATTTAAATGAGAGAATTTTATGGTATGCACATTTATTTCAGTAAAAATGTTAAAAATAGGTTATTAAAAACCAACATAATTTAGTACACTAACAAAAGAAAATTGTATAATCATTTCAAGTATTTGATAAAAAATATTTGTTTATAAAAAGAATCTCTCTTTAAAAAATCCTTCAGCAAACATTAACCTAATGGTGAAATTTTGAAAAATCTTCTTTTCACAATGATAAGAACAGGAACATATCTACTGTCACAAACTGGTCCTTGTCAGTGAAATAAAACAAAACCACATAAGAATAAATATAAATATTAGAAAATAAATGAAACTGTCATTATTTGTATATTATATGATTACTTATGTAGAAAATACACATGATACATTCACAAATGCATATAGCAAAGTTGCTAGATATAACTTTAATAGAAAAACTTCATAGTATTTGTACAGGTAAGCAACATCATATGTAGAACACAGTAAAATAGAGTTACTGCATATATTAGCATCTACAAATATTGAATATGTAGGAATAATTTGTAAAACAGGAAAGACTATTATATAGAACATTGTAGAGCTCTATAACTAAAACAAACTAGGATAAAAGGAAAATTAACAAGATAGGTATGTCATTTTTATATCTCTAATCCCAATAGTAAAGTTGTCTATTCTGTAGATATTGAGCAAGTCCATTGAAAATATCAACAGGTTTTTTTTAATTGACAAACTACTTTTACAAATTGCATGGGAGTACAAAATAATAGAATAACCAAAGCACTCTTGGTTAAAATACATGGAAGAACTTTCTGTACTAGAACTCAAATGTATTATGAAGCTATAATAGTAGGAAAGTATGGAATTGGCACAAGGACAGACAAATTGACATAGGAAAGAAAACTGAGATCCCATCATGGGAAATATGTTTGAAAGGACACTTAACTTATGAGAGAGAAGTACTACATAGAGGAAAGAGGAAAGAATAATCTTTTCAAGATGGTTCTGGCTCAAATAAAATTCAATTTTTGAAAAAAAATGAACACTACTTCACAAGACATATGTATATTTAGAGCCAAATCAATTAAATGCATAAACATTAATACAGGAGAATAATTCAGGACCCTGAAACAGGAAAAATTTATTATGTAGGGTACTCTATCTTTTCTGTTTTTCTCTAAACAATAGGAAAGATTAATAAAGTAGGCTAGGTTAACATTAAAAACATCAACTATTCCAAAGACACCATTAAGAGAGTGAACAGGTAAGCCAGAGAGTATATGTGCTTTAAATACATGTAACCAATAAAGAATACATAGCTACAATTAAAATAAAACCCCTATAAACCAATAAGAAAAAGATCCGAAAACTAATAAACAATAGTCAAAATATTTAAATAGGTGGTTCACAAAAGGCAATATCCAAACAACCAAATTAACATATTAAAAGGAATTCAGACTCATTAATAAACAGAGAAAGGCAGGTTAGGTACCACTACACACTTAACAGAATGACCAGAATTTAGAGTCTTATTACTGGGGATCTTGAGAATGTGGAGAAATTGGAATCCTCCTGCTCTGCTGGTATAAGTATAAACTATCTATAACCACGGAATACTTGCATTACTCTTCTGTCTCCCCTCTGACCCCCATCTTTGGTATTAGGGTTGATTCCAGGGGTGCTCTACCACAAAGCCACATACCTAGCCCTTTCTATTTATTTATTTTTTAAAAATTTAGGCAGCTTCTTGCTAAGTTGACCAGGCTGGGCTCAAACTAATGATCTTCCTACATCAGCCTCCCAAGTAGCTGTGATTACAGGCATGTGCCACTGTGCCTGGTTTTAACTTTCTCTCTGAAAGCTGATATTTATTTTCTATATACAATGTCCATAAATTTCACTCCTAGAATGAATGTGTATATGTACACATGTGGAGAAATGTGTATATGTACACCAAAGACATGTAAATATTCATACTATTACTATAAACCTGAATAGGAAATACATAAAAGTGTATCCAGTAGTAGAATAAATAAATGTGTTTTAGTCATACAATGAAATGCTATATGAAAATGTAAATGAAAGAACTATTATCATACCCAAACACAGGGATGAATCTCACAATCATGAGTTGGGGGTGGAGTCAGAAAGTTAAAAAAAATATATAGGTGTGTGTGTGTGTGTGTATACATACATACATATATCATAATTTCATTGATAGAAAGTTTTATAAGAGTCAAAATTAAGGCATACTGTTAAAAGGCAGGATCCTTTCCTTTGAAAAGATGGAAAGGGCAGTGGTTGGGGTGGGCTTAAGAGGTTGACATTTGATGTCCTGCTGACCTGATGGTGCAGAGGAATTTTCTTTGTGATAACTTACTAAGCTGTATACGTATGTTTTGTACTTTTCACATGTGTATTATATGCCATAATATAAAAGAGTTTTAAGAAATGAATAAACAGTTCTGGCTACAATTTTGGATCTTTCAATATGGGAATGGTAAATTTCCATATCTAACATTATACAGTATTTCCAATGAACATACTGACCAAAGGGAAAGTAACTATAGAACCACACAGTGAAAGTTCATATTGCATATTTATAAATATTTTAAATTTTAATGTAGTTTACCATTCCACAAATCTTAAGGACAAGTTCCTCTACATTTCTCTTGGCCTCAAAGATTAACACAAACATTCTTAGAATAGCTTGTTCACACCTAGCTGTTAAAGAGGCTGCTACTTAAAAAGGATCCAAATGCAAACCCTAGGCTTCTCAGCAGACAAGAACACAATCAACTCAATGAGTTGCCTAGATTCCCCCCAGCAGTGACTCCAGGGGAACCTGATCTCTCCTTTCCAGTATGATCAGATGGTGCTAGCAGAGCTGGTAATCCTGAACTCTGAGCCATAAACTTAGGAACTACCAATGCTGAGGGAGGGTCCTAATACCCTATGAAGATGGAGCATGGTTCCTACACTCTTCCAAGTTTCCTTCTCTTCAATATAATGTTACTCTGAAACTATAGAACATGACTGCATTCATTCACTGAGTTGGAATTGTACAGCCATCACATCTGAGCCCATTCTCCTAGAATCCCTGAGTAGCAGACAGAATACCTTCTTAGACAATGGATTAACGGAGTATTGTTCAAGGGACATTTCTCTTCTTGTTTAATGGGATAATTCTCCCACATAGAGATGGAGAAATAGAAGCTTCATGGGAGGGGAAAAGGATAAGTAATACAGAACCTAGAAGCTTCATTTCAAATATCTGATAGGGACAGAATGTTCGTGTCCCTTGATCACCATCAAAATACTTATTTTGAAGCTTATTTGGAGATGCAACCCTGAAAGAATTAAGGTAAAATTAGGCCATAAGGATGGGGCCCTGATCTGATGGGATTCATATCTTTAAAAGAAGAGACACCAGCCAGCTCCCTATCTGAATGCATGTCCTGAGGAAAGGCCATGCAATGACATACTAGGAAAGATAGCTGTTTGCAAGTCAAGAAGACCTCACCAGAAGTAGAATTTGCCAGCACCTTGGTCATGAACTTCTATTCTCAGAACCGAGAGAAAATAAATGTCTATTGTTAAAAAAAAAAAAAAAGAAAGAAAGAAACACAATAAAGGTAGTTTTTTTTTTTTTCATATTCCAGCAAGACTGGTACCATGTCAGTGGCTCTAGCCTTTTAAACAGACTTGAGAGCAAATGCAGTCTAGATTGTTTGTCACTAGCCTCTCTGAAATCCATTGAACATTAAAAAGTATATTGCATATTCATTAATAATCACCGCTGTAGATGGGCCTGGAGGCAATCATGCAGATGAAAGTATACCTTTACTGACATTTTTTGCCAAAGTGCACTGTCCATGAAATTCTAAATAAAAACATCATCTCACAACAACTGTAAAAATTTTCTAGGCCCTCCTGACTAGTCTGTTTTACCAAAGGTCTGGACATGATGCATTCATGCTAATCATGAGTCTCTTAGAAAATATATCCTTCCTGCCTCCACACTTGTATTCCTTACAGCACCTTTTGCAGAGATGTTTAGGTGGATGTAGAATTGCATATGCTTTTCTCTTCTTATCTTTGAACACTTTGGCCACTCCTAGCAAGAAATAAGCATCTGGATAGTAAAGGGTAGCTTATACTTTGGGGGTATTGTATGATCTTACTTTTCAAGATATAATTCATGTGTCTTAGTGATAATGCTAATCTATTAACAGTAAAATTGTTTGTATTAAGTATTTAGGCCAGATACAGAAAAGAGCTTTTGGACAATTAAAAAAAATTACTGTAATGAGATATCACAAAGGAAGGAAATGTTTCTAATTTAGAAAATGGGACTTAGTTAGATCTACCCAGGATTACTCATGGAACAAGCAACCCAAGAGATTTTTATGTGTGATCAAATTGGGAATGGATTAATTGATACCTGAAACTTTAGGATATTAAGGACATTAATAAATTATTATTTAAATATTCATTTCTATATACATTAGGGGTGAAATACAAAGATATGATTGTACACAAAAGCAAAGCAAATTTAAAATTTTTATTTTATGTTAAAAATTCACTTAATAATAAATAATATGTATATTCTATTATACAGTAAGGGTCTTATTTGACAAGTGACTTTTTATAAAACTATAGTTTATAAAATAAAATCAGACATATTTACCCAATTAGTCCTAACAAAACCCCTGTGAATGTGTTGTTATTATATCATGGTTTTTAAATAAGTCACTGGGAATTCACAGAGGTTAAGTGTCTTGGTCTAGCTTCTCTTGAAAGTTAAACCTCATTTAATTTTAGAATAACTCATGTTGAAATTGCTTTTATACCAACGACTCTGCTAAAAACTAAAATTCTTAATGTCATGGACAAGAGCATTCCTACAAAATCTTTTGCATGGTACAGCTTAGAGAAAGCAGTCTCTTTAAATAAAAATCTCTATTCTAGAGCAAAGTATCCCCACCATGATTTTACCTTTTTTAAGCCAGAATTTATTGCACTGCCATTTTATCCTGTAAACTAGTGGTGATAATGTTCCACTCAAAGTTCTCCAAGAAACTATTTGTTTTTCTCTTCCAAGCAGAGTGAGCATTCTTTTCTACCTGATTGTTTAATTTCTAAGACCAAGGGTATACCCACATTCTCCAGATGGTGAATTTCTCCTGAAGGTGCTCGCATGCCAATTACAGGGTACCATGTACCTCTCTATTAGCTGTCCTGTAAATTAGTGTTAAAGTTCATTGCTAGGCCACAAGACTGCAAAACAGAAAAGAAGAACAAAGGAATACTACAGAAGACATTATATTACCCTTTTAAGCAGTAAATAAATGTCACTAAGAATTCAGAGAAATTTACCATGAGAGAGAGACCACAAAGACAATAATCAGAAGAATTTAGGCCTCAACAAACAGTTGCTAGCACAAGCAGAAAATAATTGATTAGGATTTATTTTAGCACAGAGAGTTGCAAGAGAACATTGATACCTAAACATTCACCAACTATATTACATAAATAATAAAAATTGACCAATCACATAATAAAAAAATAAATGAACAAAGGTAAACAGAATGGTTCCAGAACCTAAAGAGTAAATTTATGTACTAAAAAAGTTAAACTCAAAACAAGGATATGCAAAGTATTAAGTGCATGATAAGATAAAGATAGTGGAGTCCATGTTCTAAACTGCATATAATAAAAGATTGAGAAAGTAAGAGTATGGGGAAGTAATATGTTATAGAAATGAAACATTAGAGAAACATTTATGTCTTAGGTTTTTTGCTCTTCTGATCAACAGACCTGACAAGAACAATTTTAGGAGGAAAAGTTTATTTGGTGCTCACAGTTTCAGAGGTCTAATTCTATGGACAGTCAACTCCATTCCTCAGGGCTAGAAGTGAGGCAGAACATTATGGCAGAAGAGTGTGGTGGAGGAAAGCAGCTCAGGGCATCATACCACTGACAAAATATATACACCAAAGTCACACCCAGAATGATCCACCTCCTTCAGCCACATCACATCTGCCTAGAGTTGCCACCCAGTTGATCCCTACCAGGGTAGTAATTCACTAATTAGGTTAAGATGCTCATAAGCCAATCATTTCACTTCTAAACTTTTTTGCATCAACATATGACCTTCTGGGGGACACCACATTTTCAAACCACGACAGTTTCTTAGAACTCAAAAATGTCTTCAGATTAAAAGTCTATCCCTCCTGCAAACACCCAGCAGTTATTAGGGAAAGCTGTCAGAACAACTCTGTTTCCTAATGAAATTTAGAATACAAAGACAAGGATAGAACCCCAAAGTTTCCAGAAAGAGACTAGAAAAGAGTGTTTGACATGAAACAAATAGTAAGATTGAAATTAATTTCACCTTAAAATTCACTAGATTCATAGATGCAAGAAGATAATGGAAATGCATTTTAAGGTAAACAAATTTGAACTTAAAATTCTTTATCTGATTATTCAGTTGTGAGAGATAAATAGGGTTGTTTTGCACATGGAATTATTTAGAAAGGTTTCACAAATAGAGGTTGAATTACTGTTGGGTGTTCTCAGCAAGAACACAAATATGAATCTAAGAGGAAGAAACAAATACAAAAAAATAATGGTAAACAACTAAATTAGTTAAAATTTGTAATAAAGTAGCTCCTATTTCCTCTAAAATTAAGGGTTTAAGTTAAAAAATTTCAAGTGACATTAATCAGGGAAATGGATGATGGATAAAAGTGCAAGTATGTTGTTGTTCTTGATTTCCAGTAGCTATACAGTGTATAATTTAATGATAGCCATATCCAACAACAACAGAATTAGAAGGATGGTTTTTAAAAAATAAAGTTTACTACTAGAAGCAGAGAATAGAATGTATAGCTGTCAAATCGCTTGTAAATTATTTTAAAAAATTTGATTATTTAATAAAAGACAGGAAAGGGTAATTCATACATTTAAACATTGAATGAAGAGAAAATAATATGTAAGTTGACAGAAAAAAACTCCAGAGACTCAGGAGGCTTAGCAGGAGTATGGCAAGTTTGAAGTGAGCCTCACCAACTTAGCAAGGCCCTGAGCAACTTAGTGACCCCAGTCTTAAAAATAAAATATAAAAAGGGCTGGGGATGTGGCTCAGTGGTAAGTGCCCCTGGGCTCAATCCCTGAAAAAAATACACACACACACACACACACACATACACACACGCAAATTTCTTAATGAACACAAATATATAACAAGTAGTATTGAAATTAAAATATATCATGAATGTCTAGAATTTACTTCCAAAAATGTAAAAATAAAATTTTTCAGTGCATTATGTAATAGCAACAAATTAAAGGAGAAAAGAACCTTATAAATACAGTGTAAATGGCACTCTTCAGTGATCAAACACTAGAAAGATTTTTGATATATTCTTTACAAAAATCTATAAAAAGTATCATTATCATATTAAATGGCATTTGAATTTTCCCTATCAGAAAGGACTACTCTACCTCCTTTACTTTCTGACCAGTCAATAGCAGCCCAGCCAGGGCAACAGAGGCACTGGAGCAATGACAGTGTCAGTGGATGACCTGGAGAGGATGATTGTCACATGGAAAATGCAGGAGAATCAGCTATCTGCACTCAGGAGCTTCTTAGCAAGGCAGCTAGATAAAACATCAGCATACAAAAGCAATCACCTTCCTACATGCTGTAATAAAAGAGGAAATTAAATATTAAAAATCTAAGCAAAAATAACCGGTAACAAGAGAAACACAAAACCATAAGGCACTTAAGAACAAAGTCAACAAGTGATGTTCAAAAAACTTAGTTTAAAATTCTAAAATACTCACATGATGTTTAAAGAATTTTTTAAAAAGGTATGTAGATAGAGAAATAGAAAATTTTATGGGCGAGAAAATGTAACACTTCAAATATTACAAATCTCATAAACCAAATCTATAATTTAGGGTCAAACCACTCAATATCATGGAATTTTTTCTATTAAACTCAAGAAGTATACATAAATTAATAAGTAAAAATGAGAGTAAAAATATATCTAAAACAATATTGAAAGAAAACAGTGGCAGGGTCTTGTGCCATTAATATCAAAGCACTAAGAAAATAGGAATTAAACGAAATCACAGTATTATTAAATGAAAAGATAATAGTTAATAGATAAATTGACATGAAAATTAAAATTTGATAAAAATCTCAGGATATTTGCAACACAGTTAATAAGAATATGAATATTTGGAATATACTAGAAAATATCACAAATCAATAAGGACAAGATAATCAAATCTATAGGAAAACAAACAAAGAAATATTTGTACATGTATTTCATGCAAGAGGAAAGAAAATTTAAGTTGAAGAAAAGATAGCAATAGGTATGTTTTTGAATTGTTATTGAAATGTTTATGCACTTGCATTTATATGTATAAACTATATGTAAAATATTATATACCTTTATATACACCTGAGAATATATAGTACTTTACATATAGACCTGCATACACATAAAATACTATTTTACATGTTTGTATGAATATAATAAGAGAGGCAAAGATGGAAATTTTACTGATTTTTGCAGATTATTCTGAGAAGGAGCTTGGAATTTCTATCAGCAATCATTATTTTCTTTAACCTTACTTATAACATCTAAATTTTGTACAAGGAAAATATATTCATGTAATATGTGTTTAAAATTATTTTAATCATTTTATGTATATGGTGTTAAAAAGTAAAATGAACAGTTCTCATAGTTTTTACTAAATTGCAAACTCTAGGTATTAGTAAACCTAAACAGTTCCTATAACATATACCAACAGAGCAATCTGAGCAACATTCATTTTTGGAAAAATAATTATAAAAATTTAAATTATCACCAATAAAATTTTGGGTGGCCAACACCACTCCAAGTCCCATCTGTGTGCTGAGCTTCTTGATTTTGCCTCTTGTGGGATTAATAAAGATTGTTGTTAGCCTTCCAGGTTACACTAACATTTTCCAGAGTTTGTATTTCAATCAAAACACGGTTGATCTATAACTTCTTAGAACACTATTGTCATCTTCTGAGAGCCATGTAAACAAAGCTTTAATTCCACTTTGGGAAGATGTTTATAAAAGTATTTTTAAAAACTGAATTCATAACTTTACAAGACAATGAAATATTAAAACATTTGTAATACAGTGATGCAAAGTTATTCAAAATATGTTGTAATTTGGATAGGCTCAACTTACATTGAAAAAATCTGCTAGCACATTTTAGTAATGTACAATGATGATAACATAGTTTAAAGATTCTGAAGATTAGTTCCTTAAGAGAACTGATGGAAAGGGAGATCGGTGACATCTGCCAATCATCACCCGATACAGAAACCATCAGACAAGCACTACCAGGGAGAGTGGTCAAATAAATCCACCCTGTTTTTTATACTTCAATGCCTCAATTATTTAGTTGAAAGAAAGATTTTAAAACCAAAGAATGACTTTTTTCAAGAACTGGTTCAAAAGAAAAGAATTTCTTTACTTTCAAGGGAAAGCTGCCTGGGACGGGTATGGTGTGTGCACACCAATGATGCAATCAGACGCACTTTGATCATTTCTTAGCAGGCACCCAGACTTGCAGGTGACAAGATTTATTTGCAGAGCAGTGGTTTTTCTGGCCTCTTTTTCATGTACCTTCATAGCCATTATGCTTAAAAACTTAAGACTTATCTACAGTTCCAAATTTAAGATTAAAAATAATCATCTATTAAATTTAGGTTAATTTTCAAACCTTCAGGAATTTGAAAGCTTTTGTACCAAATTAACTACTTAACTTTTCTCATGCCAATTCTTTTAACTGATTTTCACATCTATATTATATTTGTGTTTATAAAGTATGGAGGCATCTGCTAGAACACATTCAAACACATTTATAGTCTGACATGCTCAAAAGAAAATAAAGTGAAAATAGAATGGAAAAAGTGAGTAGATAAATGTATTAGGAAAGTAGAGTAACATGAGTATTTTTGTCAGAATGACAATTGACCATGGATTTGCTGGTAGGAAAGGACTAAAGGGAAATATATATGTATATAATCATCATGGTGTATTCTTTTGCAGTATTTTAAGAGAAAAAAATCAATAAATCCTTACAGAGATGATAATGAGTAGAATTTTTTAAATCAAACTTTTGAAATTATCTTTACCTATTTTTATTCTAATGATTGCTAGATACTAACATTTATTTAACCTTTTTCTTTTTAAAAAAAAAAATCTTTATTTTATTTTTATGTAGTTCTGAGGATCGAACCCAGTGCCTCACACAAGCTAGGCAAGTGCTTTGCCTCTGAGCCACAACCCCAGCCCTATTTTCCTTTTTCTAATGTTTCAACATATTTTCTCCTTTTTTTTTTTTTGGAGGGGGGTGGTGGTGCCAGGGATTTAATTCAGGAGATCAATGAGCCACATCCCCAGCCCTATTTTATATTTTAGAAACAGGGTCTCACTGAGTTGCTGATAAGCACCTTGCTTTTGCTGAGGTTGGCTTTGAACTTTCAATCCTCCTAACTCAAACTCCAGAAATGCTGGGATTACAAGCATGTGCCACTGTGCCTGGCTCTTTGTTTATTTTCTTAATAGCAAGCAATACAGTTTTGTTTTGAAAATATAAATATACAGAAAAGCAAAAAACAAATGAAATCTCTTTTAATACTAGGAAATTAGAATGATTGTCAGCTTTTTAGAATATTGTATTCTATACTTTGATGTGCATTTTACATAGTTGAGAATATACTGAATATTGGTGTGTTCTTTTTATTACTTAATATTAATTCATATGTAGCTATTTACCATATTAAAAATTTAAAGCATTATTTATGTAAATATATCTTAATTATTTTCTAAAGTTGAATATTTATGTGTCCCATTTTTTATTATAAATAACTACTATAATAAATAGCCTTTTTTCCAATTAAGTATTTGTAAATGAGCATGTAAATGAGTATTAGAAATATTCAACATTACGTATTACTTTTGCTAATTTGTCAAGTAATTGAGTTGTGTTACTTTTTTCAATTTTTAGGGAGGTTTCTGATTTTTATTTATCAATTTGTATCAGTTCTTTGCATAAGAAGAAGTAACACTTTGTCCTAGTATATACACTTTTTATGTTGTAATTTTAATCTACATATTTCTGAATATATGCTGCTTAGACTTCTGTAATGCACTTTTACTTTGTTTTGGAGGAATCAATGTACTGTATAATTCCTCCCTTTTTAAATATATGAAGTCTTTCTTTGTGGCTTATATTGGTTTATGTTAATTCTTTATAAATATTAATGGTGGTTCTTTCTCTGTGAACTAAATTATTTTTCTTGATTAATTTTTTGGATAAAAAAATATTATGTTTTGCATACTCTCAATAAAATATATTGGATGACTAATGTTTGGTTGATTAGTAGTGTTATATTATGGTGGAGACTTTTTATGTTTCATTTTTAAAGTAACATCAATAAAATACTGTTATGCTTTCTAAAACAGGTTAACAGTCCAATGTTTATGGATGTACAGTAATATGTATGCAGAATTATTGTATCAGTTATTTGATTTTTATTTATTTTATACATTGTTAAATAAAAATATTCATTTGTAGATCATAAGACTATTTCTAAGTGAAAAATTGCATGTTGCTCCCCAATGACTGAAAGCATCAGTACAGTGAACAGGTTTCATCTTCATTCAACATTTATGTATCACTATTTTCACAAATTAGGTTTTAAAAAAAAACTCTGTTGACAAATGAAATCATCAAATTAGACTTCAACACTGCTCTCCAAAACACATGAAACATTCCTAAGTAAAGTGCCTTCAGTATAATTATTCAACTTTTGACAGCCACTGAGGAGAAATTTGTCAGTATTCAACTTGTGAACTTGTCAGTGATTAGTTCTGGATGAGGGGAGCATATAGGCCCTGACCTTTTAAGGTCAATAAATGTCTAAGAACAAATTTGGAGTAATTATGTTTTGCCTTACTGTTCCTTTTTCTATAAGTGGATATGTCAGCTGAACACACCCGAAGTCCTACTTAAGCTGCATGCTTAACATGATAAAATTTCCTGCAATGTTCACATGGAACTACAAAAAATTAGTTTTGCAAAAAGAAGGAAGTCATCAACTCATAGTTTCCAAAACTCCTCAGGAATAGTGGGAATACTATTGATTACTTGGGTATGATAGATGAGAGTTAATAGAATTTTAATCATTTTAATGTATGGCATGCACAGTAGGAGAACTCTACAGGAAGTTGAGGGTCTATGAATAGTTTAGGAATTTAGACAAGTTATTTAAAATCTGTCAGCCCTACACTATTTGCTAATAAACTAGAAGTATTTGCAGAGCAGCTTTAAAACTTCTTTTTAGAATTAAAATCAAAAGAAAGTTGTATATAAAATGAAATGTAAATAAAGTTACAAGACTTGAGATATCATTCTCCCTTGAATTTCAGAGGCATAGAAGCCTGGACTTATTCATTTTCTCTTAATACTATATATGTCAGGTTGTGCTTTCTAAAATGGCAGCAATAAGATCTTCCATTCTATCTATACTTCTTAGAGTGTGTTTCAGGTATTTTTCCCATTGAACTTTTGGGGCCACAAGTACAGTTATTTATAAGAACTATACTTGAATTTGGGCATGCCAGTGACTAAAGTATAAGTGATACTATATGACTTCCAAAGCTAGATAATAAAAGGCAGTACAACTTGCTCTTTGAACCAAGTAACCACCCTGTGAGGAGATGATCAGATAACAGGAGAAGAACATTTGAAAGTGTTCTAATAACCCCTTCCAAAATCCCAGCTTGTGGCCAGCCTCAGTCTCAAGATCCACTCAAGGTGCTTGAATGGCCAAAGCTTTGTATGGTTTCAGTCTCCATTCTTTTTTAAAAAATTTTAATTAGTTTTAATTAGTTTATAACAATAAATGTTGGCAAGGATGTGGTGAAAAGTATACTCACACATTGCTAGAGGGACTGCAAATTGGTGCACCACTATGGAAAGCAGTATAGAGTTTCCTCAGAAAATTGGGAATGAAACCACCATTATACCCAGCTTTCCCACTGTTTGGTTTGTACCCAAAGGACTTAAAATGAGTCCCCATTATTTAAGTTACTTCCAACCTTTGAATCTTCCCAACTGAGACTCCAGACATTGTTGAGAAAACCATCCCCTGTGCCTGTCCAAATTTCTGATGCATAAATTGTTAGATATAATAAAATCTGCAGGAGGTATTTGGGCAACTTGTTGCTGAGCATCAGAAAACCAGAACAGATTTGGGTTATAGGAAGAGAGAGCTAAACAAATCAAAGAGGTGACTTCAGTTTTGGGTGGCAGAGAGAAACTGGAAGGACATAGGGGAGACTTGGTTAAAGTCTATCAGGTCTGGAGAAAAAGCTAGGCAGTGCCTAAAGAATCTTAGAGAATGAGATTGTGCCTGGATGTCCACAAGGAAACCATTGGTGTGAGTTCAGAGGAAAGGAAGAAAAATACTGTTAAAGACTAGAAATAAAGGAACTATTGCTATTGAGCAGTGAAAAGTTTCATAATACTGTCACCTGCAAAATACCAAATGTATACAATGCTTAATAGCAAATGTATATAATGAACTCAATTACTTATTCAAAATGCAGGCAGAATATTGAAAATGCCACTGAGCTTCTTCTCAGATCTCATGATAAAACATGACCCTAGGAGGGAGATAAACTCAAGACAAAACTCAAATGTAAAGAAGCCAGAATTTTTTTTATATTTCAAAATAAGCCTTTTATCTTCCCACCTCTCCAGATGCAAAATGATTCTAAAACCTTAGGAAAGGTTTCTGGTAGAGATCAAATCCAAATCAGGTCACTGTGGGGAAAACATAGTCTGAAGAAGAAGCTGGGTGTATGACTGTAAAGCCTCTTCCTAAGACCCAGGGTGGTGTCTCATGGACTCAGTCACTCAGGACTCTCTAAGGATATCAAGGATGTGCCTCCTAGATCCTAGTAACACATGTCAAACCACAACCCCCTTTCAAGGAGGCTGATGTAGAAAGGAGCTCATCTAGAAAAGATTTGTGGTTATGTCCTTGACCTGATTAAGTGAACACCAAAAAGATTTATAGTAAATTTCACATAATTTTTAAGAATATTCTTTTCAGGGAAGCACTGTTACCTTGAACTAAAAGAGTCAGAGTCCAATTCAGGAAAGACTTTGTGTTCTATTTTACCCCATATCTACTAATTGGAAACCATCCTGAGAAAACAAATTCAGCTGCAATTGTGGGATGACTTATTCATAAAAGGAAAGATAATCTATAGGGCAGAACTGAGAGCCTTAGCAAATCATTCCTAGGGAGTAGTACCAAGTTGGAATCAAGAAACTGTCAATAAATATCAGAATGAATTTCAGAATCACAGGAGACTAGGAACTGCTGTGTGTGTCCTGTTTTCCCTCTTTTTGAATGGGAGTTCTCTAGTGTTTGTCTTATTCCTGTTCCACTATTGAGGTCTTAGTCACTTGTGTGAAAGACACTGTTCCATTAATCTATCGATTACTGTCTCCTTAGATCACAGGTATGCAACTTGAGAAGTACATTGGTTTAGGAGCTGTACTTGAGGAATCTCAGATGAGGAACCTCATTCAACTGCATTTAGTGATGATTCTTATGGACTTTGAGCTATTGCTATAATGGAATGAAACTTGATCGGTTTGATGGTGGAGATGAATGTATTTTTCCTGTCCTTGAGATATGAATTATTGTGGCCAGAGTATAACAATGTATTTTCCATGTTGGCGACAACAAGATCTCCTTTCCTGTGTGATTTCCTACATGTGATGTTGATGCTGAAGATGAATATGATCTGTTTGATCATCTAAACAGTCAGGAAAAGACACAATTAGACCATGGATGGAGGGCAGCTGATTCATTTAGGAGTTGAAGGAAGCCTCCATGGGTACTTCCAGAAGCTTGAACTATTTTTTTTTTATACCCGAGATTTCACAGGGCTCCCTCCTTCTTAAGTGTCCTGTACTTCCTAGGATCTTAAAGATGCATAGTTGGGATTTCGTCCTTGGACACTCTCTTTGAAACCAGATATCCTGACTCCTAGTTAGCAAATAATTGGAGACATTTACTCACACTTTTCTCACAGGTTTAGCTTATGCTTTACCACTAATATTTGTGAAAACCCAGGGAAGAGTATAAATAGGTCATTTGTCATATATGTAAGTATTTACAATTTTTAACTTAGGCCAAGAAACTGATAAATAAAATATATTTTATCTTCCTACTTTGATAAGTATACTTTTATTAAAACCTAGAAAGTTCACTTTGGATTATTAGACTCTTCCTCCCATTATTAGGCTTTTCTCCTAATAAGAGCTATACTTGACTTCACCTCAAGCCTATATTGGCTCACACCAGTTAGTAACTCTTAGGGTTCCAGATTCTAGGAATGACTCATAGAGAACATGGGGGAAAGTTGGGCCATTTATGGAGGGCACGGGTGGTCCTGAGAACACAAATAAGACCTACATTGAGTATGGGGAGTGCAGGGTCTGGTGGAGGCTAGTCCCAAGGTCCCAAATACTCCTCTACTCCTCACCTTGTATGTAGGAGAATGAATGGAAGAGGACAAGAGAAAGTTCCTGCTTCCCTGGTAAAGGTGGTAACTATTACCAACACAGACACACACACAAAAAAATTCTAAGTTACATTGCAAAAAGGATTAGCCTGAGCTCTATCTTTATTGGCTTCAGTAAGCTAAAATTTAGTCAATGTACCTTAAACAAGTCTGAGAGGCAAAAGGGTGAAAGAGAAGATGTGTTGAGGGGATATGTATCTCCTACATACAATTCAGAATGACAGGGTTCACCTAACAGCCTGATTAGTGTTTCCTGGAGACTGTCTACTGAGGAGTGAGGAGAAATCCTGAGGTCCTCTGGTTTTCTTTAGCTGTCAACCAGGTTTGGTTCTTTAAAAAGTTGATTCTGTATTTAAAGGCTTAGCAGTAAGAGGGTATAAACTCTTTGCAGTTTTCACAGTTATGCAGAGAACAAAGGGTTCAGGAGGTCATCCCAGAAGAGAAACAGAGACAGGGGAGATGGTATTTACAGATATGAAAGATAATTCTGATGTTTGCATATAAACTGCATAAAATTATATCCATAAGCATACAGCATACTAGCAATAAATTGTCTCGATAAACAGTTGTTTATTATAGATGTTTCAACTTTTTATTGAAATGTCTTCAGTTTCATTAAATTAAACATTAAGCTAGGGATCCACAGCTGAAGATGAATATTCCAGTATGAATGTTATGGATGTAAAATAAATTTAGTGTTTCTACAGTCCTATTAACATATTTTAAGTTTTGCCTCAGGGAAGTACTTAGTTGGCAAAGAATTGAGCTCACTGTAACTTTTGATTTTCATATTATTTGGGATGCATGTAAGAGTCCATCATGGAACTTTTCAAGCTTCATGGGTGGAGGGAGAAGTTTCTTCCTTGAACCTTCATGGCTTTCTAGTGGCTAAGGATTTTCTAATATTGAGATATAGGAAATCCTGGCTTTTCTCTGATAGTGCTTCTAATTTTCAGTTTACGTTACTCTTCTGTATGTAACATTTTTTTCCACAACTATTTCTCTTGTCCACAACTATTTCAATTTAAGAACATCAAAACTGTAAGGCTGGTAGATCATCTTCTCTTTCTACCTATACTCCTCTGGCCATATTGCTATAAATACTACATATTTATAGACAAATGGATACCAGTTTTCTATCTCTAGTCCTAGCTCTAGGTGTTGATTCTACATTAACAGTGTCCACATTGACATCCATAGTTCAACAAGTCTGAAATAGAAGTCTTTGTTCTTTCTGCCCTTACCTCTATCTTCCTTGTGTTGTTCAATAGCATTGCCATTTGGTTTCAAATCCCAAAGTCACATTTAAATCCTTTTTCCCCTTCATCTCCCATAACTAAGTTCTCACCATGTTATGTTGGCTTCACCTTCAAACTATTTTAAGTAATTTATCAATTTAATTCAAGTGATACATCAAAGGATCAAGTACCTTTTCAAAAGGCAGAGCTAATAAGCTGTTGAACTCCTCTTGAGTAATAGGCATTGTAACCTGGCATCTGTGCCCTCCAACTCTAAAACCATAGTGTAATCTACATTCCAGAGAGTGACCAGAGTAAGCTTTTAAATTGTGAACATGAGACTTATGCTTTTGTAAAAATAAAGTGTGTTTTTCTCTATTATCCTAAGGACAAAAGAATCCGGTTAATTTATATAAAACAAATATTAAAAGTTTTGAAAGGTGAAGAAATGAAGGTAGACTGACTTAGGATCTTGGGACTCAGGAAATGACAGAGTGGAGAGTTCTTGGGTTTCTTTTTGCCTCAAATATCCTAGATTTGGAGTCGAAACTATTGGCAACCTGGAAATGCTAACAGGGGCAGAAAATAAAACAGAACAAAATAGAATAATTTCTTTTCTCTGGCCAGTATACCAGGAAAAAGGCAGCCTATTAAGACAGAAAACTTTAGCAAATAATATATTACTTCTTTATGTACTGATTCCTCATCCTGTATCTAAAGACCAAGTGGGAGCCTAGACATACATTTTGGCACCAGCCCCTGCCTTCCACCACAGTGTTGACAGAGAAGTTAAGCAGCAGCCAGGACTTATTCCTGACACATGTCAGGGGAGACTGGTAATCTGGATTTGCACCCTGCCCAGGTGGTCCTGTAGGAGGAGATCTGGTAGAATCAGGGCTTAAATCACTGCCCAGTGACAAGGAAGCCAAACATGCAAACACTACAGAAAACCTCGACATCTACCTTTGTTGGAAGTAACAGTCATCACCACCCAGCTTGAGATGTGTTACAGAAAAACAGCTAGAGCAGCAGAAGTTTTAATTAAGATACAAAATCTCATACCCATGATGTTCAGATTTTAATGAAAAATTACTCATTAATGCCAAAGAAGGGAGATATCAAACTGAATGAAAAACACAATCAATAGGGACCTAAAATCAGACAAAGATACTCTAATTATCTGAAAAAAATTTTAAAAGCAGCAATCATAAAAAATGCTTTAATGAGCAATCACCAACTTGTTGGAAGAAAGGAAGAAAGAAAGGAAGGTAAGTCTCAGAAGAGATTATTGTAGTGATGGAAAGATTCTGTATCTTTATGTACTGATGTCCTCATCCTAATTGTGGTATTGTGCTATACTTTTGCAAAACTTTGCCAACATGGGAGATTGTGTAGATGGTACATGACACTTGTCTATATTTTTAGAACTTCATGTAAATCAGCTAGAATAAAAAAATCCTAATTTAAGAACATCAAAACTGTAAGACATGTTCTTCATCTACTCAGAATCATTCAATCTTTTTTATAATTCTTAAAATAAAATCCAAACTTTTCCCCAGGGCTACAAAGTCCCCAAAGATGTAGCTCTTGCTTCTTTGGCTCCACATTCACTCTTTCTTTTCCTCTAACATTGCAACCTGGCCTCAGGACCATCGGGCTGGTCATTCCTGCTGAATGCCTACTTACCATTTTCTCCATGACTAACTTGATGATTTAATTCAGGCTTCTTTTCAAATGCCAGCTTCTCAGAGATCCTTCACATTTTATCCCATTTAAGGAATTCTCTCTCATCTTCACCAAGTGTCTCTGTCTCCCTCTCTCACTCCCAATTTCTCTCCCTCTCTCTCACTCTATTTCTCTTCCTCTAAATATTACCTGTAATTGCTCAAAGTTCAAATAAAAGTAATAAACTTATAAAAATTATGAATATTCTGTTTCAAGACAAAAATATGTTTACTTACAATAATAAAACATTATAAAAATGCTAACGTCTTCTTTGATAGTGAAACTAAATTTGTGTCCATTTCCCACTCCTCTGTTAGATGTGTTTATTTGCAGATTTTTTTCTATGAATTTATGCACACACATACACAAACATACGCATATACACGTGATCTCCGTATAAGAAGTCTTGCACTTCTTATTTCATTGTTTGTGTGTAGAAGTTAACGTATTGCAATTTATTTTACTGAGATATGTGTTGGAAATCTATCCATAGTAGATATAATTAGTATCATATAGTTTAAATTCCACACATTAAATGTCCCACATTTTATTCAGCAATTTTATTTATCATATTAAAGTACATTTTGTAAAACAATGATTCATTGTTCATGTGTCCTTGGATATAACTATGAAAACTAATTTGTAATTTCTATTGGATTTCTATGTAGTGCAGTGACTGGTAATATGGATTTTAAGATGCATACAATTTTCTTGAAAATTTTTTTGCTCACTTTGTAATTTTTAAAAATATGGCCAATGAATAAATAGTATAAGATACCAAATTTTCAAAACCTGAGATTTTCTTTCTAGTTGTTCTATTTTTCCTTCCTTTCTTCCTTTCTTTTTCTTTCTATATTTCCTTTTTCTTTTTAAAATGTACTAAAAAGAAGTCACCACATTTTATGTAATTCTTTGTGAGTATGTATGCTAGATCAAATCCTCTATACCAATTTTCTTTGCTATTTTATCTGTTGACTTCTGAAATATGTGATATTCTCCTACTGTGATCTATAATTTTCTCTGTTTCTCCTAGGGAATATCAGTTCTTCCTTTATAAATTTTGGATATATTCTGTTAGGTTGTAAAATTTGTGATTTTTATATCTGCTTATTGGGTTGTGGATTTATCACTAAGTCAACCTACTTCAAAGCTCTATCTTTTTTTTTAAAGCTTTAGCTTTTAATTCATTTTGTATCCTATTGCCAATCTAACTTAACTTTATTTGCATTTGTCTGTATTTTCAACTTTCTTGTGTCAAGTTTACAAATGTGTGTCACTTTTACATAGGATCTGGTTTGGTCATTAGCTTACTTCAGTAAATTTTGAAATACTTTTTAAAAGATGAGCTAAGTACATTTTTATTTGCTATGTTTATTAAAGCCTTAATATCTACCTTCATGTTTATATTCATCATATTACTTCATTGCTTCTTTTGTCTTTCCTGGATTTTGTTAAATGCACTAACTTTGAAGTTTTTCTGTTTTCATTTGTGTTTTCTAATTGAAAACAATACACTTATTATTAAGTTTTCTTTGTTACTTTAGCAGAAATATACAGTTATACTTTGTAAACATACATTTTGCAACTGAAAACAATATTTGTATTCTTAAGTTTCCCTTGTTACTTTAGTAAATGTTTTAATAATGCATGTTTAAACTTTCCTTTAACATTGAGCAATTAACTTAGCACTTGTTTTCTTGATTCTGCTGCTTTCCCTTGCTTCTTTTCACTATTTTCTGAGGTGCTCCAGTCAGTCTTTCACAAATATTTCTCTGGGACAAATATTCTGAGTCCTCATAAATCTCAAATATCCGAATATTAGTCTCACTCTTCACAAATAGTATGCCTTTTATAGAGCCCTAGGTTATGAGGTGACTTGAAGGCTGATTGATACTTGGACCAGTGTTGCTGTAACTCTAAGTTCTAGAAATCTCTAGCCAGTGGTTCTACATGCTCTCTAAAACAGGGTCTCACACAAACTCTTTCCACAGAGATACGAGATACGGAGATGCACATGCTACCCACCCTCCTCATGTGTGTTTGTGTGTGTGTAGGAAATGGAGGCATGAATCTTCTTCTCCTGGCTGATAGAACACTGAATACTCAAAAGTGCTCAGTGTTGTAGGGAAAGTGAGAACAGAGAGCTGCCAAACCATCAACCTCAGGATATTGCTCATTTCACTTTCCTAAGCTAACTCTGCACCCATAAGTTGACTTTCTTGTTTATTTAATTATTTTTTGGCACCAGGGATTGAACTCAGGGGCTCTCAACCACTGAAACACATCCCAGACCTATTTTGTATTGTGTTTAAAGATAGGGTCTCACTGAGGTGCTTAGTACCTTGCTGTGCTGAGGCTGGCTTTGAATTCTATCCTCCTGCCTCAGCCTCCCAAGCTGCTGGGATTATAGGCATGTACTACTACACTCAGATGTCTTTCTTATTTTGATATGGTGGACATGTAACTGACTTTCATACTTTCTCAGCCTACTGCCCTTAATACATTTATAATATGAACACTTGAGGAGAAGGGTATCCTTAGTGGTTATAAGCTACTACTCCTGAATGGGGCTTGAACCTCTTCAGATGTATGATCTGTTGCCCCAGCAAATTCACTCTTTTTATATTATGCTTCTTTAGTTTTTTTTTACCTTTAGACTATTTCTTCTTTATTATTTGACACCACTCAGCAATCTGCTTATCTTGTCACTGAGCTCTACCATCATTTGTTTTAATTTGGAGAAATGGTATAAGAGGAAGAATCTACATATAAATGATATTGATGGAAACTATCAGAGGAGAATGAGGAATATAATTACTGTGTTGTATAGTCATTGTAAATAAATTTTTTTTGAATACTTGTTCATTCATTTAGTAAGTATTCATTGAGAATCTGCTATTGCATAGTTCTAGGTGCTGGGAATAAATTAGTGGACAGTTAAATATAGTCTTGGAGTTTGTGTTTTAAATTAAAATGCAAATTGTAAAACCAGAGATGATTATTTGAGTCACAAACTATTTGTGATTTTTCTATTGAGTCACATAGTTTTACATTTTGCATTCAGTATTTTTGGTGTATATTTGTTTTTCATTCATTTTCCTTTTAATTTTCCATTGCCTTTTGATATGGTGAATCTCCATGATTCATTGGGAAATAAATACTTCATTAAACTATTAAATCCATTCTTCACATTGCAGCCTAAATTATCTACTAAAAACACAAGTCTGATATCATTAGCACATTGCTCAATACTTTTGTCTTTGTCCATTTTCTGTTGCTATAACTGGATAACTAGAACTGGGTAATTTATAAGGAAATTTATGTGTTACATTTATGGATGCCAGGCAACCCAAGGGTAAAGGGTGGAATCTGGTGAGAATCTTCTTGCTGATACACTTCCAAGGGATTGCAGGGCACCAGTGAGATGAAGCAATCTAGCCAGAGAGAGCTTGCATTGATAACAAAGCCATTACCTTGATAACACATTAATAAGTTAATCTATTAGATTAATGTATCTATGAGGGCATAGCCTAATCATCTTTTAAATGTCCCAAGTGGTCCACATCTTTTTATTTTTTTTATTTTTTTTATTTTTCAGTTTTCAGCGGACACAACATCTTTGTTTGTATGTGGTGCTGAGGATCGAACCCGGGCTGCACGCATGCCAGGCGAGCACGCTACCGCTTGAGCCACATCCCCAGCCCCCACATCTTAATACATCATAAAAGAGTTTGAATTTCACCATAGGTTTTGATGAGGACTGTTGAAACCATAGCAACCATTCAGTAGTTTGTCATTGTTTTTGATATGGCCTCCAAGCCTGGCATGATATAGCTTCTGCCTCCTTTTCTCTCTCCTTTATAGCATCCCCCTCACTCTTTGCCTTACCCATTCTGATTTTGTCTCAGTTCTTAAACTTGCAACACTTCACTCTGTTCTGGGGTTGTCAGCTCAGCCTGCAGTTATCTTCTTCTCTCTTGACATCTCTTTGTCTGCCCTTTTGATCCTGCTCAACCTTCAAAATAAGCTATAAACTGTATATAATATATATATATTATATATATATATATTAAATCCATGCCTTAGGAGTTATTCTGTGAGGACCATGGAGTCATCTCCACAAATGACTCTCCTAATACTCTTCCCTGTTTCATCATGCTTATCATATGTGAAATAAATAATTAGTTGTTGTTTGTTTCTATAGTAGGCTATAAGTTCTGCGAGGGTAGGGACCATACTTTTCTTTATCATCTTTTTATTCAAACAACATAATATAGATGCTTTGGATTTTTTTGCAAGCTAATTAATTCATTTGTTTCAGCAAACCTAGTGTGCAAAACACTGTGCCTACTAAAGTAGTATACCAAAGCTACTATATACTGGGATAGTCAATCATGTTTTCTCTTGAATGAGAATACAAGTAAAGTTTAACTTCAGGAAAATGATGAAATGAACACATTAAAGTATGATCTTAGATGTGAGATAAAATGAGTTTTGAAGGAAGAGACGTCCTCTAGTATTTTTTGAGCTTTCTTATATTGACTTGCCAAAATTGAACTAAATTATAAACCAGGGGTCTCCTGATAAAGTGAGCACTCAGCTTTTGTTCCTTTCATTTTGTTTTACTGTCAAAAGACCCTCTGGACATCTATCAAAACTACAAAGGGGAAATTGGTTAGCTTCATTTAACATCATATCCTGCTGCAAAGGCTTCACATTAAGGTACTTGCCATTTAACATTCTTCTTATTTTAATAGTTTTCCCAGCTTCAAAAACTTAGGGATGTAGATACCTGAAGGCTCCCATTGTAAATCCCTCAAGACCTAATTTCTTTGATGATATTAAAACCATGGAGTTCTAGCAGTAATTGGAATATAAACTTTCTTTTATTCTTCATCCCAAGATTGATGAAATCGCACTGATTAAATCAGGAAGGCCTTTGGCAATGAGCTGACTCTCTAGTCCTTTAACAGTGGAGAATTCCGTGGCTTGGCCGGCCCTGTCTTTTGTGCTACTTGTACTTTTATATTTAAAAGTCAATAAAAGTTTTCTGATTTTCACTCATTCTACAGAATAAGAAGACAAGAAACCAAAAAATCATTTCCTCAGAGGAAACAATGTTAAAAAAGGACAAATTATAATTGCTTTAGCTTAATTCTATTTTGTTTATGAATATGAAAGCGAATGGGA
This sequence comes from Marmota monax, assembly GCF_021218885.2. Classification (NCBI taxonomy): domain Eukaryota; kingdom Metazoa; phylum Chordata; class Mammalia; order Rodentia; family Sciuridae; genus Marmota; species Marmota monax. The sequence continues at coordinate 659,742 of NW_026693153.1, forward strand.
TGGTGTTTGCAGTTTTCATACTGAGTTTACAACTATAAACCTCACAGATGAGTTGTGGTTACAGTTGAAGGGACAAAATATTTACATTTTGATGTATGTCATAGATACTACACCAATAAACTATTTCTCTTGTTTTATGGATGAAATCCCCTTCTTCAATGTTGGACAGATTTTCTATTAGAAAGACATTATTTTGGTGAATTATTAGTCCAGAAATGCAGTACTGGATATTTTAATGGCTAAAATAAGAATATTAACTATCAACATTTGTAAATATTTTTTTAATTTATAGAATAGTGTTCTGTGTAGCTTTGTTTTATATTTGTTCAAGGAATATATTATGTACTCCACTGTGAGTACTTACTTTTGTTTAAAAAATGCTTTATGGATTCTAGGTTAATTGAGATTTGAAATAATTTGTGTATGACCAACTAAGTCAAAACCTTTTCATTTTGATGCTGACTAGGGGTGCTGGTGTCAAGAATTATTACTCAATCACCTAAAGGAACCAGAAAAAGAGGTCAGTAATTATATCTACATTGGAAGAAAAGATTAATACATGTTCTTAGTTTGCTATTTTTTAAAGAGAGAGCAGGAGAGAGAGAGAGAGAGAGAGAGAGAGAGAGAGAGAGAGAGAGAGTTTTTTAACATTTATTTTTCAGTTTTCGGTGGACACAACATCTTTATTTTTATTTTATGTGGTGCTGAGGATCGAATCCAGAGCCCCGCGCATGCCTGGCGAGCGCATTACCGCTTGAGCCACATCCCCAGTCCCTTAGTTTGCTATTTTAATCTGGCAATCAGAAATCTTTTCTTTTAATTTTATTTACTTCATAAAGCTTTGTACATTCTAGTATCAATTTAAAAGTCAACAAAAGAAGTATATTTTGGGTTTTTTTCCTTCCTAAAAATAAAAGTTTTTTTTTTTTTTTTTTTTTTTTTGTGTGTGTGTTTGTGTGTATGTAAACTTGATATATTTTTTCTTTTGTACTGGGGATTGAACCCATGGGTGTTTACCACTGAACTAAATTCCCAGTCTTTTTTTTTAATTAAAAAAAAAATTAAATTCTGAGGCAGTGTCTCACTCGGTTGCTGAGCCTAGCCTCATGAGTTTCTGGGATTGTAGTCAAGTACCATCATAGCCAGCTTAGAACTTGATTTTTAAATAGACATTACTTTTTGGAGCAGACTTAGGTTCACAGAAAATTGAGAAGAAGGTACAGATATTTTCTCCATACCTCCTTCTCCCCCACATGTGCATAACTTCTCTTATAATCAATATTCTTCACCAGAATGATTTGTTATAATGGAAGAAACCCCATTGGCACATCATTATCACCCAAACTCTGTAGTTAACCTAAGTGATTTCCACTTTTTATTTGTAGTGTATCACAACCAATCCAATAGCTATAGAGTATACCTGAGAAATGTTTACCCCAATAATGCTGCTAGCTCTTTTTAGGAAAGTATTGTAACTTTCCTGTTCGTTAACCAATCACCATTTCCTAAATTCTGCCTCTTTTATTGCTTTCTCATCACTTAGCTAAAGGAATTGCCCTAAGCTAGATCCAGGAGGCTTTTTCTCTCTCTCTCTTTTTTGCCCCATATAAACCTTCTCTTTGAGTGCGTGCTTGTGTCCAGGAAGCTTCTCTTTGACACAGCTGAAAGGTAATTAAGTATTGGTGGCACTTCTCTGGGTATTTAGTTTTGGATCTGTGCTTCATGGTTATATTTTTCCACTAGTCTACAAAAGAGAGAACCAGTCAGGGTAGTTGGGAAAGCATGTCAGTGTATATAAGGGAGTAATAAAACACACTGACTGAAAGAAGGAGAGGTTAAAGAAATCTTGTTCATTCCAGAAGCTAGATGAGGTTTCTCTAACTTGAGATGGAAGAAATACGTTCAAATTAATGTACCATCCCTTCAATGAGCTACAGAGGTTGTTCATATGTAACTCCTGGGTAATAATTTTCTGTTAATTAATGCTATTCCAAGCTTATTCCAGTTTGATCTGGCATTTCAATTAATAAATCCAAATGTTAAAAGGACTTCACAATCCATTTAAAAACTATTGCTCTAAGATAAACTTCATAGATGCCTTTCCTCCTTTTAAATTGGCACTCCCACAAAAGAAGAAACACCTGGATGACCAAAGCCTTGAGGCAGAGGCAGTTGAAAGGCTTTGGGGAAATGAATTTAGATCACAGCTTGACAAAGTCTTATATTTTTGACCAGGAAAAATAGGAAACAGCAGACATAAAAGAAATCAGTCAAGGGTGCCAGGAGCTGAAGGTGAATTGGTGACAGGTATAACCTTGAAAATGTATGAAGTATTGGAAGGGATTAGAACTGAGAAAATCCACACAGATGGAGTCCATAAAGTTTGTGTCACCTGTTTTTATTTAGGATCCAACTGTGTCCTCCAATCCCTAAACAGAGGAATGCACTAAGTGTGCCATTTTATGAATGCTGAGCAAGATTTATAGTCCTGGTATTGTGATTCAAGTAACAACCTTAACATGGTGTGAACATAGAAAAAACAACATGATAAAAGTGATAGTGAAGTTTTGAAAATTTTCAAATACTATAAGTAAGATCATGGGTACACAAGGCAAAATGAGATAAGGGCTAAATTTCATCCTTCATTCTAAATTTCATTCTTCCAGCAGAATCACCTCAGTGGTGCAAAGTCTTCTCACCTCACTGAGGAGGCTCTAGAGTCTGAATAGACTCTGGGCCATGGGTCTCCCAGCCCTCTCCTCAACTTTTAGCAAGAGACCCTCAAAATATTCTCCATTTCCTCTCAGTAATACGTAAAATATTCAAACAACAGGAAATTCACAGAGAAAAGTGAATGTCCTGTTGATTTATACACACTCCACCCACTGCCCTCAGAGATATTCCCTGTTAACAATTTGGTGTGTAACCTTCTAGACTTTTGTCTATGCTTTTATGCATATGTATGTATTTTTTAAGTATATAAGATTAAACATTTTCCTAGAACTAGCTATTTTTTCCTGCCTTAATTAAAATTCCTGGGTTATCTTACAATTATTAGAGGTCTACCTCATTCTTTTGAAGGACTGCATTCCATTGTATGAAATAAAACAATTATGTAACAAAAAAGACTCATTCTTCCACAGTTAGATATACTGTTTTCTCATCATTTATTGAAGAGAAGTTTTATTCCCATTGTGTCTTCTTGATGCTTTTGTAGAAGATCAGTTGATCATAAATGTGGGGATTTATTTCATCACTATTTATTTATATTTGTTCCTTTGATCTCAACTCTTGCTCTGTTCTAGCACCATGCTGTTTTGGTTCCTCTAGCATTGTAGTGGACTTTGAAATCAGTGTGATGCCTCCAGCTTATCTATTTTTGTTCAGCTTTCTGTGGCTATTTGGCATCTTTTGTTTTTCTATATAAATTTTGAGATTTTCTTTTCAATTCCTGTATAAAATGTCAATGGAATTCTAAGAGAAGTTGCATTAAACTTGAAGATCTATCTCTGTATTATATTCAATTTATTTCACCAATATTATATAGTTTTATGAATATAAATCTTCCCCTTTGATTAATTTTTCTGTTTGGGACATGGTGGACATTACTATAATTGGAACTTTTTTCTCAATTTTATGTTTTGGATAGTTCACTCTATAGAAATGCTACTGATTTTGGTATGTTAATTTTATATTCTGAAGCTTTGCTGAGTTTATTTTTTAGTTCTAATAGTTTTTATTGTGAAGTCTTTAGGGTTTTCTGTATATGATAACATGTTATCTGCAAACAAATATTACTTCATTCTTTCCAATTTAGATGCCATTATTTCTTTTTCTTCCTTTAATTCTTGCTTTATTTTTAATTGCTCTGTCTAGAACTTGCATCACTATATTGAATATAAGTGTTAAATAAGTTATATAAGTGTACTACTACAGGTTGGCACCACTGTGAGCTTAGAGAATGGTACAGAATGTGGGATGGGGAGAATTTGCAACTAAGGGAATTTGACTATAGGTTTAATTTGGGGAGGCTGGGTTGGCGTCAATAGAGGCATCTCTAAACCCATGTTTACACAAGGAAAGAGGATGATTCCATTGAGTAGATAGAATTTTTATGCTTAAAAAATAAGATGGTTTGAGAACTAGACAGGGGTGGTTGATAGGCAATCGGCACAGGACACTGGGCAGCCCAAACACATATTGTTCTGTAGTTTCACTTTGTCATTTTAATTGACTCAGAGCATTTGCAGACTCTAAATGTCAATAGCTTCTTTCAAGGCACTCCTCAGATTCTCACAATCCCATCAGAGGAGAAAAAAATTATCTGCTGCTTCTTTAACTAGAGAGGAGGGTACATGGGTGTTTGTTATTTTGTGATGATAAATTATTTCATAAATATTCATATTTTCTGATCATGTTATACATTTTTAAATACCCTCTTTTAGCAAAAATTATAACCGAAATTGACAATAATTCCCATTCCTCTTAGAAATACTAGTCCATGCCTTTAAACAGGTTGCTTTGTGCACATTATGTTTCTGTGATGTTTGCCAATAAGTCTAAATGAATAATATTGAACAATAATATCTTACATCCTTTTCTGCTGGCTCTCCCTGACACTCCCCACAGGGTACCTTACTGCACAGAAGCTCCAGAAGCTCCCTTCTTCCAGATGTCTTTTTGGGTATCACCTTTTCATTGTCTATTTTTTCTTTCATGCACATAGTTTTCTTTGTTTTCCACTTGTGAACTTCTGTTTATCCTTTAAGACTCAACTAAAAAAATCCTTTCTTGTCAAGCTTTTCCTGACTCCTGTCCATTCTGTACTAGCTTAGCATCACATACAGACCATTTTTCTATTACATCTTAGTCACATATCCATTTCTTCCTCTAAATTATGAACACAACAGTATTTCCCATGTCTTAGGCTCCTTTGTATCTCTACTTTTCCCATTAAATACCTAATACATTGTACTTAAGTTTTAAAAAATTACATTAAGTTTGCCTACACTACTGAGTGCAGAGTACAATTAAGTAGTTAATTATATTCTGTACCCTGTGCTCTGGCACATTTTGCAGATAAATCTCTGGAGTAAAGTGTTTGTAAATGAAATTCAAAATTGAACCATAGCTCCATATTTTTCAGATTGCTAGTTCTCTTCTTTTGATAAATTGTCCATTATTCTTATCAGTGTTTTATCTCATCCTTGACAAAACAGAAAATAATATTTATGCAAACACTTTATGCACTGTGGGATATACACTATTTTTAGAAATATTGTTTAGAATTTTTTATAAACTTTAAAGAATGTAATGTAAATAATTATTAAAAATTGTAGGTTTAGAACTTCTTAGACTATTGGGTATATTTTATCAGCAAAATGAACAGTGTTCACTCTTTCCTCTCAGAACTAACTTGAAACATTTTTCTTGAAATGATTGATTTATTGAGGACACAAACTCTAGTCAGTAGTTTAGGAATTCCTAACTTTATATAATTTTCATTTATTAAAAATTATTTTTTATTGTTCACTGTTTTTTTTTTTATTGAGGGTAAATTATATCATTTTGAATGACTTATGTTGAATTTGAAGTTTACAGTAAGGACTATTGTACTTACGATCAAAACATCTTATTTATCTTATCCTTGTTTTTTCCCCTTCTTTTCTTCCTCCTTTTAAATTTTCTTCCATATTCAATACTATACACAATGTGATTAAAAAGAGATTTTCTAAGCAATTTTTATTAAATCAAAACAGGCAATTTTGCTGAAAGATTAGCTGATTCTGACATACATAACATGAGATATAGTTATTTGAATGAGATAAATCTTTGTCTAATAAGGGATGATTCAGTAAATTTTACATGAATAAAATTAATGTAAATTAACAAACAATATTAAAATGACTTTAAGACATGAATGCTAACATCAACTATATGAAGCAATAGTAAAAGCTGATTCATAAAAATCAACCCTCAGGGTAGCAGTTTTTGTGTAGACTGTCCCTTCAAATGTATGAAAAATGAAGACAGTCCTTAGCTAAAATTTCAGAAAATGGTCACAGAAATGGGTTTCTGTGAAAATTAAGCTCTTCAAATGTTTGCGCAAAGAGAATTCAAGGAAATGAACTCATTGCTGTGCAACTGCTTGTCAGAATTTCATTGAAATGAATATAGATCTCTTATCAAAATAAACATGAGACAAATTCCGGTGCTCACTATTTATTTCTTTGCTGTTAGTGGTGTTGTTGGTTTTTCTTGTAGTCATAAATGATGCTGAAAGAATACAGCCTAGAATCTAATGAATTTTATGCCAAGCAATCACAGAGTCTCATACTTTTCACTGTCATCCTATTTATGAAGGGATATTTTAAAGAAGTCTATAGAATTCATTTTTTATTAAGTTTGGCAAACAAAAAAGACTATCTGTTTGAGCTGTAGTATCTCTCTATTTATGTTTATTCTAAGGATGATAGAAATTGTAAAGAAGGGGTACCTTTTAGGTAGGATAATGCTAGTGCTAGATTAGTTTTAGAGGTATTTACTTTGGCACAGGGCTGCTGGTAAAAGTCCAAGTTGACTCATCATTTAGTGCAAAGATGCATTTAGAGCTTTTATCCTGAATGCACTGCTGCAAGCAGGGAAACATGAAACAAACAATCCCTTATTGAGTGGGGAGAGTGTTCTCATTTACCGGAAAAGAATGGAACCTAAAATACTAAGCACCTTTACTCACAAGAACTCAAAACTCCAAATAGCTTTGGCTGCACATACTTGTTCAATATGAAATCAAATCAGACTATCTTGTTAGGGGCCAGTAACAAAGGATTTGATTAAAAACATTGTGTGCAATCATCTTAGAAACAGAAAGCAAGCATTGACTACAATGCATCATTATTGAATGCTTTAAACAATGACTGAGCAATATTTTATTTGGAGACCATATGAAGCCTGGGAGAATAGTTATTTAAATTTAAGAAGGCTTTTTTAAAATGGTTGTTTTTACATACAGAGTAATTTAATAGAGGTGGGAGTAAAGGAGTTCTACACTTACATCAATACTTTAATAGGGGTGGGAGTAAAGGAGTTCTATACTTATGTCAATAAGACACAATCCAACCTTAATTTCAGTTTTTGCTTTCTTTTTGCAATTAATACATGATGCAAGTTATGCATAAGACACTATGGAAGCAAAACAGAAATAAAATGGCCCTGTCTTAGAGGAGTTGCAATCTAGTTGAGAAGACAAAAAAACATGCGGAATGGATTGTTTGTTTTGATATATAAAACAAGGCAAAGCTGGGCGGACTGTTTATAGGAATGCTCCTTGGGGACCTAGTGACCACCAATTCACCCACACCACTCATTATCAGTATCTGGAAAATCATTAGGCAATCTGCAGATGAGGCTTATATCACAACTGATATTTTGAATAATTAGTTATGTGGTTCTTCATTTATTCTTTGCTATTTTTAAAGTACTTGTCAATATTGCTGAACCAAAGATAAACTCTGTCTTTCTTTTTTTTTAGATTAATTTTGGTATAAGTAATGAGATGACAAAACTTAAAAGAAACATTCATGGGACACATGACCAGAGTGCATTATAATTGAGAATGATATTTGTAAAAACCTATTTTCGAATGAAATATAGTCATTGTAAAATAAGGACCCATGTTCTTCATTTTTCTTCAATTAATAGATTGAAAACTAACATTAATAGTCATTCCTGTTAACATTCATGTGACAATTTGCTACTATCTGAAGACCCTTAGAAAGGCAGAAGATGAACAAAAAAGGACACCATTACATATGACAAATTACATATGTGTATAAATGACTGTTTACAGAACTGATTATATGCCTTGGGTACCCATGAGTTTAAAACAAGTGAATATTAATATACTTCCAGTGTTTTCCCTTCGATTATACTTGTAGGGGATAAGTGTACCAGCTAAGGAAAACATCAGAATCTTATGTATACATAGACTGCCTGGGTTTATTTGCAAGGACTAGATGTTAAGTTATCTCATATTCATGAGTGTTCAGTTAGGTTGCATAATCCACCAAAGTATTAATAAACTAAAAGAATTAAATTGCTTTTAAACAAATAATGGGTAAATTAAAAGGGAAATTTTCCAAGACTTATAAGATAGAAGAATTCAAATCTTATAGTAATAATATTTGATAATGAAGAAAAACTTCAAGTACAATGAAAGGTGGAAGTAGTTTTCAATTTTGTCCTGTTTGATTCTTCTTTAAAGTGTTGACTTCTTTGGAAGAGCAATTTTGGGGTGGAGATGAATTCTATTTAAAGAGTTGTAATTTTTTAGGATTGAAAAATATGACCTAGAAAGAAAGTACATACCTGAAATAAGACAAAATCAACAACAAAAAGAAAAACTTGAGTTCTATTCTGGTTAATTCTTTTTTCTATAACTATTATGAGTGTGTCATTCAAGTTGATTTCTTTTTCTATAGGAAGTAATTATTGAATATTCATGAACTACCTTTATTAGTTTAGTTTATTTTCTCTGCAAGATCATTTATTATTGAAAATGTTTTGAAATCATCTCATTATTTATGAAATATCTGCCTTGTAAAGTAAAAAGAAACCACATTGGTTAATTAAAGTTTTAACTTTACACATATGTATGACTCATTAAGAAGTAGTATGGAATTTTAATTTTGTGGTTGACATGATAATGCCTTAAAAATAATATTTGAATCATAGAACATAAAGACATCCCCTTATACTATGATGGATAATCTGTTACTCTAAGCCTTTTCCTGGGGCTTATATAGGCCCATATGCCTCCTCCTCAAATGCTGGCCTATGATTGTGGGAAAAGTCACTGTGCAAGGACAAGTCCCAACTTCCTATATCACAATATGGTGTCCATCTATTTTCCTCTACTAATTAGTTACTCTTTCCACGTACTGCCTATGTATGTTAGAGGAGGAATGTGGTGTGCAGTCCCATAATTACAAATGCTGCAATGCTGTTTCACACAGCCTTGTGAGAACAGCACAGTGCTGCCATAGGACGAGGCTCACACTGCTATGGGCTACTTACAACTGAGGTTGCCCAAGACCACTACAACCAGTCATAGGTAACACTAACCAGAAGAGATGTCTGGTAGACTGTGGTCCCTTGTTCTCTGTCTAGTACTAAGACTATTGTAGGAGTTTTGTCTACAGGCATTGGAATGGATCTGGAGGCCATTGAGATCTGTCCAGTGCTAGGTTTCATCAATTTGGCACTGAGTTCCAAGGCAAAGTTCCTCTCTCCTCAGACAATGGAGTCTTCCATCACACTATGCTGCCAAGATTGGGATAGTGTTGAAAAATGCAGTTCCTTTCCCACTTAGGCTGATCCTAATCTGAGTCACACTTGAATATGAATAGCCTTCTAGGTCATGGAAACCTTATGATTACATCTCTAGGCCCACTCTAAGTCTGACAATGATGAAGAGCAAAATCAAGACTGTCTCACTGTGGAACAAATCTCTGCTTTGGGCTGGAGCACATCTGGAGGCTCTGTGAGCTTTTGTCTATTTCAGGGCCTTCAGTTTCTCTCTGGTACTAATAATTCTCACTGTGGCCAGCCTGGAACTAAGCTTTAAGGCAAAGCCTTGTGCTTTCTTGCCCTGCTTCCCCATGAATGTGTCTTGTTCTCCCTTTGCCAACCAAGGTTTGAGGAGGAGGGATGGATGAAGTTGTTTTTTTTTTTTTTTTTTTTTTCCCCCTGACTCATGCAATTCCTGCAGCTCAGTCTGTAAGTATAGGCCTGGGTTAAGGGTCATGGGTCTCATCTTATGTCTGGGTTTTAATATAATATGCCTAGAACTGGGTTTCAATTCTAAGATCTAGATTTAGTTACTTCTCTATCTCCAAGTGGGAGGACACTCTTTTCACATTGTATTTCTTCAGGGAGATAGTGAGAGGTGACTCTAGCAAATCTTTCTTTCCTCCCTTCTTCAATGCATTTCTTATTATTATAATAAAAAGAGGCACTATGATCTCTTATCTGGCTTCCTTAGCTCTTGTGAGGGCAGTTTTATTCCTGAATAGCTATGCAAATTGGTATGTCTTTGGGAAGATGATTGCTGCAGGGTATTACTCATCTGCCATCTTTGTCTCATGTTATATCTATTATTTTTTTGTTTATCTTGCTGTATTTTGGCTTTATTTGTTGGTCATTTATAGCATTCAATATATTCGCATATATTTGGTAATTTATTTTGAGTCCTAACTTTTTCAAAATAGTTTTTAGTTGTAGATGGACACAATACCTTTATTTATTTATCTTTATGTTGTGCTGAGGAGCAAACCCACCTGTACTAAGTAAGTGCTCTACCACTGAGCCACAACCCCAACCCCAACCCCTTGAATCTTATCTTTAGTGAGTTTGTATTTCTATTTCTGGTCTTGTTCTTACTGGTTCATCACATTTTGCTTGTTTCTCTTCCACAAAGGGGTGTTAGTAGAATTTTTTTTGAGGGCTTTGGATAGTTTCATGGACTACATTAGCTGATTTTTACTATAACAAAATATCTGAGATTAGTAACTCATAAAAGCAAAAGTTTGATTTAGCTTATTGTTTTGGAGGGTCAAGGGTACAGTACCTGCATCAGCTCAGTTCTGGTTAGGGTGATGACACACCATAGCAGAAGTGCATGTAGAAGCATAAAGTCAGATCTTGAACCAGAGCCAAGAGGGAAGGAGGATGGAGAGGTCCCACCATTACTTTTGAAAGCCTAAGGAACTCCCATAAGGACTCACCTATTAAATATTGGTAGCATCTTTAACATATGGACCTTTAGGCAACACATAATTAAAACATCCAAACCATAATACAGACTGTGTAGCCAGTCTAGTGAGTGGCTTGGCTTAGTATCTGAATTTGAAGTGAGGTGCTGCCTCCTCCAGTTGATAGCTTCATATGGGTTATACCTTCATTCAGCTCTTTGCAGCATTTTTTGAGCCACCTTTCAGGCACCAAGGAGGTGTGTTTCGGTTCCAAATAATAGAGGCAGTTAAGATTCCATTCTTGCTTTCATAACTTTTATTCCTTTGCGATTCTGCCTGCCTTCTGAGAACAAGTTGGCCTAGGTTTAGATATATATGGTATTTGGTATTTTTCTTTCATTGTTGGTTCACAGAAATATTTCTTAATTTCTATGAAAGCATTTTGATTGACTTATAATTAATATAAATATGTATATCCTGAAATTTATAGAAATAAAATGTTTTTATACCAAATGTTATGTAAATACTTTGAAAATATATAATAAATTTAGTTGTTTTGAAAATAATGTGAATAATTTGACTGAACTTATGGTGTTTGGTAGTTAAATTTAAACTGCATATTATCATTTTTTTAGTGTAATTATCTCTAGTGGTATTTCATTACACATCTTAGGTTAGCATTCTTTCGTGGGTTATCTAAATTTTATTTTAGGCAAAATTAAATTCAGTTCTATACTGATTACTCTGAGATATGTAAAATGTTGGTCTAAGTATTTTATTATAAAAGTATATTTATTAAAAGTACACATAACTCATGTCCAATTGGAAAACACAGATAAAGAAGAATTTTGTAAAATAATTTAAAACTCAATTTGGAATTATTTTCCTTATTTCTTCTGATAAATGCAACTAAAGATTCTGAACTTTCTATATAAACAAACATAAGAAAAGTCTGAAAAAATTGAAAGAAGGTGGCAGATGAGATAAGAATCTGGAAGCCAAAACATGACACATTGGTGAGTTTGTTGAGTTTCCTTTTTGTCTCAAATTTCCCTGACTTTGAGCTGATGAAGTTGCCAACCTGCAACACCAAGGGCAGAGATACAGCAAAAGCAGATTCTTTTTAGGGTCATTTCTTCTTTTTGATCACTCAGAATACCACAGTCTCACTATCTCTTCTCAAATGGTGGTCTCTTTGAAAATCATCAATAAATTCTTTATTGTAAGATTTAACTCATATAGCATCATATTTTATTTCTAGTGTAACAAATTGCTACAAAATTTGTGGCTTGAAACAACACAAATTTATGATCTCACTGTCTTGGAGGTTAGAAGTCTGAAATGGATTGTCAGAAATGAGTTCTTTCTCTCCAGGGGAGAATCCATTTCTGTGACTTTCCCAGCTTCTACAGGCCATCTGCATTCCTCACATTCACACCTCTCTCTCCCTCTTTCTCTCTCTCTCTCTCTCTCTCTCTCTCTCTCTCTCTCTCTCCCCCCCCCTCTCTCTCTCTCTCTCTCTCTCTCATATACACATACATCTTTGTTTCCGTCATCCCATCTTCTTCTCTGACTCTGACTCTCCGGCCCTTTTTTTTTTTTTTTTTTTAAATAAGGACCCTTGTGATGACATTGGTTTTCTTTAGATTCCATAAAACTATTTTGTCCTGTTTTATATTTCTTACCTATCTGGCCTCTTTACTCGATCTCCTTTTTTAGGTTTTATTCTCTATTCTTCTCTTGAATATTGGTCTTCTAGTTAGCAATTGAAATCCTTCTTAAAGCAAACCTAGAAACCTCTGTTTTTCCTCTTTGGCATTCATATTGAAAGTAAACCCTAGAAATCTCTATTACATTTCTTCTCTCTCTACCCAATACAGATTTGTGGGCATAGAGAAAGGAGAAGTGTAAAAATCTGTATTACATTTTTATTTCCACTATTGTATTTTCACACAACTAACCCAAATACATCTCAAATATATCAATGTCCCAAACTGAAATCATCTTCTCTCATTCATAGGTACACCAGCCTGCACCATTCATTTGATGTCACATCTTATCACCCACTGCCTAAGCCAAAGAGGAGTTGTCATTGATTACTTCATCTCCCACACTTCCAAAAATCAAGAAATTCACAAATAACATTAAATTTTGATTCCTCTATAACAATTTTTCTATGTGCACAGTCAGTCTTTAATCTGGGACACTATTGTCTTTTCCCTAGGTTTTGAAAACAGACTCCCAAATAGGATTATGTCCAGGATTGCTACCTTCTAATTTGCTATATTTCAGCTAGACTAATTGCCATACCAGCGGATCAGCACACATTTGTAAACCACAAATTTAATCATGGCATGTATTCATCCCAAATCCTCCAATGACTTTTCATTGAGGTTAGGATAAGAACAGAACCCATTTTTTTCCTCAGTACTGGGTATTGATCCCAGGGCACTCTACAACTGAGTTATATCTTACCCCTTTCTATTTTGAGAGAGAGTCTTGCTAACTTATCCAGTTTGGCCTTGAACTTGTAATGCCCCTGACTCAGCCTACAGAGACACTAGGAGTATGAACATGTACCACTGTGCCAAGCTAAAACCATTGATTCTTTAATAACAATAATTAGATGAGATTGGATTGTTCAGGGTGGTATGGCCCTAGGCAATGACATAATTAGAAAAGGTTTAGTTTCAGATTTTGCATCTTCATTTTAACAATAACTTTCTTTAAGTCTTAAGCACATTTTAAATTGGACTTATAAGTTTTATGGGCTAAACATGAGAGTTTTAAGTGATCTAAAAATATTCTGTATGTTAACACTGCTAAACTCTGAACACCTGTGTTCTTTGGTGCCCCATTTCCTTTGATTTGGAGTTTAGAATGAGTGATGACAAGTTCCTAATTCAAAACAAGAAAGTATAAGAAATATGCACCAAAGTAAAAGCTTTTCAAAAACAGTTATCATCTCGAAATTTGCAACACATGTGTGTGTGTCTAACCTCCATTTTCCAGATGATTTATTTAGAGATTTCTTTAATCACAGATTCTTTTCCTACACTGTCATGGAGTCAGATTATTTCCTTAAGTAAAGAACTGCAGAGGTCCTAACAAACCAAAGACATACAGTAAAGATTCAGAGTTTCTTCCCTTGCTAAGAGGATCCTTACAAGAAGAAATATAAGAGGGGAAAAAAAAGTGATATAATTTACTGGCTCTTGACTACATATTTAAAATTTAAGTTTTTTTTTATACCTGCTCAATGAATATTCTGAATAATTATACTCTTCTATAAACATTTTATTTATAGACAAAGAAGCCATGATTGTTAGGATTTGGGGAGGTTAAGGATACACATAGCAATGTTACATAAAATGAAAAGGAGCTACAGAGAGGAACCCAAGATACCAAGGATCTTTAAAATAAAAGAAATAACATAGGCTCACTTAATGGTACAGAGGAAGGCATTTTATTTTTAAAATAAAATTTGTTTTATCAATATTGACCAAAAAAATTGTATTTCTACAAAACTGTTTAGTCCTCTGTAAGAGGATCCTGCATAGGGGTTCAGAGATGATTACAAAAATTTCTTATTTTAGTGAGCATTGCATTGTTTGGAATCAACATATCAAAAGGAGAAGAAATGAGGAAAAGAGTTTCTGTCTGAGAGGTGGTGATCATTTTCTACATTCCAGTGGTAATGATCAAGTACATCAGTTCTCATGTTTGTTTCTAACAGTTTTGAGAAAGCAATGAAATTAATGTTAGCTCACATAAGCAAATGTGTATACCCCAACTCCATCTATCACCCAACTTTAAAATCTGGAATGTCTGAATCTGTAATTATTACATATGTAAACAGATGTTGGAATAGAAAAAGAAATCAAGATCATATTCAAAGGATAAGACATAGAAAATAAATTCTTAAAAAGGTATTAGATTTTGAAAAATTTAATGATAAATACTAAAGCAGGCCCCATTTCCTGATATTTCATTTAAATACCAAAGTTTTTTCATAGTTTGAAATGCTCAGGACAAATATCTTTGAAATGTCACTGATGACAGCTGTGTAAAATGGTGTGAACTCATCATCCCTGAGAAATGTTAAACACTGATGGTTCTGAAAAAACAAAATGTGATTTTCTTGAATTGAACAGGGATTTTATTTTATTTTTTATTTTTTTGGTTTTTTAACCTGACTGCATGAATACAAAGAGGCCACACATTCTTAAATGAAGGCAAATAAAAGTTCTCCTGTTTACTTCTGAAAAGAGAATGAACTGGTACATCAAGAAAAAATTAAGAATTGTGAGAATGAAGAGTTAGATACCTATGATCAGAAACACTGGGAAAGAGGAGTTGGAACTTCAACTGAGTTCCCCGGTGTGGGTGTGAGCACTTTCTCACACTGTACATTACCAATGCTAAAATAGTAACTATGATTCAATCACATGTTTGACAACCAGAGAATTAATGCAATTGTAAACCTAAGACTTGGAAGAGAGCAAGATAAAATTGTCTGATTTTTTTTTTCATTATAGTTTTGCCCCTTTAGCTTGATAGTTCTCTGAGATATTTCTCCTTCCGTTATTGTGTTGGGTGCCTTTGTTTTGGACTATGAAAAATCTAACATCTGTTTTTTCCTTGTCTTTCTCTTCCTGCATTGTCTTAAGAATTTTTCAAACCACATAAATTTAAAACCTCAAATAAAATCTATCTTACACCTTCTCTTTGATTCTGTTTTCTATGTATCCTTGAATGTTTCTGCTCATTGCAGAAACTAAAGGGAGTTTCAATTTTACATTACTGTTGTTTCAGTGTGACTGTCAAACACATTAAACTAATCTTTTCCACTTCACTAAAAGTGATTTTCTCCTGTTCTTGCTCTTTCTCAGTGATTGAATGCCTGAATTATTGTATTATCGTTTGCTGATATTAATTTAGGACATAATTATGAAAATAGTGAAATTCTAAACTATTTAGAAAATAAAGAATTAAGATGCTACTCTTCTAGGGCATTGACATTTTTAGTATCATAACAATTTCTAACTTGTTAATATAGTAGGGTTAATTAAATCATTAACTAGATATATCCTGTTTATTGCACTTTTGGATTAAGATAAATTAAAACATAGTGGAAATACAACTCAATTGGCCTTAGATAAGTTGTTATACTGTTACTACAATAATTTTCTTGGAATTTTGAAATCATAGTTATGCAAATTTTCTTAGTTACTTACTAATTAATTAATTTAATTAGTTACTTGCCTCTTTTGTTAGATTGATTTCCAAGTATTTTATTTTATTTTTCTGAAGCTATTGTGAATGATGTAGTTTTCCTAATTTCTCTTTCAGAGGATTCATCACTGATGTATATAAATGCATTTGATTTATGGGTATTGATTTTATAACCTCCTATTTTGCTGAATTCATCTGTTAGTTCTAGAAGTTATTTTGGTGGAATTTTTTGAGTTCTCTAGACATAGAATCATATCATTGGCAAATAGTGACAGTTTGAGTTCTTCTTTTTCTATTCATATCCCTTTAATTTCTTTATTCTAACTGCTCTGGCTAGAGTTTCAAGAACTGTGTTAAATAGAAGTGGTGAAAGAGGGCATCACTGTCTTTATCCAGGTTTTAGAGAGAATAATGCTTTCATTTTCTCTCCATTTAGAATTATGTTGGCCTTGGGCTTAGTATAGACAGCTTTTACGATGTTGAAGTCTCCCCCTAGTTTTTCTAGTGTTTTAAACATGAAGAGGTGCTATATTTTGTCAAGTGCTTTTTCTGCATCTATTGAGATGATCATATGATTCTTATATTTAAGTCTATTGATGTGATGAACTATGTTTATTGTTTTCTATATGTTGAACCAACCCTGTATCCTTGGGGTGAACCCCACTTCATCCTGGTGCACTATCTTTTTAATATGCTTTTGTATTTGATTAGACAGAATTTTATTATGAATTTTTGCATCTATGTTCATCAGCAATATTGGTCTGAAATTCTCTTTCCTTGATGTGTGTTTGTCTGATTTTGTTATCAAGGTGATACTAACCTCGTAGAATGAGGAAGGATTTCCTCCTTTTCTATTTAATGGGATAATTTGAGAAGTATGGGTATTAATTCTTCTTTGAAGACCGAATAGAACTCAACTGAGAATTCATCTGGTCCTGGGATTTTCTAGGTTTGTGGATTTTGATGGCATCTTCTATTTCATTGCTTGAAAATGATCTGTTTAAATTGTGTATATCCGCCTGATTCAGTTTGGGTAAATCACAGTTCTCTATAAATTTGTTGATGTCTTTGAGATTTTCTATGTTATTGAAGTATAAATTTTCAAAATAGTTTCTAATTATCTTCTGTATTTTAACAGTATCTGTTGTGATTTTCCTTTTTCATCACAAATTTTAGTAATTTGAGATTTCTCTCTTTTCATTAGGATGGAAAAGTGTTTATCAATTTTATTTTTACAAAGAAATCGTTTTTTTGTTTTGACACTTTTTTGGTTGTTCCTTTTGTTTCAATTTTATTTATTTCAGTCCTGATTTTATTGATTTCATCTCTTCTACTACTTTTGTTAGTGATTTCCTATTTAGCACTTGATGGCTTGTATCACAATAGTGACAGAATGTTCTGGCTTGTATACAAGGAGGAAGCAATAAATATAGCATGTCTGATCTTCATAAAACTTCTGGATTCTTTCCTAAGTGGTACTTTACTCAGAAAGCCAGAAAGCTAATTGTCTTTGTTACATAACAGATGTGATGTTCAGGAGACCTCACCCTTTTGTTTCCAACTCTTATAACCCTGAAGCACATTGTTGGACCCTTCTAAATATTTGGGGCAGAGAACATTCTTGTTGATATCCTTTTGGCTCTCTCCTTACAGGGTGGCTTTTATGACTTATTTGTGAATGATCCATATATGCTTTCTAGCACTGAATCTTGCTGCTATTTTCCCCGATACTAAATTCATTTTTATAAGTTTCACATAAATTTTACACACAGAAACATAGATATAGGGAGGTGGCAGAGGATAAGAAAAATAGAAAAAAATTAAAACTATTAAGAGAAGATCAGCGTGTCTGTGTCCCTGGAAAATTAACTCAGCAATTTAAATTTGTAACTTGATAATCAGAAAATTTATCATTATCTTGATCTGCACATAAAACAGTCCCCTTTGATATCATTTCTTTTCCAAGATAGACTGCTGAGGAGCCATACAAGTGAGATATTGAATGGAGACTTAGTGCACCCAGGTTATGATACATAAGATAAATTGATGATTAGTCATGTTTCCAGTTTTCAAGGTTTTATTCTTCATTTGAACAACATACATTGAGTAACCTGTGCACTACGTAATTGCCTAAGTAGTTGACCTCAACAAAAAAAAAGAGTTAACTCTGAAGACTCCAAAGTTCTTTCTCCCTTTCTCGCCTGAAAAGAGCATGTTTTTGGCCTTACTGATATTCAAGGCTAATGAAGTTGCTTGGTATCCTCATTTCTTTTCTGGATTTTTGTTTGTTTGTTTGTTTGTTCCTATTCTGACATGTTTTATTCTGCAATAATCAGAGATACTAAGGAACATGTACTTTTAAGTGCTTAGTTAATTTACAAAGGTTTTCTTTAGCTAAAAACAGATATATGTCTTTTACCATATCCCAATAGATCTTGCACATAATATTCTTTGAAAAGAGTAGAAAAGGTTGCACTTTTGTCAAACGTAATATTTAAAGATCACAGATGTTATGGTTTGGATGTGAGATGTCCCCCAAAAGCTCATGAATGAGAAAATGCAAGAAGGTTCATAGAAGAAATGGTTGGGTGAGGAGGGCTTTAAAACAATCACTGATTTAATTCCCTGATAGGGCTTAACTGAGTGGTAGATGAAGTGGAAGGATGTGGCTGGAGGAAGTGAACTGAAGCATGATTTGAGGTATATATTTGTATCTGGCAGGTGGATTCTCTCTCTGCTTCCTAATCATGTAAGGCCTGTCCCTCTGTCACACTCTTTTGCCATTATGTTCTGCCTCAACTTGAGCCCAGAGAAATGAAGGCAGCCTTCTATGGACTAAGACCCATGAAACCATGAGCCCCCAAATAAACTTTTCCTCTTACACAGTTGCTCTTGTTGGGTCTTTAAGTCAAAGTAGCAAAAAAGTCTGACTAAAACAACAAGTATACCCCAAAATTTCATGAGGAAAATTACTATGTAATAGGCTTCTTGACAGCACTGTCTATTTTATATTGCTCTTATTCAGTAATCTAAGGATACAGCAGGATTTTAACCAAGACTGCTAGGACTAGAGTTCACATCCTCTAAGGAAAAAGAGTTTAGCCTAGGTTTTCACAGGCCACAATGGGGCAATGAATATTTCCCATCTATAAACATAATACAAACTGTTTGCCCTATTAAGAGCTGACGAATGAATTGAAACCTTTTCAAAGTTAGTATAGCTTCTTTGAACAACTTACAGTATGAATAATTATCAATAAAAAGAGAAGTTTTGAACTCACAATAGTACAAATGTGATGGAAAAGACTGTTTTGCTAGTTTAGATTAGAGGCTTTTTGCTATTCTACTTGTCTCTTGTCCTAAACATAAACTTAGTATCATGCAAAAAAAAATGCACATTAGAGACTTTTGATGCAACAATATTCTCAAAAGTTTGATTCGCATGAAGTGAATACTGTAAATAAAGCATATATATTTGGATTCATTTTTTAAAAAGAGTGATAAATAGCACTTCTTGAGCTTATTTATATTTCATGAACTTAAAACTTATATAGTAGGATAAACTAGTATGATTTGGTGAAACAGGATGGCAGATGCCAGAGAAAATTAAGATTTTATGGGCATAGAAGAGAACTCCACATATAACATGGAAGTAAGACAAACCACAGATTTTCAAAAAAGTTGCTAATCTTTTTCTCTGTTCATAGCCACTCTCTCTGTTATTCTGACCTGAAATTTTTATAAAGTTCCAGATTTACGCTTCACTAAAAGAAAGACTGGCAGTAATGCTGAGTCCTATCATATTGTATTATAGTTCAATTAGGCAGAAAATGCTCATAAAGGACTAAATAAGAACAACTCATATCTGAGAAAGCTACTCTGAAGAAGATTTCTAACCTGAAGGCCTAGAATGGAAAAGACAAACCTAAATAAGTGTGTGTGGTGTGTGTATGTATGTGGGAGACAGAGAGAAGAAGAAGACAGGATGCGGAAGATGGAGACACAAAATTAGGGGGGGGTGAATATAGAGAACTGTGCTTCAAGTAGATTTGACCTAGAGGCTAATATTGAGACCACAATAAAATATAGACAATGACTACAGCCATGAACCTCATTTCCTTACTAATTAAACAAATTGTGCAAAACCACAAGAAATACTTCATGGGCTAGAAAAAAATTGCAAAATTATTAAGTTCAGAATTTTTGACTATTAAGAAACATAGACATATAGTAACACTTTATGTTTCAGAAAGGTTACAAAAAATCTAGGTTTTGAAGTACATAACATAATTAAAAATATGTAGAAACCAATGATTAAATATGATGACTTTGTGAACTGAACAGAAAGAGCTTTATGTCTCCCTCTTTGTCTCTCTCATATATTCCTAATAAATGTTCTCTGATACAGACACATGCTAGTATAATTGATAAAATGTCAGCAAGTACTTTAAACTAAGAAACTATATATTTCATTCATTCTAAACAAGAAAATTAATTATTATATTTAAAAATATAGTAAAGCCAGGTGCAGTGGTGCACATCTCTAATCCCAGCAACTTGGGAGGTTGAGACAGGAGTACTACAGGTACAAGGCCAGCCTCAGCAACTTAGTGAGACCCTACCTCAATATAGAACATAAAAAGAACAAACAAAAAACAGTAACCAACAAAAAATATGGGGTGGTAAAGAGATCCTGGGTTCGAACCCTAGTAAGTATATAAGTATAAGGAAAGAATGGATTAAGTTCTCTTCATTACCCATTTCATTGCTGAGGTCATTAAAGCTGGGATGTTGAGAACTCACATAGTTAATAAGTGACTGGTGTAAGATATGAAGTAATCTCCAGTTGTTCCAGAATTAGAAGAGCAAAGTGGTTGATCTGAGCAATTCAGTGAGAGAATAAGCTCTAGCTGCCATTCAAATGTTTTTTTAGAAAAAGAAAGCACATCAGTAGACACACTTTGCTGAATCCCTTCCAATTATTGATCACTGTATTCAAAATGACTTCAAAATGAAATGTCTTGAACTCATTGAACATTTTCTTTTGCTCTGTTTTTTAAAGGTCAGAAGATGAGGAAGTGTTGATGGGAGTGGTCACCTCTGTTCCATTTGGCATCAACTGGGATCAGCTGATGATGGGAGATCAACTTCTGAGAAGGCATTTTCACTCCAGCACCTTACTTTTCCTGGCTTTTATATCCCTAATGTGGCCTCCCATCATCTAGGTCCCTCCACTTAAGTTGGGTGTGGGTAGCTGCACTTAATATATGGTGACTACTTTACAATAGCCAGGAAATGGACACATCCAGGCCAGTTAAGGCTTATGACCACCTCTGTCACAGTGTCCATTCTGCATATTCTTCATGTCTAGTAAACCCTGGGCCATCAGATACAAGTAAGTACAAAAACATCTTCTACCTCTTGATATGAGAATTGTAAGGACTGGTTTGAAAATGGAGGTATTGTTGTGGCCAACTTGAGAAGACAAGCTGTCACACACTTCAAAACCTAAAATTTCAAGTTGATTTAATTCTAGGTTCTTCAGACCTTTAATATATTTACACTCCACAAACGGACTTCAGCATCTGATTCTCCACAAAAGCTTATTTTAACATCTACTATTAGTAATCCATTCCTAATTTTAAATACTAAGTCTGTTTGGATAAATCAACTTTGAAAGTATAAATGATAAAATATGTACAAAATTACAAAAAATCAACACATTAGAAAACAATAATGAAAGATTATGACATGAAAAATTAAGAAATTATTAGAAGTAAAAACAAAGTTTTGGATACAGGGATAACTACTGATTAAGAATTATAATCAGAAAGAGCAAGAATTTTGTATTCTAACTAGTACTACTAGAAGTTTGGACTTGAATATAGTGTCAATATAGTGACTTTACTATGATGAGGCCACATGAAGAGGATAGTGCATACAAAATTCTCATAGAGTGTCTAGCACAAAGTTAATTTGGGAC
Organism: Marmota monax; assembly: GCF_021218885.2. NCBI lineage: Eukaryota > Metazoa > Chordata > Mammalia > Rodentia > Sciuridae > Marmota > Marmota monax. Next base: position 681,711 of record NW_026693153.1, read on the forward strand.
CCCAAATTTTTAGTTATATTTACATATTCACTAGGAAGATGGTCTGATACTTTTCAGTTTTTATGCAATATTATGAATTTCTATATATATTTGCATCACCTAATCTTTTTTAATTTGTTCTAATTAGTTATACGTGACAATAAAATGCATTTTGATTCACCAACATTAATGGAAGTTCTCTTTCTTTTGGTTGTACATGATGTAGAATCACATTTGTTGTATAGTCATACATGGACATTGGGTAACAATGTTAGATTCACTCTACTATTTTTTCTACCCTTTTACCCATCCTTCCCTTCTCTTCTCTCTACCTAATCCAGAGCGACTCTTTTCTTCCCCCCAGTTGTGAATTAGTATCCACATATCACAGAAAGCAGACAGGCTTTTTGTGTGTGTGTTTGTTTGTTTTTCTTTTTCTATTTTTTTTTGGGGGGGGAATCAACAACCAGCAAACCAGGACTATAATTCTTTAAGTAGAAGTACTGGGTTTTAATTTTAATGTCTACATTTGGACTCATGGTTCCTCTTATATTTAATTGGGCTCAATATTAGTACAGAGAGTCAGACTTACATCTTGTCTGTCTTATCAGAGAGGGCCTACCATCTCTAATGAACTCTAGTTGTATTAGTGAAAGTTGTATTTTTGTAAAGCATTAACAGAAAATATCATGCGATTTACAAGAAAAATATGAAATGATATTAGCAAGAGTAAAGCCATGTTGACTTTGCATAATAGCTATGATGCATGAAATATAATTTTTATAATCTGAAAACTTTCCTTTAGACTTCAATTTGAAAAAAAAATAGGTTGGTGGAATGCTCTTGTAAATCTAATAAAATTTAAAAGGTTTGTATAAGTGAAAGATATGAATACAACTACTATACCAAGAAGCAAGTAACAGCACCATAGTTACACTGTTGTTCTTATTTTAACCAAGTTTAGTTTTAAAGAAAAATTCAGAATCTGTAGTGTAGTTTAATCCTCTAAGCTAACAGTGATAATTTCAACAGAGTTCTACATATTAAACATCCTTAGACTAGTTTCTCTCAATAATAAAACTTTACACAAAAATTATCTGGAAAGATGAGAGCAGATTTACTCCAACATCACCATGTGTATGTGGGGGCAGAAGATCTTTACTCACAGAAGCCACAGGAAGCAGCCAGTGCCCCCATTCCAGAACCTCTCTGATGTCACACTTGTCGTCATGGCACTCTGGGTACAAATCCAGAAGAGCCATCTGGTGGCTCTCATTTATTTGAGAGCAGGCGATGAGCCAAGATGGTCTCAAATGTTTCATCACCTTCACCCATAACTCCAGCCAGATATGGCTGGCTTTTGCCAAGCCTTTTGGCATCCTTTAATGTGGCAGCACTGGCCACTTTGAGTGTCCTCTTTTTCTCCATCCCGTGAGTATCTCATGCAAGCTACTAGATTTCTTACAAAGAGCTAGAAGGGAAAATAGTGATAGTTAAGAGGCAGGAAGTGGAGAAAGAGGATCAGGAAGAGGAAGAAGGATATATAGTCAGAAGCACAGAGATCTAGAGTGCCTGATGCATTTAGGAACTGGTGGGTAATGCTAGTGACATTTGATAGTGTCTTTGGTGTGTTTCTAGCATAGATATTTAAAACTGTCCTTAAGGAGTGTGAGTCCTATCTCAGGTAGGCCAGGACTCATGGGGCATTCTAGGTTGCCCCAGAGTAGAACTTAGTCTGGCTCTGCTTTCAGCTGCCGAGCCTTGGCCCAGAGTGGAGAATGGGCCCTTCCAGTGGCCACTGGGCTCCTCTGTCTCCTCAGTTTCTACAGCCTCATTTGCATGAACATATCAGACCCAGGCATCTTGCACAGAGGTAAGGCCTTAGAACCTGGAGAGGAGGGGGCAGCCCAAGGGCTGAGGCCTATAGGGGTGATTTCTAAAGTGCTCACCCCACCTAGGGCCTCAGAATCCCTTCTCTCAATGTCATCCTTAATTAGGTGCTGGCAACTTATTTCCCAACCAACTGAGGTGTGATAAAACAGAATCCTGGAGGTTTTCCAGTTGCTTTAGAAGACCTAGCAGGCTGGCAAAAGAGGCCAGGCAGGCTCTTCCAAACCTCGCAATTGATACTCTTTCCCATTTCACACATGTCTCCAAGCACTGATCACTATTCCAAAGGGTGGAGCTCCATAGAGCGCTCTTCTGGCTGGAAACCCCCTTGTCTCTGACTGCCAGCTCATGTGAGTGGTCAGCTTGCTCAACAGGAACCAGGATTCACCTGCCCAACTCCTCCCCACCCTCTTGCTGTCTTGTGATTCTACTGGGCTGCCCCAAGCAGCAGAGTGCTCAAAGGGCCTCCTGCCACTACCCAAACTTCTTCCCATGCCAGGCTCTGTGGAGCAGAACCCAGAGGCATCCTATGTGGCACATTTGAACAACAAATGTTTCCCAATGCCATGGTGTGCCAAATGTCATCTCCACCGCCTGCCCCGAACCTACCACTGTGAAAACTGCAACATCTGTGTGGAGGTGAGTACTCATCCTCCCTGTCCACTCATCAACCCATCCCCAGGCACCTAGCCAGGAGAAGGAACCACCCATCATAAGGGGGCCAGGGGTTGGTATGAGACTATCTTCCCACACTGCTAATAGTAGGTCTGACACACTGTTGGTCACTTACATATGTCATCATCTCTGTGTCTGCACCTGTCCTGAGAGACTGGCCTTGCTTGCACAGGTGTGACATGCAAAGGGCATACCATCCGTGCTGATCTGGTGGAGCCAGGGGAAGGAAAGGCAGTGACTGTCCCATCCCCTGCCTTGCTGATGTACCCAAATTTTAGGCCTGCTGCTGCCCTGTTCTGGGGATCTTTGCCTATCCCCCTCTGGGTGTCCCAGTTGGAGGGTTTTCTGGGTTCTGAGTGCTTTTCTCTCGTGTGCACACCCTGCATGGGTTTACAAGTGCACAAGGCTGGCTGGGAAAGGCTGTTTCTTTCATCTTCATCCAGTATCTGAGAAAATAGAGGCCCAGATTTATTCTACATCCTGTTCCAAGTGACACTGGGCAGGTCTTGTCTCTAAAGACCTCAGTCATGACAGGTGACCTGATGAGCCATGGAGTCCTAACTGTTCTCTAGCAATAGAAATGTTACTTTCTCCCTGGAGATGGGAGCTCAAGTGTAGGCCCACGAGCAGGTGGCCTAGAGGGCTAGTTTGTGGGAGGCCTCAGGATTTGGGGGTGCTGGAAGCCAGGCCAGTAGACCCTCAGTGCTGCCTCCTCTCCTCTAGGAATTCGACCACCACTGCAGGTGGATAAACAACTGTGTGGGCCACCGCAACATCAGGCTCTACCTGCTGCTCCTCCTCTCATTGTGCCTCTACCTGGGTGCCGTGCTGGCTAGCTGTGTGGTATTCCTGGTACACCGGAGGCACATACCCTTCATGGACCGAGCCCTGACGGATCCACGCAGTCCCAAGGGCCCACACTGGGACCAGCTCTGGTGGAGGGGAGGGAGGGGTGGTCACTCAAGGGGCTGGGTAACTGAGGGCGGGGATGACTGGGCGGGGCTATAGGGAGAAGTCAGTTGGGAGGACCGTTGGTGGACCTCTTGAAGGCTAGTGGGGGTGGGGCAGGACATGGCCCGTGGAATTGAGAATCCAGAGTGGGGCGCATGGAGTGGGGGAAGAAGGTTGAACTGGGACAGGAAGTGGAGTGAGGTTGGGCTTAGGTGTAGTAGACTAATGGTCCAGTCCAGAGAGGAAGAGCTGGTGGGTGGGGACAGTTGGGACATGAAAACGAAAGGGGAGGGGTCAATGGAAAGGCGGGGCCAGGGGGGAACTGTCCCCTGGCTTGGCTTCTTAGCCTGTGCACAGCATCATAGTGGCTATACCTTCCGCTGGCTTCCTGCTGCCACTCATCCTGCAGCTGCTCATCAAGGCCAGGGCGGTGAGCACCGCAAGGCGCCCCTATGAGACCCAGGTAAGGGGACCAAATGTGTGTGCCCTGATACCCAGCTGGCCACCTCTGCCACTAGGCACTATCTCTGCTTTCTCCACTGCCCTTGGCCCTGATGATGTCCCTGAGTCCTTCCTGACCCACCTCTTAAGATGCAGCTCAGATCTCTCCTCCCCATGGAGCTGGGTGTTCATGCTCCCTCCTGGGTGCATTGCATTGAAAGCCTACTGTGAGCTAGGATGTGTGTTATTTGAGGGATGCATACAGAGGTGAGTAAGTACTTCATGCCCTCTTGCTGATAAGCAGCTTGCAATCAGAATAACACCAGCTGACACCCAGGAACACTGGAAGAGATGGGGTTGGTCCTGAGTGGTGTAGCAGACAGGAAGAAACTGGGAGTTTGACAAGGCAAGGGCTGTAGAATAGGACATGCCACTCTGTGTGACCTTGGATGTTGTGTGCTTTTGGATTGGCAGAAGGCCAGACTGCATTGCCTGTGAGAGACACACCTGTGCACAAAGGCATGGAAACATGGAAGTAGGGTGTGAAAACAACAATGGAGAAAGGGATCTAATTCAACCACAGGGTGGCAATGAGCAATGAGGTTAAGCCCATGGGGTCAAGATTAGAAAGGCCCAGAAACTCAACCCTGGTAATTAGTTTGGATGAAGTGCAAACCTGGGAGAAATGGTAAAATTTCCTCAAAATGTCATGAGGAATAATTTACAAACCATAAAATTTATCCTTTTAGTCTATAGTTCGGGATTTGGACAAATGCATACCATTGAGTACTCTCCACCATGGTCAAGGTTAGACCAGTTTCATTACTCCAGAAAATCCTTTAGTATGACAACACCTCCTATAAAGCCTCCTTCAGGAAGACTGGTGGGCAGTACCAATGGGGGAGGGGAAGCTGCAGACCCAGGGACAGCTGAGAAGACAGAGGAGCCTGTGTGCTCAGCATTTCCCATCCTTAGTCACCCTTTCACCACAGCCATATCTGGTCCCCTCACCCCTGTGACTCCTCTGCTTAGCCCTTACTCCTCAGCCCTGTGGCCTGCCCTCCTCCTTCTCGCTCCAGCTTCAGTTCATCATTTAGTTTCCCTGGCAGCATTTTCCCTTCCCCCATCCCGTGGTTCTTCTAGCTCCAGGTCAGGTCATAGGCCATTGCCCTTCCTCCTTTGCTCTGCTCAGAATGAGGCCCCCATATCCAGATTGCCCAGTCTCAGGGGACCTAAATGTGGCCTGCACTCTGGGATTCACCAGACAGGGCTCCTTTCCATTATCTGCAGCACCTGAAACAGGCACAAATTCCATGCTCCAACTTCCAGTCCCTTCCCTATTCCATTCCCTGATGGAAGCTACTCCTACAGACTTTTGCTTGTTGCTTGGTGGCAAGGAATCTAGGGGAAGAGCACATTTGTCCAAATTGCAGTTCTATAACTGACTTGCAGGAAGACCTTGGCTGTGCTACTTACGTCCCTTGTCTATCAGTTTTCGCATCCCTAAAACAGGGAAATATGGGTTAATTCACACAAGACACATAGAACAGGGCCTGGTACCAGAAAGTGTCCTACCTGCCACTATTATTATTACTACCATTCCTTCTGTGGTCAGCTACATGTGTCTCATCTTAAAACACAAGTAACTCCCACCCTTAACATCCTAGGACTCCACTCTACTTGTTGTGCCCTCTGTGCCTTATTCCCTGAAAGAGTTGACAGTGCTCAATAGCTCCACCCTTCACTTCCTGGCCCACCTCTGTCCAGACCCTGCCCTTGCTGTCATGATGATGCTCTCAACTAGGGGCATAGCCAGCAGACATTCTTGAGACTACTCTTTCTGGACAGGACACAGCCTCTGAAACCAGAAGGAACAGAAATAGCCTTCTTGCATGTCTTAATGCTTAACACTCTGGGGGTCACCTCTGCATGTACCTGGGTGCTGTGAGCTAGGTTGCCTATATGGGTCCCTTGATACCCTCTCCCTGCACTACCCTGGCCACTCCCCACCATGCCCAGGGCCTCATGTTGCAGCTGCCCTCTCGACCCTGAGTGTAGACTGGCCATGCTGTTTGTAATGTGTTTTCAAATCCCAGTGCAGTGACTGGAGTTTATTTTTTATTTTTTTGCTACTGAGTATTGTACCCAGGGACACTTTACCACTAAGCTACATCCTCAGTCTCTTCCATATTTTATTTTGAAGCAGGGACTCACTAAGATGCTGAGGCTCCTCTCTAACTTTTGATCCTCCTGCCTCAGTGTCCTGAGTCACTGGGATTACAGGTATATACAACCACGTCTGCTTTGACTGAGATAGTTTTGATGCTCTGAAATGTTTCTTCCTGGGGTGTATCTGAGTGGTAGAGCATGTGCTTATCATGTACAAGGCCCTGGGTTCTTCAGTACCCAGTATACAAATAAAATTGAATAAATGAGTGAACCAACAAACAAAAGAATCAACATTTGAGATAGAAGAAAAGAGATAAAGGGGCAGAGAGAATTCTGATGTCTTGAGTCCCTAAGTTCAGGGGAAGTAAAAGAGGCAGCAAGAAGTTGGGCAAAAAATGCACAAGAAGATACCATTTGATGTTGGTCTGTTGATTGAGACCCAGAATGTGAGCAGGAGCCACAAGAGTGGAGGCAGTGTGAGATGCTGCTATGGGTACTCTAGAGTTGTTGGATTCTATTCAGGTCAGGTTGTATTCCATGAGTGTGAGAGAGTGGGGGTATTCAAACTGTGCTCAGTTCTTAAAAGTTTATTAATTATCATTCCTTTCAGCTTTTTCTATGCCATAAGTACCCCAATCCTTAATATATTTTGTTTTGAGATAGGGTCTCACTAAGTTACTGTGGGCCTTCAAAAAATGATGAGGCTGGCCTTGAACTTGTGATCTACCAGCCTCAGCCTCCCAGGTCACTGTGATTTCAGGCATCTAACAGTGCACCTGGAAGGAATCTAATTTCTTTATTGCTATGAATACCTTAAAGGAGGCAGAACCTCATAGAGCACAATGATTCCTGTTGTTTTTTGGATGTATTCCAGAGATGTTCTGATGTGAAATCTGATTTCCTTCTTGTGCACAATAGTGTTGAAGATCAAAGTCTTACTGTGTGGGCCATGGAGAATTGGGGGTGGACACAGGTGCTTCTGGGTCACTTGCAGTTGTTCCAGAATATTTGCTAGCTAAAGCTCTTGATGTTGGGGTGAGACTCAACCTAGTCTGGGAGCAGAAAGTGGAGAGACTGATGGATGAAGTCAGAGGAAAGAGAAAATAGAATAAGAAAGAGTACAAGCTAGTCAGTGTCCATGGGAGGATTTGACTTTTGAGCATGACCTTTAGTGCTTTGAGTACTAGAGGCCTCAGCCCAGATTTTCCTGGTCCAAGTGATTTGTGACTATGAAAACATGATTGGGCCTTTCTGCTGCCACTGCCCTGCCAGATAGTGAAAGTCAATGAAGGTACATTTTTAGAAAGAAATCAAGAGGAGAGAAAGTAAAGTGGGAGCAGGATAGAGACACCATTATTTCATCAGTTGAGCAGAGCAGCACTAGAAATGTCTTAAATGGTATCTGGAAGGACATGGCAGGAGGACATGTTTGGCCAATGGACATAGAGGAAGGATGTGGCAAAGGGAGGTAAAAGGTGATGAGGGAGCCCTGAGAAGGCAGGAGATGTGGGTGTAGTGTCAGCACTTGTCTGAAGAGAGCTGCCCACAAGTGTGTCCAGGGAAGTCATTCTTTCAGAAGCCTGGGAAGACTGGAGTCTCTGGGTCACTCTTGGGCTCCCCTGCCCTTGGAATCTTGCCACAGGCCTGCGCTGAGCCCTGCATTAACTTACCACCTTAGGGATTGTCACTGGGACATGGCCTTGCCCACTCCTGCTGATTCTGAGCTCCTCTTTCTATCCCCATCTCCCTCCAGCATGACAATCCCTTTGACCAAGGCTGCTTCACAAATTGTCACATCCAGATGTGTATGCCACTGGGACCCAAGTAAGTTGGTAAACCAGGGGATGAAGTGGTGGACCCTGGGGCTGGTGAGATGGGGTGAAGCTGAGTCCCTTTCCCTGGTCCCTTAATCTCCCACTCTAAGACCCTGATGCTCCCTGCTCCACTCCTTTGGGGTTTTGTCTATGGCACTCTGGGAGCCTCTGGGAATTTCATTCTGTCTTGCTCTTGTAGGTTCTTGCTACAAGAAATGGGGGAACAGGGGAACTGCTGCCTGGATGATGCTTCTGTATGAGAGCCCTGAGCTTTATGCTTTCCAAGCTGAGGTGTGAGGGTGGTCAGGGAGAACTGGCCAATGTGGTAGTGACCCCTGGCCCTTGAACTTTTGTTCTGCAGGTACATGACCCAAGCTGTCAGTCTGCAAATAGAGCTGGGGACTGAATGGGAGCCAACAGAGGTATACTTTCCAGCACAACATCCTACACACCTCCCTGCATCCAAGTCTCCAACTCTAGTCCCCTCAAGTAGTGGCCAGTCTGCACCTTTACAGGAGGTGTGAGGAGTAGTGGGTGTGCATTGAAACAGGGGTGTCTGTGGGCTGCACAGCTATTGGGAGAAACCCTTTAGGTTGGGCTGGCTAGGGAGCTGAAGCAATTGGAGCCTAAGGATGGGGATTATGGAACTGGACGGTGCACTGTTCAGGTCACAAGGCTTCAGAACACACTGAGGTGTCCCTGGATAGACAAAGAGATAATAAGACTAAACCACAAACTTTCTGGTTACTGCTTTTTTGAAAAATAATCTTATGGCTTCTTTAAAAGTCATAACAGTTATCTCACTGGTTTTTTGCTTTCTATATTTTGCCCTCTTTTCCAAGGAAGTCTTCTATTTCACTGGGTTTTCTCTTTCATATTGTGGATAACTATTATATGTAAATCTTGGATCTTTTCTCTTCCCCAGATTATGTATTTTATGTTTTTATATTTACATGTCACTCAAAGCCTCAATGTCATTCAAGGGACAATTGTGCATGAAATTCTTCACCAGCTAAGAGAGATTTTCCATAGTAATCACCTTACATGGAGCCAGGAAGAGAGAACTACTAATGGGACTTGCAGGGGACTATGATGCGGTGGCACATAATGCAGCTCCCAGACAGAGCTCTGAGGCCTGCCGTTGGATAGTGATCTCATGAGAGTGGATGTGTTTTCTTCATTCATTTCAATTGGCTCATTGAAGTGAAAGGGAGGCTAGGCATTATATCTTTGTAAAATATTTTGTGAAAATTTGTTTCTTCTTCAATGTTATTTTTCATAGATGGCTAGGGATTATTAGATGGAAAAATTACCCATGACATAATTAAGACACAATTTTACTGCAGGATGATAGGCCATAAAAGCATTGATTTGGGGCTGAACATGTAGTTAAGTGTAGAGAGCTTGCCTGGGATACATGAGGTCCTGGGTTCCATCCCTGGCATGGCAAAAACAATAGCAAAGCAAGGCAAAAAAGCCAGACATCTAGCTTCTAGGCGGTGGTACCCACCTATAATCCCAGCAACTCAGGAGGCTGAGTTAGCCTGCTTGTAAGTTTTCAGCCAGCCTCAGCAATTTTGATAGATCCTAAGATTAAAAAGGACTGGGGAGTAAGCTTGGGGGTGAGGCACACCTGGGTTCAATCCCCAATCCTGAAAAAGTAAATAAATACATAAATGGTTTTGAATCCTACCAATAAGTATTGATCTTTGAGTCTGCCATTCTGACTTTGTTCAGAAATTTGTTTTTAAAATATTCTAAACTCTTTCCTCTATTGCTTGAGAGCAATGTTATTAATCTGTAGAAAGTGTTCTGTGAATTTAGGTTGAATTAGTAGAATGTAGAATGAGAATTTTTGGAAACTTTCTTGGGAATTTCTTTTTAACAACTAAATTCAATTTAACATTAATTTTATTAGTAATAAAAATACTGAAAATCACCTGAATATTTTGAACATGAAAATAGGAGATGTTATATATTGAATAATAAATAATAAATGAAATAATACCTATGCATATGGATATATATATGAAATCAAGGTAAACTTATCTCTCTATTTATCATTACTTATTGTATATTATTTATTTATTCATTCACTCATTCATTTATTTTAGGTACTGAGCTGACTCCTGAGTCCTTGTATGGGCATGTGCCACCACACATGATAATTTAAAAAGACATAGGAAGATGGTTGAAATTCCTCACTGTATTCATGAGTCTATATTATTTACATTTCCCCCCTATATTTCTGTAGGTCTGAAATATTTCAAATAAAATTTTGGTTACAATGATTGCCTCCTCTTTCTCTTTCCTTTTTTGTTTAAGATGTTAAATCTGAAGTGTTCTTTGATCATTTTGCAATTGTGAGAAGGGCAAAGTCTTTGGATAGTATAAATGGCTGTGATTTATAAGTCTTAATTCTGCTTGTGTCTTTTTCCTCTTAGGTTTTCTGGCACAGTTTTTACTGCTATTGATGTGGCTCTGGGTCAATAAAAGTTAGCAACTTTTTCATACTTCTACATGTATATTAGCTTTCTTTTAGGAGAAAAACTAGATGAAGCTAAGCATAATCAATAGGAATGTAATGTTTAAAGCTGGATATGTGGTAAGAATTAATCTATATAATTTCATACTATTCTCACTTTAGGGGGAACAAATAAGGCATTATATCACGAACAAGCAAGTATTGTAAAAAGTATTTTCACAGATAGGAGTGAAAAGAGGAGTAATTCCTGGCACTTAGCTGAGCTTAGGTTGGCTAATCAACTTCAAGAAAAATTTGGAAAATATTTAGGGTCCAGGTAGTGGAAAATACTGTGCATATTCAGTGTGCGAGTCCAAATACTACTCATATCAGTTATAATCTCACTATGTAATAATATATAGTATGTTAGTATAAATGATTAACAGGTTGGTGTTTGTTACTTTCTAAGAGAATTAGGAAAACCACTGATTTATGTTTTAATTACATTTCCATTATAGGTTGTTTTTAAACAGAGTAATTTACAGAAACACTCACAGAAGGAACTGATCCTTAATGAGCTCTTGGTGATGAAAGAATAAAAGAATCACAACATAATTCACCTCTTAGGTAAATATGTTTGAGGCTCTTTTAATCATTGGGATAAAACATGGAGATTTATAGTTTGATGGAGGCTAGCCACTTTGAAATGCCAATACTGAGAAGGTCCTTTTGCTACAAGGACATTACTTGGTTAGTGGGAGAAGTCAGCTAAATGAAGGACATTGCTGATCTTGTGTCTGTTCATGCAAATGATCAGACACAGAAACATTAAGGAATGATCAGCTGAGATTCATGTCTTAAGCCAGAGTGACTACACACATTTCTGAAATGTTTAGATAACTTTGGATTTTAAATGCTCTTCTTTGTAGGTAAATTGTACATGTTCATCAAAAGCTCCTGTAGACCACATGCGGTAGTGTAAGCTTGTAATCCCAGCAGCTAAGAGAGGCTGAGGCAAGGAGGATCATGAGTTCAAAGTCAGCCTCCACAATTCAGAAAGGGCCTAAGCAACTCAGTGAGACTCTGTCTTAAATACAACATAGGGCTGGGGATGTGGCTCAGTGGTTGAGTGCCCCTGAGTTCAATCCCTGGTACCCCCCTCTGAAAAAGATACCTCATGTTTAGAAATTGAAGTTTTGTTTGTCTGTTTTTTTTTTTAAAGACAGAATGGGAAATTAAGTATATAATTTAATTACACATATTAATGAAAGACCATTAGTAAAAAATTATACAGGTGGTTTTATTATATGGTTACAGGTCATTTTATTTCTTATATAAATTTGTTTTGGGTGGGGAATTGGTGATATATTTTTTAGGCTTTATCCCTAATTATGGGATCTGCATTAATGGAAATAAATTTTCAGGTACATTTGACTGCTTTTTAAAATAATAATTCAAGTTATCATGGAATTCTGTGTAAGATAACCACAGGCTTTGGAATTATGAGAACTTGACTTCAGATGCTGATTCTGTCACTTACTATGTAGTCTTAGATGAGTTCCTTAACCTCTCCAAATTTGCTCTGTATCTGCAAAAGAAGATCAATAATCCCTAAGTTGAAGGGTTATTTTGTTGGAAAACTTCAAAATATATACCTAGACAACTATTATGGGCAAACTATGACTTCAAAACCATAATGAATATCATAATGACCCTCGAACATTTTTTTTGTGCTGTGACATATTAACTTTACAATTTTCTTCTTTGCTCTCAAACTATCAGCTCTGTTGTTTTATCATTATGGTGCTTAATATTTGAACTTGAACATAGAGTGTCAAATGTTTAAAAAAATAGAGTGGAAGTTTTGAATGTTCTAATTTTACTTACCTGGTAGGAGAAGATTTCTTGTAGTAGTGGAATACCTTGCTGGTGGGCCAGTGACTAATATTGTTACAGCAACCTGCATGGATGAGGCACAGATTACTGCTATGTACAGAGAGGTGGTTTTCCATTCTTTGGGACAAACTAGGGTGATGTGGGGTTAGAAAGAGATGATTAAAAGGAAGATTTTCCAAAAGGGGGAATTTTTGTTGTACACAATCTCTGTAAGTTATCCCATCTTGTTTTATTTCAGATGTGAGTTTTAGCCCTTCATATGTAGGATGCCTTGGGAATGAGTTACAGACCCTATTTTATATTTATATTTATTTTTGTAGTATAGATTGAATCTAGGGTTGGTCTACTACTGAGCTATGTGCCTAGTCTATTATTATTATTATTATTATTATTATTATTATTATTATTTAAGAAATCTTAACGATGCCTAGGCAAGCCTGGAACTTGTGATCTTCCTACTTCTGCCTTTGGTGTAACTGGAGTTACACATGACCAGTAAGCCTTTGAAGAACAATTATCACTAACAAATCTCATTATACTGTGCTGCAGTCTGGCTGGGCACAATTCAGGAGCCACTTGTCAAAAGAAACGAACTTTATTTTTAGAACCACACACACCAAACAAAACAGCTCCTCAGGAAAAACCCTCAGAGCCCAACTGCCACCACCGGCTTCCCACAAGCCTTTCAACCTCCCCCACTCCTCCTGCTCTTGAGCCCGATTGGCTGGGTCATGTCGGAGGAGCCAAAAAAAGTCCCCCAATGAGCAGCTCCATAGTCTGATAGGGCGGGGAAACAGCCCAATGAGCATCACCGCAGAGGAGCCAATCAGCTAGATGTTGCTGGGGCCGCTGTGAGCCAATCATCAGCTGGCAGTCTGAATGTTTGCTGGGGCCCCTTCGGCTGTGGCTCTCAACAATACTCATCACAACAGTTTACCATCCATTAGAGCACTTCTGAGAATTAATGGGGCTATAATTAAAAATATGCCACTCACCTAGGTTTGGTGGTACATGCCTCACTCAAAGGCTGAGAGAGGACAATTGCAAGTTCAAGGGTGGCCTCAGCAACTTAGCAAGTCCCTAAGAAACTTAGTGTGACCCTATCTCAAAATTTAAAAAAGAAAGGGCTGGAGATGTAGCTCAGAGGTAAAGTGTCTTCATGCTAAATCCCCATTATCCCTCCTCTTGCACACCCACCCCTTCTCACTGAAAACGGGCTAGAATTATCACAGACAAAGCAAGACACATGTCTAACTTCAAGATCATTAAGTCTGCTTCTGGCTTCATTGAAGGTGAAGAAATTGGTTATTTCTTCATATTTTTTTAATGAATTTCCAGATGTCCTTTTTTTTAAGTTTGTAGAATCTTCCAAATTGCCTAATTCTCAGCCAAAAACAAGTGTTCCATCTGTCCCTCGGTAACTTTTTCTATAGAGGAGAGGAGGTTAATGATTTTCTTATTGTCATTGAAATGGATCCTATTCTGTCCTGATGTCATAGGGATCATTTTCATAATTGACAAATTACAAATGTTTATGATAGACTATTCTATAATACACAGTGAATTAAAACTTGGTATACTACATAGTCAATTATTTTTATTCAGGTAACATTCTTGAAAATTGAATTCTAAGTTTGTGTTCCACCTAAGAAGGAAAGAAACTAGAACTCTTGCATAGTTCTCAATACTATATTCCTTAACAAAGTAGGTTTTGTGACTTTTAGAAACTAATCAAATCTTAAGAAGATTTATCTATTCCTACTTAATTGGTTTTTCTCACTTTTTATAGTTGATATAAAATCAATTTCAGGAGTTGTTCTGACTGCATTCACTTGGGTCTCCTTTTCTGTGCCAAATTTTTAAATTGTGACAAGTTACTTTCTACTTATTTGTACAGTATTTTTCTGTGGCTTTATTCTTTACTAGAACCTGATTCAATCAATGCTTCTTATGTAATATATGATTATATCATTTACATCAGTTTTTTGTTTGTGTAATAGTACAATACTTTGAATAAGAATTTTAGCAGTTACAAATAGTGTGCAGACTTTGTTGTTCTACTCTGATGGGAATAAGAATAAAAATACAACTAACTGTTCCCAAGTGTATAAATTATCCCCTCACTTTATATTCAAAAACATGGGGCAAAGAAATTTTTACAATCTCATCTTATTCTTGTATTTAAGGAAGGGAGGAATTTATTCTTACTTTTTTGTTTAAATATTTTTAGTTGTAGATGGACAAAATAACTTTTTTCAGTAGTTTCTTTTTAACTGTGGTGGTTTTGTTTCTTTGTTTTCTTTGTTTCAGTTTTGGGTATCAGACCTAGACCCCCACACATGCTAGGCAAGTGCTCTACCACTGAACTCTACCATAGACACATTCTTTTATTGTTGATGTCAGGTTGTGGATAGGGTTTGGCATAATTCTACCAGAGAAGAAATGAAGAAGACATAGTGTATTACATTGATGAATCCCTGGATGCAATGAGACTACCCTCTCTTACCAGCTTTTTTTTTTTTAATTTTTTTTATTGGTTGTTCAAAACATTATAAAGCTCTTGACATATCATATTTCATACATTAGATTCAAGTTGGTTATGAACTCCCAATTTTACCCCAAATACAGATTGCAGAATCACATCGGTTACACATCCACATTTTTACATAATGCCCTATTAGTAACTGTTGTATTCTGCTACCTTTCCTATCCTCTGCCATCCCCCCTCCCTCCCCTCCCATCTTCTCTCTCTACCCCATCCACTGTAATTCATATCTCTCCTTGTTTATTTTCCCATTCCCCTCACAACCTCTTATATGTAATTTTGTATAACAATGAGGGTCTCCCTCCATTACCATGCAATTTCCCTTTTCTCTCCCTTTCCATCCCACCTCATGTATCTGTTTAATGTTAATCTTTT
Organism: Marmota monax; assembly: GCF_021218885.2. NCBI lineage: Eukaryota > Metazoa > Chordata > Mammalia > Rodentia > Sciuridae > Marmota > Marmota monax. The sequence goes on from NW_026693153.1 coordinate 696,910, forward strand.
CTTCCTGCTCTTCCTCCCTGCTCTGTTCTTAGTTGCTCTCATTATATCAAAGAAGACATTTGGTATTTGTTTTTTAGGGATTGGCTAGCTTCACTAAGCATAATCTGCTCTAGTGCCATCCATTTCCCTGCAAATTCTATGATTTTGTCATTTTTTAGTGCTGTGTAATACTCCATGGTGTATAAATGCCACATTTTTTTTATCCATTCATCTATTGAAGGGCATCTGGGTTGGTTCCACAGTCTAGCAATTGTGAATTGTGCTGCTATGAACATCGATGTAGCAGTATCCCTGTAGTACGCTCTTTTAAGGTCTTCAGGGAAAAGTCCAAGAAGGGCAATAGCTGGGTCAAATGTTGTTTCCATTCCCAGCTTTCCCAGGAATCTCCATACTGCTTTCCAGATTGGCCGCACCAGTTTGCAGTCCCACCAGCAATGTACAAGAGTACCCTTTTCCCCACATCCTCTCCAGCACTTGTTGTTGTTTGACTTCATAATGGCTGCCAATCTTACTGGAGTGAGATGGTATCTTAGGGTGGTTTTGATTTGCATTTCTCTGACTGCTAGAGATGGTGAGCATTTTTTCATGTACTTGTTGATTGATTGTATGTCCTCCTCTGAGAAGTGTCTGTTCAGGTCTTTGGCCCATTTGTTGATTGGGTGCTGGGAAAACTGGAAATCCATATGCAACAAAATGAAACTGAATCCCCTCCTCTCGCCATGCACAAAAGTTAACTCAAAGTGGATCAAGGAGCTAGATATCAAATCAGAGACTCTGCGTCTGATAGAAGAAAAAGTTGGCTCCGATCTACATATTGTAGGGTCGGGCTCCAAATTCCTTAATAGGACACCCATAGCACAAAAGTTGATAACAAAAATCAACAAATGGGACTTACTTAAACTGAAAAGTTTTCTCTCAGCAAGAGAAACAATAAAAGAGGTAAATAGGGAGCCTACATCATGGGAACAAATTTTTACTCCTCACACTTCAGATAGAGCCCTAATATCCAGAGTATACAAAGAACTCTTACCAGCTTTTCTCAGTGGCTTATCTTGATGAGACTTCTGGGTACCTGAGGTTCAAGTGCAAATAACCACAAGTTTATTCTCTACTATTGAACTAATTTCTAAACAACTTATGCTTATTCACCAAGTGCTGGGTACACTCAGGCATTTAAGCCTGAAATGGCCTAGAAGTTATATGGACCTATCCATCATTTTATAAGACAGACCATTGAAGACAAAGTTTTAAAAATCAATGGTAGAGACTGGTGATATAACTCAGTGATAGACAATTTGGGTAGTGTACACAGTGCTTTGGGTTTGATGCCCAGCCCTGCAAGAAACAAAACCATAAAAAAGAAAGAAAGAAAGAAAGAAAAGAAAGAAAGAAAGAAAGAAAAGAAAGAAAGAAAGAAAGAAAAGAAAAGAAAGAAGGGAGGGAGACAAAGAAATCAGTGATGGATGAGCTGGACATGTGACAGATATCTGCAGTCTTAGCAGCTCAAGAAGCTTAAACAGGCACATCATTTGAGGTCAGCCTGCACAACATAGAAAGACCTTGTGTAAAAAAAATAGGAAAGAAGGGACTTAATAAGACACTATTTAATGATGTCTCTAGATGAGATCTAAGTGTGGGAGGGGATCTTCTTAAAATTCAAGGTATTATGTTTTCATATGGGAGGATGTGTTTCTGTATAAATGTTAAGTATTGCAGGGTCTTTGGCTAAATACTACAGGCTGTGCTCTGGCCTCAACTACTAGTATAATAACTTTGTGTGAACTAGTGAATGGGACATTTCAGGACTGTTTCACTAATATCTGTTTTCTTTTGCTCAGTGTTTATAGGTATTGGAGTTTTTACATGCCAATCGTGTCATTCACTGGGACATAAAAAGTGACAATGTGCTTTTCGGAATGAAGGAGCAGTTAAACTTAGTAACAAGTGAAGTTTGAAAAACATTATTTACTATACTTTTCTTTCTTTCATATCAAAAAAACCATCTCTTTATATTTTTGAAAATAAATATATGGGAGGGGAAAATATGTAGTGGTAAGAACTATGAACAGAGGACTGGATTGGGTTTAAATAACGGACCTGCTATTACTTGCTGAATACTTTGGTCAAGTTAATCTCTTTGTCTCTCTTTTCTCATTTATACCATGGTAAAATAATAGTACCAATCTCAGGATTTTTTCGGAGGTTAAAAAAGTAAAGGACTAAGAAGCAGTGCCTGGGACAGTCCTGGTTTGGTGCTGTCTTAAAGAGATCAAGTTGAATTTGTTTCTGCCATCTGTTATGCTGGTTTTGCTCATTGTACTCTTCAGCATTCTCTGAGTTTCTTACAGTAGAGCCTAATCAGGAGATGGCTAGATGACCTGACCTCAGAGATGATAAGGAAAATATCCCACTTCTCTAACATTCTTCTGTATGAGACACAGTAGGGTCATGAAAAACATCCTGAACTTCTTTCCTCTGTGTCCGTAATCTCTGAATTCCTGCCATGCCCTCTGGAGGATTCAAGCAGAGCTATTAAACTCTAGGATTCTATCTTTAAATGATATTAGTGGGCGAGTTGGAAATACATAATCACATATGTTTTTGGTGGACACATATGAAAATGAAATTAGAGTTTTTTGTTTAATGTTTTGTGGTGACTCTGCCACTTACTAGATTAATGATCTTAGGTGATCTTAACTAGAAATGTATGCCTTGGTTCCCCAGTTTGTAAATGAGAATAATATAAATTGTAAGCATGCCTGGGACTGGGTTTAGTGGAACATGCCTATAATCCCAGTGGTTTGGGTGGCTGAGGAAGGAAGATCTCAAGTTCAAAGCCAGCCTCTGCACTTTAGGCAGAGCCTGATCACCTTAGCAAGACCCCTGTCCCTAAGTAAAATATTGAAAAAGCCTGGGAATGTGGCTCAGTGAGGAAGCACCAAGGTTAATTACTCAGGACCAAGCTTGAAAAATTCTACCTATCTTGTAGATTTATGGTGAGGATTAGATATTTTTACAAGGTACTTGGAATGGTACCTGGATTTTTATAAACACTCATTTCCATTATAAATATTATTTTACCTAACAGGTGTTCTTTTCAGTATTCACTCCTATAGAATTACGAAATATTCTCTGCAACATGGTGAAGAAATTTATCTTAAATGGCCGAGTGTAAAGGATGTTAATTTGGTGTGTTTATACACTATAATATATTAAATGCATTTATATAAAAGGATTGCTTAAATAAAAAGTTTATGTAAAACAACCCAAACACTTCATAGATATTATTCATTTTCATGGAAATACAAAACAGTCTAAAACTTATACACCTGATGCCAGTAGTTATATAATTTTAGAGGTAAATGAGAACACACATACAACTTATCAAATCTCTGGGACACTATGAAGGCAGTTCTAAGAGGAAAGTTCATTGTATGGAGTTCATTCCTTAAAACAAGAAAATGTCAAAAAATAAATGACTTAACATTACATCTCAAAGCCCTTGAAAAAGAAGGCAAATCTACACCAAATGCAGTACAAGAAAGGAAATAATTAAAAGCAGAGCTTAATTTAATGAAATTGAAACAAAAGAAACATTAAAAAAATGACAGAATAAAAAGTTGGTTTTTTGAAAAAATAAATAAAATTAACAAACTCTTAGCCATGCTAACAAAGAGAGGGAGAGAGAAAAGTCAAATCAATAACATCTGTGGTTAAAAAGAAAATATTATGACATACACTACAGAAATACAGAAGATAATTAGAACTTTTGAAACCTTATACTCCAATAAAAAAAGAAAAAAAAAGAGAGAGAATATTGAAGGCATCAACAAATTTCTATAATCATATGATTTGCCCAAATTGAATCAGGATGGTATACACAAGTTAAACAGATCAATTTCAAGCAAAACAATAGAAGATGCCCTCAGAACTCCACCAACCAAGAAAAGCTCAGGACAGGGTGAAAACACCCGAGTTCTTCTAGTCCTTTAAAGAAGAACTAATACCAATAATCTCCAATTGATTTCAGGAAATAGAAAAAGAGGCAGCATTTCCAAACTCATTCCTGATTCCAAAACCAGGAAAAGACACATCAAACCAACATCCCTAATGAACATAGATGCAAAAATTCTCTATAAAATTCTGGCAAATTGAATAGAAAAACATAATAAAAAAGATCACGCACCACAATCAAGTGGGATTCATCCCAGGCATGCAAGTTTGGTTCAACATATGGAAATCAAATGTATTCATCACATCATAGACTTAAAGATAAGAATCATATGGTCATCTCAATTGATGAAGAAAAGCATTTGACAAAATACAGCACCCCTTCATGTTCAAAACACTAGAAAAATTAGGGGTAACAGGAACGTTTCTCAATATCATAAAGGTTATCTATGCTAAGTCCTAGGCCAACATCATTCTAAATGGAGGAAAAATTGAAGGCGTTCCCTCTAAAAACTGGAAGAAGACAGGGATGGGATGCCCTCTTTTACCACTTCTATTCAACATTATTTATGTAGTACTGGCCAAGGCAATTAGATGAAAGAAATTAAATGGATACATACAGGAAAAGAAGAACTCAAATTAGCATTATTTGCTGATGATATAATTCTACACCTGGAAGACCCAAAAAGTTCCACCAGAAAACTTCTAGAATTAGTAAATGAATTCAGCAATGTACAGGATATAGAATCAACACACATAAATCAAATGCATTTCTGTATATCAATGACAAATTCTCAGAAAGGGAAATAAGGAAAACTACCACATTTACAATGTCCTTAAAAAAAAACTTGGAATGAACTTAATGAAAGAAGTAAAAGATCTATATAATGAAAACTACAGAACCCTAAAGAAAAAATAAAAGAAGACCTTAGAAGATGGAAAGATCTACCTTTCTCTTGGATAGGTAGAATTAATATTTTCAAAATGATCACACTATCAAATCACTATACACCTTGAATGCCATTCAAACCAAAATACCAATGACATTCCTCATAGAAATAGAAAAACCAGTCATGAAATTCATCTGGAAAAAATAAGAGACCTAGAATAGATAAAGCAATACTGAACAGGAAGAGTGAAGCAGGTGGCATCACTATACCAGACCTTAAACTATACTACAGAACAACAGTAACAAAAACAGCAAGGTATTGGCACCAAAACAGACTGGTAGTCTAATGGTACAGAATAGAGGACAAAGAGACTAATCCACAAAAATCACAATTATCTTACATTAGAAAAGGTGCCAAGAACATGCATTGGAGAAAATATAGCCTCTTGAACAAATGGTGCTGGGAAAACTGGAAATCCATATGCAACAAAATGAAATTAAACCCCTATCTGTCACCATGCTCAAAACTCAGCTTAAAATAGATCAAGGACCTAGAAATAAAACCAGAGACCCTGTGTCTAATAGAAGAAAAAGTAGGCCCTAATCTCTATCATGTGGGATTAGGCACCAACTTCCTTAATAAGACTCCTGTGGCACAAGAATTAGAACCAAGAATCAATAAATGGGAGGAACTCAAATTAGAAAGTTTCTTCTCAGAAAAAGAAACAATCTGTGAGGTGCATAGAGAGTCTACACCTTGGGACCAAATTTTTACCCCTCACTCATAGATAAACCTTTGAATAATCTTTGTCTTCACCCATTAAATGTTCAGTTTAACTATTTTACTTCAATTTATGATACATAAACATAATGGAAGGGAGAGAAACTGTTTCTCCATTTTAACACTTTATATGCACTTTTGATACTTCGAAGATTTCTTAGAATATCTGAGAAATGGAAAAAGGCACATTTGGAGAAAAATACAGTTAAATCAAATTTTAAAAAATAACCAAAACACTAACAGAAGTAATGTTAGGCATTTCAGGAGAAGTGTTATGTTTATGTTATTGTGATCAAAATACCTGAAACAACAACTTAGAGAAGGAAAGATTTGTTTTGATTTATGGCTTCAGTGCATGGTCAGCTGACTCCATTGCTCTGAGCCTGTGGTGAGGTAGAATATCATCCTCCAAGGGCATGGCCAAGGAAGGCTGCTCAGATTATGGCAGAGAGGATGAGTAGAAGAGAAGGGGAGAAAAGGGGAGGGAAGAGGAAAGGGAGGGGAGAAAAAACATGCAGGAGAGAACATAAGCAATGTCATAAGTCAGGCTGTGGACCCAGTGACCTGCTTCCTTCAAGTACCGCCAACCTCCAAGTATTCCATTTAGCCATCAGTGGATAGATTCACTGTTGAGGTCAGAGTCCTCACAATCAAATCAATTCCCCAAATCGCCACGTCTGAACACACAGAATTTGGGGGCATTCTAGATCCAAACCATAATAGGAGGTAACTTGAATAAACTAGAAAGGCAGCCCAGAGTAGCTAGAGGCCACATCAGGAGATAAAGCAAAATGGGTTGGGACATCCCCAAAGATGGAAATGGATCTTTGAGCCAGCAAAACTACCATTAAGGTGGGCACAGGGAATAGCAAACTGCTGAATGGTACAAAGATGGAATGCTCCCCTTTGGCAGGAGACTGGGTTAAGGCATTCACTTTTAGTTTGTTATGAATCTAATGAAAACTAGTTTTACACTCTTCCTGGTTCCTCCATCAATGAGATAAATGAACCTTTTTATACATTCATTCTAATTCATCTTTATACATTCATTCTAATTAATAATTCATATTCTAATTCATATTGTGTGTTCCACCAAGATGTCCGTGTTAAAGTATCATTTAGAGACTGCGTAGCCTAAGAAGGTAACAGCCTTTCTTGGCTCCATCATCAAAAGCCAATCCCAAAAATATTACTTTCACTGGCTCATTTTCTTTTCCTTGTTTCTAGTTCTAATTTTCCTATCACCAATAACCTATCTTTAAATGTGACAGCAGGCTTTGTCATTTTGATTTTATGGGCTTTTTGATGAACCTTTCTTTGTGTGTATAGACCTATACTTTAGAGTGAGGGAGAACAGAAAATTCTATTTGTTCCTTAACTTTCTTCTAGAAAAAGCTTTTTGAGATCTAGACTTGTGAGGTTTTGTTTTCTGTGTTTATTTTAATCCATGACTGAAGTACAGAACTAAGCTGTAAGCTAAGTGTCTATATTCTTTTATATATGAAATATACTCCTTCTTCTAGAGAAATAAATAAATTAAACACAAACGTAGTTAATATAAGGAGCTTTGCTTTGTCTGGTTTATAGAAGCTCATAGAGTTTATAAAAGTGTAATTTGAAGAAACATAAAAAATCAGAGAAAATAAACTTCCTTCCCAAAGTCTTAAATATGGCACCCTTAAAAATAATTTTCATTGAAAAATGCCATTTTAAAAGAAGTTACACACACACACACTTGCATAAGAATCTCAGTTTCCATAATTAAAGTGAATCCTTAATAATTTTGACTGATTTGACAATTTTCATTTAAAAACATTTGTGTCTTTTCCCTGATTTTGTAACCGTTAATTTCATTCAAATTCCTTTTTCTAGTGTATTGATCAGATAAACAAAATTATTCCCACATGTTTAATATTTTTTTAAAAATGTGGTCTACTCAATCACAAAAATAATTCTTAGGATTTTTATATCATTGGTAACGATCTGAATATGAAAACTGAAATATGACTCTTCAGGATCTTTATTTAGTTAATTTGAAGATCTTGGACTTATATTAATTCTTGCTATTAAAATAAAAATCTTTGAATACTTGCATAATAATTTGAAGATCTTGGACTTATATTAATTCTTGCTATTAAAATAAAATCTTTTAATTCTTGCATAATATTTAGATAAGATAAAATATACATTGGTTATAATTTCTATATAAACATATATGTGATATAAATATCATATGCTTATGTTATAGAGCTGCTTTACCTCTGTCTGTTACTTGGCTTCTAGTCACTTTGACAAATTACCTGAAGAAACCAATTTAATCTGGGTGTGGTGATACATGCCTATAATCCTGACAATTTGAGAGGCTGAAGCAGGAAAATCATCATGGGTTAATCCACTGATAGTACCAAAAACCCTAATATCCAGTCAATTTTTCAGTCCCACCTCTAAACATTGATGCACCAGAGAAAGTCTTCAACACATGCGACTTTAGAGACTTTCCAAATCCAAATTTGATACTCTATAAAAACTGTGATATACCACCAAAATCTTCATTTAGAAATAAATTCAATATTCATTCAAGAGCTGAGGGTACTATAATAAAAAGCCCTTAGCCTATTTGAATGAGCACCATCCTGAAGAAAACTCACCCATAGTCATTACTCTTTCCAGATAATGCCTGTAATCAATGATATGGGCATATGAAGGCCTTTTAACAGCTCTGAATGGCCATCCCAGTGTGGTTACCTGGTGCATCATGGAAGTGGCATTCAGTTATGCTTGCCCAGTCCAACTTTGGTCAGTTTTGCTTTGTTTTTTCTTCCTTCCAAAGATTATCTGAAAAGCACTTTTAGATCTCTCTAGATGTGTTCCTCTCCAAATGAAAATCTGTTCCCTGGAATATCTGACCTAGGGCACTTTTGATTATGTATGTACATTTGTGTATTTGTGTATTTGTTATGTATGTATGTGTGTGTTTTAGTCAGACATTTTGCCACTGTGAACAAAAGACCTGACAAGAATAATTTTAAGGAGAAAAAGTTATTTGGGGCTCAGAATTTCATAGGTTTCAGTTGATAGATGGCTGGCTTCATTCCTTAGGGCTGGAGGTGAGGTATAATTTGTGGCAGAGGAAAACAGGTGGGAACATGGCACCCAGGAAGGAGTCAGAGAGTTCCACTCCCCTTGGACAGATAACTTATATATAACCTAAAGAAAAAATATATGAAGGCCCTTCTCCAGCAATAACCTACCTGCCAATAGTTACCACCCAGTTAATATTTACTACAGGACTATGCAATGATTAGTTTAAGACTCTCATAACCTAATTATTTCACCTCCAAACTCTCTTTCACTGTTGCACACATGAACTTTTGGGGAAACTATTTATCTAAACCATAACAGTGTATGTAAGCATGGGTGTGTGTGTGTGTGTGTGTGTGTGTGTGTGTATGTGTGTGTGTGTATGTATCTATCTGTCCACTTGAAGAAAGTATACAAAATATTTGCATCACGTACATTTATAAAATTTCTGGTATGCTAAATGCTTGTATATGAGAGTGGTCTCTCATATACTTCCTCTCTAGTTCTTTGAAATCAAGATTACTTTCCAGGTTAAAAGTTTAAAAGTTCATTGGTGATTATGGCTTAGTAGGATCAGGATCAGTAGTGATAATTTGAAGAAACATAAAAAATTATGAGAAGTGTTTTTTTTTTCCCAAGAGAAAATATGAAATAATAGGTCTAATACAAACATGTGCTGATGTAGTGCAGTCTCCAGAATGTCAAAGACAATTTCACTGAGGAAAGTAGAATTATTAAAGTCAGAGAGATCCCTGGCAGCAACTTCTGAAAACAGTTGGTAGATAGAAATCTTGGCACCTTAGCAACAATTCAAGAAAGATAACCCAAGTTAACTACAAGTAAACAAATCTTTCCTATTTCCTAGTCTCTATCAAAGGAGGGCTACTTGAGCAGCATTTATTTTTCCAAAGATAAGAATTGAATGCAAGTTGCGAAGGCTTCACCTCTAATTAATCCATTACCTTTTGGAATGTTTCAGAAAAATCTAGAATCTTAGGCCTATCACACTCTTTATTGGAATCATTAGCAATAGTTTTAAAATTCCCATTAATGTAAGTTTCCTGATGTCCTGACCCCTCCTTATTACTTCTGACCCATTGTTCCAGCTCTTCTTCCTTGTATGCTGTTATAATGTGGATATTACGTGGCCCCCAAAAGCTTATGCATGAGACAATGCAAGAAAGTTTAGAGGAGAAATTATTGGGTTATGAGAGTCTTTCAGTTAGTGGATTAACACCATGATGTGATTAATTTGGGTAGGGTGTGGCTGGAAGAGGTGGGTCATTGGAGGCATACAATTGGGATATGTATTTTGTATCTGGCAGTGAATCTCCTCTCTCTCTCTCTCTCTCTCTCTCTCTATATATATATATATATATATATATATATATATTCTGATCATCATGTAATGTGAGCCACTTTCCTTGACCACACTATTCCACCATGATGTTCAGCCTCACTTTGAGCCCCAAGAAATGGAGCTGGCTGTCAATGGACTGAGACCTCTGAGACCATGAGTCCTTACATGCATCCAAGATACATACTGTAAGCTAGTTGCCACAGCCAAAATAAATTTATTTATTTAAGAATTTTATTTGCATCCAAATATTTGGCAGTTATGATAAATATCAACAAAACAAACACAGGGAAATGTCTGGGATGCAATTTTTCCTCTTTTGACACTTAATGTGTTTTCACACATTGACTTTGGAACTCTCGGTGTGATAAGCAGCATCCCCAAACCTTTCCTTTGCTTGGCTTCCCTGATTCCTCATTACTTCCCTACACTATGCTTTCTGCACTCTTCTTATATCCAAATCTTTCTTTATTATTTTAATACCTTTGAGGAAAAGTTAACAAACCAAAAAAAAAAAATTGCATTAGTTAACTAAAAGACTGCCCCAATTTAAATATGTACTTATATCTAAATATATAAATATGTTTAAAATAAAATTCAGGAGGCTTGCTTGTTTCTTTTCTGCTCATTCAATAAATTACTCAAAATATATGCATACTCTCCTTTTTTGTGATTCTATTTTTACCATCTTAGTCTGGGCCTTTTGATTCTTTGCTCATATTACTGCAATATCTTCTTTTGTAAATATATTTTTTATTTGTAAATGTGCACAATACCTGTATTCTATTTTTAATGTGGTGTCAGGAATCGAACCCCGAGCCTCATACATGATAGGCAAGCGCTGTACCACTGAGTCACAACTTCGGCCCACAACTTTCTGTCTCTTGGTACTTCTAATCATCATAGCCAATGTGATTCTCCATTCTCATCATAGTAATTTCTCTGCTTAAAAACTGACAATGCCTTTTATTTGTTTATCAAAATGAAATTCTTTATCTAACATGAACGTCCAAGACTGAATTCTGGCTAGTAGAATGTGGGCAGAAGTGACATGCTCATTTTCATGGCTAGTGGAATGTGGTTGGAAATCACATGCTCATTTCCATTTCTAAACCAAAAAGCCTCGCATACTATTTGCCACATACTGTCTCTTTGCTTTCATCAGCTGGTTAAATGTAGGGGATCCATTGGAGAACTTTGGGATGACTTCCGACATAAGAACCAATGAACTAAAAAGATAAGAGTCCCTGAATAACTTCATGCTGCAAAGTTTCTTTCTCTCACATCCTGCTCCTGCCATGGGACTCAGACATAAGCAAAAAGGAGAATTCCATTGTGTGAAGATGATGGGGCTTTAGGGGTTATTTGTTGAAATGGTTACCAACATTATAACCAACATCAAAATCACAGTGTCAGTGTGACTCAAGATTAGTTAACTTGCTGGGAGGTTACTATGTGGGTTTTGGACTTTTGGAATATGATTTTCAGTATTTTCCTAGTTATGGTTTTTGAACCTAATAGTCTTTTTGTTTTTATAATACTTGAATCTGGTTTCAGAACATTTGAAAATAATGACTTGTTATAGTTTACTCAATCTTGCATGCAACAAATATTTACTTAGATCTGTTTTGTCCTAGGTATTGTGTATTGTGGAGAGCCACTCTGAGTGACCATGCCTTCCAGTCCTCAAGCAGGAGATTCTGACCAACCACTATATTCATGGTGGCTTGGGCATTGACCCAGCTTGGATAGCAAAGACCATCTACTGAGTAGGCATATCCCTGGGGTTGAGTTACATTTACCTGCTCCCTTGCAATCCTACCCCTTCAGCCCTATTATGGATAAAAGTTTCTAAGAAGAGTGTCCCCCAAATATAAGCTGACTTCTGAATGAGCTCTCTCTCTCTCTCTCTCTCTCTCTCATCAGCCTCTTGTAACTTTATCTTGCTCTCCCTTTTGGGAAGCCTGAGGCCAAGAGCCAGGGGAAGTCATCCTGAAGCTTGTGTAAAGGTAAATTGTGTCTGTGTTTTATTTTGCATTACCACAAATTCACCTTAGTTCAGCTGCCCATGCTGGTTTGGGGCGGCAGTCTATTAACAAAAAGGAAAGGAAAAAAAAATTATATCTTCAGTAAAGAAAATAACTTAGTAGATTATATTAAAATGTTACCTTGAGAACATTTGCTACTTAAATTTTAAACTAAGCATAAAACTTCAACAATACCATCACCATTTTCTAGATCCTAAATGATCAGTGTCAGCTTCAGGCCTTCATTGAGACACATAGAATTGTTGTTGCTCAATCTGTGTCTGATGCTGAAAGAATAATTTTCACCTTCCATTTTTGATTCAGAAGAAAGAATCCTCACTTAGTGAATTCCTTCCTTTGCACAAAATCCATATATATTTTCTTTTGCAAGCACCCATTTCTTTTGGCATTCCTTTTCTTAGCTTGAGCACTTTGATGGTGATACCATTAAGAAAGTGCCTCCTATCCTTCTGCCAGTTAAGCTTTGTGAAGATGGATAACTAGGTCCAGGGGCAGAGGCAGGAATTCATACCTTTTTACATGGCTCCAGCCCTGGATTGGTTGTAACTCATAATCATTTCTCTTTCCAACTATCCTTCTGTCATTTAATAAAGTCTATTCCTTACACAAAGAGTTAAAACAGGCCTTGATTGTTTCATGACCTTTGACTTTACATTTTGGACAAAATACAGCAATTTCAAGCAAATCTTCTCTTCAAAATCCTGTTTTGCCTCCTAATAATACCAGTGGTTCATCCTTCACATTTACTGAAATTGGAAAATAAACATATGCCAAGAGCTTTAGATTTGACACACAGTTAAACCAAAATGCTCACTCCTGAGGTAAACCTGTGAGCTGAATCAACGCTATCATCATGTGTGCATGAGATTGTGAAGCAGCTCTTCATTACCTCCTCTCCCCACCTCTGTGGTGTGGGTTGAAGCATGTCCAGAAAAGTCAAGAGAGGGGAGAGGAAAATGTAGATGGCTACCACTGGCTTCTGAGCCTGGCTCTAAAATCAGGCCTTACCAGCCATAGAGGAAGGAGTGTGCTAAATTTTTTGTTTTTCCTGTGCTTTAATGGGCTCAGTAAGACAATCTAGTTACCATATTGTATTGTCATTAGCTGTTTGTCTTCTATGCTTGAAGGAAAGGACTATTTGTGATGCAACTAACCTTTGAGAATTTAAACAAATACATTTGATGATGTTTTAACGACTAAGAAAATGAATAAGTGAAGTAATGTCTACAGGTGGTTATTGCTTTTGAAAAATAGGATGATAATAATTAAGGTACAGACTTGATTGCTGTATAAACTGATTTTACACATAGTTTTTTTTTAAATTAAATAGAGTTACAAAAGGAACAAAGTTAGTAACAAAGAGAAGTGAAGGATAGGGAGGAACGAGTGAAAATTAATCACTGATTGAAAACTGAGAGGAAGCAGGATTTATAAGTGGGGCTAGTGAAAGAGTTAAGACATTAAAAATCTTAGTGAAATCAGCCAGTATACATCAAGATTATACCCAAGTAGTTACCTGACCCACCTAACAGGGTGTTGTAAAGATGTAGTACAGTAACCCACAGAGTTTCTCAGGGAAGCTGCTCTCCAGATAAGAAAGTCCCATTATTCCATATAACTATTTCCCTTTCATGTTGGGCAGATGTACCAGTGACAGTTGGAGTCTCCTTTCAGCCAAACATCTCCCACATGCTACCTAATGTTGCTGCTGATTAAAATTCTATGGAAGATTCACATTGTATCTGGAACAATTGCAGGCTGAGTTCAATTTATCAGTCTTCTGGAGAAGCAGAGATAATCAAATTTCCACCTCAGCAACTTTGGGACCAAGCCATTTGCTGAGATGACAGTGGATGTGAGTAGCACATGTTCCGTTTGTACACCTGCTGTTTGTTAATCACAAGTTTTTGATATTTTTTTAGATATTTTTTTTCTTCCTATTCATTTCATATGGTCTCTGTCATCTAAAGTCATTTCTGTGAAAACTGGGTATAGGCCCATGCATGAAAAATTCAGGAAATCTATAGAGTGATAAAGTTATGGGTAAAGTGAAAAAATGTTTAATCAGGAATCTGGGTTCGAATATGCTTTTTATTTTATTAGTATGTGACCTGGACAAGTAGTTTAAGCCCTTTGAGCTTTGATCCTGTCATCTTTAATGATATTTACATCAGCAAGTTGCCTTGTGGATTAAATTACAAAATTTGTTTGGCTATGCATTGTAGAAAAATCTAGGTAGTAAGAACTGCAAAGAAGTCTTGGCACAAACATCCCATTCAAAGCCCTGCACAGACCTGATTAAACTTCAACATGTCTTCTAGCAGCCTGAGGCTGTGTCCCTGGGACAACCCAACCCTCTTTTGAGTATCTGTCTGGAAAGCTCTCAACAGAATATGCTGTTTATTATAACCAGCAAATGATGACAGACCTATCCTTCTTAGTGCATTTACTCAAAAGGCATATGATTGTGAGTCTTTATTCTGTCCCTTTGAGATGTATGTGTATCTCCTACAACTCAGGAGTGCCTTTTTCAAGAACCTGAAGGCCATTTCTTTGAAGTCTACACATTAGGAAGGATAAGACCTCTGTCTCCCAGTATCTGAGAGATCAGGCACAACAGACCTGATCATATTTATACTGACGAACTCTGCAGACTATCACTTGAGTCCATGCTTTAAAATGCCCAATTTTCTCTGTGCAAATCAGAATGGAGTTCAGCTCTTATTCCTAGTGTTAGTAGTTACTGTGTTAAAAAAAAAATCAATGTTTTCAGTGCTTGGAGATAATGTCTTAACTTTGGTTATCTTTGATAGTAGAAACTGGCCTGTGGTAGCACCCGTCAATACCTGGTCCCCAGGTCCCTTGATGGTAAATATGTGTGTGTGTGTATGTGTGTGTGTTTTCTTAAATAGAGGATGAGGTTGAGTCCTGTCAGGAAAGGTCATTGGAAGAAATTGGGAAAAGGTGAAAAAATTGTTTTCTGACTTTGGTTCAGGCGAAATGCCAAGGACTGGTTTATGCTCCTAAGTATTAAAGGTTAAAAATATAATTTAAAAAATTAAACAAGCTTTTTTTCGTTGCTTTTTTTCAAGCTTAAACTGAAATGGAATGTAAGGCACACCCAGTTTTAGGCAATGCTAAATCCAGAGACCTAAAAGATAAAATTAGGATGCTATTTCTTTCCCTATATCTTGTTGTCCAATAAAATATTCCTTGATGACAGAAATGTTCTATGTCAGAACTTCCCAGTACACTAGTCACATGCATGTGAATATTAAGCACTTGAAGTGTAGCTAATAGCAACCAAGCAAATGGACATTTTAATTTAATTTGAAGTCATTCAAATGTAAAACACCACTCAGTGACTACTCTCATAGAGACCACAACTCCATTCATGCTGCCTGGCTGCATCTTGGCTTTATTTTCAGGCAGACTGCCTCCATGTGGTATTAATGGGAGGCTGAAAGCTCCAGATGTGTCAGGTCCTTAAAAATTATGATCTCACAGAGGGAGAGAACCATCTCCTCTTCAGCAGGGAAGGAGTCTGACTGGCTTTGCTTAGGTAAATCACTGTGAGGAACAAGGTGGATGTTTTTATGATCCAGTCAGAGTCATGTCCTATTTTTTTTTATTGGTTGTTCAAAACATTACAAAGCTCTTGACATATCATATTTCATACATTAGATTCAAGTGGGTTATGAACTCCCATTTTTACCCCAAATACAGATTGCAGAATCACATCGGTTACACATCCACATTTTTACATAATGCCCTATTAGTAACTGTTGTATTCTGCTACCTTTCTTATCCTCTACTATCCCCCCTCCCCTCCCCTCCCATCTTCTCTCTCTACCCCATCCACTGTAATTCATATCTCTCCTTGTTTTTTTTCCCATTCGCCTCACAACCTCTTATATGTAATTTTGTATAACAATGAGGGTCTCCTTCCATTTCCATGCAATTTCCCTTTTCTCTCCCTTTCCCTCCCACCTCATGTCTCTGTTTAATGTTAATTTTTTCCTCCTGCTCTTCCTCCCTGCTCTGTTCTTAGTTGCTCTCATTATATCAAAGAAAACATTTGGCATTTGTTTTTTTAGGGATTGACTAGTTTCACTTAGCATAATCTACTCTAATGCCATCCATTTCCCTGCAAATTCCATGATTTTGTCATTTTTTAGTGCTGCCTAATACTCCATTGTGTATAAATGCCACATTTTTTTTATCCATTCATCTATTGAAGGGCATCTGGGTTGGTTGTGAATTGTTAAATTCACTGCCCTCCTAGAATGGTTTTGACCTGAGGAGAAACAGTTCTCAGATGGTGATTAAAACAGAAGTTGAAGGACTTTGTGATAAATGAAGGTTAAATAAAAATTAAAGGATACCATTGTTTTGGACTAAGCTCCGACTCTTAGCCCCAACAGACCAGGCTAAAAATCGAAATGGAGTCACTCAAGTTCCACATCACCAAAAAGAAACTAAGTTGTTTTCTGACCTTCTGGGAAATCAGGAGACAGAGATAGCAACAAAATTTCCCAAGGAGTTTGGTTTTCATCACCATTAAATCACTCCTGCACACACTGAGGGGGTTGTCTAATGTGCTAATGTGATTCTTAGCAGTTAGCCTGGTTCCAGGACCTGCTGAGAGGGAAGCATGGCCCACAGAACATCTGGTCCATTCTCAGGGTTGCTGGGCTCTTGAGTCCTCAAGTTCTAGTAGCTCAGTCTGTCTCTAATGCCTTGTCAGAAGTGCTTTATTTTCCTTCTGTTTTATCTGGCTTTTTACTTTTTCTTGAGGGAAGGTTTCTGACAGTAACTCAATTTTAGCTACATGCAAGAAGCTTCAACACACCCACATGTGGAATTATATTACCTATTTGTTATTTGTTTATTTTCTATCGCCTTCTTGAGCAATGTTAGCTCTACAAAATCAGATTACCTTGACTTATTTTTTAATATATCCCATTGCCTTGAAAAGCACATAGCAACTGGTAGAGATTCAATAAAATTGAATAAATGGATTAATTCAGACAGTCAAAAAATAATAGCAAAATACTTAAAAAAATTTTGTTTTCCATCAAGATGCCTGTAGACTTTTATCTAGTAATTTCCATGCCTACTCATATTTCTGTTATATATTTTCTCAGTATTTTGTACTTTGCATACATGGGTTTATTAATGCATTGGTATGTCTTTAGCCTTATCAGAAGGACATGCATGAATATTTTTTGTGTGTTTAAAAATTGTTACTTTTTTCTAGGACCAAATGAAGATAAATAAACAGATTATTTTATCCACAGTCTGTTTCTCCAACCCCCCCCCCCCCAGTGTCCTTTCAATTCTTTACAATGTTGCTGCCTTCTTCCTTTGATCAAAAATCATACTTATCTCGGATCTAATTAAACAGTCATCTCTTATAGGAATTCTCCTCATAGTTTTTCCTGGTGACTCAGTTTTAACTCTCAGTTTTCACAGCTCTGTGCAGGTTCTTATGACCTTGCCTTTTAGTTGTCTGTTTACATGTCTAGGTTCCAATCTGATTACTGACCCCTTTCCACATATATTTCATATCCTTAGTACTTTGCACATGGTCAGGCACTTAGATGTATCTTTGAAAGAATTGACTGGATACTTAATTAATCTTAGAATGTTATATAGTCTAGGAGTGTGTAAATTTTTAAGACACCAACAAAAGTAAACTGTCTTGATTTTGGAATTTTAGTGAACAAGTGAACAGTCGAATGCATATAGAAGCTATTGGGACACAGGAAGACCTCCTCCTGAACCACTGGAATCTACACTGTTTATACCTGACCTTACTTACTTAAAAGCTTTTTCCATCACTGATGTCCTTGGAATCAGCCTTAACTTCCAGAGGTGTATAACTTTCAGATGGTGTAACTTTAAAATAACCAACAAGTCCTTCTTCCCCTAAATCTCCTGTATTTGTGGTTGAAGTTCTACAGATTTATTACTTTTTTTTTTTTTTAGCTCTGTTCATGCTGTAGACTAATCTTTAACAAATACTTTTATGTAGTGGTATATATCAATTCATTAACCAGATCGTTTCATTTCATGGTAGAAGGAATATTGTTAGGTGAGAGTTGCATACCTGAGAAGGATTAATAACAGCAGGAAAGGCAGAACAGAGTCACCAGGATGGTAACTGTGAACACGAAAGAAAAAAGGAGGTCACTGACCACTTTGTTAAAGATTTGATCTTCCCTTGAAATGCTGTTTTTTATTTTATTGTTCTAACCTGCCCCTGTCTCAAGGTAGTGCAAGTGGAATATTTGTGTGCATGTGCGTATGTGTTCTATTATCTTTATGTATATTCTATTGTGGTTAGAATGGGGGAAAGTTGGGGCTTCCTAAAAGCATATGAAGGCTATGTAGTATAAAAACATATTTATGAAGATGCAAATATCACAACATTTTGTTTCTGACTTAACTATTCAGATCACATATGAATATGTATTTTATCCCTTTCTTGCTCTAGTACCACAAAATAGTAAGAATTGTAACAGCTTTAATGCAAATCATCTATTTATTTTTATACAGGTTGACTCTTCTTTATCTGCATTGCTATGACCAGAAATGTTTCAGATTTTTTTATTCTGATTTTGTGGTATTTGCATATACTTATTGAGATATTTGGAGGATGGGACCCAAGTCTAAATACAAAATTCATTTATGTTTCATATATGCCTTTTAGGTAATTCTATATATTTTGGGGATATTTTGACCCAGACCTATTATATGAGGCGAGGTGGGAATTTTCTACTAGAGGCATCATATTGTTACAAAAATGTTTCAGGTCTTGGAACATTTAGGATTTTTTTATTTTTAGATGAGGAGTGTTCAACCTGTTTTAGTTTTCTTTGCATAGGTTAATGGCAATTTAAGTATCTTGGATAACAAGTATTTTAATTTGGAATGATGTAGCTCTATATGTGCAAAATAATATGTTTTTGTAAACAGATTGCTGTCTTTTACAACAGTATATAATGGATGTAGCTAGAGGTAAAAGAGTGATGATTGTAGATCTAGTTAAGAGAGTCACAACCAAAGTTAATGTCTACAATGATTTTCTCGGTATGTACTTGGAATATGGAACTATGTATTCCATATATATGATATGATTAAATAACACTGTGCAAATATCTATAGATTTGCATTGAAGAGTGTGTCTAAAAGTGGAACTAACCACCTATAGAAAGTAAGTAGAAAGGGCCTTTTGTCAGTTCCCTCTCCCTACCCGGAAATACTGTGTGGAACTTGAATTCACTCCCATTCTTACCCAGTCTCTTTGCTTTACTGGTGCAGCACTAGGTAATTCACAGTCTTCACCTGTAGAAAGCAGAAAGTACATTTAAAGCACAGATTCCAGACTTTGACTCCTCTTAATGGTATAATCTGGAGTAAAATACCTAATCCTCAGATTCTGTATATTGGTCTTCAAAGTGTAAAATTTTGAAATGATACCTACCTACAAGATTGTAGTGAGTGTTAAATTAGGTAATACACACAAGGCATGATGCTAGCAGACACCAAAGTTTAATAAATTGTAGTTGCTATTATTGTATGGCTAATGGAGTAGTGTCCCTGCTCCTTACTTTTTCTGCAAAGGGAAGAGAATTGCTACTCTACTCTCCTAGAGAAAAACTGGTAGGTTAGGGAGAGAAATTCTCTTTCTGCTCACTCCTATTCATAGGTGGATGAGGGGATAATTTTATTAGGAACTGTCAATTCTTAATATGTGCAGCTCAGCTCCTTCTCACTTCTCAGATCAGGTTTTCCCACAGGATATTCAATCTGGTGTTCTTTCTTCCAAAACTTCATCTGTGAATGAGACTTGTTCTTGTCTAGCTATCCCAACATCTCATTTAGGGTAAAGTGTAAATAAGCCTATTTTAACAATAAATTTCTATATTTTGCAATAGGCTTAATTGGCATCATGATGATTTTATCTCCATATTTTTTTATTCTCCTTTTGTTTTGAAGTTAAATGATGATGTTCAAAAGAGCTATGTATTTGCCTTCTGACTCTCCCAAGTTTTTATTTTCTAAAAGCACAGCTGTGATCTTTGATGCTATTAACTGCAGTTATCACCACAGAATTTCTTTACCTTTTGAGCCTTTCATCTTTTCCTCCATCTGCTGCTTGACCTTTGCCAGGAAATGGCCATTGCTCCTGTTGGAGAACTTCCATGAATGCCTTTGGCCCTGATTCTATCATAGTTGCCAGGCTGACGTGAAAGATGCTGCTATCTTAGACAATTTTCCACTACCCCCTCCACTGGACCAAGTCATGGGCATCTCCAGTAACCAGCACCAGAGCAGACCCCTCAGGTAGCACTTGCCTTTGAGATATTCTGCCTCTTTTCCTGGCTGACCCCTACTGTGGTCTGTGTATATTTTATTTCCTGGGGCAATAAACCTCACAATTTTCCATGTACTAGCCCGAAGGCTCAACTGTCATCTATCCCACAAGACTTGAGTGTGTGGGCTAAAGCCTGGTACCCATGAAGTTTTCTGGTCTCTTTTCTCCATGGCTGATATCCTAGCCACTCTCTCTCTCTCCATTTCAAGTAAATCAATTTAGTTTACTGTCATAACTACCGTTAGCAATATATTCTGTATATTGCCTTTCTACTTAAGAAATAGAATCCTCCAGTCCAAGACTCTTGGGTGGGCCCTGCGTGCGCTCCTCTGCAACATAAAGGGGATTCTTTTCCAAATTGTCAAGATATGTGCTGTCTACTTTACCCACACTGTGAGAATGGTTACTTTCCCATTCCTGTATACATTTCTTCTGATTGGACACACACATTTTATTTTAGTTAGCTTTTTTAGTGCGGTCACTAAAAGGATTGATAAGCACAATTATAGATGAGGAAAAGTTTATCTTAGGGCACACAGTTTGAGAGATCTTAGTCCATAGAAGGATGGCTCCATTCCTTGGAGCTCAAGGTGATGAAGAATATCATGGTGAAAGTGTGTGGTGGTGGAAACCAGATCACATGATGATCAGAAGCAGAGAGAGAGGTTCCATTCTTGAGATACAAAATATGTCCTCTATAGCTTTGCCCCGAATTAACCACTTCCTCCAGGCACACCCCAGTCACCACCTAGTTAATCCCATCAGGGACCAATTCACTGATAAGGTTAAGAATATAATCCAATCATTTCTCCTCCATACCTACTTGCATTGTCTCTCATGTGAGCTTCTGGGGGACACCATATCTAAACCATAACAGATTTCTTTCTTTATTGAGTATGCACATTTAATCCTTCCCTTTTTAGGGATCCTCTCCCATATGGTGGAAATACCCCACCTGCTTTCCTTTTTTGTCTTTGAGCTGTAGCTGTTGAGATGAATGTCTGTTGAGATGATTGTAGGTCCAAAGCAGAAACATATTGCCAGTCAGGGAGGTATTTTTTGCACAGGACCTTGGTAGAACTTATCTTAGAAGTGCTTTGCCAAAAATCATGGCTGATTTGCCTTATTTTTCTCTACTCTCTATTAGAAAAGAAGAAAGGGTCAAATTGAGACCTACAGTGGGATCAATATTGAGTTGAACCTCTCGCAAATGAACTATATACTTATGAACATCCATCATTGGGGGTTATTTGTGTATCAAGTTACACTTTATTACACATGTATGTGTGCATGTATATATATAGTAAATGAGTCATTTTTTGAAAATAGATAACCAAAAATTTATAGTCTATGATGGTTTGCTGATGTGTGGAGATATTTTTGGTCAAGTGAAATATATCTATATGTGCTCTTCTGAGATCCTATGTTTATTTCTTTTCTAAAATTTCTTATATCAAATGTTTTTTTTAAAAAAGTCTTTCCATACCAGTTGATTATAAAAATAAGGAGATGGGGCTGGGTTTGAGGCTCAGTGGTAGAGCACTTGCATAGCAAATGTGAGGTACTGGCTTTGATCCTCAGCACCACATAAACAAATAAATAATTAAAATAAAGATATTGTGTCCACCTACAACTAAAAAATATTTTTAAAAATAAGGAGAATTGATGATGTCTGGGACTAGAAGTTCCTATTTCTTTTTGTTGCCATTCATTTATTTTTACACTCCAACTTCTGTGGACATCATTCCAGTGGTCTATTTCCCTGAACTTCCTTGCACACCAGGCTCTCTCCTCTCATGCAGTTCTCTCATTACTACTGGGGAAATAAAGATCAAGATATGATTCTGAACATGTCACATTTTCCTGGTTTCAAACTCCTGCTGATTCATAATTTCCTCCAGAATAAATTTCCTCCTCTTTATGTTCATATAAAACAGGGCCTTTCAGTTACTTAATGAGGCAGAACATCATGGTGAAAGAGTGTGGCAGAGGAAACCAGGATGAGGTAGAATGATCAACCCAAGTTAAAATCCTAGGCTGCAGCTTGTTTTTCTGTTTCTTTTTGACTGCCTGACTGGAAGGCCCACTCATGTTTTGTTGCTCATGCATTCTGTGTTGCCTTAAGCTTTGACAACTCTAACATTAGTTAACACCAATGAGTTTTTTTGAACCCAAGCAATTCTTTTGTATAAAGGAACAAGGTTAATAAACACATTAAACCATCCCATTAAGGGAATAAGAAAATAAAATTGAGTTAGAGAAAGAGAGCAATTAAGGGGGACTCTCTGATGAAAGTTTAGTTTTTCAGCAAAACAGTATAAAAACAGAGAGAGAGAGAGAGAGAGAGAGAGAGAGAGAGAGAGAGAGAGAGAGAGAGAGAGCGCACATGCTGTGCAAGCCACCCACTGTACCTGCTTAGGGATCCCTGCAGGCGGAGGGAGTTTTTCTTGTTTGCTCCTAATAAACCTGTTGCTGAATTCTCACCCTCCTTAGTCTGCAAACTTCATTCTTGCAGTGTGTGAAACAAGAGCCCTCCAGCTCTCACTGTTCTCTCTGTTACACTAGTAGGAAGCTCTGGCCTTCCATTCTGTAGTATCACTTTCTCATCTCCTCCCCACCTCTTCTTGATCCTTTCTCCCCTGGGGGCCCAGAATTCTAATTAAATGCTCTTTTTGGAACTCACAGTACACTTTTATGCTTCTGATAAGTTCCTTGTGGTATTGGCATTAGATATTACCTTTTAATTCCCTTCTCTCCCTTACCTGCTTGGAGAATTCATACTCATCCTTCAGGGATTCAACTCAAAGCATTTCTCATTATGAGATGCTTGAGTTAATTGCATGTTTATCTTGCTAGCTAGTTGGGAACTCTTCAAGGATAAGATAGTGCATCATTAATCATTTCTGTTGTGTTGTTTGTAAGACCAGGAAGAGGAGCAGGAGGCTCTCTTATATGATTGCCTTTGCAACCCTGATTTTCCTTTCTGGCTGTCATCACCCCAGCTTGACACTGTTGCCTCTGGACCCAGCAAATGTGGGTGGTGGTCTTCAAAGCCCCAGCATGGATACATTCAGACCCAAGCTGCCCACTCAGGTAGCACTTTCCCTTGAGAGATTCTGCCTGATCCCCTGACTAACCCATACTGGTAATCAACATGCATGATCATTTCCTCTGGGAGTAAGCTCTGCCCTGCCTCACATTGGCCCATAACTGACCAGGAGGCTCAACTGACATGTCCATTGCATGGCTCAAGTGTGTGCACTGAAGGCAGTTGCTCTGTGCAGATTCCTGGCCTCCTTACTCATTGGTTGATGTCCATGCCCCTCTCTCCAATTAAATCATTCAGCTTATCCTTATAATAATCCTAAGCCCTACATGCTATTATTATACCAATTTTATACATGAGGAAACTGAGGCACAGAGAGGTATGAATTCAAAAGCGCTAAGATACCTGAGCAGTCTGGCACCAAGGTCAATGTTCTTAACCTACTGTACTGTACTGGATTGAGAACATTATTACTCTGTGTACTACAGTCTTTTATTGTAAACATCATGCTGAAGTTAGAAAATGAACTAATATTTTTATTGCCTACAGGACAGCTTATAATATAAATATAGATATGTAGATAGATCTGAGTATATTAATTGAATCACTGAGAAAATGTTGCACCACAGTTGAAATCATTACTTGACAACTCTAAAGTAAATGATGTTTTAACTAAATACAACTGCTTTATAGTTTAGATTCCAAAAGTAATTTCTAAAGATTTATTTTTACAGAAAATGTAACCATCCCCAGTTTACAAAACTATCCATAACAGGTGGCTGAAGAACAGGTGAGTAATTTTAGGCTTTGAAAGTTTCCATTGTGCAATGGCATTTTGTTTTCTTTTTTCAACCCACATTAACAATTCCTGACTTAAAAAAAAGCCAAAATGAGATGGAAAATTCAAAGTTTTATTCCAGTGAATCAGTCCAATTGTGCTAAGTAGACCAGAGTGAATAAACTGAACCTTGGGTATTCAGTGCCTCAATTATTAAACATATCCACAGAAAGCTATTCTGTCACTTTGTCTGTGGGGTTTGTTGCTGTATTGCAGATCTGAGCCATTATCCATTCGTGCTCTGTCATCATAACTGGATTTTGCCTTTTAAACTGAACACCAAATTAACCCATTAAATAGACATCACTGATTCCCATAGAACATTTGAATAATGTACAGCAGTTCGTGTTTTAATCATTTATTTTAATCATGTTGCTCATAACAAGGTTAAACAAAAGTTAATCAAAAGTGTTAAGTCATTAAACTTGCTTCAGATATATTACAGCTGTTAGAACCTAAATGGAGAGGGAAGTGTATATGTTTCTTGCTTTTCTCTTATTTTATAACCTCCCCCTACATTTTTTTTTCTTATTTTCAAAATACTGGTAGACTCTAGATTATTTCTTTGTTTTATCCCTGGTTACTGTTTTTTCAGACTCACTTGCTTTGCTAGGAATCTGACACCAATCACAGCTTGAAGACTGACAATTCTCCTTTTCTCTTTCCAGGAGAGACTTCCCTGCACTCATGCAGAGAGCAGCAAAGGACTTGACTTTTGGCATGAATGGTTTGGCCTTGTGAATGAACCTTCTCCTAGCACCTGAAGCTGCTGGCAAAATGTCAGAATCCCAAATGGGCTGTGAAGAAATGTAGTCAATGATGGAAACAAAATCCCTGGCAAGATCCAACACATGACAGAGTCATCTTAGCATCTACTGTGACTTGTAAAAACCAAATAAAGCATTTATTTGGTTCTCTGGCACATTTACAACCAGTGGCTTTCTGTGAGTGAATACTGTGGTAACCAGATAAAGCGAACTGCTCATTTCAATCTCTATTTTGGAAGGTTATCTGACTTGTCTATTAGCTGTGACCTCAAAGTATCGGCCAGTTATCCTGTGTGCATTTAGTTGAGTCATTGTGCCCCATCAGTGAGGCAATTGTATAGTTCTATCTGGACAGAGGTAGAACAGATTATTTTCACTTGTCTTTTGTATTTTTTTAAAACTTCCAAAGGTAGTGGGTTTTAAGAGACACATCTGGTGTGCTTTGAGCTGAAGCCAAATATTTCTGCTGTTGAATTTTTGTATAATTGTCCAGGCTTCAGTATTTTCCATTTATTATACATTTAGTAAAAATGACATTAAAAGTTTTAGGGACAATGCTTCTCTTAGGTGCAACTGAGTATTTTCAGTCTGGTACTACAAAAGAAGGAATGAATATTGATATTAAGTGACTGGTTAAAGGTTGTACAGCTAGTCGTGGTTGGTCTAGAATGGAATTACCATACCTTGATTCTTGGTCAGCTACTGCTATTCTGTCCTTCCTGTCACACTGTTTTTAAAGTTTTTGAGTAATTTTGAAAGTAAAATTATTATTTGAATATACTTAAAGCAGAGAACACTAATTGTTCTCAAATATTCATTATCTCTTTCTTTCCTAGTAACAAAACTCCTCATTTTAAGTTGGCAGGTGGCCTCCCAGAATAAAGAGTAGATATCCCAGCCTCCCATTCAGTTACATGTAACAGAAATAAACTCCATTGGGACCAGGAGAAGAAACAATGTGCACAGATTTTGGTTGCATCCTTATGGGAAAGGCATTCCCCTTACCCTTTCTCACTCACTAGAATAGTTATTCATTTTGGACCATTCTGAAGAGGGCAAAATGCTTGAGATGGTAAAGAAAATAGAAGGAACTGTTTTGCCAGATCTAATTTGCAAAATAGAAATCTTTTATGCAAGATAGAAATATTTTTTTTTCTTTTATGCAAGATAGAAATAAATCTTTATCTTGTTTTTACTACTGGCTTTTAGATCTCAATTACAGCACCTAAACACACAGCGCTATTTAATAGTTAGCAAATTTTATGCTGCAAGTTAATATTTTACAACTACCAAATTTAAATGCAATAGGTGGATATTATGCTTGTGTAAATGTCTGGCAGCCTTGGAATTGAACTTTTACCACCATACATTTCATGTGAGGGCTTTCCATTTCTTCAGAGTCCTTACAAAATGTGACCCCTGATGTTGCTTCTCTAACATTATCCCCTATGTCTGTCCTGTCAGTGGGTTCTAGCCATACTGACTTACTTGCTGCTTCTAACCATCCCTCATGTGTTCAGAGCTCCTTCTTCAGGGTAAATATAACTTTGTTGTTGTTTTTGTCTTTATATCCCTGTGCAGAAAATGTCTGCCTAGTAATTTACATATGGTGCTTTCTTTCTACAATTTTAGGTTTATGTTCAAATGTTATCATTAAGTCTTCATGTGACTACTTCATTTATTTTTTTCTCACAAAATATATTTTATTTTCATTTAATTTTTTTCACATAATATATTTTATTTTCCTTCTTGATGTTATTTCACACGTTCAGTTTATTGCTGTGCAGAGTAGGAGTAGGGTTGATTCCTAGTGCATGGAAGTTGGAATTCATACTGCTAGTTCATTTTTTTCAGAATTCTTATTTATCTATATAGTATGTAAGAACACTTTAAAATTATTTTGAGGGAGTTTTAGTATCTCACTAGTTCCTTCACTCACTGATCTTAATATGATCTTTGACATGTGTTGATTTTAGTTTTGTACAAAAATCATGATCTTTTTAATATTGCCTTTTACATTGGAGTTGTCATGAAAAGCTCTCCCTTTTATGAAGGGCCTAGGAAAGCATATATTTAAATTCTTGAATTGTGCATGCATTTTATGCTTTGTGCACTCAGAGTAGGCTAAAACAAAACAGAAAATAAACATTAATAACAAAGAAAGATCAGTTGATCATATTTTTCCTTTTAACTGATCATTATTCAGTCTTTTAAAAATGTTTTTATAATTATAGATGGACAGCATGCCTTTATTTTATTTTTTATGTAGTGCTAAGGATTGAACCTAGTGCTTCACATGTGCCAGGCAAGTGCTCTACCACTGAGCTTCAGCCCTAGCCCCATTATCCAGTCTTAAAGTAAGAATTTTTAACTTTAGTGATGTTTATAAAAATGTTAGAACTAATGTACCACTGAATGGGTAATATTCATAAGAAAACAAGGAAGGTTTTGTCTGGCTGATTCTTTGTTACAGGCAAAATTGAGAATTGATCAATATGTTAGTGGAAAAATAGACCAGAAAAGTTGAAATAAACCATAAAACTCTGCAATTAATTTGGATTATATTAAAGTGGAATGCATGGAATTCTGTTAAGGTCTAGGCTAAATTTTACTATTGTAAATAAATGCTAATATATTTAAAACATTTTTTAAAAAATATTCTTTTGTTATTAGTGTAAATACAATCTTAAGATATACACACATTATTAGGAATAGAATAGTAATTGGTATTCCAAGAAGATCTTGTTTATTGGCATGTTTGTATTTAATACCCATATTAGTTATATTTTTCATTATCATTAACTGTGCATGTATTAAAAAGGTTTCCAAAGTCAGGACTGTGATATGGTTTAAGTTAAATGGAAATTGGCATTGAGAAGATACATCTAGCTTTTAAAACACTGAAGACTTTGTCAAATAGTTATGCTAATTAGAAGACCTTAATATAATTATAATTCTATCAATTAAGATATTTAATTCTTAATAATGTTGTTTATTGCAAAAATTATTTTGAGTGGCTAGCATCCAAAGTCTATTTATTCTCCAATATCCTTCCTCAGATTACGCCATGGTAGAGAAGGTTTCTCAGTCTTATTTTCTTTTCCATTGCTAGTGTTTAAGAGGCTATGGATGAATAGTAAAACTGATAACTGATTTATAATATTTTACCTTCACTTGTTTCTTCCCTGATGCTGTTTGGAAAGGCTTTGTTGATGATTAAAATAGATAAAAAACTTGCTGTAGAAGTTGTAGAAAGAAATTAAAAAACACTAATAAATAAGAATACTATATATCATGTAATGAATTTATTTTATGATGAAAATAAATTTCATGAATTGACCAAAGATACCGGAAAAAATATATTTAATCATTTTGTTGAAAGGATGAAAAAGAGTTATATTGAAATTTCCTCACTCAAAATAATTCTTTCAATAAGCAGCATTAATAAGGGGATGATTTCCAAATTGATAGAATTATAATTATATTATGAGCTTTAGTATCTATTTAGTATAACTATTTGAAAAAGTTTTTAGTGTTTCCATATTCAAAAACAAATTAAAACTGAGACATCCACACTGTCATGTGCCTTTGGAACTAGATAAACTAAGGATAATATATTGGAAGAGCATTAGGAATGATTAACATACTTGAGAGTTTGACAGGGTAGGAAATTTAAATGCAACAATTAGGACTAAGTAAATATTTAAGAAAAAACATCTTCTACTCAGATATATGGATTTGTATACTTGGATAAAACTTTTAATGTTACCACAGAAGAAAAATTTTGACCTGCACAAAACGTAAGATGAAAAATGAGTAACAGCTAAATGAGTAACATAAAAAAGAGTGAACTATTATATGGGGGTTGCATATTGAGTGCATTTTCTGAATAAGAAAATGTTTTTAGAATGCTTTTTTTTGTTTCTTAGTATTTGTGCTTTGGAAAAATTTGGATGTGAATATGAATAGATTAATTTTAACTGCTTGCTGAGGGTTTCCTGAATATGAAACACCAGGCCAAGCAATTTTTCATGTTGCACTTCATTTAATCCTCACAATATCCTATTGACACAACCCTGCATTCCTCAGTCTCCATCAATTATGTTAATGTGAGCATTCTCTCTTGAGTGCTGCAGCTAATCTGATCTGATATTCTTTTATCCTTCCTCCATCTTTGTGTCTATCTGGGTCTCTGCACAGAGAGATATCATGCATTGTATTACATTTCTAAGAAGACAGTTCAGTCTAAGCATGAAACCACTGCGTTCCTTTAGAAAAAACTATTACTGCTTAACTATAATAATTTTTACTACTTTTTGAACACACTCTTTTTCTAGTCATTGTTTTAAGGCTTTTGCACATATTATCCTACAAGACTCATGACAACTCTGTGTGGTTGATATTGTCACCTTTGTTCTTCTGCTGGAAAGTATAGGCACAGACATGTCACATGAATCATCCAACGCCACATGGCCAGTAAGTGGAAGAGCTGGATTAAGGTTCTCTTTGACGTTAAAGCTTGTTCTCAAATTTTTGTAGTGTATCATCTTCCTGGAATTTGGTATTAATATGTTATCCCATTTTATAGACCCATTTGAATTAAAATTTACATGCAGTAAATGCAGAGTTCTTAAGTCTACAATGAATAAATTTTATAAATGTATTTTTTAATCATCACACTGGAAAGATATAGAATATATAAATTACTGCAGAATACTCCCTCACCTTCCTTCCAATCACTAGCAAATAGGAAAATACTCTTCTGATTTTTATTACTATGATGTTTTCCTGTTATTGAACAGGAATAATCTGTGAACTGAAATTCTTTGAAAAAGCCACATCTACATTATGATTCTGCATAATGTTTACCTTGCCTTACTAGAATATTGTGATTGTGGAAAGATGGAATGTTGTACATCAAAATGGATAGAACTGGAAAGTGCGATGCTAAGTGAAATAACTCAGGCACCAAAAGACAAGGGCTGCATTATCTCACTCATATAGAATCTAAAACCGTTGATTTCATAGAAGTTGAGAGTAGAATGGTGGTCACCAGAGGCCAGGGGGAGCAAAGGGGAGGGAAGGATGGGAAACACAGTTACATAGAGCAAAAATTTGTGGTGGCTCTTGCATAGCAGAATGACTATATATAATAATAATATGATATATATTTCAAAAAGCTAGAACAAAGAATTATGAAAGATTTCACCAAAAAGAAATGATAAATGTCCCAGAGATAAATATATTTTACTTGATTTAAACACTACACAATATATACATATATAAAAACATTCACATTATCCCACAAATATGCCCAACATTTGTTTTCATGTAGCAGTTAATTGTTTTTTTGTTTGTTTTTTAACAAAAAATGTTCTGGAGATGTAATTCTGTGATAAAGAACCTGCCTACTATAAAGAAGACCTTGGGTTTGATCCCCAGGACTGCATTAAAAAAAAAAAAAGTAAAAAAGATAATGCATTTGTGGGACTGCAAAAAAAAGGAAAAAAGATAATGAGTTTGTGTTGAATTTTGTCAAGTCTTTTATCTAAAATTGAAATGATTATGACTTTCTACTCTGTATTTTTAATGCAATGAATTACACTGGTTTTCAAATATTAAATAGCTTTTGTATTCCAAGGATGAATTTAAATATTATTTAATAGGGTACTAAATTCTATTTTCCACTCCTTCTCTCCATCCCTCCATTTCTTCCTTCCTTTCTTTCCTTCCCTCCCTCCCTCCCTCCCTCCCTCCCTCTCCCTTCCCCCTTCTTTCTTATTAATGTGGCACTAAGTATTGAACCCAGGGCCTGCTTGTCAAGGGCTGTATTGAACCCAGAGTATGGTAGTCAAGGGCTGTATCACCGAGCTACACCCAGCATCTCTGTTCCTATATTTTAACAAAGTATTTTGTTTTTATATTTATATTCCAATATATTTAAAGTATATTCATAAATTACCATTTTCCCTTTCATGAATGCATATAACTTTTATGCTTTTAGTAGCTATAAAAGCAATATGTTTAAAGAAAAATCTTTACTATAACTCTTGGTTTTTGTTCTAAAGTGTATTCTTAGTACAAAAGTACGCATATACCTTTATATTATTTTAAAGGTCACTCTAGGGATTGTTTCCTAAACTTATTATTAATGATTTACTTACAGTTAATACTGTACCACTTTATTCTCTTGTCTTTTCTTCTATTGTTTTCAAACATTTCATACTTATATACCTCATAAATCAAACACCATGGTACAGTTTTTGCTTTAAATATTCACGTGTTTTAAACAAATTAAAACAGAATTTGGTTTTTACATTTACTTATATACTCATCATTTTCAGCGCTGTTTCTGTAGATTCTGCTCTCATCTTGTATATTTATCCTTAGCTTTATGTTTTCAATTTTTTATATAACAGATCTGATTAGGATTAATTCTCTCAACTTTCACTTATCTAACAGTAACTTATTCCTCCTTATGTTTTGAATTATTGCCGCAGTCTGGCTGGGCAAACTAACAGGGGGGCGGGGTGACGAGCAACTTGTGAAGATTGATACAGCAGGAGTGGGAGCCACTTTATTGTAGGACAGTAGGGGTATATATACATAACTGAATACACAGCTTGTTCTTAATCAACATAAACTATTTAAAGGAGTCAACCAATAAGGAATCCTCATCATCTTAATGATTACACACAGCTTAATTTAATTGACATAATCTAGACACAGCAGTCATCAAGGAATCTCTATCATCTTAATGGCTCACTGGCATTACTTCTCAAACCACTCCCTCTTGCAAAGTTCCAGGCGCCATTTTGACTTGTCTGTGGCTCTCAACAAATTATGTTTTTGATGATGAAAGAATTCTTGGTTGACTTATACTTTATGAGACTTAGAAAACATACTCTGGTCTTCTGGCATTCATTGTTTCTGGTGAGAAGCCTTGTTTGTAATTTCTTGCTTTTTGTTTGTTTGTTCATTTGTTTACAGTACAGAGAATTGAACCCAGAGTTGCTATACCACCAAAGTATACCCCCAGCCCTTTTTATTTTTCATTTTGAGATAGGGTCTTGCTAAAGTTAGTTGCCTAGGCCCAGCATGATTTTGTGATCCTCCTGCCTCAGTCTCCTGAGTTGCTGGGATTATATGCCCCCCAACAGTGTTCCTAGCTACAGTTTGTCTTTTTAGGATTATTTTAAAGATTTGATCTTTTTTCTTTAATTTAAAGGAGGGTGACAACAATGTGCCTCGATATCATTCAATTTGGGGTTAATTTAAGTTTGTGAATTTGTCCCTTGGCATTAGAACAAAAAATAGAAAATTTGGATCAATATTTTTGAAAAAATTATATACATTTGTTTATATTTTGAGATGGGATTTTGCTGAATTGCTTAGGACCTCACTAAGTTGCTGAAGCTGGCCTTGAACTTGTGAACTTCCTGGCTCAGTCTCCTGAGTCACTGGATTACAGGCATATGCCACTGTACCCAGGTTGAATATATTTTCAACCCCCTTTTTTCTTTCCTTTCCTTCAAAATCTCTACTTCCCATATAGTAGACTGCTGCAAATAATCCCACAGGTTTCTGACAACTTAATGTTTATTATTCAATTGTTTACTCTTATTTCTCCAGGTGAAATTATTTATATCGATTTTTTAAAAAAATTTTACTACCAGTTCTTTCTTCTTCAATCAGCATTTAGTCCCATCAAGGAAAACTTTTATATAATCCAGAGTAGTTTTTCCATTTCAGAATTTTCATTTTTTCATAGTTTCCATTATAATGCTAAGATTTTCTATTTTTGTTTAATTCTTATAGCCATATTTTTTGTTTACTATACCAAGTCTAGTTTTAAAAATTAAATTTCTTCTCTGTCAATTCCAACTTTTAGTCATATCATGGCTTGTTTTTATTGACTACTTTCTCCATATATGACAATTGGTCATATTTTTCTTATTTGATTGTATACCAATAATTTTCCTAGAAATTTGATTTATTATAGAGACTTTTAATCTAAAAGCTTCCTCTAATGAGTGCTATTTTTTGTTCAATAAGATACATTATTTTTTGTTCACACTCAATTTAATTGACTTTTCTTCCTGTGTTTGTTTATAAAGGCCATGTGGGAAACCACAAGTGTTTACTGAAGTTATTATTTTTTTTTAACATGAAAGAACTCAAGCTCAAAATTCTCATACAGTGCCAAACCTCTGGGACATCTGCTCTGTTTTCCCACTGTTTTCCTTTAGAATTCTTCAAGTCTTGTTTAGGTGTTTGCCATTTAGGAATGAGGCAAGAATGAGATTAATGATAATTTTGTGTCTTCTTCCATGGGGATCCCTCGAATGGGATCCCTTCTTAACATGCACTTTCTTTGAGAGCACAGATTACTTAGTTTGATACCTCATTTAATAAAATATTGTAAAATGCTATTTTTTAACTTAAGTAATAGGTGCCAGTACTATATAGACTTGGGAGTATTCTGAGGGGAAAGCTGTATGTATTTTACCCTGTGTACTTCATTTTCTTCAAGGACAAAATTCCCTTCCAGCTTTGCTTTTGTTTTTGTTGTCACTCTCCACTGTGTTCATTTTTTTAAATTTTTTTTTCAGATATTATAATCGTCTGCAGGACAGTCAATCACAATCACCTTCATGTGCATTAAATCTCATGAGTACATTTAGAATAACTGCTTTAACATTTGTACTTGGGAAAGGATTTGATGATACAGAGAGAGTGAATACTGTGTTTGAAGAGAAATGCCCATAAAGAGTTGCAGTGTAGAACAAATAACTAGTGTGCAACCCAGTTGGCATTCTTGAGCCTATGTCCCTGCCCAGGGCTTCAGGCTTGACTGAAAAAGCACTAAAACCACCAGACGTCTGTTGGAAATAGTCCTTCAGGGAGCATAGCCTTTAAAGATTTACCAAAAATCAACTTAATGTCATTATAATAGTAAGACACACCTTCCTGGTTGGAGATTTAAGACTCCATTGAGGCATGACATGTAGAGAAGTAGCCTGATTGGAACATGCAATGGTGATATACAAGCACAAGGAAAACAGGCCCAGAATTGTGCAACCCTGCTCTGACTGCACCTCTTCTTCAGCCCCCTTTCTACTGTCCCTCTACAAGTGGTAAAACTTCAGACCAAGGCAGGTGACACTCAGATTGCTGTCACTCCCAATCTTGAGTGGGTATTTTTCCGCATTATAGAAAGTCTCAGGCTCTCTTCCTTGTACCTGTTGCATCTTACATTCTCTTCTGTGATTTCATAAAGAAGCTGGGAGGCCCTAGGAGGGGCCTTCTCTACTTCTGGAGTCCTGCTCAGACCCTCATGTAGCAATAATATGCTATTTAATAATCTGCTATTATCCCATCTTTTTGTTGTTCTTCTTGATTTGCTTTAGTGTTTTCAATCTCTTTTATATCACAATGATAAAACACAAAATTTAGGGCTACTTTCTTATTTTAAGAAGGTATTCTATTTTTAAAAAACTGAACACAGGGTCCATATGTAATAATGTCTATCTCATTCCACCATCTTTCCCATCCCCATACCCACAGCCCTCCCCTCACTCCCAGCTGGCCAATCTAAAGTTTCTCCATTCTTCCCTTGAACCTCCCCCACCCTCAGCCATTATGGATCAACATCCAAGTATCAGAGAAAACATTTGGCCTTTGGCTTTTGGGTATTGACTTATTTCACTTAGCATGATATTCTCCAACTCTATTTACCAGCAAATGCCATAATTTCATTCTCCTTTAAGGTGGAGTAATATTTCATTGTGTATATATAAACCAGAATTTCTTTATCCATTCATCTATTGAAGGGCATTGAGGTTGATTCCACAGTTTGCTATTGTGAATTGACCTGCTATAAACATTGATGTGGCAACATCAATGTAGTATGCTGATTTTAAGTCTTTTAGAAATAGACCAAGGGTGGGATAACTGGGTCAAATGGTGGTTCTATCCAAGCTTTTTTTTTTTTTTTTTTTAATTTTTTTTATTGGTTGTTCAAAACATTATAAAGCTCTTGACATATCATATTTCATACATTAGATTCAAGTTGGTTATGAACTCCCAATTTTACCCCAAATACAGATTGCAGAATCACATCGGTTACACATCCACATTTTTACATAATGCCCTATTAGTAACTGTTGTATTCTGCTACCTTTCCTATCCTCTGCCATCCCCCCTCCCTCCCCTCCCATCTTCTCTCTCTACCCCATCCACTGTAATTCATATCTCTCCTTGTTTATTTTCCCATTCCCCTCACAACCTCTTATATGTAATTTTGTATAACAATGAGGGTCTCCCTCCATTACCATGCAATTTCCCTTTTCTCTCCCTTTCCATCCCACCTCATGTATCTGTTTAATGTTAATCTTTTCTTCCTGCTCTTCCTCCCTGCTCTGTTCTTAGTTGCTCTCATTATATCAAAGAAGACATTTGGTATTTGTTTTTTAGGGATTGGCTAGCTTCACTAAGCATAATCTGCTCTAGTGCCATCCATTTCCCTGCAAATTCTATGATTTTGTCATTTTTTAGTGCTGCGTAATACTCCATGGTGTATAAATGCCACATTTTTTTTATCCATTCATCTATTGAAGGGCATCTGGGTTGGTTCCACAGTCTAGCAATTGTGAATTGTGCTGCTATGAACATTGATGTAGCAGTATCCCTGTAGTACGCTCTTTTAAGGTCTTCAGGGAAAAGTCCAAGAAGGGCAATAGCTGGGTCAAATGGTGGTTCCATTCCCAGCTTTCCCAGGAGTCTCCATACTGTTTTCCAGATTGGCCGCACCAGTTTGCAGTCCCACCAGCAATGTACAAGAGTACCCTTTTCCCCACATCCTCGCCAGCACTTGTTGTTGTTTGACTTCATAATGGCTGCCAATCTTACTGGAGTGAGATGGTATCTTAGGGTGGTTTTGATTTGCATTTCTCTGACTGCTAGAGATGGTGAGCATTTTTTCATGTACTTGTTGATTGATTGTATGTCCTCCTCTGAGAAGTGTCTGTTCAGGTCTTTGGCCCATTTGTTGATTGGGTTATTTGTTTTATTATTGTTTAATTTTTTGAGTTCTTTGTATACTCTGGATATTAGGGCTCTATCTGAAGTGTGAGGAGTAAAAATTTGTTCCCATGATGTAGGCTCCCTATTTACCTCTTTTATTGTTTCTCTTGCTGAGAGAAAACTTTTCAGTTTAAGTAAGTCCCATTTGTTGATTTTTGTTATCAACTTTTGTGCTATGGGTGTCCTATTAAGGAATTTGGAGCCCGACCCTACAATATGTAGATCGGAGCCAACTTTTTCTTCTATCAGACGCAGAGTCTCTGATTTGATATCTAGCTCCTTGATCCACTTTGAGTTAACTTTTGTGCATGGCGAGAGGAGGGGATTCAGTTTCATTTTGTTGCATATGGATTTCCAGTTTTCCCAGCACCATTTGTTGAAGACGCTATCCTCCCTCCATTGCATGCTTTTAGCTCCTTTATCAAATATAAGATAGTTGTAGCTTTTATCCAAGCTTTTTATGAGGAATCTCCATACTGATTTCCGGATTGGATGCACCAATGTGCATGCAGTCCCACTAGCAATGTAAAAGTGTCTGTTTACCCCCACATACTCACCAACACTTTTATTTTTGCTAGTATTCTTGATAATTGCCATTCTAATTGGACAGTGATGAAATCTTAGTTTCAATTTCTAGAGCTCTAATTGCTATAAATACTCAACATTTTTCCATGTATTTATTGATTGATTATATTTCTTCTTCTGCAAAGTGTCTATTCAGTTCCTTAATCCCCTTAATTATTGGGTTATTTGGAGTTTCTTTTTTTAAGTTTTTTGAGATCTTTATATATGCTAACATTTGTGCTCTGATGTGCATGTGATAAAAATTTTCTCTCATTCTGTAGGCTCTCTCTTCACATTACTGATTGTTTCCTTTGCTCTGAAGAAGACACTTAGTTTGAATCCATCCTATTTATTGACTCTTGATTTTATTTCTTGTGCTTTAGAAATTTTGCTAAGGAAGTCAGGTTATAAGACAACATGATGAAGATTTGGGCCTACTTTTTCTTCTGTTAGGTGCAGATTTTCTGGTCTAATGCCTAAGTCTTTGATCCACTTTGAGTTGAGTTTTGTGCAGGGTTTTAATTTCATTTTGCTGTGTATGAATTTCCAGTTTTCCTAGCACCATTGTTAGAGAGACTATCTTTCCTCTAATGTAAATTTTTGGTGTTTTTGTCTAGTATGTGTTAATTGTATCTATGTGGGTTTGTCTCTGTGTCTTCTATTCTGTACAATTGGTCTATGTGTCTATTTTGATGTTAATAACATGCCGTTTTTTGTACCTATAGCTTTGTAGTATATTTTATGAACTGGTATTGTGGTATTTCCTCCTTCACTTTTCTTGCAAAGATTTGCTTTGGCTACTCTGGGTCTCTTATTTATCCAAATAAATTTATTTTTAATTTTTTTTATTTATTTGTTCTAACCAGTTCTACATGACAGCAGAATGCTCTTCAATTCATTGTAAAAAAATAGAGCACAATTTTTTTAATTCTCTGATTGTACATGAAGTAGGATCACTACATTTGTGCAATTATACAGGTACCTAGGGTAATGATGTCCATTTCTTTCCACCATTTTTCCTACTCCAATACCCACTCTCCTCTCCTCCCTCTCCTTTAACCAATCCAAAATTCCTCCATTCATCCCATGTCCCTTCTCATTATGGATTAGCATCCACTTATCAGAGAAAACATTTGTTTTTTTTTTTTTTTTGGGGGGGGGCGGGGATTGGCTTTGCTTATCATGATATTCTCCAGCTCCATTCATTTACAAATGCCATAATTTTATTCTCTCTTATTGCTGAGTAATATTTCATTGTGTATATATACCACAGTTTCTTTAACCATTCATCTATTGAAGGGCATCAAGGTTGAGTCCACAACTTAGCTATTGTGAATTGTGCTGCTATAAACATTGATGTGGCTGTATCATTGTAGTATGCTGATATTAATTCTTTTGAGAATAGACCAAAAAGTGGGATAGCTTGGTCTAATGGTGGTTCTATTGTAACTTTTTTTAAAATAAGGAATCTCTATACTGCTTTCCAGATTGGTTGCACCAGTTTTGAGTCTCGCCAGCAATGCATGAGTGTGCCTTCCCCGCACCCTCGATCTTTGTCAACACTTATTTTTGTATATATTCTTGATAATTGCCATTCTGATGAGTGTGAGATGAAATCTTAGAGTAGTTTTGATTTACCTTTCTCTAATTACTAGAGATGTTAAACATTTTTTCATATATTTGTTGATAGATTGTATATCTTCTGAGAAGTGTCCTTTCAGTTCCTTAGGACATTTATTGATTGGGTTGTTTGTGGTTTTTTGGTATTAAGTTTTATGAGTTCAAACTAAAAAGCCTCTTCTCAGCAAAAGAAGCAATCAATGATGTGAAGAGAAGACCTAGAGAATGGGGCCAAATGAATTTCATAATTCCTTTTTCTATTTCTATGAGAAATCATTACTTTTAAATCATACCCTTCCTGGGAGAACACAAATGCATTGATCTTGTTTATGAACAGCTTCAATTTCTGGTCAAGGGTGTGGGCAGATCTTTGAAGGAGAAAGAGCTTAGAACAAAGCAGTATATCAGCTAGTAAACTATCACTAATCATGATAGAAATCATGTCACATGTTCCTCCTCTAAGATATACCAATACTTTCTAGCATCTTATAAATCACTATATTCTGGTCCCATATGTGTAAGGTTAATTTTAAAATTGCCTTTTAACAAATATGTATGCAAAGAAATTTCTAGAACTATTATGCATTGCTTTTTATCATTGTCATCCTGAGCATATACATCCAACAGTGAGCCATGTATCCCATATGAAGCCTGAAAGGTGAATCCTTCAAGCACAAAGAAACATAAAACCACAATGACTGCAATAATAAATATGAGAGTTACTCAAATACCTTCTTTTTAATAATAACACAACAATTCAGATATATTTATATCTTATTTTATAAAGGTAATAAGCCTATTTTTGCTCTGCATGCTGACTTATACAAAAGAAACTGTCACTATACACTGTTTTTTTGAAGGTTTAGGGTTTTTTTTCTCCTCTAGTTTAACACAGGATAGAATTAAATTTCAAGGTCTCTGACCTCTAATTACTTTTTCACTAATGACTGAACCTCTTTTAGTCAAAAGGTAGGTTTAATTACATAAGAAATTTCCTCAAATCATCAATTCATATGTAAAACTTTTTCCAGATTCTCATTGGCCTTTAGGTTTATAGAACCAAAGTGAGCTTGTCTTTATCCATGAACACCTTTTAAAATGGTAATTTACTGAACATATTTTTTTCTGTTGCTCAAAGAATGAAAATAGTTATTTTTTTCTAAGACTTTATCTATATAAACTTTATGGGATATCATTGAAATAAGGTGATCTTTTTTAAATCATTGGTCTTTTAAAATAAATTAATTAACTATTTTAACAAAAATAATATGATTCATTGCTAATCTTTGAAAATAAGTACATTTTTGCTTATGAATTCATAAGCCACAAAACTTAATTTGCTGACACATATATGAATGGAATCAGCATGTTGGATAATCTATTTCCAGATGGAAACATGTGGCAAACAAGCACATTTTCTACAACACAGCTAGAATTGAAAATCAACCTGTACAGCAACATAGAGGGAGTTGTTTAATAACATCCAGAGTGCAAGACCCATCCTGAGAGTCTCCTTAATGAATCATCTCATCCCGTATTCTTTGTCAAAATCTTAAATGAATTAAGTGTTTGGCTCACTGATAAGTGGGATTCAGCAAAAGTAATTGAATGTGGTAATTGAAAATTTGTTAAATGTGTCAGTGCACATTATTATCAGTTTTAAATCAAACACCACACAATTACCTTACAATAGTTATAGTTGAATCAAGTCCATAATATGGTTCAGTAAGTAATGCACATTTTTCATTAAATTAGACTCCAAGTAGGTGAACAGAATAAAGGTTGCATGTGTGAATGGTACAAATAAGGTAAAGCACAGGATTTATGGAGTGCTAAGCCTATTTCCTGAAGCAATGTGGGCTAAATAGCCTTCATTACTGCCTCTTAGCCAGCAGACATGCCATAGATCAGGCAAGAGCCTAAAAATTAAAATGTGCTTAACTCCAGCCCCTGGCTTATGATTGATTTACCAAAAGTAAATAATCTGATATGTGACCATTAGTAAGTGCTAGATACTCTCCCTTTTCCATGCTTACCACAAGAATATTGAAAATTGCAAAAGTGGAAAATTAACAACTTTTTATTGTTCCTCATGTTTTACATGGGAAGGCTTGTAGGGAAGAAGATACCATCCAGTTCTTCCAGCTGATTAGTAGTTAAAATCATTTCTTTAATGGCTAAATTCATGACCAAAAACCTACTCATATTTATTTGATGGTAGAAAATCATTAGAAGTTATTTGTAAAGATATATTTGTTTAGCATAAAAAATAAATTGTAATGGTTGTAGGATGTATTCACATACACATTCATAAAATATTTCAGGTGAATAATATGTTTTGGGAGATGACTATTTGGGTAGCACAGAGATAAGAAACGTAGGATAATTGTGCAAATCCTGGCTATAGCTCAGTTATATTCTGTTAGACTAAAGACTGAAAATTTTTTGATATTCAAAGGTCATCTGGTGCAGTTTTTTTTTCTGCTATGACTAAAAGTCTGACCAGAAGAATTTTAGAGAAGGAAAATTTTATTTGGAGGGGTCATGTTTTCTGAGGTCTCAATCCAGGGATGGCCAGATCCATTCCCTAGGCTCAAGTGAGGCAGAACATTATGATGGAAGAGAATTTGGGGTAGGGGAAGAGGCTCACATGATGATCAGCAAGGAGAGAGAGAGAGAGAGAGAGAGAGAGAGAGAGAGAGAGAGAGAGAGAGAGAGAGAGACTGACTCCACTAGCCAGATACAAAATTTATACCTCCAAAGTTATGTCCCCAGTGACCCACTTTCTCCAGCCTTTTATTGTCCCTTAATCACCACTCAGTTAATCTCATCGGGGGACTAATTCACTGATCAGGTTAAGGCTTTCATAACCTCATCACTTGTCCTCTAAACCTTTTTTCAGTATCTCACACATGTGCTTTGGGGGGACTCCTCATGTCCAAATCATCACACTTTGCAACCCCAGTACAGACCTGAGCACTTCTGGGAAACCTTGCTGGAGACATCTAAACTCATCCTTCTGAGTTTCCATGCCTTGTAATCACAACATGTTGGCTCTTGGTGAGCATTCAGGCATTTTTCTGATTAGTAATTAGTAATTTTAGGCATGTTTTGGGATCTTCAAATTAGAGCTCAGCTAACAACTCTGTGGCTTATTGACTATTAAATGAATGTATAATCTATTTAATGATCTGTAGGTATTCTGACCATGGAAATAGACAGGAAAGCATTCCCCTGGTGAGCAAATTCCCAGAGGGTAACTGGTGCCCTCATTCCCATGATTGGAATGCCCAGCAATTCCCTGATGAGGCTATTAAGATAACTATGCAGATGCACTACCTGGTTTACATAGTGACATCCTTTGAAGGAGAGAGGCTCTGTGTTTGCATTAACCTGGACCTTATCTCTGTTAGCTAGCACTCAGGGTTTAAGGAACACTGGTCAGAGTGTAGTCACTGGTGGTGGGTAATATGTAACTTTTGGGGTTATGAAAGATGACAGCAGAGAATGGTAGGACTACTTTTGTCTGCCATCCTTCTGTCTGTTTGCACCTTCCCTGTGTGTATCTGTGTCTGTTCTTTGTGCACCTCCTCCACAATTCTCCCTGCACAGGTGTTCCTTTACAATGGCCACTTTTATCTACTGATAAAGAGATGTTTTTTCATCTAAGATATGACCCTAAACTGCCTATGTAGAAGGCAGGAAATTATTCTGATATTTGGTAAATTGATGTAGAACCTGCCAT
The DNA here is from genome assembly GCF_021218885.2 of Marmota monax. Lineage (NCBI taxonomy): Eukaryota > Metazoa > Chordata > Mammalia > Rodentia > Sciuridae > Marmota > Marmota monax. The sequence continues at coordinate 739,065 of NW_026693153.1, forward strand.
GTTTGTGTCATATAAATTAGTGTCTTTTTTTAAACTTATTTTAAGTATTTCCACTAGCATTTTGGAAGGTGATATTTTAAGGGAATATCATCACTTTGAGGCTGTGAGTCTGCATACAATTTTCTTCATTCATTGGCCATTGATGACATGTTATCTCATCTCTAGTTGTCCTTAGCTTACTAGATTTGGACACTTGGCTTCACCTGGGTTATGACCCTTATTTGGAATCATTATACCAGCCAGGTTAGGAATGTAGGAGGACCTTATATCTAATGAACTTATTAGCTATTGATATTTTTTCTTCTCTATAAAAAATGAAATCAATACCTAATGTAAAACATTTTTTGAACTCTACATTACAGATTTGTTTTTAAATTAAAGATTGTGTAGTTGAATTCAAGTATATAATAATCTTAGATTTTGTGATTTTGAGTAAATTAGGCATTATTTTATAAGGGTCCTGGCCTCACCTGAGTGTTTCAAAAAATTTCAAGTATGAATAATAGACACAATCATTATTTAAATATCTCCTGAGTCTGTGGCACTGTACCATATTATCTAGATAGATGATGCAAAATAAATAAAAGGCAGACCTTACCAAGAAATTTACAATTTAATCCAGATGAACATGTATGAAATATAAAGCCAATAAATAAAAAACATTTTTACATTAGTTCTAGGTAGTGTGGTTCAAACCAAGCTAAGTTTTGTTGAAGAGTAGAAATACATAACCTCAAAAAAGCACACTGGCTTCATCACATAAAGCAACACAGTTGTACATCATTCAGATCATGATGAACTGCAAACAAAGAGAGGTGTTATAATAGTAAATCCAAGCCAGTCAGTTTTCCTCAGTCTTTAACACTGGAAATATACCCATATTATGAGTGAGGTTACATGAGCTCAAAACAGACCCTCAGCTCTCAACATTCACACAAAACTAGAACATCAATGAGATAATAGGCCAGGGAAGGTTTGAACAGTTTTAAGAGACAAGAAGACTAATATGGTTTTGATCACCTCAAAAATGATTTCAATTATTTTTTATAAAAAATCTTCAAAAAATAGCAAAATTTAAAAATAAATTTGTGTACCAGTATCTTAACCTTTAAAAATTTCATAATCAACACATTTCTACATTTTTTATCATGCACATAGTCACCTATCCTCTCCTCTATACAACCACTCAGCCATCTGTTTTTAATGCATTTGAAACAAGTTTCAGATTTCTACATACTTCCCACCTAAACAGTTCAGCATGTATATAGTATTTTGTTTATACTTTAGGTTAAATGCCTCTGCTGTGAAATGCACAAATGTTAAGGGTAACATTCAACTGATCTTAAAAAAAATGTATAACCTATGTAACCAAAACCCTTATTTTTAAAGATCCACTCTTAAGCTTTTGAGTATCAAATATCAAATATCATTGATATTTTTATCAATGATCATGTAGAACTTAATGGGAAGTTAGGGGGAAAGCATATTCTATTGACTTAATCCAAGACAAGGACAACCATTGTTTTTTAAAAAATAGTTTTCCACCCACCAAAAATTAGTTTACCTGCTTTAGAATACCAAAATAAGATATAGAATTGAATAGTATGAACATTTTAAAGATTCTTTCACAATGTGTATTTTTGACATTCATCCTCTCATTGTATATAAATACGTTTTTTTCCCTTTATCATAAATGGCATTCCATCCTATGAATATGCTGTACCTTGTTTATCCATGTATCCACTGATGGACATTTGGTTTGTTTTCAATTTTGGATTATTATTGCTCCTAAGAACATTCCTATACCAGTCTTACTGTGAATATATGTTTTGACTTTTCTTGTAGTGGAATTGATGAACCACAGAATAGGCATATATTTAATTTTATAAGAACCTATGAGACTCCTATTTTATGCTCTCACCATCAATAAATGAGAGTTCCAGGTGACCTATATCCTCCCCACATTTGGCATTTTTCTACACACACACACACACACACACACACAAACTTTTAGCCAAATATGTATGTATAGTTGTATATATCTGTAATTTTAATTTACACTAATAAGTGTAAATTAGTCTGGGCCCAATCAAGACTTAGAAACCATGAAGTAGTTTAAACTACAGAATCTTAATTTTAAAAAATTAAAATAGTTAAAAACTAACTATTAACCCCCCCCCCCCAAATAAAGAGAATGAAAACTTATATAAGAATTCTGTATAGTTTCCTAGGACTGAGAGAGAGTACCTCTAGAAGGACAAAACTGAAAAGGGGCCCTCTCTCCAAGGATGGAGCTCAGCACTTGTCAGAGAAGGTATATATTAGCCCATGTAATAAAATAAAATTCCTTGGTTTTTCCAGGCTAATGATGATCTTCAAAACCAGGTCAGATTGATAGGTAATAGGCATAAGTGGTGGAACATGGGCTTAAGGGGATCATTCTATAAACTGGGTCTATTATGCTGACCCCATGTGTTTTCGTTAAAAAAACAACTTACTTGGGGCTTCACCTGGCTTAATTGAATAGAATACACTACAATCCTCAGCAAACCGTCTATTGACTGCAGGGGGAATGCAAGCCCCAAAGGCTGCTCCCTGATGACAAGAACACAAGTTACTCAGAAGGGAGTGCAGTTGAAAGGTTAAGAATGTAAAAGTTAATTTTTGTTTTCTTGGTTGAGTCTAAGTTCTGTTTTCCTGAAACCTGTTTTCCTGAAACCTGAAATTTATGTAGATGTCAAAACAACTCCTGGAAAAACTACTAAATGTATGTTGAGAAATCTCTCCTGACCATCTGGTTGCTCTGTAAAAACAACCCCTCCCAGAAACCATGCAGCTCAGCACGTACACCTCTCAGGACTTAAACCAATCAGTTCAAATGTATACCCTTTTCTTGTACTGACCAATCCCCCTTACCCAACTTGTTCCTGCCAGTGAATGTGCTAATCATGATTTAGAGTTGTTATTTGAATTTCCCGTGGCGTGTGATGATTTGCTAAGGGATGCTATGATGTATGTGAAGTCCCTGCCCTCCCCTAAAGAATGTATATAAGCTCTGCTTAAGCTGTTCTCGGGGCTCTTTGCTCCTCTCAAGTGAGCTCTGAGCCCCAGCATGCTGGACCCCCAATAAACCCTCTGCTGTTGCATGAGACAGTCTCTTGGTGGTCTCTTCCTCCGACGCTCGCTCGACCTTAACACAGTGACTTTGACTTTTACTCAGACTGAGATTTCATAACTGAGGGAGACAAAATAATCGAAGCAAAAACCCCTAAACATAAAATCTGTAAGAACAAGTTCTAATCAGACCCATCAGCATGGGCCAAAATGACCCAAATTTGCCTTAGATTTTTAGCATGTCATTGGAACAGTAAATTCTCCCCTCATGGGGTACAACAATGCACATTGGAGACTAGAAACTCTGATGCAATCCTGCTGGCTGTCAGTAGTCAAGATAAGGACTTTGGTAGCACTTCCTGGAAACTTCAATGGGTCCCCTATAAAACTGGAGAGCAGGAAGGGTGCACTGTTATTCTCTCTGAGAAGACCCATTCTGTTCCTCAGGAGTGTTCCCCCTTATCCCTTTTTGCTGAGAGCCATTGCCAAGTAGGAATGACGCATGGCAATTTCTTTGTCAGCCTACCCCATGTTGCTTAGAGGAAGGACTCTCCATTGTGGAAATGGGCTTGCCTTTGGACCCAGGTCATTTGCAGTGACATTGCATGTATGTTTGAGTAAGGTGACCCTGCTCAAGGACCAGGGTGGATCCAGGTTTAGGGAGGATCCTGCTGGATTAGGGTGGGTCCAGGTTTACGGTGTATCCTGCTGGGAATAGGGAGTATCCAGCTCCTTGGCTTTAGGGCGGTTCCAGGTTTAAGGTGGACCCTGCTGGGAATAGGGCATATCCTGCTGCCTCAAGTGCCTGCCCGCTCCTTGAGTTCCAGTTGAGTTCTCACGGGATTCAGAGAGTATTTTGGGATGCAGAGCCCAGTGGAAGTGTGGATTTTGCCCAGAACGTGCTTATAGAGTGCCGGTGTGAGTTCAGGAATAAAGAATTGCTGTTTGAATCTACAAGGCTGTGAGTGGCTCGTGATTTTGTGCCGAGCCAGACTGTGGCACCTTTTTTCCTTAGCTTTCTAATAAATCCATCCCTTACATGGAGTGTCTTATCCCTTCTAATAAATTCATTTGTGAGCATATGCTATAATGTACGAGCACCTGAAATTTTTCCTGTGTGATCACAAGAACCAATAACCAAGGACTTCCGTGGTCACTTCATCTCCATGGTGGGCCCTTACTCTGTAAAAAGCACCCAGCAGCTCACGAGAGTGGGGTGGGCAGCAGACCACCAGTAATCAGCACTGGCCATGCAGAAGGGTGGGAATCCTGCAGGCCCCAAATCATAGACTTTAGACCTGCAGAAGGAACAGAAGCAGGGTAGGAAGTTATGGGTCTCAAAGGAGCAACACTGATTCTATAGAGGAAACCAGGGGTTTTGTGCCAGCAGAATGTCTTTAGGGCACTGTTTCCCTGTGCAGCCTGGGGAAAGTTACCATCATAGCAGACTGAGGCCAGGCTTGGTGGTGCAGGCTTGCAATCCCAGAGACTTGGGAAGATGAGGCAGAAGGATCACAAGTTTGACAACTTAGTGAGACCCTGTCTCGGAATAAAAAGTGCTAGCACAGTACAGTGTCGCATGCCTGGGCTTGCCTGTAATCCCAGCTGCTCTGGAGACTGAAACAGGAGGATCAGAGATCAAAGCCAGCCTCAGCAATAGAAGAGGGGCTAAGCAACTCAGTGAGACCCTGTCTCTAAATAAAATACAAAATATGACTGGGGATGTGGCTCAGTTGTAGAGTGCCCCTGAGTTCAATCCCCAGAACCAATAAATAAATAAATAAATAAAAGTGCTGGGGATATAGCTCAATAGTAGACCACCCATGGGTTCAATCCCCAGTACTACTACCCAAAAAAAAAAAGTCAGAAACAAAGGAGAGAGAGAACATCTGAGATTGCAAGTCTGGGTGAAGCTATGTACTCCAGGCCTGGAATGAGGTGAGGATCCACCTTCGGCCTTTCTAACCACTTTTCAACAACCAGAAACTGCAGAAGGGGCCCTTCTACTTGTCCAGCACTCCAAGAGCGCCCTCATTGAGCTCACTTTAAAAGAGAAATGCTTAAAGGAATCCTGTGGTCACACAGCATATACTGAAGTGGCGATTTGGAGCTCAATGGCAAAAAAAAAAAAAAAAAGATAACTAGTATAATAACCAATGATATACAATTTTCTGTGTGCAGTTACTGTTCACCCCCCCCCCAAACACACACATCCCTTTCTCTTTTCAAGAACCCACCCTTCACACTTGGTCTTGCTTCAGCTCTATCTGGATACATGACAGCAGCAGTAGAGCGCCACCCTTTGTGCATTCTTCTGCTTCTTCTAAATGGTTTTGATTTTACAAAGAATTGCTTCAAAAGACTTTGGTATGTAATATATATATATATATATATATATATATATATATATATATATATATAATGATTACTGTATAAAATACTTTGGGAGAATTTTATGGATTGTGAATTTTGTCAGAATCCAAGTGGTGTCACTTATGTCACACCCTAACAAAGAAAATGATAATAAGTAAAGCCTGAAGGATATGAAGGAAGGGCTGCCATGCATGAATGCCAGATGCAAAATGTACCACAAAAGACTCTACCAGAGGGCTAGGGGTGTAGTTCAGTTGGTAGAGTGCTTCCTGAGCAAGCAAAAGGCCCTGGGTTCAATATCCAGGACAACAACAACAACAAAAAAGACTCTAACACAAACACCACCTTATAAGAGTGCCACACCTGTACATACAAAAGGCTTTTTTGCATGGACATCATCATCTGTTTAGGCTGACACTACCCTTGTTATTGTTCCTTGCAGCCAGATTATTGTTTCAAAATAATTTATATAATCTCCTCAATCTTCCTTGGAAATTTTTCCTTGTCTCAACCTCCTTGAATTCAAACATGGTTTACTATTGCAGGAGTATTCTCATTGCAGGGTCACTCCCAAGTTACTTTCCTAATCTTTGGAGTCTCCCGCTCCCAAAGAGACTAAACTGTTTAAAGGGCCGTTTATGTAAGCATTAGAAAAGCAGAATAATGGTTGTAGTTCAGTGGTAAAGTACTTTCCTAGCATTTGTGAGGCACTGGGATGGATCCTCAGCACCACAAAAAATAAATAAATAAAGGTATAATGTCCATCTACTAAAATAAAATAAAATAAAAAGGCAGCATAATGATCTGACTTTGGAATCTGATCATATGTACTGAATTACTGCTTCTATATTGACAGTGACCTGGGGTAAGTTGCTTAATGTCACTCTGCCTCAGTTTCTTCCCCTATAAAATACAGATAATAATTGGACCTCATTGGGCTGTTATGAGGAATAAGTCGTAAAATATTTGTGAAGTACTTAGAATAGTTTCCAGCATATGATAGGTTTTGGTAAGTTTTTAAATATGTTTTTAATATATTTCATGTTCACATACTTATATTAATCATTGTGCTATTAATCTTAACCAGTACATAAAATATCTTAAATTTCTCAGTAATAGAAATTTGCCCCCAAAATATACCTATGCTTTACAGTCTTTATTGTCAGAAAAAATCAACTTGTAGAAAACATATCCTAAAGGATTTGTATCTAATTTATTTTTCTAGGTAGACTAAATTTCAATTTGAACAAGACTGTCAGAGAAACAGAAATTAGCTACCTTGTCCTTTATCATTTTTACAGAAGAGAACTTTGAAATTGTTGCATCAACTTTGTATCAAGAGACAGAAGTCAAAATTACAAAATATATTTCTGCATTAGTTCAGGGTGGAGTTCATAACATGTCTACTAGATTATGTTATGTGAGTAGTCTCAAATTTATAATGGTATTTTCCTCTCTAAAATACATTTCACATCCATCTAAACTAGTGTTTCTTTGCACAGAGAATGGTACTTGCTTTTTGCCTCGTGTAAAGTTAAATTTCAAAAACTTACTGATCTCCTGGGGATGGATATTGGACAAATTGTATTATTATATTATGTGCATGTACTAATATGTATACCATTATCTAAAACTATAATGCACCAATAACAAAAAAATAAAAGATTTACTGATCTCAAAGATTATTTGAACCATCTCTTTATCTCTAGAGATTATCTCCAAATTAGTGCAGAATGGTGACCAATTTTTGACACTTATATTTGAATATATGGAAAATGCTGCATATTCTATCTTACAAATAGAAACTTACCTGGAGTTTGTAATGTCAAAGAAAGATTGCATCTGATGGAGTTAAATAGGCAAGGAAGACTTACAATAGGGGAAGAGATAGAACCCAAATCCATTAAAATAAAGTTGAAGAGTTTTTAAACTCAGGGATGAGCTAGTGAAAAAATACTGCAGAATTTTAAGGGATACGTTGGTCAACCAATTGGCACATAGTTATGCTCCCACCCTCCCACAGGGACTGGGATATAGGGCCTCTATCTTCCTTATGTTTACATTTCCAAGTGATGGCTCCCAGGTCCTCAAGAAAGATTCTCTTGGGTTATAGAAATTGGCCCTTGACAAGAGGAGATTTATATCTCAAAGAGACAGAGCACAAACTTTGTAATATTTAAAGTTTTTAAAGTAAGTTCTCTAAGAAAGGAGATGTAAAGCACCTACAATTAGGAAAAATCCTATCTAAAATTTAGTCAAGGGAAAATTGAGACCTTCTTAGGAAATCAATCTAAAATTAATAAGTTTTAATAGTTTGAATACATACTTAAACCCATAGGAATGGATAACTTGGTCTATTTAAAGATCTATCCTAATTTGTAAATTTTTAATGATGGTATGGAATTTTACAAATCTGGGATTTTTCTACGTTTTCCTGTATGTGTCCTGTCCTCTTCTACAGTGATTATCTATCTCCTATTATGAACACTGCTGAGATTTTTCTGGGACAATCCTCAATTAACTGTGCTCACATTTTGTCTCAGATACCCACTGAATTGTGAAGCTTCAGTTACTAAAGCTACTTAAATTGACAATTTTCTACCCAAGACACTCATGTGTACACCTTTCCGGGCTGTTGTGAGAAATGATGGAGATAATGTATGTAGAAGCACATTGCGCATTCCCTGGAAAGTAGTTAGCATTTAAATGATGCTTTTTTATTTGTTTAATCTTTTATGCATTTGTTTCACTTTATTATTATTTTTTTTAACCAGCTCTGCTCCTCTTCTTTTTCGAATTAGTTCCCTGCTCTAGCTTCCATCTACCTGTCTCCCATCCTTACCTGTGGGAGTTTATGGCCCCTGAAACACACCATTTGAAATTGAAAGCAACTTCCTGATAGCTGCTTTTGTACACCCTAAATATCCTCATATTGAGAATGGAGGCCATGCTAGGAAGCCTGAGACTGACATTTCTGATTAGCCCAGCAAAGTCTATATATGTATATCACCTGGCTTTTGTTTCTAAAAAATTTGGACCACTTATGTAGGACCTCAGAGAATCAGTCTAGTTGCTTCTCCACAGTTTACTCGAACTGCATAGAATTCATTTTCTTTTTTAATCATTTGTTCTTTTCTTATATTGGTGGGTGGCTGAATCCAGCCAACTTATATGCAGACAGGCTTCCTTATTGGCTACCAGTAACACCACCACTGATGACAGCTTGAGTCTGTGGGTCCAGCAGTAGTGATACCTTTGCTTCATAATGTGCTTCTGGTCTACCTGCTCACATGCACTCCCCGGTCCTGACTCTCTTAGCTCTCTCAACATTTAACATTGAGGGGGGGGCAAGGCTGACCTGTCTGATCATCCACAATCACAGGATCATCTTTGGCATCCATAGGTTGACAGAGTGACCCTTACATTCCTGGTACATCCTGCACCTGAACACTCACAAAATGTCCTTAAAATTTTGATTCTGTCTTAAAAAAAATAGGCTCAAAAATGGTTCAAAGGAAAACATATGGGGAAATAAAATTTGTTTTAACATTGGAAGGAGAAAGGTTTCGTTTGTCTTTTGGCTCATTTCATTTTTTGTTTGTTTTGCTTTGCTTTCAAGGACTCAAGGATTAGAAAATGATGGCATGGGAGAGGAGCAGAGAAGACACTTGTGGGTGATGACTGTCTTGGGGAATCACTGGAGAACCAACATCCTGGTAGGAAAAAGACCATGCAGCCCCTGACAATGGAAAGTCTAAATTGTTTTTCTTCAGTTCCTGCCTCTACAGGCACCCTCATTCCAAAATAACTCAATTCTTGGTTTACTGATCAAAGTGAGATCATTTAGAACATTTTAATTTTTTTCTAAATTTCTTCTCATTTGCTCCTGTTGTCAACTCATCTCCCACTTCAAAGGAATATCCCATCCTATTACTTGGGGTGCTATGTGTTCAGCAAAGTAAAGAATATCTGTAGATCTAATACATATTGCAACTCTATTACAAATATTTGAGAAACTATTACAATTTTCTTGTATAATATGTACTATGAAACATGTAGTATATATTAAAAAAAGATTAAAAAAAGGAGTGAAATCTAAGAACCAGAGAACATTATCACATTTCTTAAGCTCACTCTGCCATGACAATAACTTCATGAATGTTTTATAATGAAGGATGGACTGAATAATGATCCAAATAAAATTTTAATTTTCTTTCATTTAAGTCTATTTGATAGTTATTATGCTTATCCCTTAAAGAGGATAAAATAGCACTTTTCTTTTATTCACAAAAGAAGTACATTCATGTGAATACATACTATTGTGTAATTATTTTATAAGTCTCTTCTGTAATGCTCAAAGAATTTCAAATATAGTCAATATTAAGTGGAGCTTTGAATGTTGACAAAGTCACATAATAATAAACAGGGAAGGCTCAGAAAGAATATTCATTACTGGGAGACACGAGAAATGTGCTTAAGGAAGAAATGAAAAATGGATTCAAGACTGGCTTTTTTTTCCCCAGTGGAATTGGTGCATTTCTCCTATTAAACGTGTAATAACCTGGATCCAAAACATATTTAATTAATGGATCACTGCTGCAATATTGTATCAACATGTACTTAGGGAGTCTTCAATTCATGAATCACTGCAATGATATACTGCAATGGCCCCTTACTTTCAAGTTAATGCTTGTTATCCTAGGACACTAACAAAGAGATTATAGCCTATTTATTTTAAGAAATTCCCAAACGCTCATTAAGTTCATCAAAAGTATAATTAATAAAAATCAGTAACAAATTGCTAAAAATATTAAGAAAAATATTTGTAAAACACAAGCTTTCTTCCATTGCATTCTACCTCATTCTACCCCATTTGAAATTGAAAGCAACTTTATGATAGCTGCTTTTCTATACCCAATACATGCTCATGTTGAGAATGGAGGTCATGCTAGGAAGCATGACACTGACATTTCTGAGTAGCCCAGCAAAGTCTATATATGTACATCACCTGCCTTTTGTTTCTAAAAATTGGGACCACTTATGTGGGACCTCAGAGAATCAGTCTAGTTGCTTCTCCCCAATTTGCTCAAACTGCTTTGATAATCATTTTATGTTAATGTTGAGCTTTTCCTAAACTATCTTTTAATGAGGTATACTTAACTCTGTCTGCATTTTTATCCCAGGACTGGGAATTGAAGTCAGTGTGTTCTACCACTGAACTACATTCCCAACCCTCTTATTTATTTATTTATTTATTTATTTATTTAATGTTTGTTGGGAGGAGGGTACTAGGGATTTAACTCAGGGGCACTCTACCACTGAGCCACATCCCCAAACCTATTTTGTATTTTATTTAGAGCCAGGGTCACACTGACTGCTTAGCACTCACTTAGGCTAAGGCTGGCTTTGAACTTGTAATCCTCCTGCCTCAGCCTCCCAAAGTAGGTAGGATCATAGCTGTCCACCATCACATCCAGATCCTTTGTTACTTTTTAAAATCTATTATGTGCATCATTTTCTTAGGCTTTTTCATAGAAAAAGGGCACCAGTTTGAAGCCAAGTATCTAGAAAATGGACAATCTGGTAAATGAAAGAAGTCAAAGATAACTGTAGTTGATTAACTGAGATTGACACTCACCTCCCATCACCGAGTCAATGACAAGGTGTATATTACTTTACATTAAGACTTTTCTTTCTGGCATATCATAATTGTTGACAGACATGGACACTCTCCTTTTTATAAGAAAAGTTTATCAAACACTGTTGATAATGCATGTGGAGCATTTTAAATTCCCCATAGAATTCAGTTCTGCTTTCTCTCAATTGACAGTTATTCAAGAAAAACATTACATTATTAAAAATGCCAAACAATAATAATCATAAAAATATATGTTCATATATGTATAATAATCACTCTATTTGTTTTCACTTCCACCTCCCTTCTATTTCAGGGTTTAAGGTACAATTCTCACCAGCACTGAATATTGTCTGAAATTATGTGGCAAGTGGTATTCTCTGGTTTTGATTTGTATTTCCTTAATTACTAATGATGTTGTGCCACATATGATAATTTAAAAGGAGATGGGAGGATGGTTGAAATTCTTTACCTCAAATGCAAGATTATTTACTTTTTAAAAGTCTACTCTGTTTCAAAATGGCCTTGAACACTATCAGGTATACACATATACCTTTCTCAGAGATGTGACCTTGCTTTCTTCTTTTCTGGACCTTGGGTTCAGAGACTGAACTTCAAAGTTGATAACCTGATTTCTATAACCACGGTATTCAATGTGTAGGAAAAGTACTTTAACTGTGCTGAAAAAGGCATCTAACTAGGGTACTTCAATTATGTAGAGTGATGAGTACATTCTTATTTATACCCCAAACAAGAAACCATATAGCTGACTAATAAAAGTCTACACTCTTCAGCTAACAATTTCGGCTCTCTAACTCAGAAGCAGAGTGATTGTAGAATAATGGCAGAGGGTAGGTTTTGTCAAGTTTTGATTATAAATTCTTGACCAATAAATAACACCAAGGAAGTTTGAGGAGGTAGAAAGAAAACTGAGGTCCAACTTCACATTCCTTAATGTTCCTGCATCTGATCATTTGCATGAATAGACAAAAGATCAGCAATGTCCTTCATTAAGCTGACTTCTCTCACTAACCAAGTAATATCCTTGTAGCAAAAGGACCTTCTCAGTATTGACATTTCAAAGTGGCTAGCCTCCATCAAACTATAAATTTCCATGTTTTATCCCAATGATTAAAAGAACCTCAAACATATTTACCTGTCTAAGAAGTGAATTATGTTGGGATTCTTTAATTCTTTCATCACCAAGAGCTCATGAAGGATCAGTTCCTTCTGTGGGTGTTTCTGTAAATTAATCTGTTTAATAGCAACCTATAATGGAAATGTAATTAAAAAACAAATCAGTGGTTTTCCTAATTCTCTTAGAAAGTAACAAACACCAACCTGTTAATAATTTGTACTAACATACTATATATTATTACATAGTGAGATTATAACTGACAAATGAGTAGTATTTTGACTCGCACACTGAAAATGCACAGTATTTTCCACTACCTGGACCCTAAATATTTTCCAAATTTTTCTTGAAGTTGATTAGCCAACCTAAGCTCAGCCCAGTGCCACGAATTACTCCTCTTTTCACTCCTAACTGGAAAAAGACTTTTTACAAAATTTGCTTATTCATGATATAATGCCTTATTTGTTCCCCCTAAAGTGAGAATGGTATGAAATTATATAGATTAATTCTTATAACATATCCAAATTTAAAAATTACATTCCAATTGATTACGCTTAGCTTCATCCAGTTTTTTTCCTAAAAAAAGCTAATATGCATGTAGAAGTATGAAAAAGTTGCTAACTTTTATTGACCCAGAGCCACATCAATAGCAGTAAAAACTGTGCCAGAAAACCTAAGAGGAAAAAGACACAAGCAGAATTAAGACTTATAAATCACAGCCATTTATACTATCCAAAGACTTTGCCCTTCTTGTGAGAAATGATCAAAGAACACTTCAGATTTAACATCTTAAACAAAAAAGGAAAGAGAAAGAGGAGGCAATCATTGTAACCAAAATTTTATTTGAAATATTTCAGACCTACAGAAATATAGGGGGAAAATGTAAATAACATAGACTCATGAATACAGTGAGGAATTTCAACCATCTTCCTATGTCTTTTTAAATTATCATGTGTGGTGGCACATGCCCATACAAGGACTCAGGAGTCAGCTCAGTACCTAAAATGAATGAATGAATGAATGAATCAATAATATATAATAAGTAATGATAAATAGAGAGATAAGTTTACCTTGATTTCTGATATATATCCATATGCATAGGTATTATTTCATTTATTATTTATTATTCAATATATAACATCTCCTATTTTCATGTTCAAAATATTCAGGTGATTTTCAGTATTTTTATTACTAATAAAATTAATGTTAAATTGAATTTAGTTGTTAAAAAGAAATTCCCAAGAAAGTTTCCAAAAATTCTCATTCTACATTCTACTAATTCAACCTAAATTCACAGAACACTTTCTACAGATTAATAACATTGCTCTCAAGCAATAGAGGAAAGAGTTTAGAATATTTTAAAAACAAATTTCTGAACAAAGTCAGAATGGCAGACTCAAAGATCAATACTTATTGGTAGGAATCAAAACCATTTATGTATTTATTTACTTTTCAGGATTGGGGATTGAACCCAGGTGTGCCTCACCCCCAAGCTTACTCCCCAGTCCTTTTTAATCTTAGGATCTATCAAAATTGCTGAGGCTGGCTGAAAACTTACAAGCAGGCTAACTCAGCCTCCTGAGTTGCTGGGATTATACGTGGGTACCACTGCCTAGAAGCTAGATGTCTGGCTTTTTTGCCTTGCTTTGCTATTGTTTTTGCCATGCCAGGGATGGAACCCAGGACCTCATGTATCCTAGGCAAGCTCTCTACACTTAACTACATGTTCAGCCCCAAATCAATGCTTTTATGGCCTATCATCCTGCAGTAAAATTGTGTCTTAATTATGTCATGGGTAATTTTTCCATCTAATAATCCCTATCGATCTATGAAAAATAACATTGAAGAAGAAACAAATTTTCGCAAAACATTTTACAAAGATATAATGCCTAGCCTCCCTATCACTTCATTGAGCCAATTGAAATGAATGAAGAAAACACATCCACTATCATGAGATCAGGATCCAATGGCAGGCCTCAGAGCTCTGTCTGGGAGCTGCATTATGTGCCACCACATCATAGTCCCCTGAAAGTCCCATTAGTAGTTCTCCCTTCCTGGCTCCATGTAAGGTGATTACTATGGAAAATCTCTCTTAGCTGATGAGGAATTTCATGCACAATTGTCCCTTGAATGACACTGAGGCTTTGAGAGAGATATAAATATAAAAACATAAAATACATAATCTGGGGAAGAGAAAAGATCCAAGGTTTACATATAATAGTTATCCACAATATGAAAGAGAAAACCCAGTGAAATAGAAGACTTCCTTGGAAAAGAGGGCAAAATATAGAAAGCAAAAAACCAGTGAGATAACTGTTATGACTTTTAAAGAAGCCATAAGATTATTTTTCAAAAAAGCAGTAACCAGAAAGTTTGTGGTTTAGTCTTATTATCTCTTTGTCTATCCAGGGACACCTCAGTGTGTTCTGAAGCCTTGTGACCTGAACAGTGCACCGTCCAGTTCCATAATCCCCATCCTTAGGCTCCAATTGCTTCAGCTCCCTAGCCAGCCCAACCTGAAGGGTTTCTCCCAATAGCTGTGCAGCCCACAGACACCCCTGTTTCAATGCACACCCACTACTCCTCACACCTCCTGTAAAGGTGCAGACTGGCTACTACTTGAGGGGACTAGAGTTGGAGACTTGGATGCAGGGAGGTGTGTAGGATGTTGTGCTGGAAAGTATACCTCTGTTGGCTCCCATTCAGTCCCCAGCTCTATTTGCAGACTGACAGCTTGGGTCATGTACCTGCAGAACAAAAGTTCAAGGGCCAGGGGTCACTACCACATTGGCCAGTTCTCCCTGACCACCCTCACACCTCAGCTTGGAAAGCATAAAGCTCAGGGCTCTCATACAGAAGCATCATCCAGGCAGCAGTTCCCCTGTTCCCCCATTTCTTGTAGCAAGAACCTACAAGAGCAAGACAGAATGAAATTCCCAGAGGCTCCCAGAGTGCCATAGACAAAACCCCAAAGGAGTGGAGCAGGGAGCATCAGGGTCTTAGAGTGGGAGATTAAGGGACCCAGCTTCACCCCATCTCACCAGCCCCAGGGTCCACCACTTCAGCCCCTGGTTTACCAACTTACTTGGGTCCCAGTGGCATACACATCTGGATGTGACAATTTGTGAAGCAGCCTTGGTCAAAGGGATTGTCACGCTGGAGGGAGATGGGGATAGAAAGAGGAGCTCAGAATCAGCAGGAGTGGGCAAGGCCATGTCCCAGTGACAATCCCTAAGGTGGTAAGTTAATGCAGGGCTCAGCACAGGCCTGTGGCAAGATTCCAAGGGCAGGGGAGCCCAAGAGTGACCAAGAGACTCCAGCCTTCCCAGGCTTCTGAAAGAATGACTTCCCTGGACACACTTGTGGGCAGCTCTCTTCAGACCAGTGCTGACACTACACCCACATCTCCTGCCTTCTCAGGGCTCCTTCATCACCTTTTACTTCCCTTTGCCACATCCTTCCTCTATGTCCATTGGCCAAACATGTCCTCCTGCCATGTCCTTCCAGATACCATTTAAGACATTTCTAGTGCTGCTCTGCTCAACTGATGCAATAATGGTGTCTCCATTGTGCTCCCACTTTATTTTCTGTCCTCTTGATTTCTTTCTAAAAATGTACCTTCATTGACTTTCACTATCTAGGAGGGCAGTGGCAGCAGAAATGCTCAATCATGTTTTCATAGTCACAAATCACATGGACCAGGAAAATCTGGGCTGAGGCCTCTAGTACTCAAAGCACTAAAGGTCATGCTCAAAAGTCAAATCCTCCCATGGACACTGACTAGCTTGTACTCTTTCTTATTCTATTTTCTCTTTCCTCTGACTTCATCCATCAGTCTCTCCACTTTCTGCTCCCAGACTAGGTTGAGTCTCACCCCAACATCAAGAGCTTTAGCTAGCAAATATTCTGGAACAACTGCAAGTGACCCAGAAGCACCTGTGTCCACCCCCAATTCTCATGGCCCACACAATAAGACTTTGATCTTCAACAGTATTGTGCACAAGAAGGAAAGAGGATTTCACATCAGAACATCTCTGGAATACGTCCAAAAAGGAACAGGAACCATTGTGCTCTATGAGGTTTTGCCTCCTTTAAGGTTTTCACAGCATTAAAGAAATTAGTTTCCTTCCAGGTGCAATGTTAGATGCCTGAAATCACTGTGACCTGGGAGGCTGAGGCTGGATATCAGAAGTTCAAGGCCAGCCTCAACAACTTGTGAAGGCCCACAGTAACTTAGTGAGACCCTATCTCAAAACAAAATATATTAAGGATTGGGGTACTTATGGTATAGAAAAAGCTGAAAGGAATGATAATTAATAAACTTTTAAGAACTGAGCACTGTTTGAATACCCCCACTCTCTCACACTCATGGAATACAACCAGACCTGAATAGAATCCAACAACTCTAGAATACCCAGAGCAGCATCTCACACTGGCTCCACTCTTGTGGCTCCTGCTCACAATCTGGGTCTCAATCAACAGACCAACATCAAATGGTATCTTCTTGTGCATTTTTTGCCCAACTTCTTGCTGCCTCTTTACTTCCCCTGAACTTGGGGACTCAAGACATCAGAATTCTCTCTGTCCCTTTATCTCTTTTCTTCTATCTCAAATGTTGATTCTTTTGTTTGTTGGTTCACTCATTTATTCAATTTTTTTTTTTTGTATACTGGGTACTGAAGAACCCAGGGCCTTGTACATCATAAGAACATGCACTACCACTCAGATACACCCCAGGAAGAAACATTTCAGGGCATCAAAATTATCTCAGTTAAAGCAGATGTGGTTGTATATGCCTGTAATCCCAGTGACTCAGGACACTGAGGCAGGAAGATCAAAAGTTAGAGAGGAGCCTCCTCAACTTAATGAGTCTCTGCTTCAAAATAAAATATGGAAGGGACTGAGGATGTAGCTTAGTGGTAAAGTGTCCCTGGATGCAATACTCAGTAGCAAAAAATAAATAAATAAACTCTAGTCACTGCACTGGGTTTTGAAAACACATTACAAACAGCATGGCCAGCCTACACTCAGGGTCGAGAGGGCAGCTGCAACATGAGGCCCTGGGCATGGTGGGGAGTGGCCAGGGTAGTGCAGGGAGAGGGTATCAAGGGACCCATATAGGCAACCTAGCTCACAGCACCCGGGTACATGCAGAGGAGACCCCCAGAGCGTTAAGCATTAAGACATGCAAGAAGACTATTTCCGTTCCTTCTGGTTTCAGAGGCTGTGTCCTATCCAGAAAGAGTAGTCTCAAGAATGTCTGCTGGCTCTGCCCCTAGTTGAGAGCATCATCATGACAGCAAGGGCAGGGTCTGGACAGAGGTGGGCCAGGAAGTGAAGGGTGGAGCTAGTGATCACTGTCAACTCTTTCAGGGAATAAGGCACAGAGCGTACAACAAGTAGAGTGGAGTCCTAGGATGTTAAGGGTGGGAGTTACTTGTGTTTTAAGATGAGACACATGTAGCTGACCACAGAAGGAATGGTAGTAATAATAATAGCAGCATGTAGGACACTTTCTGGTACCAGGCACTGTTCTATGTGTCTTGTGTGAATTAACCCATATTTCCCTGTTTCAGAGATGCGAAAACTGATTGACAAGGGGGGTAAGTAGCACAGCCAAGGTCTCTCGCAAGTCAGTTATAGAACTGCGATTTGGACAAATGTGCTCTTCCCCTACATTCCTTGCCACCAAGCACCAAGCAAATGTCTCTAGGAGGAGCTTCCGTCAGGGAATGGAGTAGGGAAGGGACTGGAATTTGGAGCATGGAATTAGTGCCTATTTCAGGTGCTGCAGATAATGGAAAGGAGTGCAGACCACATTTAGGTCTCTTGAGACTGGGCAATGTGGACATGGAGGGCCTCATTCTGAGCAGAGCAGAGGAGGAAGGGCAATGGCCTATGACCTGACTTGGAGCTAGAAGAACCACAGGATGGGGGAAGGGAAAATGCTTCCAGGCAAACTAAATGATGAACTGAAGCTGGAGAGAGGAGGAGGAGGGCAGGCCACAGGGCTGAGGAGTAAGGGCTAAGCAGAGGAGTCACAGGGGTGAGGGGACCAGATATGGCTGTGGTGAAAGGGTGACTAAGGATGGGAAATGCTGAGCACACAGGCTCCTCTGTCTTCTCAGCTGTCCGTGGGTCTGCAGCTTTCCCCTCCCACATTGGTACTGCCAACCAGTCTTCCTGAAGGAGCCTTTATAGGAGGTGTTGTCATACTAAAGGAGTCATGAGGCCGTCATGACAACCCTTCTCATTCCTGTTCAACCCCCAAATGAAAAGCAATAAAGACCCATAGATTCGAAAGAAAGTAATGAAACTGTTTTTTGTAGATGACATATTTTCCATGTAGAGTGAGAAACAACAAGTAATACTGGGGGAGAAACTCAGTGGTGGAGCACCCCTGATTCAATACCCATTACTGAAAAAACAACACTACTAAAACTCCTGCTCTTTGGAAGATACTATGAAGAAAATGAAATGAGAAACCACAAATCGCAAGAGAATATTTACAAAATGTGGATCCTAATATACTATAGAGAACCCATTTGGTGGCTGATAAGACATGATAATATGCTCATCATCATTACTCACTAGGAAAACACAGACTGGAGCCCTAATGAGATACCACTACTCATGTAATGGACAGGCTACAATTTGAAAATAAAACAAAATACCGACAAATGACAGTGTTAAATGTTGGTGAGGAAGTTTAGCAACTGGAATCCTCATGCATTGCTGGTAGAAAGAAGGAATGATAAGGTGGTTTCTTTTATATTGTTCCACCTACGTTTACTTTGTAACTCACAATACCCACCCCTAAAACTTTTCCTAACAGAAATGGAAACTTGTGTTCAGATGCCTGTACACCAAAGTTTGTAGCATCTTTCTTGAGAACTGCCCCAAACTATCTGGCACAGTTGTCCAAAACTGTACATTCAGGGTCTTGGGAGGTTGAGACAGGACGACTAAAGCTAGCACCTGTAATTTAGTGAGGCCCTAAGCAACTAAGAGATCCTGCCTCAAAATGTTTTTAAAAAATTCAAAAAGAAAAAATAGCAGCAGGTAGGACACTTTCTGGTACCAGCTTGGAATGCTGCTCAGTGATTAAGCATCCTTAGTTTCAATTCCTGGTAGAAAAACAAAGAAACACACAAAGAAAAACTACTGCCCCAAACTAGATACAATGTAAAAAATCCTTCAAATGGTAAATGTATTACACTAAGCAGGGCACCCATATACTACTACACAGAAATAAAAGGAAACAGACATCCATACAGTACTACACAGAAATAAAAGGAACCAGACTACTGATATGAGCAACAACATAGATGACTCTCAAATGTGTTGTGCTAAATGAATGAAGCCAGACTAAAAAGCACACAACTGCACCGATACATGATTCTGGGAAACAAAAACCCACAAGGATGTAGGGAGAGAAATTGAAAAGAGATGAGAGGATTTTCTGGAGAAATGAAACTGGTCTAACTTTGACCATGGTGGAGAGTACTCAATGGTATGCATTTGTCCAAATCCAGAACTATAGACTAAAAGGATAAATTTCATGGTTTGTAAATTATTCCTCATGACATTTTGAGGAAATTTTACCATTTCTCCCAGGTTTGCACTTCATCCAAACTAATTACCAGGGTTGAGTTTCTGGGCCTTTCTAATCTACACCCCATGGGGTTAACCTCATTGCTCATTGCCACCCTGTGCTTGAATTAGATCCCTTTCTCCATTGTTGTTTTCACACCCTACTTCCATGTTTCCATGCCTTTGTGCACAGGTGTGTCTCTCACAGGCAATGCAGTCTGGCCTTCTGCCAATCCAAAATCACACAACATCCAAGGTCACACAGAGTGGCATGTCCTATTCTACAGCCCTTGCCTTGTCAAACTCCCAGTTTCTTCCTGTCTGCTACACCACTCAGGACCAACCCCATCTCTTCCAGTGTTCCTGGGTGTCAGCTGGTGTTATTCTGATTGCAAGCTGCTTATCAGCGAGAGGGCATGTAGTACTTACTCACCTCTGTATGCATCCCTCAAATAACACACATCCTAGCTCACAGTAGGCTTTCAATGCAATGCACCCAGGAGGGAGCATGAACACCCAGCTCCATGGGGAGGAGACATCTGGGCTGCATCTTAAGAGGTGGGTCAGGAAGGACTCAGGGGCATCATCAGGGCCAAGGGCAGTGGAGAAAGCAGAGATAGTGCCTAGTGGCAGAGGTGGCCAGCTGGGTATCAGGGCACACACATTTGGTCCCCTTACCTGGGTCTCATAGGGGCGCCTTGCGGTGCTCACCGCCCTGGCCTTGATGAGCAGCTGCAGGATGAGTGGCAGCAGGAAGCCAGCGGAAGGTATAGCCACTATGATGCTGTGCACAGGCTAAGAAGCCAAGCCAGGGGACAGTTCCCCCCTGGCCCCGACTTTCCATTGACCCCTCCCCTTTCCTTTTCAGGTCCCAACTGTCCCCACCCACCAGCTCTTCCTCTCTGGACTGGACCCTTAGTCTACTACACCTAAGCCCAACCTCACCCCACTTCCTGTCCCAGATCAACCTTCTTCCCCCACTCCATGCGCCCCACTCTGGATTCTCAATTCCACGGGCCATGTCCTGCCCCACCCCCACTAGCCTTCAAGAGGTCCACCAACGGTCCTCCCAACTGACTTCTCCCTATAGCCCCGCCCAGTCATCCCCGCCCTCAGTTACCCAGCCCCTTGAGTGACCACCCCTCCCTCCCCTCCACCAGAGCTGGTCCCAGTGTGGGCCCTTGGGACTGCGTGGATCCGTCAGGGCTCGGTCCATGAAGGGTATGTGCCTCCGGTGTACCAGGAATACCACACAGCTAGCCAGCACGGCACCCAGGTAGAGGCACAATGAGAGGAGGAGCAGCAGGTAGAGCCTGATGTTGCGGTGGCCCACACAGTTGTTTATCCACCTGCAGTGGTGGTCGAATTCCTAGAGGAGAGGAGGCAGCACTGAGGGTCTACTGGCCTGGCTTCCAGCACCCCCAAATCCTGAGGCCTCCCACAAACTAGCCCTCTAGGCCACCTGTTCGTGGGCCTACACTTGAGCTCCCATCTCCAGGGAGAAAGTAGCATTTCTATTGCTAGAGAACAGTTAGGACTCCATGGCTCATCAGGTCACCTGTCATGACTGAGGTCTTTAGAGACAAGACCTGCCCAGTGTCACTTGGAACAGGATGTAGTATAAATCTGGGCCTCTATTTTCTCAGATACTGGATGAAGATGAAAGAAACAGCCTTTCCCAGCCAGCCTTGTGCTCTTGTAAACCCATGCAGGGTGTGCACACGAGAGAAAAGCACTGAGATCCCAGGAAACCCTCCAACTGGGACACCCAGAGGGGGTAGGCAAAGATCCCCAGAACAGGGCAGCAGCATGCCTAAAATTTGGGTATATCAGCAAGTCAGGGGATGGGACAGTCACTGCCTTTCCTCCCCGTGGCTCCACCAGATCAGCACAGATGGGATGCCCTTTGCATGTCACACCTGTGCAAGCAAGGCCAGTCTCTCAGGACAGGTGCAGACACAGAGATGATGACATATGTAAGTGACCAAAAGTGTGTCAGACCTACTTTTAGCAGTGTGGGAAGATGGTCTCATACCAACCCCTGGCCCCCTTATGATGGGTGGTTCCTTCTCCTGGCTAGGTGCCTGGGGATGGGTTGGTGAGTGGACAGGGAGGATGAGTACTCACCTCCACACAGATGTTGCAGTTTTCACAGTGGTAGGTTCGGGGCAGGCGGTGGAGATGACATTTGGCACACCATGGCATTGGGAAACATTTGTTGTTCAAATGTGCCACATAGGATGCCTCTGGGTTCTGCTCCACAGAGCCTGGCATGGGAAGAAGTTTGGGTAGTGGCAGGAGGCCCTTTGAGCACTCTGCTGCTTGGGGCAGCCCAGTAGAATCACAAGACAGCAAGAGGGTGGGGAGGAGTTGGCCAGGTGAATCCCGATTCCTGGTGAGCAAGCTGACCACTCACATGAGCTGGCAGTCAGAGAGAAGGGGGTTTCCAGCCAGAAGAGCTCTCTATGGAGCTCCACCCTTTGGAATAGTGATCAGTGCTTGGAGACATGTGTGAAATGGGAAAGAGTATCAATTGCGAGGTTTGGAAGAGCCTGCCTGGCCTCTTTTGCCAGCCTGTTAGGTCTTCTAAAGCAACTGGAAAACCTCCAGGATTCTGTTTTATCACACCTCAGTTGGTTGGGAAATAAGTTGCCAGCACCTAATTAAGGATGACATTGAGAGAAGGGATTCTGAGGCCCTAGGTGGGGTGAGCACTTTAGAAATCACCCCTATAGGCCTCAGCCCTTGGGCTGCCCCCTCCTCTCCAGGTTCTAAGGCCTTACCTCTGTGCAAGATGCCTGGGTCTGATATGTTCATGCAAATGAGGCTGTAGAAACTGAGGAGACAGAGGAGCCCAGTGGCCACTGGAAGGGCCCATTCTCCACTCTGGGCCAAGGCTCGGCAGCTGAAAGCAGAGCCAGACTAAGTTCTACTCTGGGGCAACCTAGAATGCCCCATGAGGCCCGGCCTACCTGATATAGGACTCACACTCCTTAAGGACAGTTTTAAATATCTATGCTAGAAACACACCAAAGACACCATCAAATGTCACTAGCATTACCCACCAGTTCCTAAATGCATCAGGCACTCTAGATCTCTGTGCTTCTGACTATATATCCTTCTTCCTCTTCCTGATCCTCTTTCTCCACTTCCTGCCTCTTAACTATCACTATTTTCCCTTCTAGCTCTTTGTAAGAAATCTAGTAGCTTGCATGAGATACTCACGGGATGGAGAAAAAGAGGACACTCAAAGTGGCCAGTGCTGCCACATTAAAGGATGCCAAAAGGCTTGGCAAAAGCCAGCCATATCTGGCTGGAGTTATGGGTGAAGGTGAGAAAACATTTGAGACCATCTTGGCTCATAGCCTGCTCTCAAATAAATGAGAGCCACCAGATGGCTCTTCTGGATTTGTACCCAGAGTGCCATGACGACAAGTGTGACATCAGAGAGGTTCTGGAATGGGGGCACTGGCTGCTTCCTGTGGCTTCTGTGAGTAAAGATCTTCTGTCCCCACATACACATGGTGATGTTGGCAGTAAATCTGCTCTCATCTTTCCAGAAAATTTTTGTGTAAAGTTTTATTATTGAGAGAAACTAATCTAAGGATTTTTAATATGTAGAACTCTGTTGAAATTATCACTGTTAGCTTAGAGGATTAAACTACACTACAGATTCTGAATTTTTCTTTAAAACTAAACTTGGTTAAAATAAGAACAACAGTGTAACTATGGTGCTGTTACTTGCTTTTTGGTATAGTAGTTGTATTCATATCTTTCACTTATACAAACCTTTTAAATTTTATTAGATTTACAAGAGCATTCCACCAAGCTACTTTTTTTTTCCAAATTGAAGTCTAAAGTAAAGTTTTCAGATTATAAAAATTATATTTCATGCATCATAGCTATTATGCAAAGTCAACATGGCTTTAGTCTTGCTAATATCATTTCATATTTTTCTTGTAAATTGCATGATATTTTCTGTTAATGCTTTACAAAAATACAACTTTCACTAAAACAACTAGAGTTCATTAGAGATGGTAGGCCCTCACTGATAAGACAGACAAGATGTGAGTCTGACTCTCTCTACTAAGATTGAGCTCAATTAAATATAAGAGGAACCACAAATGTGATTCTACATCATGTACAACCAAAAGAAAGAGAACTTCCATTAATGTTGATGAATCAAAATGCATTTTATTGTCACGTGTAACTAATTAGAACAAATTAAAAAATATTAGGTGATGCAAATATATATATAGAAATTCATAATATTGCATAAAAACTGAAAAGTATCAGACCATCTTCCTAGTGAATATGTAAATATAACTAAAAATTTGGGGTCCCAGATTAACTTTGTGCTATACACTCTATGAGAACTTTGTATGCACTATCCTCTTCATGTGGCCTCATCATAGTAACGTCACTATATTGACACTATATTCAAGTCCAAACTTCTAGTAGTACTAGTTAGAATACAAAATTCTTGCTCTTTCTGATTATAATTCTTAATCAGTAGTTATCCCTGTATCCAAAACTTTGTTTTTACTTCTAATAATTTCTTAATTTTTCATGTCATAATCTTTTAATATTGTTTTCTTATGTGTTGATTTTTTGTAATTTTGTGCATATTTTATCATTTATACTTTCAAAGTTGATTTATCCAAACAGACTTAGTATTTAAAATTAGGAGTGGATTACTAATAGTAGATGTTAAAATAAGCTTTTGTGGAGAATCAGATGCTGAAGTCCCTTTGTGGTTTGTAAATATATTAAATGTCTGAAGAACCTAGAATTAAATCAACTTGAAATTTTAGGTTTTGAAGTGTGTGACAGCTTGTCTTCTCAAGTTGGCCACAACAATACCTCCATTTTCAAACCAGTCCTTACAATTCTCATATCAAGAGGTAGAAGATGTTTTTGTACTTACTTGTATCTGATGGCCCAGGGATTACTAGACGTGTAGAATATGCAGAACGGACACTGTGACAGTGGTGGTCATAACCCTTAACTGGCCTGGATGTGTCCATTTCCTGGCTGTTAAAGTAGTCACCATATATTAAGTGCAGCTACCCACACCCAACTTAAGTGGAGGGACCTAGATGATGGGAGGCCACATTAGGGATATAAAAGCCAGGAAAAGTAAGGTGCTAGAGTGAAAATGCCTTCTCAGAAGTTGATCTCCCATCATCAGCTGATCCCAGTTGATGCCAAATGGAACAGAGGTGACCACTCCCATCAACACTTCCTCATCTTCTGACCTTTAAAAAACAGAGCAAAAGAAAATGTTCAATGAGTTCAAGACATTTCATTTTGAAGTCATTTTGAACACAGTGATCAATAATTGGAAGGGATTCATCAAAGTGTGTCTACTGATGTGCTTTCTTTTTCTAAAATCATTTGAATGGCAGCTAGAGCTTATTCTCTCACTGAATTGCTCAGATCAACCACTTTGCTCTTCTAATTCTGGAACAACTGGAGATTACTTCATATCTTACACCAGTCACTTATTAACTATGTGAGTTCTCAACATCCCAGCTTTAATGACCTCAGCAATGAAATGGGTAATGGGAACTTAATCGATTCTTTCATTACACTTATACATTTCAGGGGTGGGGTAGGTTTCTCTGGATTGAACCCAGGATTTCTTTACTACTGAGCTATATACCCCCATTTTTTTGTTGGTTACTTTGTTTTTTATTTTTTTCTTTTTATATTCTATTTTGAAATAGTGTCTCACTAAGTTGCTGAGGAGCTCACTAAGTTGCTGAGACTGTCCTTGAACTTGTGATCCTCCTGTCCTAGCCTCCCAAGTTGCTGGAATTACAGATGTGCACCGTTGCACCTGGCTTTATTAAATTTTTATATATACTAATTTATTTTCTTACAATGAATGAAATTTATTGTTTCATGGCTGAAAGTAATTTTTGACATTTAGACAATTACACTAACTTTTTTCTTACAGGATAACACGCGTTAACAAATATTACATCAAATAGGCTTGGGTTGTGGCTCAGTTGGTAGATTGTGTGCCTGGTACATGTGAGGCAATGGGTTCGAGCCCCAGGTTGACATAAAAATGAAATGAAGGCATTGTGTCCATTTACTAGAAAAACACTTTTAAAAGTATATATGAGACAGACAAACAAAGAGACATAAAGCTCTTTTTGTTTGATTTACACAGTCATCTTATTGAATCACTGAGTTCTACATATGCTTCATTATTTTTATATACATTTAAACTTTTTTTTTCTAAATTTTTTGAATCAAAGTGTTTGTATATATCTATATTTGTTAATAGGCACAAATCCTAAATTTATTAACTTTTGCAATTTTTTTCTAGCACATAAAATACTTTTTTGTGTTTTTGAACATTTTTCTCAACTACTAAGGTAATGAGGTTCATGACTGCAGTTATTGTCTGTCACTAGTTGTGTTGTCTATTTGAAGCATACTTTTCTACATTCACCCTTCCTGATTCTGTCTCTTAACCTTCTCCCAAACTCTCTTTGTCTTCTCTCTCTCTCTTTCCATATACATATGCACACTTATTTAGGTTTGACTTTTCCATTCTGGGTCTTCAGGTTAGAAATGTTATTCAGAGTATCTTTCTCAAATATGAGTTCTTCTTACTTTACTCCCTTATGACCATTTTTCTACCTAACTTATCTGTAATACAGCATGATAGGATTCAGCATTACTGCCAGTCTTTGTTTTAGTGAAGCTTCAAACTGGAACTTCATAAAAATTTCAGGTCAGGATAAACAGAGAAAGTGGATATGAAGAGAGGATAAGATTAGCAACTTGTTTGAAAATCTGTGGTTTGTCTTTTTTTCATGCTATATGTGGAGTTCTCTTCTATGCCCATAAAATCTTAATTTTTTCTGGCATCTGCCATCATGTTTTGCCACAACATGCTAATTTTCCTGCTACATAAGTTTTACATTCAAGAAACTTAAATAAGATGAAAAAGAGCTATAAATAATTTTTAAAAGAAAAATGAAGCAGAATATACATTTTATTTATAGTATTGACCTTCATGCAAATCAAAATTTTGTGAAATATTATTACATCAAAAAGGCATAATGTGCATTATTTTAAATGATACTAAAAATTTCCTTAGGTAAAGAGTCAAGTGGTATAGCAAACAGCCTCTAGTCTAAATTTACCAAACAATCTCTGCCATCACATTTGTAATTTTATGATTTCAAAATTTCTCTTTTTCTTTCAAATGGCATTTACTATAAGTTGCACAAAGCATCAAAACTCCTGTTGAAAATGTTGAAAAATTTCAATTCATTCATTAGCTATAATAGGGCAAAAGGTTTTACTGTACCTATAGATAGGAAACATTCATTGCCTTGACTAACTTGTGAAAACCCAGGTTAACCCTGCACCATAGATGCTGGGAACTCTTGTCCTAGCAGCCTTGGTTCAAATCATGCTGTACCCTAGATTATTGAATAAGCCCAATACAAAATGGACTGTATACAGGCAGGGCTGTCAAATAATTTCCCTCATAAGCTGTTGGGGCATAGTTATTGTTTCAGTCAGCTTTTTTTCTGCTGTGTCTTAATTAAAAGTCCCAACCAGAAGAACTGTAGAAGAGGAAAAGTTTATTAGGGGCTCATGGTTTCATGGGTCTTAGTTCATCTAAGGCCACCTCCATTTCTTGAGTTCAAGGTGAGGCAGGACATTATGGCAGAAGAGTGTGGCAGAGGGACATGGCTCATGTGATGAGAAAGCAGAGAGAGAGTCCACACACCTGATACAAATATATACCCCAAAGCCATGTCTCAATTTCCCCCTCCTCCAGCCACACCTACCACTTTATTTACCACTCACTCAATCCCTCTCAGGGGGTTGAATCACTGATTGGCTA
This sequence comes from Marmota monax, assembly GCF_021218885.2. Classification (NCBI taxonomy): domain Eukaryota; kingdom Metazoa; phylum Chordata; class Mammalia; order Rodentia; family Sciuridae; genus Marmota; species Marmota monax. The sequence continues at coordinate 766,794 of NW_026693153.1, forward strand.
AGGCTCCCCTAACTCAATCATTTATTCTCTGAACATTTTTCATCATCTTACATGTGAGACTTGGGGGACAACTCATATCCAAACCATGGCCCCTGTGATCATTAAATATTAAGAATATAAAAGTGCAAGCTTTTCTACTCTTTTCAGAGCATTGTATGTGCAAGGTATATTGGGATATGGTAAAGGACACATATCTGTTTGTAGTTGAAGAGAACCTATGTAAATTGAATAAGCTTTTAAAAGTATGTGTTCAGTTAAGAATCTGTGATTCTTGTAGAATGAACCACCTCAGAATAAGAGCAAAGTGAAAGAATATCCAGAAATGAAATGAAGATGCCAAGCAACTTCATTAGCCTCAAAAATCAGTAAGACCATAAAGGATGCACTTTTCAAGAGAGAAAGAACTTTGGAGTCTTCAAAGTCAACTTCTTTATTTATTGAGGTCCACTGCTTAGGAAATTATATGGTGCATGTGTTATTCCATGTATATTGTTCAAATGCAGAATGAAACTTTGAAAACTGGAAAGTTGCCTAATTACTAATTCAAAATAAGTATCATAACCTTGTTGTACTAAGTCTCCATTCAATCCCTCACCTGTATTTCTCTTCAGCACTCTGTCTTGGACTAGCAATGATATCAATGGGGACTCTTTTAGGTGCAGATCAAGATAATGACAAATTTTTGATTATCAGCTAACGAATTTAAATTGCTGAGTTAATTTTCCAGGAATACTGACTGAGACACTGAGCTTGTCTTAAAATTTTTCCTATTTATTTTATCCTCTTCCCCCACCCTATACCCATATTTCTGGGGCCAAACTTATGTGGAACTTATAAAAATGAATGCTAGTATCTGGAAAAACAGCAGGGAGATGCGGTGCTGAAAAGTACATCTGAATCATTCACAGATAAGCCAGAAATAGCACAGTATAAGGAGATCATGAAGAGTAGCATTCTTTGCCCCAAATTTCAGAAGGGCTCAACTACTTGGTTCAGGGTTATGAGAATCAGAAGGGAAACATTGAGATCTCCTGAGCCCTCCATCTGTTGTATAATGAAGACAATTTGATTTCTGAGGAAAGTAACATTTATAATAGAATCAAAAACCTTTCTGCAGGTCAGACATGCAATATTTATTTCCTCTTCTTGGTCTCTAAGCCAGAACATTCTGTCACTATTGTAATACAAGCCAATAAAATCTAAATAAATCTTTGATCATTTGAGTTCACCCTGTCATTCAACACAAGTTGATTGTAAAGTCATAGAAATTACTTGAAGAGGATGTGGATAAATTGGCTGGTTGAGAAAAAAAAACTTACCAATGACTAAAGGGAGGAAAAGGACTTGTGTAAAAATGCTAAGGAAGCTAAAATTGTTTAGTCAAAAGAAGATACTGCATGATAACTTAGTAACTGTTTTTAATTTCAAGAGGACTAGTACTTCTGTTTTATCCACTTGTGTAGTTAGAAACTACCAAGGAATTATTCTGGCATTTTCCTGTGACTTGCATATTTGACTCTTTTTATACTCATTTTTAAGCTTTTTATTTAAAAACTGTGAACTTGTATTTGACTTTATTCCATTTGAAAAGCAAGTGGTCGGAATAGATAATCAAATGAAAAAACATATTGTACTCTTTTGTTTCTTATAATTCAGTGATAATCTTTTTCTTTGTTTTTTAATATAAACAATCTTTGACAGGTTCTTGCCATTTTTTAAACTCAACTACCTACAGATTAAACTCTTGATACTTGGCTCCAGTTATGCTGAATTTTTATTGCCAAGCCTTAAAAATAATGACAAAAGTAGGAAATAAACATACTCCAAGTTATATTGCAATTCTTGTTATTTTATACACTAAAATTATAAGTCCTGAAATTTGTGGATTTCTGGGTGAAGATGAATTTGTGGGACCTCTAAATTGTTTTAAGTTGATCAGGAAACATTTAGGAAGTATCCAGCATTGTTTAGGTATCTGAGGAAAACAGTGAAAAAGAGAAGAAAGACATGACCACAGAGCTGGAGATGCTTATAAACTGTTGGTAAAAAACTTAATGGATTATACATTGGTGAGCAACACCACATGTGTAGTATCAAGGGGAGCACACATTCTGGTAGAGCCTGAGCACCCAGAGCTTGGAGTCTAAACAGAAGGTTCTCTTGCTGTTAATACAGGTGACCCATATCAGCATAGCCCATCCCCTGTTAGTGTTTACTCCCCTCAACAAGAGTATATAGTATGAGCTCCATCAGCCTACTGTTTCTCTCTGTCTTTGTTTTGTTTGTTTTTCATTACATCTGAGCTTCTTCTTCCTCATAATTCCTCCATAGCATTGTGTGTGTCAAAGCTGGGATTCAATCTCCTGATTCTGCTATTTGCTTTCTTTCATTTTCTGCTTCTTAGAGTCATCTTCTCACCTGTCTTAATTCAAATTGCCATGAAGGAAGTTCTGCTTATCCCTACTTATTTGCATACCAGGTCATGTCACAGGTCCTTTGTGAGCCTTTGGGTTGTAAGCCATTGCACATCACACTTAGACTGGCTCACTAGGCCTCTCCCTTCAACAAGAGCCATGGGCCATGAAGTTTCCCCTGAAATGAAATGATGTGCTGACATCATCTTTTGCAAAGTTGAAAAGAAAATGATCAATATTGAAGGGATGTTTAGAGAAGACTGTGACATTCAATTGAAAAGAATTGATTTTAGGGCTTAGATAGAGTACATTCTTGACTTGTGGAGAAAGCATGTGCAGAGCAATGGTGTAGAAGTGTATCTGCATAAGGAGGGTGTGAGCCAGAAGAAGCTGCTCTCAAAATAGGATGATGTTTTAGAATTTAACAAACAATAATTAAGGAAATATAGTTGCCCCATATGCAAATTAAAGTGCTTCCTCATGGTTTGAAAATCAATTTTTAAAACAACCTTTTTTCCTATTACCTTTTGTAGTAAGGGGATATTTTAGAATGTAATTCAACAAACACAAGGGAAATGAATATGTGTGTGTGTGTGTGTGTATAAATACACTTTTCAAATGTGATTTTTCTTAGGGTCGGAGATACACACACCCCCCACCCCACACACAAACACATATCTACTCCAGTAATAAACCATACATTTCTTCTTCAGGACTAGGAAGTATATATTCCTATAATTAACCAAATGGATTTTTAGTTAATCACATGGTGTTTGGGTAGTTAAATACACACACACACACACCATAATCTCCATGTACCGATATATATATGAATATATGTAATACATATTATATATGAGGTTATATTAAATGAAAATATATATGTATATATTATATTTCAACCTAATCTTAAGTATATAACTGAAGCAGAAACTCCAATAGTAATCCTAAGAAAAATCACATTTGAAAAGTGTTTTTATTCTGGAGGACATGAAAAACTGAACTTGTCTAAAGTCTTGAGTTTTAGGGAGACAATGTCATTTAAAATTAAGTAAAAAGTTACACACACACACAGACACAGACACACACACACACACACACACTGTGAATGTCATGCAATGTTTCTTTGAGATGGTTGTGAGCTTATATTTCGCCTCTATTAAAAAAGACGTAGGTCATTGATCATTATTTTATTACATGGTGACCCTGGTTTGCAATTTTGGATTATAACCATGTTAAAAGGAGGAAAAAAAGACAAATGACAACATAATCAAGAAAATTTATTATCAACTTGATGATTCTTTCAATTATAGAATTTAGCATGTTTGGAACAGTCAATTTGTCACTTCCTACACATTTGCTTTGTAACCTCAACAAATCAATTCATACTATTGAAAATCTTCTCTTCCCAGCATGATATCATTTATTGGATGATATTTGAAAGTCCTAGATATATGAATCTGGCCCACAATAAGCTCATCATTTATTTGAGAACAAAAAAACTCTTGCTTAAAACAATTCACAAATAAGACACATGTGTGTACCATGTGTAGGCAGGGCCTTTAACTGTGTTTACAGAGATCCCATTTTAAAATATATTAGTTTTAGGTAAATTCTCAAGAGGGAATCATTGCATTCTCACACTATTCTGCCTTTTGAGACATGTGTATGTTACATACTAGTCAAAGATATGTGTTAAAGAAAACATTTAAATTCAAACTAACCTAGCATGTGTAATCTGTTATATGTTATCTCATTGAATCTCCACACAATTTCAGCATGTTCCTTATTTTCTGATAAGGGTTCCCACAGAGAATTTAGGTAATGTCACCAAAGATATACAACTATTAAGTGTCAATGCTGAGATTTAAAAGTCAACTTTGCTCTCAATGTTTGTATTCACTCAAAATTCATCCATTAAAAGAGTATTACTCAGCCATAAAGTAGAATGACTTTGACATTTGCAAGTAAATAGATGGATCAGGAGACTATCATAATAAGTGAAACAAGACAGTCCCCCAAAGCCAAAGGTTGAATGTTTTCAATGATATGGGGAAGGTAATCCAAAATGAGGGGTAGAGGGGAAGAATAGACATTCAGTAGACTAAACAAGGGGGAATGGAGGGCAGGGAAGGAACACAGGAAAAGGAAAGACAGTAGAATGAATCTACTATGTACTATGTACAAAATATGAATAAACCATAGTGATCCACCATGGGGTACATCCATAAGAATGGGGTCCTAATTAGAATAAGATATATTCCATGCTTGTATAATTATAGCAAAATGATTCTACTGTCATGTATAACTAAAAAGAACCAGAAAAATAAAAAAAGATAAGCCCTGATGCAATGATATTAAGTGGTGTAGGCTTTCCCAGGTTATTAGATGTTTTCTCTGAAAAAGAAAACATGGCCTGCCTGCACATTTTATATATGTTGGTATACAAACATGTCTCATTATAAATTATCTGATATATATGAATTTTGTGACATAAAATAAAATAAAGGATGAACTTATTGTGTGCAAGACTCATGTCTAATGCTTTCACTTATCATCTGATAAATAACATTTGCTGGAAGAGAAGATTGTCAACAGTATGAATTGATTTGTTAATGGAAGTCACAGATTTACATCCAAAAATGCTAAACTGTGTATCACTTTGATCTTGGACTTTCTAGCTTCTAGAACTTTTATATAAATAAATACCTGTTGCTTATGCATCACCCAGTGATAAGACATTTTGTTAAGCAGCCTAAGTGGACTCAGACATTATCCACTAGTCTTCCTTCCAGGTGATTGAGAATTAATTATCGCTCTTTGCTAAGCATTGTCATTGCTTAGAATGTTGACATGCAGGACAGGAAGAAATGGAAACCACTTGCTCAGATGAACAGAGTTGAGGACTGTTAAATGTAAGGTGCTAATTGAGGGATACCATATCACTTAAGGAAAAGATTAGAGTCAATGTAGACTAGCAGCAGAAGGAAGACTTCAGGTCTAATAATGTCTAATTTTTAAAAGTTTAATAACTATAACCATACAGAAAAATAATCTTCATTTTTACTTCTTTCTTTCTTCCCCCCTTTTCTTCCTTTTATTCTTTCAATTGGCTGCATAGCTACTATTTGTCATAGAGGAGTTTACATTCATAGAATTTTCAAGTGTAAAATATATGATCTCTCATATAAGGCAAGAACTAGGGAAAAGAAATTTGTAAACCTCATTTCCCTAGTTCTTGCCTTACGTAATAATAGAGGACCCCATCCCCATGTACCTCCCATCACAGGATGCTAGAACAACAACAACAAAAAAAATGCTACATGTGTTGATCAACCAGCCAGCAGCTAGATGGTTTTCCAGGCTCCTGTCTGGTGTCTCCTGGATAACACTTCACCTGCTATTTCAAGTTCACTGGAGAACTGTGCATCAGGAAGCCTGATGTGAGCAGACATTTCTGGAACATCTTGGAGAGTGCTATTTTCTACCTCTCTGAATTATGTTTTTTTTTTTTGTTTGTTTGTTGTTTTTTTTTTTTAAAGAGAGAGAATTTTTTTTAATATTTATTTTTTAGTTTTCGGCGGACACAACATCTTTGTTTTTATGTGGTGCTGAGGATCGAACCCAGGCGGCACGCATGCCAGGCGAGCGCGCTACCGCTTGAGCCACATCCCCAGCCCTGAATTATGTTTTTTAAGAGCTCTAAACATCTCACAATTTTTTAGGAGTCAGATTTTAGTCATAGTCTGATATCAAGACCCAGTGTATGATCTTCAGGGAGTTCAGGCTGGAACACAGCTATTACTTAATTTTCCCTCCTTTATTCTGTCTATTGAGACTGTGCTAGCATAAAATTCCACTAAACTTGCTTTCACTAGGGTTGTTTGCGTTAGTCCTTTTTGCAAACATTTACCTGGTTGGCTCTCACCATCAGTTGGTCAAACAGGCTTTATTTATTTATTTGAGTACTAAGGTTGGTAAGAATAGTTAGACCTGTAAATAAAGGGTGGGCTCAAATGTAAACTTTTTGAATTTCAAAACTAAATATATTTAATTAAAAAATTAAATCAGGGCTGGGGTTATAGCTCCGTTGGTAGAGTGCATGCCTTGCATGCACAAGGCCCTGTGTTCAATCCCAGCACCATAAAAAGGAAAAAAAAATCAATCATTTATTGACTTATTTTGTTCAGCATGAGAGTCTCCATGCAATCTACTTATCAGTCCATGTCATAAAGTCTAAATTTTTCGATTGTAGAATAGTATTTAGAAGGGAAGGCAGTGGGAACGAAAGATGAAATAATTTTGACAAAGGCACAGAGATACAAATAAGTTTATATTGTGATGAGAAAAGCAAGAGTTCCCATATGCCATGGGAGTTGCTGCTGCTGGGTAAGGAAGTGTGTAGACCTTTGGATGCCAGAGACACTCCCAGATCTCCTTTCAGTCTCCTTTCAATACTCCACCAAATGTTGTCATGCTTTAGTTTATGTTTCGCTTCCTATGATAGGCAGTTTAGGGTTTCCTCTTCTTTCCTACAATTTGAAGGATCTCATTCTTATAACTACAAAGATAATTTCTGTATCATCCAGTTTCTTAGTATGATGAATTTAATTGATGAAACTATTTTTATTATTTATTTTTAAACATTATTATTAGGCTTTATAGTTATGCATAATAGTTTGGTTCATCCTGATAAACTCATATATGCATGAAAATCAATTTGACTTCCTTATCTCCTTTTCCCTCCTATGCTCCCCCTTCTCCTTCTACTTTATTGGACTTCCTTTGGCTCATCTGTTAATTTGTAACTGATTTGTTATTTATGTAGTCTTATGCTTCCCTCCCTTTTTCCTTTATTTTACTCTAGCTTCCACATCAGAGAGAAAACATTTGACCTTCGTGTTTCTGAGTTTGACTAATTTTAGTTAGCATGATATTTTCTATTTCTATTCATTCCATTGCAAATGCCAGAATTTTTGTTTTTATGGCTGACTAAGACTCCATTGTTCATATATACATCCTTAATTCATTCACCTGTTGACATGCATCTGGGTTGATTCCATAATTTAGCTATTGTGAATTGTGCTCCTATAAACATTGCAGTGCCTGTATGCTATAGTATATTGATTTTAGGTTTTTTGGATATATATACTGATAAATGGGGACAGCTGGGTGATATTGTGCTTCCATCTCTAATTTTTTGAGGAATCTCCATATTACTTCAAAGAGTGGTTGTACTTCTGCAGTCTCACCAACAATGTAAAATTGCAATATTCTTTAAGTGTGTAAAAAAAAATCACACCTTATATTCAGTGTTTATGATAAAACAAATTAATGTACTCATAACATTTTCCTATCTTCTAGTAACCATCTGCTGCTTTGGAAGTACCAAAATTGACTTTTTTTTGTACAGGAAAAAGTTAACATGAAGAAAATGTTTTAGAACTACTTTCAGATCCAAATTCAGAATGTTGGCCTGGACTGGAGTCATTAAGGCTTCCTTAGAATTGCTGCACAGGATGATTGAAAACAGAGTTTCTACATTCCTTCTGTAGAGGCAAGTCTGCCTTGAAGTTCTGCTAAGAAGTTCTGCCTAAAAGTTCTTAGTTTCAGTTTTCACTGTCTTCCAGTATCATGCCAAACTTAGGTCTAATGTTAAAATTTCATCTATTTCTCTACCTGATGGATAAAGGAATTTTCCATTTATAAATAAGATAATCATTGAGAATTGACATATTAACTGTCAGCATTGAAAGTTGACAGATTTTCAAGTTGATTTATGATTTACAAATCAAATTTTGTTACTGATTGCTTCTTTCAAAGCCAGTTATGAGGATTATTTCACCCCAAATGAAGAATAGCAAGCTGCAGAATTCAACCTGCCTTTCTCTTTCTTGAGGTACCTGAATGATATAAACTTAAAACACTTCTTTTTCTGAATGCAAGTTACAAACTTTAGATCATCTAAAGCATATTTATTTTAATACCGATTCAGCATTTTTAAAAAAGTTTGGTGGATTAACCTATAATATCACTTTAAGAAATAAAACAAAATGGTAGTAACCATTTTGATTGCATTTTTTGACTTTTCAGAAATTTTGATTTTTGACAGTTTTCTGCTATGATCAAAGATGTTTTTACAGATAAAAATAGAAGGTTATTTATGGTCTGTGATTTGACACCAAGCTCCTCTTCCCAACAACAGCTTCCCATTCCATCAGAATTTCAGAAAACTTCTGAAATTCATTCTGTAGACATTCATTTCTTTGGGAGTTAATGGATGGCATTACTATCTCAAACAGTTGAAAGAGGATGATTTTCATGGTTGCTTAGTATCTTCATATTATTGGCTGTCACAGGTCTTATTATGCAACTTGCTGTGCAGCATCATATGAGGCAATTTAATTTTCATGACAAAGCTGTTAACTGCTTTAACCAGGGAAAGTTGGTATGGTTGCTAAAAAGAGATGAAAGATACAATAATGGGAGATTAAGAAATTTAAGTAGCCCCTAAATTACTGAAAGGATGGTGATAGCACAGACTAAAGTTGAGATTATGTACTAATACATTTTAATACACTATGTTGAAATGGTAGAATAAATAAGAGGCAGCCATAGCCAGTGCCCCCACTAATTTTGGCAATGAGGTTTCCTGGGGTAAGTGTCCCTGTTTTGAAAGGACATGTTGGTACTCTTCTCTTATTGTGCCCACCTTCTAAGAGTAAGTATATTCTGGATCTAAAAGGATGTTTCTACCCAGAGCCTGTGACCCTTCTTTCTAAGCTGTGCTCCACTGATCCCTGAGATCTTGAGTTCCTATCCAGTGGTCTACATGGATCTCTTCCCCATGTACATCCTTTATCTAAGCATAATGTCCATTTGGGCAAATGCAGAAATTAATAAGGGCAGTCTCGCTGTGTTTATTCACAATGGGAATTATTCTGGAAATGGGCACTTTTGTAAGTCTGGAGGTTATCAGACAGCAAAAAGGAAGGAAATCTAATCATCTCTCTACCCTGTGTTGCTATGATTTAGGTAGCTTAATTCTTCCATCCATCAGCAACTTCAAATAGAAAAGATTAATGATATGTGTATAGAAATCTGAAAAGTTGAGTTTTACAACATTAAAATCAGTGGTCCATTTATAGGGGAAAAGAGTAGAGACACAAAAGAAAGGTCATCCTTACAGATAAAAGCCTCACCAATGGAGACATCAGTAGTTCAAAGAGATGGTAGGGTTGACAGAAGATTTAATTGGGAAGCGGGTGTTAAAATATGCTTATAGAAATAGAAGAATGAACCAGTGAAGTGGAAAAGACAAATTTACTTTTTAATATACTGACAGTACAGAAACACATCCTATGAGTTTTTGTTTATTGGTTAATAAAAATTATGTTTTATATTGAAACTATTTTTTTGGTAGTGTATGGAATGTTCCTATAATGTGTTCCTATTTTTGTGCTATGTTTTTATAAATAAACTATAAGCTACTGACCCCTGAACATGGGACTGGTAAGATTAATTCACTTAGTCTTGGCTCAGGGCAATTGGTAGTCTTGATATTTGCTTTGAAGTCCCATGAGGACTAAATAACTAAATCCTGAAATATCTCTAAATTCTCTAATACTGAAGGGTTAAGTCCCAAATGTGTGGTCTTTGAGAAGTAATCAGTTTTAGATTTGGTTTAGATGGGACCATGAATGTGAGGCCCACTTGATGGCATTAATGCCATCATAAAATGACAACTTTGTCTTTCTTTCTGTCATTCACAAATGCAGCAAGAAAGGAGGTATCTGTAAGTTATAAAGGAAGCCCTCACACCATTGATGTCAGTCCAATCTTGGACTTTCAACCTCCAGACTGTGAGATGTAAGTTCTGCTTAAGCAACCCAGTCTGTGGTGTTTTATAATGGCATATTAGATGTAGATACCAACACAATTTAGGTGATGTAGGATACAGGGATAGATAGATAGTGAGCTGTGTAGGGACTCTCTTGAAACTTTCTTCTTTTAATAAAGTCCTGGAAGTCACCTATTTTTCTTTGCCTCCTAAAAGAAGAATATACAAGTGCATGATAAGACCCAATAACATAGATATCTTCTGTAAAATTAGAGAATCTACAAATACAGAATTTTTTCCCTTGTGGTGCTTGGCCCTAATTAATTCATTTTCTCTCCAATTGTGATAAGTCTTTCCCTTCTAAACAACATTCAATTCTTTGACTCATTTCTATTCACTCCTGACCAGAAGCTATACACTTGCATATTCAGTCCCTATGCATACATAGAGAAGTTAGACCTTGCTATTTCAAGGACATGTACAATTTGGAAGTAGCTTATTTAAAGTCCTACACATTGGTTTTAATCAAAATAACTGTTAAAAGTTCATCAGATTTGAAATGAGATGAACTGCTTTCTCCTCTGTTGGAGCAAAACTTCTTTATGCATAAGAGCACAAGCTATGATACATTGCCAAATAGTGGATCAGTATGAAATACTATTTACCAGGTTGGCTTGCATTCTCAGGAATATATAGTGAGTCAATGATGTCATATTAAGAAGAGGGAAAATTATTTTAAAATAATTGTTATGGTTTGGATCTAGAATGTTCCACAAAGGCTCATGTACTAAAGGCTTGGTCCTCAATGCAGCAATATTTAGAAGTAGTTCTTTTAGGAAATGATTGGATCATGATGGTTCTAAACTCTGGTGGTATAATCCATTGATATTTTAGTAATCTGGATTGAATTATTCTTCAGAGAAAGTGGGGCCTACTTGAAAGGAATGGTTTCTTTGGATCACACCCCCCTGGGTACTTTATATCTTCCCTGAATCCTCTATCTATCTATCTATCTATCTGTCTATCTATCTATCTTCTGCCATGAGGAAAGCAGTTCTGCTCCACCATGCCCATTCCACTGTAGTGCATGCCGCAGGCTCATAGCAATGGAGCCAGCCAACAATGGACTGAAACCTCAGAAACTATGAACCATAATAAGTCTTCTTTTGAATTATTTTTCTCAAGTATTTTTTACCATTGTGACAAGCTGACTAATATAATAATTTTCAACCTGAGTTATTCACTGGAAGCTGATTTCCATCTTGCAGAGAATATTTAGTATGGACTTTGTATTCTAGAATGAAGTTGAAGTGTGGGGGAGAATACGTGATCAGAGATCTTGATGTTCTATTTGTTTGGGAAAGCTGGAAAATGAGGTAGAATTTATTGAGCAAAGAGCATATGAACTGGGAAGGATCATGCTAGCTGGATAGTCCTAATGAATTCTTAAGAAAGCACATGCTATCATATACAGCTGTGCCCAGGCTTTGCTGGTGTCATACTGTAACAACTTCTTAAGATTTAATAAGTTGGGTGATATCTCCCAGTCAGGGCAAAATAGTTCAGACTCATTTTCCCAACTAATTTCTGTTGAACACAATTATAAAGCATGCACACACACAAACATTCCAAAGGATCATTTACAGAATAGTAAACAACTCAGAAGCACTAATTGCTACTATAAACAGGGGGTATAGTGATGTTGTGCCACACATGATCATTTAAAAAGAGATGGGAAGATAGTTGAAATTCTTCACCTCAAATGCAAGAATATTTACTTTTTCAAAGTTTACTCTGTTTGAAAATGGCCTTGAACACTATCAGGTGTTATATATATCATATATACCTTTCTCACAGATGTGACATTGCTTTCTTCTTTTCTGGACCTTGGGGTTCAGAGGCTGAACATCAAAGTTGGTAGCCTGGTTTCTATAACCACGGCATGTGTAGAAAAAGTACTTTAATGGTGCTGAAAAAGGCATCTAACTAGGGTACTTCAACTATGTAGGAAGGTGAGTACATTCTTACTTATACCCCAAACACGAAACCATACATCTAATAAAAGTCTATACTCTTCAGCTAACACTTCCAGCTCTCCAACTCAGAAGCAGTGTGATTGTAGAAGAATGGCAGAGGGTAGGTTTTGTCAAGTTTTGATAATTCTTGACCAATAAGTAATGTTGAGAACCACAGCCGTGTCGGAATGGCCCCTGGCATTTTGCCAGAAATAATTGTTGAGAGGTGAGCCATTAAGATGATGCTGGATTGATTCAATTGTATATAGAACCCAGCTCTCCAACTCAGGCACCCGCTACTTTGGAGTTCTCTTGGGGATTTCCTGGAGAGTTCGCGTTGGTTGGTGAACTTCCAGTGGACGGAGTTCTGATCGGTGTGTGGTGTGTCCCGGAGAAGGCCGCGGGGTTGGCATTTGGAGGAGTTCGGAAATAAAGTTTGTTCCCGATGGCGACATTTGGTGGCCCATGCAGGGAACCCCTGAAGCTCAGAGGTAAGTGAAATTGCTCGCCCCTGAGGGAAGGCGAGAGAATGGGTGACCATTTGAGAAAACAATGTGTTCTTATTTTGATTGTTTTGTTTTTGTTTCAAGCTGCCTATCCCTAAAACTTTCTCAGGCAAACTGGGAAAAATGGTTAGCTCAAAGTTTGAAGTTTTTCGGCCCTGAGGAAGAGATAGAGAGATAGACCATGAATATACATTTCAAGAAAATAGGAAAATTGATACAACAATTTTTTGTTCCATTTGGCCTAGGTTTTGTTTTGAGTTATTTTGCTGAGTTGCATTATTCTTGTAGCAGAAATATGGGGTCAGAAATTAGCAAAAAACAAACCAAAAGAATGTTAAGTAAATTGTTACAGGAAGAAGGCACCCCAGTAAAACCAAAAACAGTCAGGGCATACCTTGATACAATACAAAACTGTAGCCCATGGCTTTTTAAGCAGGAGTTGTTGAATATATCACAATGGACCATCATGGTAAAAATTTAAGGGAAAAGGAAAAGAAAAACCCAGGAACTCTGCCAGTTGGCACATTACCATTATGGACGTTTGTACGATTTTGTTTGCCTAGTCCAAAGCCTTCAGTTCAGACTATAGTAGAAGATCAAGTAAAAGAGAAGGTCTCTCGAGCTAGTCAGAGGAAGAAAATTTAAAGGAGGAAGAACTATCAGGGGAAAAGATACAACAGGAGGCTGCTACTAACACCTTTCTATCACCAGAGGGCGTAAGTGTCCAACCAAGAGCTCCACCTATGGGGCCCCCAACCCCCGTAGTTGATAGATGGGATCCTGAGACTGGACCTCAAAGATTAGCTTGCCTTTGAGCAGGCAGGAGGGCAGTGATTTCACTGTGCTTTAGATTTCAAAACAGTGAAGCAGTTAAAGGAGGCTGTAACAAACTATGGTCCCCAAGCACCCTTCACTGTAAGCATGGTGGAATCCATTACCAACTTGGACATGACGTCAGCAGATTGGGCTAGTATGTGTAAAGCTGCGCTAAATGGAGGGCAATATTTGTTATGGAAGGTTGCCAATGAAGAATTTTGCATGGAGACTGATAGGCGATATGCAGCAGCCGGTTATCCTCAGAGAAATCTAGATATGTTGTCAGGAAAAGGACCTTATGAGGATCAGCAGCAACAAATTAGATATGACCCTGCTCTATACTCACAAATTGCTGCAGATGCAGTTAGGGCATGGAAAACTTTGCAAGGACATGGAGATTTACAAGGTCAATTATCTAAGGTAATACAGGGAGCTAATGAACCTTACACTGAATTTGTAGATAGGCTTATTCAAACAGCTACCAGAGTTTTTGGGGATACAGAACAAGCAATGCCATTAATAAAACAACTGGCTTATGAGCAAGCAAATCGTTGGTGCAGAGAGGTCATTAGACCATGGAAACATGAAGATTTAAACACATATATTAAATTATGTAGAGACATTAATGAACAAGGACAAGTCTTGGCAGCTGCAGTAAAACAGGCTTTAGATGCTAGGCCAAAAACATGCTACAATTGTGAACAAACAGGACATTTTAAAAGGAATTGCCCCATAGGAGGAGGGTTTAACAAAACTAGGTATCAAAGGGGTAGAATACTGGGTATTTGCCCACGATGCCGTAGAGGGAAACATTGGGCTAATGAATGCCGTTCTCAAACCACAATAGAGGGTACTCCATTATCAAAAAAACAGACAAGGATCAGGTGTTTACCCACGATATCATGGAGAAAGGCATCGGGCTCCATTGCCAAAAAACAGACAGGGGGGCCCAATGCTCCAGGGCCCACGGCCACAAATATACGCAGCACTGGATAAATCCAGCAACCCCATCAGGGTAGTGCCCAGGACACATTATCCATCAGATCTCTCATCAGACGAACCAGAGGGAGCGCAGGGTTGGACAATTGCGCCTCTGCCAGAGCAGTACTAACTCCAGAGATGGGAGTTCAAATCATTCCCACAGGAGTAAAAGGACCTCTTCCCCAAGGAACAGTAGGCTTATTGTTAGGACACAGTTCTTCTACTCTAAAAGGCCTTATGATAAGTCCTGGGGTAATTGATCCCAATTATGAAGGTGAAATAAAAATTATAGCTAGTTCTCCAAGAGGTATATCAGTAATTTCACCAGGAGATAGAATAGCACAGTTATTAATAATACCCAGCCTGCATGATAAATTTTCCAGTAGTATGATAGAAAGAGATTCCAGGGGATTAGGCTCCACAGGTGTAGATTGGGCTATGCTGTCTTTAAATTTAGATTCTCGGCCAATGCTAAAACTAAATATTCAAGGACATGAATTTAATGGGCTACTGGATACAGGTGCAGACCTTAGCCTCATCTCTCGTCAAGAATGGCCCAAACATTGGCCATTACAACAAGCCACTCAAGTACTTCGAGGCCTAGGAGTGGCAACTAATCCCCATAGAAGTGCAATGGTATTAGATTGGAAGGATCCTGAAGGATGTGAAGGAACTATACATTCATATGTATTGGATCATCTTCCTATAAATTTATGGGGACGAGATGTCCTAGATCAATTAGGTTTGATATTAACAAAAAACATCAATCCAAATGTGCCCACTATTATGGCTACACAAGGCTTTAGGAAAGTAAAAATATTAGGAGAAAAAGGACAAAGTATAGTGGCACCAATACAAATAGATCAAGAAATAGATAGACATGGATTAGGTTTTCAGGAGGGGTCACTGAGACAATAAAAATTACTTGGAAATCAGAAAGACCAGTATGGGTTCCCCAGTGGCTTCTGACTAAAGAAAAGCTACAAGCAGCCCATGACCTGGTCAAACAACAATTAGCAGAGGGACATAAACAACCTTCCGTATCTCCCCATAATACTCCCATTTTGTCATTAAAAAGAAATCTGGTAAATGGAGATCATTGCAAGATTTAATAGCCATTAATAATGAGATGGTTATTATGGGACCTGCTCAATCAGGGATTCCTCAATTGTCTGCTTTGCCAAAAACCTGATATGTTTTAGCTAAGGATATTAAAGAGCGTTGTTTTTTTTTTTTTTTCAATTCCAATTCATCCTCAGGATAGTCCACGTTTTGCATTTACTATCCCTGCACTGAATCATGAAGGTCCTGATCAGAGATATGAATGGAAAGTACTCCCTCAAGGGATGGCTAACAGCCCAACTATGTGTCAAATTTATGTTAACAAAGTAATCCAGCCACTTAGAAATCAAAATCCTGAACTGCAAATATTTCACTATATGGATTATGTATTATTAGTACACAAAGCTAAAAACACATTGCTAGAATGTTATGCCACACTTACAAACTTATTAAAAAATCATAATCAAAAGATAGCAATAGATAAAGTACAATTGAATTTTCCAATTAATTATTTAGGAGTTCTATTATCCTTAACCATGGTCCGTCCACCAAAAATTCAAATACGAGTAGATCAACTCAAATCACTTAAAGACTTTCAAAAGTTATTGGGAGACATAAACTGGATAAGGCCTTATCTAGGCATACCAACAGGAGATTTGGGACCTTTATTTGATATCCTAAAAGGTCCATCAGATCCAACTTCACCCCGCATGTTAACCCCTGAAGCAATAAAGGTATTAAAAATCATTGAAACATATATGGAAAATATGCATTTGGATAGAATTGATATAAGTTTGCCTTTATAATTTATGGTACTACCAACAAAAAAATATTCCTACAGGAGTATTTTGGCAAGAAGGTCCATTATTGTGGATACATTTATCTTATTCTCCTAACACTATTCTTACTAGGTATTCTGAGGCTCTAGGACAATTAATACTCAAAGGAATAAAAGCAGCAAAGGGAGTGTTTGGAATTTCTCCCAATGAAATTATTACTCCATATACTATGGATGAAATTCATGAGTTAGCTAATGAGTTAAATACTTGGGCAATAATCATGTGTAAATCTAATGTTTCATTTGATAATCACTTACCATCTAATCCTTTATTGTCTTTTTGGTCCTCGCATCCTGTAGTTTTTCCAAAAATGACAAGAAAAACCCCTATCATGAATGCTCCAAATATATTCACTGATGGGTCAAATAATGGTACAGCAGCAGTAGTTACCCCTGATCAAACTTTTACATTTTTAGTACCCAAACAATCAGCTCAAAAGGTAGAGCTTAATGCAGTATTACAAGCTTTTGTGATGTTTAAAGATTCTGTATTTAATTTATTTTCTGATAGTCAGTATGTAGTTAATGCTATAGTATCCCTTGAAGATGCTGGTAGGATTTCCCCTTCCTCTACTGTTTTCTATTTGTTTTCCACTATACAAAGTCTAATCTGGGACAGAAAAGATCCATTCTTTATAGGGCATATCAGGGCACATACAGGATTGCCTGGAGCCCTTAGTTTGGGCAATGATTTAGCAGATAAAACTACACATGACATACATATTTTCTCTACACTAGAAGAAGCTATAAATTTTCATAAAAGGTTCCATGTCAATGCTAATATGTTTTAAAATAACTAAGGAACAAGCTAGACAAATAATAAAACAATGCCAAAATTGTGTGATCTTTTTACAAGTTAATCTTGGAGTCAATCCTAGAGGACTGATACCTAACCATATTTGGAAGATGGACGTCACACACTTGCCAGAATTTGGAAACTTAAAATATTTGCATGTTACAGTTGATACTTCTTCTGGATTTTTGATGGGCTCCCTTCATGCCGGAGAAAAAACTAAAGATATTATAGCTCATTGCTTACAAAATTTTGCCACTGTGGGCGTTCCAAAACAGTTAAAACCAGATAATGGCCCTGGTTATACTTCTACCTCTTTTAAACAATTTTGCTCATCATTTGGCATTACTCACATAACAGGAATCCCATACAATCCTCAGGGACAAGGCATAGTTGAAAGAGCTCATCAAACTATTAAAATGTACTTATTAAAGCAAAAAGAGGGAATTGGAAAGGGGTATATATCCCCTAAAGATAAACTTAAAATAACCCTTTTTACTCTAAACTTTTAAAATTTAGATTCATCAGGGCTTAGTGCTGCGGAAAGGCATATGTGTCCAAAAAATGTACATAAGCCTAAGGTACTTTGGAAGGATATTCTAACAGGACAACGGAAAGTCCTGACCCAGTGATTGTCTGGAGTCGGGAGTCTGTTTATGTGTTTCCACAGGGAGAACTGCAGCCGATTTGGATTCCAGAGAGACTAACTAAAGCAATTTCTACAGACCAAAAAGAAGATGACTTGGCTCAAATCCATAACAGCTGATATCCTTACATCTGCAACAATGGTTCTCCCACACCTGGAGGCTATGAATAATGAACACTATTAAGGCCTATTTCAAATACAATAAAAACCTTGGGGCTTGCTTGTGGGAATACCTTCAGACCCATATGCAGGTTCCATGAAAAAGGATGTGATATCCAAAGAGTAGTCAAACCCATTTGGGAACCAGGATGCTTTTTTCAATATCTGTTTTATTATTGCCTTTTCCCACATCATGAAGTTCTATTTTATTTTTTGAGCTCATACAGACCTAGGTTAATGTTTTTCTGATCAGTTCTATTTTTTGACTATGGAGTTTTTAAACATTGCAATGGAGATTTCACCTGTGAAAAGCTACAAGGCCTTTACTATTATGTGTTGTATGTATTGTGTTTTGTGTGTACACTTCTGTTTTGCGTTGTATGTCTGTATGTGCGTATGTCCATATGTCATATATGAGGAGCGCTCATGAAAAAATGGATCCAAATATTTGTTTTTATTCATGTGATTTAAATGGTTTAATTTATATTGGGTAAACAGTTGTTGAGTATCGTTTTAATATGTGAACAAAAAGGAGGTTAACAGACCTGTTTCTTTACTTTCACCTTTCCTTTTCATTATATTTAAGAATTCTTTTCAGGATAATGTAAATTGTTCAGAAAATTGTTTTCTTAGGCCCTGCTGGAATGTTACATAATTTTTTTTTAGCCATCATTGCCAGAATTCCTATCTTCATCCCAGTGTTGGTGAACACAAAGATAAAACCAAACTACAGCTTCTGCGATAGCTAACACAACAACTGTATAAACTGATGCATCAATGAATAATGTAACTCAACAAGTGATGCTCAATCAAGGAGTCAATTTACTTTGGGAGGAAATGGACATATTAATAGATTCCTCTGCTTTGAACTGCTTACAGAACTTGCCTGGACTATGTATCACTTGTATGCATTGTGAACTATCTGTTGGTGCAGCGAATTGTGGTAGTGCTGGGGTATCTTTGCTGATGGTGTCATCGGTGGTACAATTTTTCCAAAAGGAACTGTCATTTGGCTTGGTGTGGTGGCATTTTGCATCCTTCTCCCTTCTGCTTCTGATGGTATAAAATTTGGGGGCCAACAGAGGTGAGGCAAAGAACCTCACCCCCCCACTGGCACCAAGGCCAAATTTGGGGGCCAACAGAGTTGAGGCAAAGAACCTCAACCCCTCCACTGGCACCAAGGCCAAATTTGGGGGCCACCAGAGGTGAGGCAAAGAACCTCACCCCCTCCACTGGCATCAAGGCCAAATTTGGGGGCCAACAGAGGTGAGGCAAAGAAACTCACCCCCCCACTGGCACCAAGGCCAAATTTGGGGGCCAACAGAGGTGAGGCAAAGAACCTCACTCCCCACTGGTGCAAAGGCCAAATTTGGGGGCCAACAGAGGTGAGGCAAAGAACCTCACCCCCCACTGGTGCAAAGGCCAAATTTGGGGGCCAACAGAGGTGAGGCAAAGAACCTTATCCCCTCACTGGCACCAAGGCCAAATTTGGGGGCCAGCAGAGGTGCGGCAAAGAATCTCACACCCCACTGGTGCAAAGGCAAAATTGGGGGGCCAACAGAGGTGAGGCAATGCCCTCACCTGCCCCAACTGGTGCAAAGGTGAAATTTGGGGGCCAACAGAGGTGAGGCAAAGAACCTCACCTCCCCACTGGTGCAAAGGCCTATCCACAAGTATGGCTGTATGCTGGACTGGTAGTCAATGACGGGTAAGATCCAATTGCAATGGTACCAACCTAAGACAGGAGGCTGACGCCTTGAAGTCAGCTCATCCAATGATGGGTAAGGACCATATGTAGTATTGGACAACCTAAGACAGGCACAGTCCCTAAGCCACATGCTTGTTGTTTAATTAAACAGAAGGGGGGAGATGTTGAGAGCCACAGCCAAGTCGGAATGGCCCCTGGCATTTTGCCAGAAGTAATGGTTGAGAGGTGAGCCATTAAGGTGATGCTGGATTGATTCAATTGTATATAGAACCCTGCTGTCCGCGGGTGCCTGCTACTTTGCAGTTCTTGCAGGGATTTCCTGGGGAGTTCGCTTTGGTTGGTGAAGTTCCAGTGGAGGGAGTTCCAATTGGTGTGTGGTGTGTCCCAGAGAAGGCCACGGGGCTGGTGTTTGGAGGAGTTCAGTAATAAAGTTTGTTCCTGCTTGAGTGGTTCGTGATTTATGCCCAGGCAGAGTGCAGCAAAGTAACACCAAGGAAGTTGGAACTATACTTTAAGAAGGACATAGAAAGTAAACTGAGATCCAACATCACAATTTATGAGGTGCCACTGAGGTTTTAGGGAGGGTTGTTAGCTGGTAAAGAAGAGCCAGGCACAGGTGAGTTCAGAGCACGGGTGGGAGTTTCAAACAAGTTTAAACATGAAGCTGTCAGGCCAAATAGAAATCTTAGTATTTTAGAGTAAAACGAGATGACTCCCAATCTTAACATCGAATTGGGTTGGGTTCATCATTCACCTTAAGATACCATAATTATATCTTGACTGTTCAGGCTCTTTTATTTTTTTAAAAAGAATTTATTCATAAAGCAATCCAGACTGGGATTAAAATATTTTGATGATGTTGTATAAGGCCATTTTTTGCTTTTTCTTCCTACAACAGACTGCAAATTAGTAGGAGGGGTTTACTCTTAATACATTTTATTCTACAAGTCTTAATAAAACTGAAAGAGGTTTTAACAAAAAGTGGGGAAAATGACCAAAGTTGCACAGCAAACCTAAATGCAGTAAATCAGGCAAAGGTCAAGACACTGAAATTACTTTAGAATAAAATAAAAAGAAGCTAGAATCCCTAAGCATACAACATAGCAGAGAGCTTAGAAAAAGAACGGTTGATTGCAAAAGTCCTCACAAGGTACTCACTAGCATTAATCTACCCCATCTATCTCTACTATAACCTAGGAACAGGAAACCAACTTTAGTAATTGATGTTAATTTTGGGGAAAGGTCAGCATGAGAATTTAAAATCTTTTCTTCCCTTCTATCATTAAAGCCATTCAACTAACAATGTAACTACTGGTATCAGGTGTGGAAGCTTTAGACTGTTTTGTATTTACATAAGAATAAATAATAGCTATGAAGTGCTTGGATTGTTTTGCTTAAGTAGGATATTTTGCAAACTGTTTATAAAAGAGATCCTTTTATATTAATGCATTAAATATATTATCATGAATAAACATACCAAATTACCGTCCTTTACACTCTGCCATTTAAGATAAATTTCTTCACTGTGTTGCAGAGAATATTTAGTTATTCTATAGGAGTGAATACTGAAAAGAACACCTGTTAGGTAAAATAATATTTATAATGGAAATGAGTGTTTATAAAAGCCAGGTACCATTCTAAGTACCTTGTCAAAATTTCTAATCCTCACCATAAATCTTTGTAGCATTTTTTGAAGCTTGGTTCTGGATAATTTACCTTGATGCTTCCTCACTGAGCCACATTTCCAGGGTTTTTCAAAATTTTATTTAGAGACAGGGTCTTGCTAAGTTGATTAGGGCCTGCCTAAGGTGCTGAGGCTGGCTTTGAACTTGAGATCTTCCTTCCTCAGCCACCCAAACCACTGGATACAGGCATGTCCCACTAAGCCCAGTCCCAGGCATACTCACTATTAAGATTATTCTCATTTACAAACTGGGTAACCAAGGCATATATTTCTAGTTAAGATCACCTAAGATCATTCATCTAGTAAGTGGCAGAGTCACCACAAAACATTAACCAAAAAATTCTAATTCCACTTTCATATGTATCCACCCAAAACGTATGTGATTATGTATTTCCAACTCACCCACTAATATCATTTAAAGATAGAATCCTAGAGTTTAATAGCTCTGCTTGAATCCTCCAGAGGGCATGGCAGGGATTCAGAGATTATGGACACAGAGGAAAGAAGTTCAGGATGCTTTTCATGACCCTATTGTGTCTCATACAGAAGAATGTTAGAGAAGTGGGATATTTTCATTATCATCTCTGAGGTCAGGTCATCTAGCCATCTCCTGATTAGGCTATACTGTATGAAACTCAGAGAATGCTGAAGAGTACAATGAGAAAAACCAGCATTACAGATGGCAGAAACAAATTCAACTTGATCTCTTTAAGACAGCACCAAACCAGGACTGTCCCAGGAACTGCTTCTTAGTCCTTTACTTTTTTAACCTCCGAAAAAATCCTGAGATTGGTACTATTATTTTACCATGGTATAAATGAGAAAAGAGAGACAAAGAGATTAACTTGACCAAAGTATTCAGCAAGTAATAGCAGGTCCGTTATTTAAACCCAATCCAGTCCTCTGTTCATAGTTCTTACCACTACATATTTTCCCCTCCCATATATTTATTTTCAAAAATATAAAGAGATGGTTTTTTATATGAAAGAAAGAAAAGTATAGTAAATAATGTTTTTCAAACTTCACTTGTTACTAAGTTTAACTGCTCCTTCATTCCGAAAAGCACATTGTCACTTTTTATGTCCCAGTGAATGACATGATTGGCATGTAAAAACTCCAATACCTATAAACACTGAGCAAAAGAAAACAGATATTAGTGAAACAGTCCTGAAATGTCCCATTCACTAGTTCACACAAAGTCATTATACTAGTAGTTGAGGCCAGAGCACAGCCTGTAGTATTTAGCCATAGACCCTGCAATACTTAACATTTATACAGAAATACATCCTCTCATATGAAAACATAATACCTTGAATTTTAAGAAGATCCCCTCCCACACTTAGATCTCATCTAGAGACATCATTAAATAGTGTCTTATTAAGTCCCTTCTTTCCTATTTTTTTTACACAAGGTCTTTCTATGTTGTGCAGGCTGACCTCAAATGATGTGCCTGTTTAAGCTTCTTGAGCTGCTAAGACTGCAGATATCTGTCACATGTCCAGCTCATCCATCACTGATTTCTTTGTCTCCCTCCCTTCTTTCTTTTCTTTTCTTTCTTTCTTTTCTTTCTTTCTTTCTTTCTTTCTTTCTTTCTTTCTTTCTTTCTTTCTTTATTTATTTTTTATGGTTTTGTTTCTTGCAGGGCTGGGCATCAAACCCAAAGCACTCTGTACACTACCCAAATTGTCTATCACTGAGTTATATCACCAGTCTCTACCATTGATTTTTAAAACTTTGTCTTCAATGGTCTGTCTTATAAAATGATGGATAGGTCCATATAACTTCTAGGCCATTTCATGCTTAAATGCCTGAGTGTACCCAGCACTTGGTGAATAAGCATAAGTTGTTTAGAAATTAGTTCAATAGTAGAGAATAAACTTGTGGTTATTTGCACTTGAACCTCAGGTACCCAGAAGTCTCATCAAGATAAGCCACTGAGAAAAGCTGGTAAGAGAGGGTAGTCCCATTGCATGCAGGGATTCATCAATGTAATACACTATGTCTTCTTCATTTCTTCTCTGGTAGAATTATGCCAAACCCTATCCACAACCTGACATCAACAATAAAAGAATGTGTCTATGGTAGAGTTCAGTGGTAGAGCACTTGCCTAGATGTGTGGGGCTCTAGGTCTTATACCCAAAACTGAAACAGAGAAAACAAAGAAACAAAACCACCACAATTAAAAAGAAACTATTGAAAAAAGTTATTTTGTCCATCTACAACTAAAAATATTTAAACAAAAAAGTAAGAATAAATTCCTCCCTTCCTTAAATACAAGAATAAGATGAGATTGTAAAAATTTCTTTGCCCCGTGTTTTTGAATATAAAGTGAGGGGATAATTTATACACTTGGGAACAGTTAGTTGTATTTTTATTCTTACTCCCATCAGAGTAGAACAACAAAGTCTGCACACTATTTGTAACTGCTAAAATTCTTATTCAAAGTATTGTACTAGTATACAAACAAAAAACTGATGTAAATGATATAATCATATATTACATAAGAAGCATTGATTGAAACAGGTTCTAGTAAAGAATGAAGCCACAGAAAAATACTGTACAAATAAGTAGAAAGTAACTTGTCACAATTTAAAAATTTTGGCACAGAAAAGGAGACCCAAGTGAATGCAGTCAGAACAACTCCTGAAATTGATTTTATATCAACTATAAAAAGTGAGAAAAACCAATTAAGTAGGAATAGATAAATCTTCTTAAGATTTGATTAGTTTCTAAAAGTCACAAAACCTACTTTGTTAAGGAATATAGTATTGAGAACTATGCAAGAGTTCTAGTTTCTTTCCTTCTTAGGTGGAACACAAACTTAGAATTCAATTTTCAAGAATGTTACCTGAATAAAAATAATTGACTATGTAGTATACCAAGTTTTAATTCACTGTGTATTATAGAATAGTCTATCATAAACATTTATAATTTGTCAATTATGAAAATGATCCCTATGACATCAGGACAGAATAGGATCCATTTCAATGACAATAAGCAAATCATTAACCTCCTCTCCTCTATAGAAAAAGTTACCGAGGGACAGATGGAACACTTGTTTTTGGCTGAGAATTAGGCAATTTGGAAGATTCTACAAACTTAAAAAAAGGACATCTGGAAATTCATTAAAAAATATGAAGAAATAACCAATTTCTTCACCTTCAATGAAGCCAGAAGCAGACTTAATGATCTTGAAGTTAGACATGTGTCTTGCTTTGTCTGTGATAATTCTAGCCCGTTTTCAGTGAGAAGGGGTGGGTGTGCAAGAGGAGGGATAATGGGGATTTAGCATGAAGACACTTTACCTCTGAGCTACATCTCCAGCCCTTTCTTTTTTAAATTTTGAGATAGGGTCACACTAAATTTCTTAGGGACTTGCTAAGTTGCTGAGGCCACCCTTGAACTTGCAATTGTCCTCTCTCAGCCTTTGAGTGAGGCATGTACCACCAAACCTAGGTGAGTGGCATATTTTTAATTATAGCCCCATTAATTCTCAGAAGTGCTCTAACTGGATGGTAAACTGTTGTGATGAGTATTGTTGAGAGCCACAGCCGAAGGGGCCCCAGCAAACTTTCAGACTGCCAGCTGATTGGCTCACAGCGGCCCCAGCAACATCTAGCTGATTGGCTCCTCTGCGGTGATGCTCATTGGGCTGTTTCCCCACCCTTTCAGTATGCCAGCTGATGATTGGCTCACAGCGGCCCCAGCAACATCTAGCTGATTGGCTCCTCTGCGGTGATGCTCATTGGGCTGTTTCCCCGCCCTATCAGACTATGGAACTGCTCATTGGGGGACTTTTTTTGGCTCCTCCGACACAACCCAGCCAATCGGCCTCAAGAGCAGGAGGAGTGGGGGAGGTTGAGAGGCTTGTGGGAAGCCGGTGGTGGCAGTTGGGATCTGAGAGTTTTTCCTGAGGAGTTGTTTTGTTTGGTGTGTGTGGTTCTAAAAATAAAGTTCGTTTCTTTTGACAAGTGGCTCCTGAATTGTGCCCAGCCAGACTGCTGCATAGTATAATGAGATTTGTTAGTGATAATTGTTCTTCAAAGGCTTACTGGTCATGTGTAACTCCAGTTACACCAGAGGCAGAAGTAGGAAGATCACAAGTTCCAGGCTTGCCTAGGCATCGTTAAGATTTCTTAAATAATAATAATAATAATAATAATAATAGACTAGGCACATAGCTCAGTAGTAGACCAACCCTAGATTCAATCTATACTACAAAAATAAATATAAATATAAAATAGGGTCTGTAACTCATTCCCAAGGCATCCTACATATGAAGGGCTAAAACTCACATCTGAAATAAAACAAGATGGGATAACTTACAGAGATTGTGTACAACAAAAATTCCCCCTTTTGGAAAATCTTCCTTTTAATCATCTCTTTCTAACCCCACATCACCCTAGTTTGTCCCAAAGAATGGAAAACCACCTCTCTGTACATAGCAGTAATCTGTGCCTCATCCATGCAGGTTGCTGTAACAATATTAGTCACTGGCCCACCAGCAAGGTATTCCACTACTACAAGAAATCTTCTCCTACCAGGTAAGTAAAATTAGAACATTCAAAACTTCCACTCTATTTTTTTAAACATTTGACACTCTATGTTCAAGTTCAAATATTAAGCACCATAATGATAAAACAACAGAGCTGATAGTTTGAGAGCAAAGAAGAAAATTGTAAAGTTAATATGTCACAGCACAAAAAAAATGTCCGAGGGTCATTATGATATTCATTATGGTTTTGAAGTAATAGTTTGCCCATAATAGTTGTCTAGTGTGGTAAGCCATTCTTATAGACTGTGGCCGCCATTAGAAGATGGCGCCGGCTTCCACTGTGGCCTGTGATAAACAACTCCTTTTTTGGAGAGTTGGCGCGCAATCCCTTACCACCCTATGAGAGAGATCCACGTGGCAGCTTGGGATTGGTATGCGGGAGGCTTTATTAGGCTGTGCTTGGGCGCTCGGCGGGGGGGTCGCTAGAAGATGATACTTGAATCAAGGCCTGAATTAACTGCTGAAAGAAGAATCCTGTGTCGTGTTTTCCCTTGCCGGCGAGGGGTCGTGACAGTCTAGGTATATATTTTGAAGTTTTCCAACAAAAATAACCCTTCAACTTAGGGATTATTGATCTTGTTTTGCAGATACAGAGACAGATTTGGAGAGGTTAAGGAACTCATCTAAGATTACATAGTGACAGAATCAGCATCTGAAGTCAAGTTCTCATAATTCCAAAGCCTGTGGTTATCTTACACAGCATTCCATGATAACTTGAATTATTATTTTAAAAAGCAGTCAAATGTACCTGAAAATTTATTTCCATTAATGCAAATCCCATAATTAGGGATAAAGCCTAAAAAATATATCACCAATTCCCCACCCTAAACAAATTTATATAAGAAATAAAATGACCTGTAACCATATAATAAAACCACCTGTATAATTTTTTACTAATGGTCTTTCATTAATATGTGTAATTAAATTATATACTTAATTTCCCATTCTGTCTTAAAAAAAAAAACAGACAAACAAAACTTCAATTTCTAAACATGAGGTATCTTTTTCAGAGGGGGGTACCAGGGATTGAACTCAGGGGCACTCAACCACTGAGCCACATCCCCAGCCCTATTTTGTATTTAAGACAGAGTCTCACTGAGTTGCTTAGGCCCTTTCTAAATTGTGGAGGCTGACTTTGAACTCATGATCCTCCTTGCCTCAGCCTCTCTTAGCTGCTGGGATTACAAGCTTACACTACTGCATGTGGTCTACAGGAGCTTTTGATGAACATGTACAATTTACCTACAAAGAAGAGCATTTAAAATCCAAAGTTATCTAAACATTTCAGAAATGTGTGTAGTCACTCTGTGGCTTAAGACATGAATCTCAGCTGATCATTCCTTAATGTTTCTGTGTCTGATCATTTGCATGAATAGACAAAAGATCAGCAGTGTCCTTCATTTAGCTGACTTCTCACACTAACCAAGTAATGTCCTTGTAGCAAAAGGACCTTCTCTGTATTGACACTTCAAAGTGGCTAGCCTCCATCAAACTACAAATTTCCATGTTTTATCCCAATGAGTAAAAGAACCTCAAACATATTTAACTGTCTAAGAGGTGAATTATGTTGGGATTCTTTTATTCTTTCATCACCAAGAGCTCATTAAGGATCAGTTCCTTCTGTGGGTGTTTCTGTAAATTAATCTGTTTAATAACAACTTATAATGGAAATGTAATTAAAAAACAAATCAGTGGTTTTCCTAATTCTCTTAGAAAGTAACAAACACCAACCTGTTAATAATTTGTACTAACACATGATATATTATTACATAGTGAGATTATAACTGACAAATGAGTAGTATTTTGACTCGCATACTGAATATGCACAGTATTTTCCACTACCTGGACCCTAAATGTTTTCCAAATTTTTCTTGAAGTTGATTAGCCAACCTAAGCTCAGCTCAGTGCCAGGAATTACTCCTCTTTTCACTCCTATCTGTGAAAATACTTTTTACAATACTTGCTTATTCGTGATATAATGCCTTATTTGTTCCCCCTAAAGTGAGAATAGTATGAAATTATATAGATTAATTCTTACCACATATCCAGCTTTAAAAATTACATTCCTATTGATTATGCTTAGCTTCATCTAGTTTTTCTCCTAAAAGAAAGCTAATATACATGTAGAAGTATGAAAAAGTTGCTAACTTTTATTGACCCAGAGCCACATCAATAGCAGTAAAAACTGTGCCAGAAAACCTAAGAGGAAAAAGACACAAGCAGAATTAAGACTTATAAATCACAGCCATTTATACTATCCAAAGACTTTGCCCTTCTCACAATTGCAAAATGATCAAAGAACACTTCAGATTTAACATCTTAAACAAAAAAGGAAAGAGAAAGAGGAGGCAATCATTGTAACCAAAATTTTATTTGAAATATTTCAGACCTACAGAAATATAGGGGGGAAATGTAAATAACATAGACTCATGAATACAGTGAGGAATTTCAACCATCTTCCTATGTCTTTTTAAATTATCATGTGTGGTGGCACATGCCCATACAAGGACTCAGGAGTCAGCTCAGTACCTAAAATAAATGAATGAGTGAATGAATAAATAAATAATATATAATAAGTAATGATAAATAGAGAGATAAGTTTACCTTGATTTCTGATATATATCCATATGCATAGGTATTATTTCATTTATTATTTATTATTCAATATATAACATCTCCTATTTTCATGTTCAAAATATTCAGGTGATTTTCAGTATTTTTATTACTAATAAAATTAATGTTAAATTGAATTTAGTTGTTAAAAAGAAATTCCCAAGAAAGTTTCCAAAAATTCTCATTCTACATTCTACTAATTCAACCTAAATTCACAGAACACTTTCTACAGATTAATAACATTGCTCTCAAGCAATAGAGGAAAGAGTTTAGAATATTTTAAAAACAAATTTCTGAACAAAGTCAGAATGGCAGACTCAAAGATCAATACTTATTGGTAGGATTCAAAACCATTTATGTATTTATTTACTTTTTCAGGATTGGGGATTGAACCCAGGTGTGTCTCACCCCCAAGCTTACTCCCCAGTCCTTTTTAATCTTAGGATCTATCAAAATTGCTGAGGCTGGCTGAAAACTTACAAGCAGGCTAACTCAGCCTCCTGAGTTGCTGGGATTATAAGTGGGTACCACCACCTAGAAGCTAGATGTATGGCTTTTTGCCTTGCTTTGCTATTGTTTTTGCCATGCCAGGGATGGAACCCAGGACCTCATGTATCCTAGGCAAGCTCTCTACACTTAACTACATGTTCAGCCCCAAATCAATGCTTTTATGGCCTATCATCCTGCAGTAAAATTATGTCTTAATTATGTCATGGGTAATTTTTCCATCTAATAATCCCTAGCCATCTATGAAAAATAACATTGAAGAAGAAACAAATTTTCACAAAACATTTTACAAAGATATAATGCCTAGCCTTCCTTTCACTTCAATGAGCCAATTGAAATGAATGAAGAAAACACATCCACTATCATGAGATCAGGATCCAAAGGCAGGCCTCAGAGCTCTGTCTGGGAGCTGCATTATGTGCCACCACATCATAGTCCCCTGCAAGTCCCATTAGTAGTTCTCTCTTCCTGGCTCCATGTAAGGTGATTACCATGGAAAATCTGTCTTAGCTGGTGAAGAATTTCATGCTCAATTGTCCCTTGAATGACATTGAGGCTTTGAGTGAGATGTAAATATAAAAACATAAAATGCATAATCTGGGGAAGAGAAAAGATCCAAGATTTACATATAATAGTTATCCACAATATGAAAGAGAAAACCCAGTGAAATAGAAGACTTCCTTGGAAAAGAGGGCAAAATATAGAAAGCAAAAAACCAGTGAGATAACTATTATGACTTTTAAAGAAGCCATAAGATTATTTTTCAAAAAAGCAGTAACCAGAAAGTTTGTGGTTTAGTCTTATTATCTCTTTGTCTATCCAGGGACACCTCAGTGTGTTCTGAAGCCTTGTGACCTGAACAGTGCACCATCCAGTTCCATAATCCCCATCCTTAGGCTCCAATTGCTTCAGCTCCCTAGCCAGCCCAACCTGAAGGGTTTCTCCCAATAGCTGTGCAGCCCACAGACACCCCTGTTTCAATGCACACCCACTACTCCTCACACCTCCTGTAAAGGTGCAGACTGGCCACTACTTGAGGGGACTAGAGTTGGAGACTTGGATGCAGGGAGGTGTGTAGGATGTTGTGCTGGAAAGTATACCTCTGTTGGCTCCCATTCAGTCCCCAGCTCTATTTGCAGACTGACAGCTTGGGTCATGTACCTGCAGAACAAAAGTTCAAGGGCCAGGGGTCACTACCACATTGGCCAGTTCTCCCTGACCACCCTCACACCTCAGCTTGGAAAGCATAAAGCTCAGGGCTCTCATACAGAAGCATCATCCAGGCAGCAGTTCCCCTGTTCCCCCATTTCTTGTAGCAAGAACCTACAAGGGCAAGACAGAATGAAATTCCCAGAGGCTCCCAGAGTGCCATAGACAAAACCCCAAAGGAGTGGAGCAGGGAGCATCAGGGTCTTAGAGTGGGAGATTAAGGGACCCAGCTTCACCCCATCTCACCAGCCCCAGGGTCCACCACTTCAGCCCCTGGTTTACCAACTTACTTGGGTCCCAGTGGCATACACATCTGGATGTGACAATTTGTGAAGAAGCCTTGGTCAAAGGGATTGTCATGCTGGAGGGAGATGGGGATGGAAAGAGGAGCTCAGAATCAGCAGGAGTGGGCAAGGCCATGTCCCAGTGACAATCCCTAAGGTGGTAAGTTAATGCAGGGCTCAGCGCAGGCCTGTGGCAAGATTCCAAGGGCAGGGGAGCCCAAGAGTGACCCAGAGACTCCAGCCATCCCAGGCTTCTGAAAGAATGACTTCCCTGGACACACTTGTGGGCAGCTCTCTTCAGACAAGTGCTGACACTACACCCACATCTCCTGCCTTCTCAGGGCTCCCTCATCACCTTTGCCACATCCTTCCTCTATGTCCATTGGCCAAACATGTCCTCCTGCCATGTCCTTCCAGATACCATTTAAGACATTTCTAGTGCTGCTCTGCTCAACTGATGCAATAATGATGTCTACATCCTGCTCCCACTTTACTTTCTCTCCTCTTGATTTCTTTCTAAAAATGTACCTTCATTGACTTTCACTATCTGGCAGGGCAGTGGCAGCAGAAAGGCCCAATCATGTTTTCATAGTCACAAATCACTTGGACCAGGAAAATCTGGGCTGAGGCCTCTAGTACTCAAAGCACTAAAGGTCATGCTCAAAAGTCAAATCCTCCCATGGACACTGACTAGCTTGTACTCTTTCTTATTCTATTTTCTCTTTCCTCTGACTTCATCCATCAGTCTCTCCACTTTCTGCTCCCAGACTAGGTTGAGTCTCACCCCAACATCAAGAGCTTTAGCTAGCAAATATTCTGGAACAACTGCAAGTGACCCAGAAGCACCTGTGTCCACCCCCAATTCTCCATGGCCCACACAGTAAGACTTTGATCTTCAACACTATTGTGCACAAGAAGGAAATCAGATTTCACATCAGAACATCTCTGGAATACATCCAAAAAACAACAGGAATCATTGTGCTCTATGAGGTTCTGCCTCCTTTAAGGTATTCACAGCAATAAAGAAATTAGATTCCTTCCAGGTGCACTGTTAGATGCCTGAAATCACAGTGACCTGGGAGGCTGAGGCTGGTAGATCACAAGTTCAAGGCCAGCCTCATCATTTTTTGAAGGCCCACAGTAACTTAGTGAGACCCTATCTCAATACAAAATATATTAAGGATTGGGGTTTATGGCATACAAAAAGCTGAAAGGAATGATAATTAATAAACTTTTAAGAACTGAGCACTGTTTGTATACCCCCACTCTCTCACACTCATGGAATACAACCTGACCTGAATAGAATCCAACAACTCTAGAGTACCCATAGCAGCATCTCACACTGCCTCCACTCTTGTGGCTCCTGCTCACATTCTGGGTCTCAATCAACAGACCAACATCAAATGGTATCTTCTTGTGCATTTTTTGCCCAACTTCTTGCTGCCTCTTTTACTTCCCCTGAACTTGGGGACTCAAGACATCAGAATTCTCTCTTTCCCTTTATCTCTTTTCTTCTATCTCAAATGTTGATTCTTTTGTTTGTTGGTTCACTCATTTATTCAAATTTTACTTGTATACTGGGTACTGAAGAACCCAGGGCCTTGTACATGATAAGCACATGCTCTACCACTCAGATACACCCCAGGAAGAAACATTTCAGGGCATCAAAACTATCTCAGTCAAAGCAGACGTGGTTGTATATACCTGTAATCCCAGTGACTCAGGACACTGAGGCAGGAGGATCAAAAGTTAGAGAGGAGCCTCAGCATCTTAGTGAGTCCCTGCTTCAAAATAAAATATGGAAGAGACTGAGGATGTAGCTTAGTGGTAAAGTGTCCCTGGGTACAATACTCATTAGCAAAAAAATAAAAAATAAACTCCAGTCACTGCACTGGGATTTGAAAACACATTACAAACAGCATGGCCAGTCTACACTCAGGGTCGAGAGGGCAGCTTCAACATGAGGCCCTGGGCATGGTGGGGAGTGGCCAGGGTAGTGCAGGGAGAGGGTATCGAGGGACCCATATAGGCAACCTAGCTCACAGCACCCAGGTACATGCAGAGGAGACCCCCAGAGTGTTAAGCATTAAGACATGCAAGAAGGCTATTTCTGTTCCTTCTGGTTTCAGAGGCTGTGTCCTGTCCAGAAAGAGTAGTCTCAAGAATGTCTGCTGGCTATGCCCCTAGTTGAGAGCATCATCATGACAGCAAGGGCAGGGTCTGGACAGAGGTGGGCCAGGAAGTGAAGGGTGGAGCTAGTGAGCACTGTCAACTCTTTCAGGGAATAAGGCACAGAGGGCACAACAAGTAGAGTGGAGTCCTAGGATGTTAAGGGTGGGAGTTACTTGTGTTTTAAGATGAGACACATGTAGCTGACCACAGAAGGAATGGTAGTAATAATAATAGTGGCAGGTAGGACACTTTCTGGTACCAGGCCCTGTTCTATGTGTCTTGTATGAATTAACCCATATTTCCCTGTTTTAGGAATGCGAAAACTGATAGACAAGGGGCGTAAGTAGCACAGCCAAGGTCTTCCTGCAAGTCAGTTATAGAACTGCAATTTGGACAAATGTGCTCTTCCCCTAGATTCCTTGCCACCAAGCAACAAGCAAAAGTCTGTAGGAGTAGCTTCCATCAGGGAATGGAATAGGGAAGGGACTGGAAGTTGGAGCATGGAATTTGTGCCTGTTTCAGGTGCTGCAGATAATGGAAAGGAGCCCTGTCTGGTGAATCCCAGAGTGCAGGCCACATTTAGGTCCCCTGAGACTGGGCAATCTGGACATGGGGGCCTCATTCTGATCAGAGCAAAGGAGGAAGGGCAATGGCCTATGACCTGACCTGGAGCTAGAAGAACCACGGGATGGGGGAAGGGAAAATTCTGCCAGGAAAACTAAATGATGAACTGAAGCTGGAGAGAGAAGGAGGAGGGCAGGCCACAGGGCTGAGGAGTAAGGGCTAAGCAGAGGAGTCACAGGGGGGAGGGGACCAGATATGGCTGTGGTGAAAGGGTGACTAAGGATGGGAATTGCTGAGCACACAGGCTCCTCTGTCTTCTCAGCTGTCCCTGGGTCTGCAGCTTCCCCTCCCCCATTGGTACTGCCCACCAGTCTTCCTGAAGGAGGCTTTATAGGAGGTGTTGTTATACCAAAGGATTTTCTGGAGTAATGAAACTGGTTTAACCTTGACCATGGTGGAGAGTACTCAATGGTATGCATTTGTCCAAATCCCGAACTATAGACTAAAAAGGATAAATTTTATGGTTTGTAAATTATTCCTCATGACATTTTGAGGAAATTTTACCATTTCTCCCAGGTTTGCACTTCATCCAAACTAATTACCAGGGTTGAGTTTCTGGGCCTTTCTAATCTACACCCCATGGGGTTAACCTCATTGCTCATTGCCACCCTGTGCTTGAATTAGATCCCTTTCTCCATTGTTGTTTTCACACCCTACTTCCATGTTTCCATGCCTTTGTGCACAGGTGTGTCTCTCACAGGCAATGCAGTCTGGCCTTCTGCCAATCCAAAAGCACACAACATCCAAGGTCACACAGAGTGGCATGTCCTATTCTACAGCCCTTACCTTGTCAAACTCCCAGTTTCTTCCTGTCTGCTACACCACTCAGGACCAACCCCATCTCTTCCAGTGTTCCTGGGTGTCAGCTGGTGTTATTCTGATTGCAAACTGCTTATCAGCAAGAGGGCATGAAGTACTTACTCACCTCTGTATGCATCCCTCAAATAACACACATCCTAGCTCACAGTAGGCTTTCAATGCAATGCACCCAGGAGGGAGCATGAACACCCAGCTCCATGGGGAGGAGACATCTGGGCTGCATCTTAAGAGGTGGGTCAGGAAGGACTCAGGGGCATCATCAGGGCCAAGGGCAGTGGAGAAAGCAGAGATAGTGCCTAGTGGCAGAGGTGGCCAGCTGGGTATTAGGGCACACACATTTGGTCCCCTTACCTGGGTCTCATAGGGGCGCCTTGCGGTGCTCACTGCCCTGGCCTTGATGAGCAGCTGCAGGATGAGTGGCAGCAGGAAGCCAGCGGAAGGTATAGCCACTATGATGCTGTGCACAGGCTAAGAAGCCAAGCCAAGGGACAGTTCCCCCTTGGCCCCGCCTTTCCATTGACCCCTCCCCTTTCCTTTTCATGTCCCACCTGTCCCCACCCACCAGCTCTTCCTCTCTGGACTGGACCCTTAGTCTACTACACCTAAGACCAACCTCACCCCACTTCCTGTCCCAGTTCAACCTTCTTCCCCCACTCCATGCGCCCCACTCTGGATTCTCAATTCCAGGGGCCATGTCCTGCACCACCCCCACTAGCCTTCAAGAGGTCCACCAACGGTCCTCCCAACTGACTTCTCCCTATAGCCCCGCCCAGTCATCCCCGCCCTCAGTAACCCAGCCCCTTGAGTGACCACCCCTCCCTCCCCTCCACCAGAGCTGGTCCCAGTGTGGGCCCTTGGGACTGCTTGGATACGTCAGGGCTGGGTCCATGAAGGGTATGTGCCTCCTGTGTACCAGGAATACCACACAGCTAGCCAGCAGGGCACCCAGGTAGAGGCACAATGAGAGGAGGAGCAGCAGGTAGAGCCTGATGTTGCAGTGGCCCACACAGTTGTTTATCCACCTGCAGTGGTGGTCGAATTCATAGAGGAGAGGAGGCAGCACTGAGGGTGTATCTCGCCTGAGCTCCACAACTCGCAAATCCTGAGGCCTCCCACAAACTAGCCCTCTAGGCCACCTGCTCGTGGGCCTACACTTGAGCTCCCATCTCCAGGGAGAAAGTAGCATTTCTATTGCTAGAGAACAGTTAGGACTCCATGGCTCATCAGGTCACCTGTCATGACTGAGGTCTTTAGAGACAAGACCTGCCCAGTGTCACTTGGAACAGGATGTAGTATAAATCTGGGCCTCTATTTTCTCAGATACTGGATGAAGATGAAAGAAACACCCTTTCACAGCCAGCCTTGTGCACTTGTAAACCCATGCAGGGTGTGCACACGAGAGAAAAGCACTGAGAACCCAGGAAACACTCCAACTGGGACACCCAGAGGGGGACACGCAAAGATCCCCAGAACAGGGCAGCAGCCAGCCTAAAATTTGGGTATATCAGCAAGGCAGGGGATGGGACAGTCACTGCCTTTCCTCCCCCTGGCTCCACCAGATCAGCACGGATGGGATGCCCTTTGCATGTCACACCTGTGCAAGCAAGGCCAGCCTCTCAGGACAGGTGCAGACACAGAGATGATGACATATGTAAGTGACCAACAGTGTGTCAGACCTACTTTTAGCAGTGTGGGAAGATAGTCTCATACCAACCCCTGGCCCCCTTATGATGGGTGGTTCCTTCTCCTGGCCAGGTGCCTGGGGATGGGTTGGTGAGGGAACAGGGAGGATGAGTACTCACCTCCACACAGATGTTGCAGTTTTCACAGTGGTAGGTTCGGGGCAGGTGGTGGAGATGACATTTGGCACACCATGGCATTGGGAAACATTTGTTGTTCAAATGTGCCACATAGGATGCCTCTGGGTTCTGCTCCACAGAGCCTGGCATGGGAAGAAGTTTGGGTGGTGGCAGGAGGCCCTTTGAGCACTCTGCTGCTTGGGGCAGCCCAGTAGAATCACAAGACAGCAAGAGGGTGGGGAGGAGTTGGGCAGGTGAATCCTGGTTCCTGTTGAGCAAGCTGACCACTCACATGAGCTGGCAGTCAGAGAGAAGGGGGTTTCCAGCCAGAAGAGCTCTCTATGGAGCTCCACCCTTTGGAATAGTGATCAGTGCTTGGAGACGTGTGAAATGGGAAAGAGTATCAATTGCGAGGTTTGGAAGAGCCTGCCTGGCCTCTTTTGCCAGCCTGCTAGGTCTTCTAAAGCAACTGGAAAACCTCCAGGATTCTGTTTTATCACACCTCAGTTGGTTGGGAAATAAGTTGCCAGCACCTAATTAAGGATGACATTGAGAGAAGGGATTCTGAGGCCCTAGGTGGGGTGAGCACTTTAGAAATCACCCCTATAGGCCTCAGCCCTTGGGCTGCCCCCTCCTCTCCAGGTTCTAAGGCCTTACCTCTGTGCAAGATGCCTGGGTCTGATATGTTCATGCAAATGAGGCTGTAGAAACTGAGGAGACAGAGGAGCCCAGTGGCCACTGGAAGGGCCCATTCTCCACTCTGGGCCAAGGCTCGGCAGCTGAAAGCAGAGCCAGACTAAGTTCTACTCTGGGGCAACCCAGAGTGCCCCATGAGGCCTGGCCTACCTGATATAGGACTCACACTCCTTAAGGACAGTTTTAAATATCTATGCTAGAAACACACCAAAGACACCATCAAATATCACTAGCATTACCCACCAGTTCCTAAATGCATCAGGCACTCTAGATCTCTGTGCTTCTGACTATATATCCTTCTTCCTCTTCCTGATCCTCTTTCTCCACTTCCTGCCTCTTAACTATCACTATTTTCCCTTCTAGCTCTTTGTAAGAAATCTAGTAGCTTGCATGAGATACTCACGGGATGGAGAAAAAGAGGACACTCAAAGTGGCCAGTGCTGCCACATTAAATGATGCCGAAAGGCTTGGCAAAAGCCAGCCATATCTGGCTGGAGTTTTGGGTGAAGGTGAGAAAACATTTGAGACCATCTTGGCTCATCGCCTGCTCTCAAATAAATGAGAGCCACCAGATGGCTCTTCTGGATTTGTACCCAGAGTGCCATGACGACAAGTGTGACATCAGAGAGGTTCTGGAATGGGGGCACTGGCTGCTTCCTGTGGCTTCTGTGAGTAAAGATCTTCTGCCCCCACATACACATGGTGATTTGGGAGTAAATCTGCTCTCATCTTTCCAGATAATTTTTGTGTAAAGTTTTATTATTGAGAGAAACTAGTCTAAGGATTTTTAATATGTAGAACTCTGTTGAAATTATCACTGTTAGCTTAGAGGATTAAACTACACTACAGATTCTGAATTTTTCTTTAAAATTAAACTTGGTTAAAATAAGAACAACAGTGTAACTATGGTGCTGTTACTTGCTTCTTGGTATCTTAGTTGTATTCATATCTTTCACTTATACAAATTTTTAAATTTTGTTAGATTTATAAGAGCATTCCACCAAGCTATTTTTTTTTCAAATTGAAGTCTAAAGTAAAGTTTTCAGATTATAAAAAATTATATTTCATGCATCATAGCTATTATGCAAAGTCAACATGGCTTTACTCTTGCTAATATCATTTCATATTTTTCTTGTAAATTGCATGATATTTTCTGTTAATGCTTTACAAAAATACAACTTTCACTGAAACAACTAGAGTTCATTAGAGATGGTAGGCTCTCACTGATAAGACAGACAAGATGTAAGTCTGACTCTCTGTACTAAGATTGAGCCCAATTAAATATAAGAGGAACCATGAGTCCAAATGTAGACATTAAAATTAAAACCCAGTACTTCTACTTAAAGAATTATAGTCCTGGTTTGCTGGTTGTTGATTCCAAAAAAAAAAAAAAAATAGAAAAAGAAAAACAAACACACACACAAAAAGCCTGTGTGCTTTCTCTGATATGTGGATACTAATTCACAACTGGGGGGAAGAAAAGAGTCGCTCTGGATTAGGTAGAGAGAAGAGAAGGGAAGGATGGGTGAAAGGGTAGAAAAAATAGTAGAGTGAATCTAACATTGTTACCCAATGTCCATGTATGACTATACAACAAATGTGATTCTACATCATGTACAACCAAAAGAAAGAGAACTTCCATTAATGTTGATGAATCAAAATGCATTTTATTGTCATGTATAACTAATTAGAACAAATTAAAAAAAAGATTAGGTGATGCAAATATATATATAGAAATTCATAATATTGCATAAAAACTGAAAAGTATCAGACCATCTTTGATCATTTGAGTTCACCCTGTCATTCAACACAAGTTGATTGTAAAGTCATAGAAATTACTTGAAGAGGATGTGGAAAAATTGGCTGGTTGAGGAAAAAAAAAACTTACCAATGACTAAAGGGAGGAAAAGGACTTCTGTAAAAATGCTAAGGAAGGTAAAATTGTTTAGTCAAAAGAAGATACTGCATGATAACTTAATAACTGTCTTTAATTTCAAGAGGACTAGTACTTCTGTTTTATCCACTTGTGTAGTTAGAAACTACCAAGAAATTATTCTGGCATTTTCCTGTGACTTGCAAATTTGACTCTTTTTATACTCATTTTTATGCTTTTTATTTAAAAACTGTGAACTTGTATTTGACTTTATTCCATTTGAAAAGCAAGTGGTGGGAATAGATAATCAAATGAAAAAACATATTGTACTCTTTTGTTTCTTATAATTCAGTGATAATCTTTTTCTTTGTTTTTTAATATAAACAGTCTTTGACAGGTTCTTGCCATTTTTTAAACTCAACTACCTACAGATTAAACTCTTGATACTTGGCTCCAGTTATGCTGAATTTTTATTGCCAAGCCTTAAAAATAATGACAAAAGTAGGAAATAAACATATTCCAAGTTATATTGCAATTCTTGTTATTTTATACACTAAAATTATAAGTCCTGAAATTTGTGGATTTCTGGGTGAAGATGAATTTGTGGGACCTCTAAATTGTTTTAAGTTGATCAGGAAACATTTAGGAAGTATCCAGCATTCTTTAGGTATTTGAGGAAAAAGAGAAGAAAGACATGACCACAGAGCTGGAGATGCTTATAAACTGTTGGTAAAAAACTTAATGGATTATACATTGGTGAGCAACACCACATGTGTAGTATCAAGGGGAGCACACATTCTGGTAGAGCCTGAGCACTCAGAGCTTGGAGTCTAAACAGAAGGTTCTCTTGCTGTTAATACCAGGGACCCATATCAGCATAGCCCATCCCCTGTTAGTGTTTACTCCCCTCAACAAGAGTATATAGTATGAGCTCCATCAGCCTACTGTTTCTCTCTGTCTTTGTTTGTTTGTTTTTCATTACATCTGAGCTTCTTCTTCCTCATAGTTCCTCCATAGCATTGTGTGTGTCAAAGCTGGGATTCAATCTCCTGATTCTGCTATTTGCTTTCTTTCATTTTCTGCTTCTTAGAGTCATCTTCTCACCTATCTTAATTCAAATTGCCATGAAGGAAGTTCTGCTTATCCCTACTTATTTGCATACCAGGTCATGTCACAGGTCCTTAGTGAGCCTTTGGGTTGTAAGCCATTGCACATCACACTTAGACTGGCTCACTAGGCCTCTCCCTTCAACAAGAGCCATGGGCCATGAAGTTTCCCCTGAAATGAAATGATGTGTTGACATCATCTTTTGCAAAGTTGAAAAGAAAATGATCAATATTGAAGGGATGTTTAGAGAAGACTGTGACATTCAATTGAAAAGAATTGATTTTAGGGCTTAGATAGAGTACATTCTTGACTTGTGGAGAAAGCATGTGCAGTGGTGTAGAAGTGTATCTGCATAAGGAGGGTGTGAGCCAGAAGAAGCTGCTCTCAAAATAGGATGATGTTCTAGAATTTAACAAACAATAATTAAGGATATATAGTTGCCCCATATGCAAATTAAAGTGCTTCCTCATGGTTTGAAAATCAATTTTTAAAATAACCTTTTTTCCTATTACCTTTTGTAGTAAGGGGGATATTTTAGAATGTAATTCAACAAACACAAGAAGAAATGAATATGTGCGTGTGTGTGTGTGTGTATAAAAACACTTTTCAAATGTGATTTTTCTTCGGGTTGTCGATACACACACACACACACACACACACAAACAAACAAACACCATAACTTCTCCTGTAATAAACCATACATTTCTTCTTTAGGACTAGGACATATATATTCCTATAATTAACCATGTGGATTTTTAGTTAATCATATGGTGTTTGGGTAGTTAAATACACACACACACATAATCTCCATGTATAGATATATATGTATATATGTCATACATATTATATATGAGGTTATATTAAATGAATATATATATATATATATATATATATATATATATATATATATATATATATTATATTTCAACCTAATCTTAAGTATATAACTAAAGCTCTAACTCCAATAGTAATCCTAAGAAAAATCACATTTGAAAAGTGTTTTTTGCTGAAGGATATGAAAAAATGAACTTGTCTAAAGTCTTGGCTTTTAGGGAGACAATGTCATTTAAAATTAAGTAAAAAGTTACACCCACCCACCCACACACACACACACACACACACTGTGACTGTCTTGCACTGTTTCTTTGAGATGATTGTGAGCTTATATTTCCCCTCTATTAAAAAGACGTAGGTCATTGATAATTATTTTATTACATGGTGACCCTGGTTTGCAATTTTGGATTATATCCATGTTAAAAGGAGGGAAAAAAGAAAAATGACAACATAATCAAGAAAATTTATTATAAACTTGATGATTCTTCCAATTATTGAATTTAGCATATTTGGAAGCTAATTTGTCACTTCCTAGACATTTGTTTTGTAACATCAACAAATCAGTTCCTACTATTGAAAATCTTCTCTTCCCAGCATGATATCATTTATTGGATGATATTTGAAAGTACTAGATATATGAATCTGGCCCACAATAAGCTCATCATTTATTTGATAACAAAAAATTCTTGCTTTAAACAATTCACAAATAAGACACATGTGTGTACCATGTGTAAGCAGGGCCTTTAACTGTGTTTACAGAGATCCCATTTTAAAATATATTAGTTTTAGGTAAATTCTCAAGAGCAAATCATTCCATTCTCACACTATTCTGCCTTTTGAGACATGTGTATGTTATATACTAGTCAAAGATATGTGTTAAAGAAAACATTTAAATTCAAACTAACCTAGCATATGTAATCTGTTATATGTTATATGTTATCTCATTGAATCTCCACACAATTTCAGCATGTTCATTATTTTCAGATAAGAGTTTACACAGAGAATTTAGATAATGTCACCAAAGATGACAGCTATTAAGTGTCATGCTGAGATTTAAAAATCTACTTGCTCTCAATGTTTGTATTCCCTCAAAATTCATACATTAAAAGAGTATTACTCAGCCATAATGTAGAATGACTTTGACATTTGCAAGTAAATAGATGGATCAGGAGACTATCATAATAAGTGAAACAAAACAGTCCCCAAAAGCCAAAGGTTGAATGTTTTCAATGATATGGGGAAGGTATTCCAAAATGAGGGGTAGAGGGGAAGAATAGACATTCAGTAGACTAAACAAGGGGGAATGGAGGGCAGGGAAGGAACACAGGAAAAGGAAAGACAGTAGAATGAATCTACTATGTACTATGTACAAAATATGAATAAACCATAGTGATCCACCATGGGGTACATCCATAAGAATGGGGTCCTAATTAGAATAAGATATATTCCATGCTTGTATAATTATAGCAAAATGATTCTACTGTCATGTATAACTAAAAAAAAAAACAGAAAAATTTAAAAAATAAGCCCTGATGCAATGATATTAAGCGGTGTAGGCTTTCCCAGATTATTAGATCTTTTCTCTGAAAAAAAAGAGGGCCTGCCTGCACATTTTATATATGTTGATATACAACCATGTCTCATTATAAATTATCTGATATATATGAATTTTGTGACATAAAATAAAATAAAGGATGAACTTATTGTGTGCAAGACTCATATCTAATGCTTTCACATATCATCTGATAAATAACATCTGCTGGAAGAGAAGATTTTCAACAGTATGAATTGATTTGTTAATGGAAGTGGCAGACTTACATCCAAAAATGCTAAATTATGTAGCACTTTGATCTCGGACTTTCTAGCTTCTAGAAATTAGAAGAATTTAGGACATGTCACCAAATAAATACCTGTTGCTTATGCATCACCCAGTGATAAGGCATTTTGTTAAGCAGCCTAAATGGACTCAGACATTATCCATTAGTCTTCCTTCCAGGTGATTGATAATTAATTATCGATCTTTGCTAAGCATTGTCATTGCTTAGAATGTTGACATGCAGGACAGGAAGAAATGGAAACCACTTGCTCAGATGAACAGAGTTGAGGACTTTTAAATTTAAGATGCTAATTGAGGGATGCCATATCACATAAGGAAAAGATTAAACTAGAGTCAATGTAGACTAGCAGCAGAAGGAAGACTTCAGGTCTAATAATGTCTAATTTTTAAAAGTTTAGTAACAATAACTATACAGAAAAATAATCTTCATTTT
The DNA here is from genome assembly GCF_021218885.2 of Marmota monax. Classification (NCBI taxonomy): domain Eukaryota; kingdom Metazoa; phylum Chordata; class Mammalia; order Rodentia; family Sciuridae; genus Marmota; species Marmota monax. The sequence goes on from NW_026693153.1 coordinate 809,618, forward strand.
TACTCCTTTCTTTCTTCCCCCTTTTCCTTCCTTTTATTCCTTCAATTGGCTGCATAGCTACTATTTGTCATAGAGGAGTTTACATTCATAGAATTTTCAAGTGTAAAACATATGATCTCTCATATAAGTCAAGAACTAGGGAAAAAAAAACTGTAAACCTCATTTCCCTAGTTCTTGACTTATGTAATAATAATAGAGGACCCCATCCCCATGTACGTCTCATCACAGGATGCTAGAGAACCAAAAAAAAATGCTACATGTGTTGATCAACCAGCCTGCAGCTAGCTGGTTTTCCAGGCTCCTGTCTGGTGTCTCCTGGATAACACTTCACCTGCTATTTCAAGTTCACTGGAGAACTGTGCCTCTAGAGAACTGTGCATCAGGAAGCCTGATGAAAGCAGACATTTCTGGAACATCTGGGAGAGTGCTCTTTTCTACCTCTCTGAATTATGTTTTTTAAGAGTTCTAAACATGTCTCACAATTTTTTATGAGTCAGATTTTAGTCATAGCCTGATACCAAGATCCAAAGTCTGATCACAGCTAGTACTTAATTTTTCCTCCTTTATTCTGTCCATTGAGACTGTGCTATCATAAAATCCCACTAAACTTGCTTTCACTAGGGATATTTTCTTCAGTCCCTTTTTGCAAACAGTTACCTGGTAGGCTCACCCCATCAGTTGGTCAAACAGGCTTTATTTATTTATTTATTTATTTGAGTACTAAGGTTGGTAAGAACAGTGAAACCTGTAAATAAAGGGTGGGTTCAAAAGTAAAACTTATTGAATTCCAAAAGTAAATATGTTTAATTAAAAAATTAAGTCAGGGCTGGGGTTATAGCTCCATTGGTAGAGTGCTTGCCTTGCCTGCACAAGGCCTGTGTTCAATCCCAGCACCACAAAAAGGAAAAAAAAAATCAATCATTTATTGACTTATTTTGTTCAGCATGAGAGTCTCCATGCAATCTCCTTATCAGTCCATGTCATAAAGTCTGTATTTTTCCATTGTAGAATAGTATTTAGAAGGGAAGGCAGTGGGAACAAAAGATGAAATAATTTTGACAAAGGCACAGAGATACAAATGAGTTTATTTTGTGATGAGAAAATCAAGAGTTCCCATATGCCATGGGAGTTGCTGCCACTGGATATGGAAGTGTGTAGACCCTTGGATGCCAGAGACACTCCCAGATCTCCTTTTAATACTCCACCAAATGTTGTCATGCTTTAGTTTATGTTTCGCTTCCTATGATATGCAGTTTAGAGTTTCCTCTTCTTTCCTACAATTTGAAAGATCTCATTCTTATAACTTCAAACATAATTTTTGTATCATCCAGTTTCTTAGTATGATGAATTACACTGATTAAACTATTTTTATTTAATTATTTATTTTAATAATTGTTATTAGACCTTTATAGTTATGCATAATAATTTGGTTCATCCTGATAAACTCATACATGCATGAAAATCAATTTGAGTTCCTGACCCCCTTTTTCCCTCCTATGCTCCCTCTTTTCCTTCTACTTTATTGGACTTCCTTTGACTCATTTGTTAATTTGTATATGATTTGTTATTTATGTAGTCTTATGCTTCCCTCCCTTTTCCTTTATTTTACTCTAGCTTCCACATCTGAGAGAACACATTAGGCCTTTATGTTACTGATTTTGGCTAATTTTACTTACCTCGATATTATCCATTTCCATTGATTCCAAGACAAATGCCAGAATTTCATTTTTTATATGGCTGAGAAAAACTCACATCTGGGTTTATTCCATAATTTAGCTATTGTGAAATGTGCTCCTATAAACAGTATATAAACAGTATCATGCCAAATTTGGGTCCCATGTGAAAATTCTGTTTCTCCACCTGATGGATAAAGAAATGTTCCATTTATAAATTAGAGTATCATTGATAATTGACATAGTAACTGACAGCATTGAAAACTGACAGATTTCCAAGTTAACTGATGATTTATAAATCAAATTTTGTTACTGTTTGCTCCTATCAAACCAGTGATGAGGATTATTTCACTCCAAATGAAGAATAGCAATGTTCAGAATTCAACCTGCCTTTCTCTTTCTTGAGTTACCTGAGATATAAAGTTAAAACACTTGTTTTTCTGGATGCAAGTTACAAATTTTAGATCTTCTAAAACATATTTATTTTAATACTGATTCAGCATTTTTTAAAAAGATTGTTGAATTAACCTATAATATTTCTTTAATAAAACAAAATGGCAGTAACAATTTTGATTACTTTTTTTGACTTTTGAGAAATTTTGATTTTTGACAATTTTCTGCTGTGATCAAAGATGTTTTCACAGATAAAAATAGAAGGTTATTTGTGGTCTGTGATTTGACACCAAGCTCCTCTTCCCAAGAACAGCTTCTCATTCCATCCGAATTTCAGAAAACTTCTGAAATTCTGTCTGTAGTGATTAATTTCTTTGAGAGTAAATGGGGGGCATTACTCTCTCAAACAGGTGAAAAAGTATAATCTTCATTGTTGCTTAATATCTTCACATTATTGGGTATCACAGGTCTTATTATGCAACTTGCTGTGCAGCATCATATAAGGCAATTTAATTTTTATGACAAAGCTGTTAACTGCTTTAACCAGGGAAAGATGCTATGGTTGCTAAAAAGAGATGAAAGATACAATAATATAATAATAAATTACAGAAAGGATGGTGATAGAGTTGAGATTGTGTACTCATACATTTAATGCACTAGGTAGAAATGGTAGAGTAAATAAGAGTCAGTCATAGCCAGTGCCCCCACTAATCTTGGCAATGAAGTTTCCTGGGGTAAGTCTCCATGTTTTGAAAGGACCTGTTTGTACTCTCCTCTTATTGTGCTCATCTTCTAAGTGTAAGTATATTTTGGATCTAAAAGGATGTTTCTACCCAGAGCCTGTGGCCTTTCTTTCTAAGCTGTGCTCCACTGATCCCTGAGTTCTTGAGCTCCTATCCAGTGTCTACATGGATCTCTTCCCCATGTCCATCTTTATTTAGGTGTACTCTCCTGTATCTAAGCATAATGTCCAATTGGGCAAATGCAGAAATTAATAAGGGCAGTCTAGCTGTGTTTATTCACAATGGGTATTCGTCTGGAATTGGGTACTTGTGTAAGTCTGGAGGTTATCAGACAGCAGGAGGGAAGGAAATCTAATAATCTCTCTGCCCTCTGTTGCTATGATTTAGGTAGCTTAACTCTTCCATCCATCAACAACTTCAAATAGAAAAGATTAATGATATATGTATAGAAATCTGAAAAGTTGAGTTTTACAACTTTGACATCAGTGGTCCTGTTATAGGGGTAAATAGGAGAGAGACCAAAGAAAGGTCATCCTTACAGATAGAAGCCTCACCAATGGAGATATCAGTAGTTCAAATAGATGGTTGGGTTGACAGATGATTTAATTGGAAAGGAGGTGTTAAAATATGCTTTAGAAATAGAAAAATTAACGAGTGAATAGTGTCGCGACCCCTTGCCCGCAAGGAAGACGCAACTCAGGAATCTTCTTTCAGCAGTTTATTCAGGCCCTTGATATTTCTTCTTCTTCCCTCGGATGCCCCTCCCAGCCTTAATAAAGCATCCCAAGCCCCAATGCAAAGCTGCCGCGTGGAGCTTTCTCACAGGGTGGTGAAAAATCATGTGCCAACTTTCCCAGATAAGGAGTTGTTTGTCACAGACCACAGCGGAGCCAGCGTCATCTTGTAATGGCGACCATAATCTGCAGAAACGGCAGAAGCGGCTCACCACAGTTCCCCCTTTCTGTTTTCTTAAAACAATACAGGCAAGAGTAGAGGTCCTATCCCACTGTGCAGAAGTGGCTGCATAGTATGGCTCAGTCCTAAGGAGGGCCCTTCCCCAGATCTGAGGCCATATCAGCCGACGCCTTTTTTCATGGGGCGGGGCGTGGACGCGTCGAACCCGCATGCAATAGGACATGCTCTCCTTGAGGTCCACATCAAGGATCACTCAAGTGCAGTGCCTTGCCTCGCATCCTGTATCGTGACGATGGTGGACGAAGGGGGGTAGCTGAGGCTGAACTGCGACTGTTTATAATGACAAACAAGTTGACAGCACCCTGAAAGAAAGGCACGAACTTCAAGGCGATAGAAAAGCACTAGTGTGGAAACCCATCTGCGTGCAATGGCAGTAAGACCGGCAGAGTGCAAGGGCTTTCCAACACTAAGAGAATAACAAGGAAAGTCATGTCGATCCCAGTGCAATGTTATAATAACTTGGGGTGTAACGACCATGACAAAGGTTTACTGCTTAAGATGCGCAAGCCAGACTTGAGGCGAGTTGCCATTTTCTAAAGCTGCAAGAGCTTGTATGATCATAGCCTTTTCTTGTGCATGGCGAGTTTTAAGGCGACAGAGAAGCCACAAACAGAGTACAACACTGAAGCAACACATTGCACCAAAAATGCCTACTCCCACCCACTCTTTGAAGAAGGAAAAAGCAGAAGATATCCAATCGGTGAATTGACCCAAAGTCACGGGATCGACACGGGTACTGTTCAAGACAGCTATCTGGGTTAGTTGAGACTGGATCATGTTTTCTGCTTCCATGGACCAGGTTCCGGATGGATACTCCCCGATGATGTGGGAGGCATTTCTGGAATCATAAAATCTGACAGAGGTTATACATAAATGTGCACGTTGATCAATACAACCCAAATGTACTAGGTCAGACAATTCCTCAACTTGAGCTTGAAGCAGATCTATCCTTTGATTAGCAGCCAGAATCCCAGAAAAAATGTGTTGATTAATTCTACTTTGAGATTCAAGTATGGTGGATGTTTGTTGAATAACCTGATTAATAGTGGCAGCAGTTTGTACCTGGCTGGCTATGGCTACTCCAGCTATAACTGCTGCAGCAGCAGATACCGCCACAACTGTCACTATGGCTGCCGTAATTCCAAAATCTCTACGGGCTCTAATCAGTTCAACAATAGGAAATGACTCTGGATCTGCAGTAACCGGGATCGGGACAAAGGTTGGAAATTTCATAACCACTGCCGTAGGCCAGGATCCATTCCAACACTCAGACAAGTAACAGGTAGTATTAGAACAATTAAGCATCCCCTGTAATGTAACATTAGCCAAAAGAAACAGGAACGGAGATTGGAGACGGACTGCTGCGGAGGGTAATGTAGCATTAGATAATTGTGAATTATTTGCAGAAATTTTAAGCCTCCTACCTCGCTCCGAGTCTTGGGTACGGCCAGAAACATTAAACAGCCAACTTTGGACTCCTAATATTTCCCTGGGGAAACACAAGCGCGGACTAGACTAGCCCAATCTGAGGGAGTCATGCAAAATCTAGTAAGTCCCTCCACCTGAGTGAGAGTGAAAGCGGCATCTATGCCATAAGTGCGGACAGATTCTGCCAAGGTTTTAATTAGCTTAAAGTCTAAAGGCTCATGATATCTTCCCCTGTTATTGTCCTGGAATACAGGGTATGCAAGTCCCATATCTGTATTAACTGTCCTCCAAACTTGTGCATGAAAAGATCTCCCGGAACCTTGGCTCCCCCCACATACGGAGGTGGGGCAATTGGCACCATATCTTCTTCTAGATATTCTACCTCCTCCTCCTCAGAGTTTTGTTGACTGATGTTAACTCCCTTCCCCTTCTTACAGTAGGCCTGCGTGCCCTGTGTCTCCTTTTTCTTCTTTTTCATTTTTATCTTATGTAGTTGTTGTAACAATATATCAAGGTCCTCAGAACTCTCTGAGTCGCTTGTGTTCTCAGGCATTTTTAATTCAGTCAAGTCTGGGTAGAGCCTTCTCCTATTTTTATCTTCAGGCTCTTTTGCCTTCTCACTACTGTTACTTTTAATACTCTCTGCCACTTCACTACATGATCCTTCAGATTTTTCCTCATGCAGCTGCTCAAGAATAGCTTGACCCTCACTTACAGCTTCCTGGCATGTACCATCTGTAAGGCAACCACGGACCATTTTCCAAAGGGGTATCACCCCACCCTCTAATATGCCCTGCTCAGAAGCAAAGTCAAGATCTTTGCCTAATTTATCCCAACTAGGCACAGTAAGGCTGCCCGAAAATGCAAACCACGGTGCAGCGATATCTATCTTCTGTAAAAATCTCTGTAAAGTACTATGTTTCACTTCCAGTCCCTTGGAACGTAACAGGCCATCTAGGGCCAGGAGAAGCGGACTTGAAGATGCGGCACCCATGACACAACAACAAAGGAAGCACAAAAAAAAGAAAGCGAAAGTAGGAGCGAAAGTACACAGTGCAGCTGCAATAAAATGTAAGGCTCTCTCTTTCATTACAGAGGAGCTGTCCCGCTTTGGTCGCGGATCCCACTTACTAGGGACTAACCCCGCTTTGATCGCGGATCCCACTTACCTGGGACTAACCCCGCTTTGATCGCGGATCCCACTTACCTGGGACTAACCGGTGCACCACCCCTGACTGCTGAAAGTTCTGGTTCCCGGGTCTCGGCACCACTTGTCGCGACCCCTTGCCCGCAAGGAAGACGCAACTCAGGAATCTTCTTTCAGCAGTTTATTCAGGCCCTTGATATTTCTTCTTCTCTCTCTTGGATGCCCCTCCCAGCCTTAATAAAGCATCCCAAGCCCCAATGCAAAGCTGCCGCGTGGAGCCAGGGATTGAACTCAGGGGCACTCAACCACTGAGCCATATCCCCAGCCCTATTTTGTATTTTATTTAAGACAAAGTCTCACTGAGTGGCTTAGGCCCTTGCTAAATTGTGGAGGCTGACTTTGAACTCGTGATCCTCCTTGCCTCAGCCTCTCTAGCTGCTGGGATTATAAGCTTACACTACCACATGTGGTCTACAGGAGCTTTTGATGAACATGTACAATTTACTTACAAAGAATAGCATTTAAAATCAAAACTGATGTAAACATTTCAAAATGTGTGTAGTCATCTCTGTGGGTAAAGACATGAATCTCAGCTGATCATTCCTTATTGTTTCTGCATATGATCATTTGCATGAATAGACACAAGATCCAGCAATGTCCTTCATTTTGCTGCCTTCTCTCACTAGCCAAGTAATATCCTTGTAGCAGAAGGACCTTCTAAGTATTGATACTTTAAAGTGGCTAACCTCCATCAAACTACAAATTTCCATGTTTTTTATCCCAATGATTAAAAGAACCAAAAGCATATTTATCTAAGAAGTGAATTATGTCAGGATTCCTTAATTCTTTCATCACCAAGAGCTCATTAAGGATCAGTTCCTTTTGTGGGTGTTTCCGTAAATTTGTTTAATAGCACGCTTAATGGTAATGGAGTTGAAAAACAAATCAGTGGTTTTCCTAGTTCTCTTAGAAAGTAACAAACACCAACCAGCTAATAATTTGTAGTAACACAAGATAGTATTACATAGTGAGATTATAACTGACAAATGATTAGTATTTTTACTTGCACACTGACTATGCACAGTATTTTCCACTACCTGGACCCTAAATATTTTCCTAATTTTTCTTGAAGTTGATTAGCCAACCTAAGCTCAGCCCAGTGCCAGGAGTTAATCCTCTTTTCACTCCTACCTGGGAAAATATTTTTTGAAGTATTTGCTTATTCATTTGGTGTTTATCCTGCACTTGAGGTGCATCATTTCCATTCACTTTTCTGTACTTATAACCATGAAGTTTATGTTTATGTATTTGTCTGCAGTTTCCTTACAAAATTTATCTGGCTGGAACATGCATGGTGGCACATGCCCATACAAGGGCTTGGAAGGCAGCTCAGTACCTAAAGTAAATAAATAAACAAACAAATAAATAAATATATTCACCTGAATTTCTGATATCTATCCTTATACATAGGTATTATTTCATTCATTATTAATTATTCAATATATAACATCTATTATTATCATGTTCAAAATAGATGATTTTCAATATTTTTATTATTATTAAAATTAGTGTTAAACTAAGTTTAGTTATTAAAAAGAAATTCATATGAAAGTTTCCCAAAATTCTCATTCTATATTCTACTAATTCAATCTAAATTCACAGAACACTTTCTACAGATTAATAACATTGCTCTCAGGCATTAGAGGAAAGAGCTTAGTATACTTTAAAAACAAATTACTGAACAAAATCAGAGTGGCAGTCTCAAAGATCAATACTCATTGATAGGATTCAAAACCATTTATGTATTTATTTACTTTTTTAGGATTGGGGATTGAAACCAGGTGCTCCTCACCCTTAAGCTTACTCCCCAGTCCTTTTTAATGTTAGGATTTAACTAAATTGCTGAGGCTGGCTGAAAACTTGCAATGAGGCTAACTCAGCCTCCTGAGTTGCTGGGAGTATAGGTGTGTACCACCCCTTAGAAACTAAATGTATGGGTTTTCCTTTGCTTTGCTATTGTTTTTGCAATGCCAGGGATGGAACCCTGGACCTCATGTATCCTAGGTAAGCTCTCTACACTTAACAACATACCCAGCCCCAAATCAATGCTTTTATGGCCTATCATCCTGCAGTAAAATTGTCTCTTAATTATGTCATGGGTAATTTTTCCATCTAATAATCCCTGGCCATCTATGAGAAATAACAGTCAAGAAGAAAGAAGATGTAAAGTCATTGCTTACAAGGAGGGTTTTTAACAATTTTATTTTGTGTTTACACAAATCCCCTAGGGTACCACTCCTAGAATACTGGGAGTACTCAATTTCAGGTGGAAAAATGGAGATCACTCTGAATACCCAGTAAGTAGTGAACATTATTACAATACAATCATAAACACTTACCCTTGTCCAATGTTTTAATGTCTTGTATATTTTGTATTAGTGTCATTGATGCTCACAAATAGTTCCTATTTTAAAGAAAAAACACATTCAAAGCTTAGTCAAACATTTAAAATACAAATTAATTTTGGAATCATTAACCTTTTTAATACTCTATTGATTTTAAAACAGTGATCTTCAAACACATCAAGTTTCAACAATAATTGGTTTGAAACAAAACACTGAAGAAATGGCAATTCCAGTAGAGTGTGGTGGCACATGCCTGTAATCCCAGTCATTCTGGAGCTGAGGCAAAAGAATCACAAGCTCAAGACCAATCTTAGAATTTCAGTGAGACCCTGTCTCAAAACAAAAAAAAAAAAAAAAAAAGGGGGCGGTGCTGGGGTGTAGCTCAGTGGTAAATCACCCCTGGGTTCATTCCCAGGAACAAAATACACAAAAACTTGGCAATTCATAGGAAATTCATCACTCTATTTTTCTTCTCCAGTGCCTGCATTACATATTAGTGATAAGTTATGAAACTACTCTTAGTAATGATAAATAAATGATAGCCAAATGAATAACCCTAACTTGCTTTTCTGACTAGTCCAGTATATCTCCTTTCAACATACTTAGGAAACCACATCCTACTGTACAGATCACTCTAATACAAACTATTCATGTATCTATTTTAGGAATGTTCAACATCATGTCCAAGAAATGGTAAAATGAGGAGGTTGGATATAAAATCACAATCTAAATTCTTATAAATAGTAAGTCAAAACATAAGAAAATCACATTAAATTTTCACTTAATCTAGACCAAAATAGATGCACATATATCAAGGAAACTCCCATTGATAATTGTATGTAGGTACTCAATCTCAAGTTAGCTACTAAGCTTCAAGCCAAGAAGTTAAGGGCATAAAGACACGGGATGTGATAACTAAAAATCACAAATGAATAGTCACAACTACTATTCTGGTTTATTATTTTAAAGCAGCAGCTCTCCTAGAGAAGGACTATCTAATAATGGACACCACAGTCAAGGCAGTTTCATATTGGAAAGCACTGAGAAATCAAGAACAAATAAATGTTGAACATGTCAGTGCTTATAACAAACCATGTATAAAGTGCTTTTCCTTGAGCCTTCTAGATCACATTGTTTTTTATTACTATAGTTACTGGAGCCTTGTAAGCAGATGTTATTGTTACTCCCTTCCTGGAACTGTTTACATTATTTATAATGCAGGATTCAGGCCACTGATAGTAATTTTATTAAAAGAGACAGGAAAATGTGTTTTCCCTTGGAATATATCTTATGACTACACATATCTATTTTGAAAAGCTATAGGTTAGGACAAACCTTTTTGATAAGGTTTCCAACTACACTCATGCTCATATCCTTTAGATTTGGTTCACAGGAAAGAAGTATTGCTCCCAAAGGGATTGATTTCACTATCAATACATAATATGTTTCAAATGCCATGACAAACAAAACGAATATTACTTTGCTTTCACTGTTTTTGGGTGGTACTGGGGGTTGAATTCAGGGGCATTTTACCTCTGCGCTATATCCCTTGCACTTTTCATAGTTTATATTGTGAAAGGTTCTCACTAAGTTACCCAGGCTGACCTTGAACTTGAAATCATCTGCCTTAATTTCCTAAATTACTGGGATTATAGTCATGTGCCACCATGCCCTGCTCACTACATTTTTAATGAAAGCAATTACTCCTATAAGAAAACAATTTTTATTTCTACTTTAAGGTAAAATAAAAGGCATATATTATAATCTAACTGTATCTTTTTTTTTTTTTTGCATGCTAAAGATAGAACCAAGAGCCTTGTACAAACCAGGTAAGTGCTGTACACTACTGAGCTATAACCTCAGACTTGGGTCAAATGATTTAAGAAATATTAATTCATGAGTAATCTGAAATGTATGTAACATAATTAACTTCTCCATAGTCTCTTCTTCAGTCAAATTTGCCTTCTTTTGCTGTTTTTCTGAAGACTTGGAATCACTGTCAACCTTTGACACCAAGAGGCACAGGAGTAGCATCAATTACACTCTGTGTGAAAATCTGCAGATTCATGAGTAATCTGAAATGTAGGTAACATACTTAATTTCTCCATAGTCTCTTCATCAGTCAAATTTTCCTTCATTTTTCTGTTTTTCTGAAGACTTGGAACCATTGTCAAACTTTGATACCAAGAGGCATAGGAGTAGCATCAGTTACACCCTGTGTGAAAATCTGCAGAGATATACTTCATTACTGATGTTTTGAGAAAAAATATTTTCAGATATTCTTACTGGCACACTATTCAGTTTCTTAATTTTTAACTCAAACTAAGTTATCTCTCATTGTTTTAAAGAACCCACAACTTTCAGACTAAAGACACACACATACACACACACATACACACACAAACACACACACATATACAAACATGTTGAAAAAAATGTGAAATATTTTTCTTTGCCATTTCATGAATATATTTAAAAATGTAACTAGCAGCAAGGTGCAATGGTTCATGCCTATATTCCCAGTGGCTTGAAGAGGGTAATACAGAAGGATTCCAAGTTCAAAGCCACACTCAGCAACTTAGTGAGACCCCAAGCAAATTAGTGAGAACCTGTCTCAAAATAAAAAATAACACAAGGTGCTGGTTAAATCCACAATGAAAAAAAAACACTCCTACAAAAAAACTATAACTAGCAAAATAGCATATCAGGGTCTGGGGTGTAGCTCACTGGTAGAGTGCTTGCCTAGCATGTGTGAGGTACTGGGTTTCATCCTCAGCACCACTGAAAAATATAAATAAAATAAAGGCATTGTGTCCATCTACAGCTAAAAATAGTTTTTAAAGGTAAAAAAATGAAAAAATAGTAAAAAAGTAGCACACTTTAAAAACAAGGTTTTTAATAAAAAAGAAAAGTGCAGAAGAATTGAAACCTTGATGTTGAGATGACTAATACTAATTTTCACAAAACATTTTACACAGATGTAATGTCTAGCTTTCCTTTCACTTCAATGAGCCAATTGAAATGAATGAAGAAAACAAATCCATCTATCATAAGATCAGGATCCAATGGCAGTCCTCAGAGCTCTGCCTGGGAACTGCATTATATGTCACCACATCATAGTCCCCTGCAAGTCCCATTAGTAGTTCTCTCTTCCTGGCTCCATGTAAGGTGATTACTATGGAAAATCTCCATTATCTGGTGAGGAATTTCATGCTCAACTGTGCTTTGAATGACATTGAGTATTTGAGAGAGATGTAAATACAAAAACATAAAATACATAATCTGGGGAAGAGAAAATATCCAAGTTTTAGATATAATAGTTATCCACATTATGAAACAGAAAACCCAGAGAAATAGATGACTTCCCTGGAAAAGTAGGCAAAATATAGAAAGCAAAAAATCAGTGAGTTAAGAGTTATGACTTTTAAAGAAACTATAAGGTTTTTATTTTTCAAAAAAGCAGTAACCAGAAAGTGTGTGGTTTACTCTTCTTATTTCTTTCTCTATCCAGGGACACCTCAGCGTGCTCTGAAGCCCTGCAACCTGAACACTGCACCATCCAGTTCCATAATCCCCATCCTTATACTCCAATTGCTTCAGCTTCCTAGCCAGCCCAACCTGAAGGGTTTCTCCCAATACATGTGCAGACCACAGACAACCCCTGTATCAATGCAACCCCACTCCTTCTCACACCTCCTGTAAAGGTGCAGACTGGCCACTACTTGGGGAGACTATAGTTGGAAACTTAGATGCAGGGAGCTGTGTAGGATGTTGTTCTGGAAAGTATACCTCTGTTGGCTCCCATTCAGTCCCCAGCTCTATTTGCAGACTGACAGCTTGTGTCATGTACCTGCAGAACAAAAGGTCAAGGGCCAGGGGTCACTACCCACATTGGCCAGTTCTCCCTGACCACCCTCACACCTCAGCTTGGAAAGCACAAAGCTCAGGGCTCTCATCCAGGAGCATCAACCAGGCTGCTGTACCCTGCTACCCCATTTCTTGTAGCAAGAACCTACGAAGGCAAGAAAGAATGAAATTCCCAGAGGCTCCCAGAGTGCCATAGAAAAAACCCCAAAGAACAAAAGCAGTGAGGATCAGGTTCTTGGAGCTGGAGTAAGTGACCAGAGAAAGGGATCCAGCTTCACCCCAACCCACCAGCCCCAGGGTTCACCACTTAAGCCCCTGGTTTACAAACTTACTTGGGTCCCAGTGGCATACACATCTGGATGTAACAATTTGTGAAGCAGCCTTGGTCAAAGGGATTGTCACACTGGAGGGAGATGGGGATGGAAAGAGGAGCTCAGAATCAGCAGGAGTGGCCAAGATCATCTCCTAGTGACATTCCCAGGGTGGTCAGTTAATGCAGGGCTAAACCCAGGCATGTGGTAAGATTCCAAGGGCAGGACAGCCCAAGAGTGACCCAGAGCCTCCTGTCTTCCCAGGCTTCTAGAAAGAATGATCTCCCTCGACCCACTTGTGAGCAGCTCTCTTCAGACAAGTGCTGACATTGCACCCAAATCTCGTGCCTTTTCAGGGCTCCCTCATCACCTTTTAACTCTCTTTGTCACATCCTGGCTCTGTGTCCATTGGCCACACATGTCCTCCGAGATACCTTTTAAGACATTTCTAGTGCTGCTCTGCTCAACTGCTGCAAGATGATGTTTCCATCCCACTCCCACTTTACTTTCTTACCTTTTGATTTCTTTCTAAAAATGTACCTTCATTGACTTTCACTATCTGGGAGGGCAATGGAAGCAGAAATGCCCAATCATATTTTCATAGTCACAAATCAGATGGACCAGGAAAATCTGGGCTGAGGCCTCTAGTACTCAGAGCACTAAAGGTCACACTCAAATGTCAAGTCCTCCCATGGATGCTGACTAGCTTGTACTCTTTCTTATTCTATTTTCTCTTTGTCTTCATCCATCAGCCTCTCCCCTTCCTGCTCCCAGACTAGGATAAGTCTCATCCCAACATCAAGAGCTTTAGCTAGCAAATGTCCTGGAACAATGGCAAGTGACCCAGCAGCCCCTGTGTCCACCCCCAACTCTCCATTGGCCACACATGAAGACTTTAATCTTCAACACTATTGTGCACAAGAAGGAAATCGGATTTCACATCAGTACAGCTCTGGAATACGTCCAAAAAGCAACAGGAACCACTGTGCTATATGAGGTTCTGCCTCCTTTAAGGTGTTCACAGCAATAAAGAAATTAGTTTCCTTCCAGGTGCAATGTTGCATGCCTGAAATCACAGTGACCTGGGAGGCTGAGTCTGGAAGATAACAAGTTCAAGGCCAGCCTCAACAACTTGGCAAGGCCCACAGAAAATTATTGAGACCCTATCTCAAAATATATCAAGGATTGGGGTACATATGATATAGAAAAATGCTCAGAGGAATGATAATAAACTTTTAAGAACTGAGCACTAAGTTTGAATACCGCCCCCCCCCCAAACACATGGAATATAATCAGACATGAATTGAATCCAATAACTCTGAAGCACCCAGAGCAGTGTCTCACACTGGCTCCACTCTTGTGGCTGGTGCTCACATTTTGTGTCTCAAGGGACAAACATCAAATGGTATCTTGTCCATTTTTTTGCCCAACTTCTTGCTGCCTCTTTTTTTCCCCCTGAACATGGGGACTTCAAGGCATCAGAATTCTCTGTCCCTTTATCTCTTCTATCTGAAATGTTGATTCTTTTGTTTGTTGGTTCACTTATTCAAATTTTTCTTTGTATACTGGGTACTGAAGAACCCAGGGCCTTGCACATGCTAAGCACATGCTATACCACTCACCAGCCATAAATATTTCAGGGCATCAAAAATACCTCAGTCAAAGCAGGCATGGTGGTATATGCCTGTAATCCCAGTGACTCAGGACACTGAAGCAGGAGGATCAAAAGGAGCCTCAGCAACTTAGTGAGACTGTTTCAAAATAAAAAATTGAAGGGACTAAGGATGTAGCTTAGTGGTAAAGTGTCCCTGGGTGCAATACTCAGTAGAAAAAATAAACTCTAGTCACTGCACTGGGTTTTGAAAACACACTACAAATAGCATGTCCAGCCTACGCTCAGGGTTGTGAGGGCAGCTGCAACATGAGGCCCTGGGCACTGTGGGGAGTGGCCAGGGTAGTGCAGGGAGAGGGTTATCAAGGGACCCATAAAGGCAACCTAGCTCACAGCACCCAGGTACATGCAGAGGAGAAGCCCAGAGCATTAAGCATTAAGACATGCAAGAAGGCTATTTCTGCTCCTTCTGGTTTCAGACGCTATGTAATCTCAAGGATATCTGCTGGCTCTGCCCTAGTTGAGAGCATCATCATGACAGCAAGGGCAGGGTCTGGACTGAGGTGGGCCAGGAAGTGAAGGGTGGAGCTAGTGATCACTGTCAACTCTTTCAGGGAATAAGGCACAGAGGGTACAACAAGTAGAGTGGAGTCCTAGGATGTTAAAGGTGGGAGTTACTTGGGTTTTAAGATGAGACACAAATGTGTAGCTGACCACAAGGAGGAATGATAGTAATACTAACAGCAGCAGGTAGGACACTTTCTGGTACCAGGCACAGTTCTATGTGTCTTGTGTGAATTAACCCATATTTCCCTGTTTTTGAGATAGGAAAACTGAGTGACATGGGGGTAAGTAGCACAGCCAAGTGCTCCCTGCTGGTCATTATAGAGCTGTGATTTGGACAGATGTGATCTTCCCCTAGAGTCCTTGCCACCAAGCACCAAGCAAGTGTCTCTAGGAAGAGCTATGGTCAGGGAATGGTGTAGGGAGAAACTGGAAGTTGGAGCATAGAATTAGTGCCTATTTCAGGTGCTGCAGTTAATGGAAAGGAGTCCTATATGGTGAATCCCAGAATGCAGGCCACATTTAGTTCCCTTGAGACTGGAAAGTCTGGACATGGAGGGCCCCATTCTGACAGAGCAGAGGAGGAAGATTGTTTCCTATAAAGTTCCACTTATGTTTAATTTTTATCTCCTAAAACTTTACCTAACAGAAATGGAAACTTGTGTTCACATGCCTGTACACCAAAGTTTGTAGCAGCTTTTTTTATAACTGCTCCAAACTAGCTGAGCACAGTTGTCCAAAACTGAACACCCAGGGTCTTGGGAGGTTGAGACAGGAGGACTAAAGCTAGCATCTGCAACTTAATGAGGCCCTAAGCAACTTAGGGATCCTGCCTCAAAATTATTTTAAAAACTCAAAAAGAAAAAAATACAGGGGGCTGGGAATGCTGCTTGGCAATTAAGCATCCTTGGGTTCATTTCCTGGTAGAAAAACAAAAGAAAAAAAACTACTGCCCCAAACTAGATAACAATGTAAAAAATTCTTCAAATGGTGAATGTATAACACTACGCAGGGCATCCATACAGTACTACACAGAAATAAAAGGAAACAGACTACTAATATGAGCAATAACATAAATGACTCTCAAATGTGTTGTGCTAGAAGAATGAATCCAGACTAAATAGCATACAACTGCACCGATACATGATTCTGGGAAAGAAAATCCCACAAGGATGTAGGGATAGAAATTGACAAGAGAAGAAAGGATTTTCTGGAGTAATGAAACTGGTCTAACCTTGATCATCATGGAGAGTACTCAATGGTATGCATTTGTCAAAATCCCTAACTATAGACTTTAAAGGATAAATTTTATGATTTGTAAAGTATTCCTCATTAATGACATTTTTAGAAAATTTTACCATGGCTCCCAGGTTTGCACTTCATGAAAACTATATTTCAGGGTTGAGTTTCTGGGCCTTTTTAATCTTGATCCCAAGGGGTTAACCTCATTGCTCATGCCACCTTGTGCTTGAATTAGATCCCTTTCTCCATTGTTGTTTTCACACCCTACTTCTTTGTTTCCATGCCTTTGTGCACAGATTTGCCTCTCACAGGCAATGCCTTCCAGCCTTCTGCCAACCCAAAATCACACCTACGTCACACAGAGTGGCATGTCCTATTCTACAGCCCATGCCTTGCCACTCAGGACCAACCCCATCTCTTTGAGTGTTCCTGGGGGTCTGCTTGTGTTACTCTGATTGCAAGCTGCTTATCAGCGAGAGGGCATGAAGTACTTACTCACCTCTGTATGCATCCCTCAAATAACACACATCCTAGCTCACAGTAGGCTTTCATGCAATGCTCCTAAGAGGGAGGATGCCCACCCAGCTCCATGGGGAGGGGAGATCTGAGCTTCATCTTAAGAGGTGGGTCGGGAAGGAATCAGGGGCACCATGAGGATCAAGGGCAGTGGAGAAAGCACACATAGTGCCTAGTGGCAGAGGTGGAAGGTGTTGCCTCCCAGCTGGGTATCAGGGCACACACAATTGGTTCCCCCAACCTGGGTCTCATAGGGGCACCTTGCAGTGCTCACTGCCCTGGCCTTGATGAGCAGCTGCAGGATGAGTGGCAGCAGAAGGCACGCAGCAGGTACAGCCATGATGAAGCTGTGCACAGGCTAAGAAGCCAAGCCAGGGGACAGTTCCTCCCTGGCCTGCCTTTCCATGGACTCATCTCCTTCCTGTTTATGCCCCACCTACCCCCACCCACTCACTCTTCCTCCCTGGACTGGACCATCAGTCCATTACACCCAAGCCCAACCTCACCCACTTCACTGTGGTGCCTCCTGTCCCTGTTCAACCTTCATTTCCCTACTCCATGCCCTCCCCCCTTGATTCTCAATTCCACAGGCCATGTCCTGCCCCGCCCCCACTGGCCTTCAAGGGTTTCCACCAAGGGTCCTCCCAACTGACTTCACCCTATAGCCCCACCCAGTCATCCCTGCCTTCAGTTACCCAGCCGTTTGGCTGACCACCCCTCCCTCCCCTCCACCAGAGTTGGTCTCAGTGTGGGCCCTTGGGACTGCGTGGATACATCATGGCTGCCCATGAAGGGCATGTTCCTCCTGTGTACAGGAATACCACACAGCTAGCCAGCATGGCACCCAGGTAGAGGCACAATGACAGGAGGAACAGCATGTAGAGCCTGATGTTGCGGTGTCCCATACATTTGTTTATCTACCTGCAGTGGTGGTCGAATTCCTAGGGGAGAGGAGGCAGCACTGAGGGTCTGTCTGGCCTGGCCTCCAGAACTCCCAAATCCTGAGGGCTCCCAAAACCCAGTCCTCTAGGCCACTTGCTTGTGGGCCTACACTTGAGCTCCAATCTCCATGGAGAAAGCGGCATTTCCATTGCTAGAGAACAGTAAGGACTCCATGGCTCATCAGGTCACCTGTCACGACTGAGGACAAGACCTTCCCAGTGTCACTTGGAACAGGATGTAGAAAAAATCTGGCCTCTGTTTTCTCAGATACTGGATAAGGATGAAAAAAACAGCCTTACCCATCCAGCCTTATGCACATATAAAACCGTGCAGGGTGTGCACATGAGAGAAAAGCACTGAGAACACAGGAAACACTCCAACTGGGACACCCAGAGGTAGACAGGCAAAGATCCCCAGAACAGGGAAGCAGCCAGCCTAAAAGTCTGGGTATATAGTATCAGCAAAGCAGGGTATGAGACAGTCACTGCCTTTCCTCCCCCTGACTCCACCTGGTCAGCATGGATGGAATGCCCTTTGCATGTTAGCACCTGTGCAAGCAAGGCCAGCCTCTCAGGACAGGTGCAGACACAGAGACGATGACATATGTAAGTGACCAACAGTGTGTCAGACCTACTTTTAGCAGTGTGGAAAGATGGTCTCATACTGACCCACCTCCCAGCCCCCTTATGATGGGTGGTTCCTTATCCTGGCCAGGTGCCTGGGGATGGGTTGGTGAGTGGACAGGGAGAAGGAGTACTCACCTCCACACAGATGTTGTAGGTTTCACAGTGGTAGGTTTGGGGCAGCCGGTGGAGATGACATTTGGCACACCATGGCATTGGGAAACATTTGTTGTTCACCTGTGCCTCATAGGATGCCTCTGAGTTCTGCTCCACAGAGCCTGGCATGGGAAGAAGTTTGGGTAGTGGCAGGCGGCCCTTCGAGCACTGTGCTGCTTGGGACATCCCCATAGCTTCACTAGACAGCAAGAGGGTGTGGAGCAGGAGGGCAAGGAAATCCCAGTCCCTGTTGAGCAAGATGACCACTCACATGAGCTGGCATTCAGAGAGATGGGGGTTTCCAGCGAAAAGAGCTCTCTATGGAGCTCTACCCTTTGGAATAGTGATTTGTGCTTGGAGACATGTGTGAAATGGGAAGGAGGAAGGATCAATTTTGCATGGTTTAGAAGAGCCTGCTGGCCTCTCTTGCCAGCCTGCTAGGTCTTATAAAGCAATTGGAAAACCTCCAGGATTCTGTTTTATCACACCTCAGTTGATTGGGAAATAAATTGCCAGCACCTAATTAAGGATGACATTGAGAGAAGGGATTCTGAGGCCCTAGGTGGGGTGAGCACTTTAGAAATCACCCTATAGCCCTCAGCCCTTGGGCTGCTCCCTCCTTCTCCAGGTTCTGAGGCCTTACCATTGTGCAGGTGCCTGGGTCCCATATGTTCATGCAAATGAGGCTGTAGAAACTGAGGAGACAGAGGAGCCCAGTGGCCACTGGAAAGGCCCATTCTGACTCTGGGCCAGGGCTTGGTAGCTGAAAACAAAGCAGACTAAATTCTATTTTGGGGCAACTCAGAGTGCCCCCATGAGGCCTGGCCTACCTGATATAGGACTCACACTCCTTAAGGACAGTTTTAAATATCTAGGCTAGAAACACACCAAAGACACCATCGAATGTCACTAGCATTACCCACAGTTTCCTTAATGCATCAAGCACTCTAGATCTCTAAGCTTCTGACTTTATAACCTTCTTCCCCTTCCTGATCCTCTCTCTCCACATCCCTGCCTCTTCACTATCACTATTTTCCCTTCTAGCTCTTTGTAAGAAATCTAGCAGCTTCAATGGATACTCACGGGATGGAGAAAAAAAGGCCACTCAAAGTGGTCAGTGCTGCCACCTTAAGACATGCCCAAAAGCTTGGCAATAGCCAGACATATGTGGCTGGAGTTTGGGGTTAAGGTGAGAAAACCTTTGAGACCATCTTGGCTCATCGCCTGCTCTCAAACAAATGAGAGCCACCAGATGGTTCTTCTGGGTGTGCACCCAGAGTGCCATGACGACAAGTGTGACATCAGAGAGGTTCTGGAATGGGGGCTCTGGCTGCTTCCAGTGACTTCTGTGAGTAAAGATCCTCTTGCCCCTACATACACATGGTGATGTTGGGAGTAAATCGGCTCTTATCTATCTAGTTAAATTTTGGATTATTGTTTTTTTATTGAGAGAAACTAGTCTTAAGGATTTTTATTATGTAGAACTCTGTTTAAAAATCACTGTAAGTTTAGAGCATTACACTACAGATTCTTATTTTTTCTTTAAAACTAAACTTGGTTCAAATAAGAACAACAGTGTAATTATGGTGTTGTTACTTGCTTCTTTTAGACTAGTTGTATACATATATTTTACATACACAAACCTTTTAAATTTTATTAGATTTACAAGAGCAATTTCAAATTGAAGTTTGAAGTAAAGATTTCAGATTATAAAAGTTATGTTTCTTGCATCATAGCTATTATACAAACTCAATATGGCTTTACTCTTCATAATATCATTTTATGTTTTTCTTGTAAACTTCATAATATTTTCTGTTAATGTCTTACAGAAGTACAACTTTCACTAAAACAACCAGAGTTCATTAGAGATGCTAGGCCTTCATTGATAAGACAGACAAGATGTAAGTCTTACTCTCAGTACTAAGATTGAACCCAATTAAATATAAGAGGAAAGTTGAGTACAAAAGTAGAGATTAAAGTTAAAAACGAGTACTTCTTAAAGAATTGTAGACCTGGCTTGCTGGTTGTTGATTACCTAAAAACCAAAGGCTGTATGCTTTCCCTGATATGAAGATGCTAATTACAACTGGGGGTAAGAAAAGCGTCGCTCTGGTTTAGGTAGAGAGAAGAGAATGGAAGGATGGGTAAAAGGGTAGAAAAAATAGTAGAATGAATCTAACATCCATGTATAATTATACAACAAATGTGATTTTACATCATGTACAACCAGAAGAAAGAGAAATTCCATTTATGTTGATGTGTGTTGATGGTTTTTACTTCTCATAATTTCATAATTTTTCATGTTATAATCTCTTAATGTGTTTTTCATATGTTTTGATTTTTTTGTAATATTGTACATATTTTATCATTTATATTTTCAAAGTCAATTTATCCAAACATACTTAGTATTTAAAATTAAGAAAAAAAAACTAGGAGGAAAAAAAAGCAACTAAGGGTGAATATACAAACCTTAGAAGAAAACTAGAAGATAGAAACAAGATAAAAAATGGTTAAAAATGTCAAATAAAGGTATTTTAGATAAAAAATACAAAAAGCTAAGACAACTATTAGATACAGACATTCAAGATAGAAAAAGGTAGAAGAGAGAAGTTTAAAGTCAAATATTGGATAAAATAGAAGAATAAGAGATTATTAGCAATTTTATTCAAAAAGCCCATTAACTTTAATTTCTGGTGGTGCAGAAATTAGAAGTCTCAGATGAGGGTGTTAAAATTTATAGACAAGAGCCAATTTAGAAAACATTAAACTAGAAGGAAATTGGTTTAAAACCACATCAAAAAATTAAAAGGACTAAAGTAATTCTAAAAAAAAAAATAAGGCAAAATGCTTTTGGAAGACTTAAATTGAAAAGGATCTTTAAATCTCCAAAGGATGCATATAGGATATTTTGGAACATCATCCCTGAAGAAAAATCAGTTAATGTTTTACTTAACAGGAATCCCATACAATCCACAGGGATAAGGCATAGTTGAAAGAGCTCATCAAACTATTAAAATGTACTTATTAAAACAAAAAGAGGGAATTGGAAAGGGGTATATATCCCCCAAAGATAAACTTAAATTAACCCTTTTATTCTAAACTTTTTAAATTTTGATTCATCAGGACTTAGTGCTTCAGAAAGGCATATGTGTCCAAAAAATGTACATAAGCCCAAGGTACTTTGGAAAGATATTCTAACAGGACAATGGAAAGGTCCTGACCCAATGATTGTCTGGAGTCGGGGTTCTGTTTGTGTGTTTCCACAGGGAGAACAGCAGCCAATTTGGATTCCAGAGAGACTAACCAAAGCGATTTCTACAGACCAAGAAGAAGATGATTTGACTCAAATCCATAACAGCTGATATCCAGAGCTCCAGCTGGCCATTCTTACATCTGCGACAGTGATTAACCAGGATGCTTTTTTCAATATCTGTTTTATTATTGCCTTTTCCCACATCATAAAGTTCTATTTTATTTTTTGAGCTCATACAGACATATGTTAATGTTTTTCTGATCAGTTTTATTTTTTGACTGTGGAGTTTTTAAACATTGCAAAGGAGATTTCACCTGTGTAAAGCTACAAAGCCTTTACTATTGTCTTATGTGTTGTACGTTTGTGTACACACTTGTGTTTTGTGTTGTATGTCTCTGTGTGCATATGTCCATATATCATATATGAGGAGCGTTCATGAAAAAATGGATCCGAATTTTTTTTTATTCATGTGATTTTAATGGTTTAATTTAAATTGGGTAAACAGCTGTTGAGGATTGTTTTAATATGTGTACAAATAAGGAGGTTAACAGATCTGTTTGTTTACTTTCACCTTTCCTTTTCATTATATTTAATAATTCTATTCAGGATAATGTAAATTGTTCAGAAAATTGTTTTCTTAGTACCTGTTGGAATGTTACATATTTTTTTAGCATCACTGCCAGAATTCTTATCTTCATGCCAGTGCCGGTGAAGACAAAGATAAATCCAAACTACAGCTTCTTCGATAGCTATCACAGTAAACTGTATAAACTGATGCATCAATGAATAATAACTCAACAAGTAATGCTCAATCAAGGAGTTGATTTACTTTGGGAGGAAATGGACATATTGATAGAATCCTCTGCTTTGAACTGCTTGCAGAACTTGCCTGGACTATGTATCACTTGTATACATTGTGAACTATCTGTTGGTACAGCAAATTGTGGTAGGGCTGGCGTATCTTTGCTGATGGTGTCACTGGTGATACAATTTTTCCAAAGGAGCCGTCAATTGGCTTGGTGTCGTGGCATTTCTGTATCCTCCTCCCTTCTGCTAGTGATGGTCTAAAATTTGGGGGCCAACAGAGGTGAGGCAAAGAACCTCACCCCCCCACTGGCACCATGGCCAAATTTGGGGGCCAACAGAGGTGAGGCAAAGAACCTCACCCCCCCACTGGTGCATAGGCCTATCCACAAGTATGGCTGTATGCTGGACCTGTAGTCAGTGACGGGTATGATCCAATTGCAGTGGTACCAACCTAAGACAGGAGGCTGACGCCTAGAGGTCAGCTCATCTGATGATGGGTAAGGACCATATGTTGAATTGGACAACCTAACAGGCACGGTCCCTAAGCCACATTGCTTGTTGTTTAACTAAACAGAAGGGGGGAGATGCTGAGAGCCATAGCCAAGTAGGAATGACGCATGGCATTTTGGGTTGAAAGGTGACCCTGCTCAGGGATTAGGGTGGCTCCAGGTTTAGGGTGGATCCTGCTGGGAATAGGGTGGCTCCAGGATTAGGGGGGATCCTTCTGGGATTAGGGCATATCCTGCTGCCTCAGGCGCCCACTCCTTTGGAGTTCCCGTGGAGTTCTTGCGGGGTTCTGAGAGAATTGGTGCGCGGAGCCGAGTGGAGGCGGGGTGTTCACTGAAAGTGTGGGGAGAGTGTCAGTGAGAGTTAGGGAATAAAGAGTTGCTGTTTGAATCTACAAGGCTTTGTGGTGGCTCGGTTATTTTGTGCCCAGCCATACTGCGGCACTAATAGTAGATGTTCAAATAAGCTTTTGTGGAGAATCAGAAGCTGAAGTCCCTTTGAGGATAGTAAATATATTAAAGGTCTGAAGAACCTAGAATTAAATCAACTTGAAATTTTAGGTTTTGAAGTCTGTGACAACTTCTTTCAATGTTGGCCACAACAATATCTCCATCTGCAAATCAGTCCTTACTATTCTCCCATCAATAGGTAGAAGATGTTTATGTACTTACTTGTATCTGATGGCCCAGTGATTACTAGACGTGTAGAATATGCAGAACGGACACTGTGGCAGTGGTGGTCATAACCCTTAACTGGCCTGGATGTGTCCATTTCCTGGCTGTTGTAAAGTAGTCACCATATATTAAGTGCAGCTACCCACACCCAAGCTTACATGGAGGGATCTAGAGGATGGGAGGCCACATTAGGGATATAAAAGCCAGGAAAAGTAAGGTGCTAGAGTGAAAATGCCTTCTCAGAAGTTGGTCTCCCATCATCAGCTGACCCCAGGTGATGCCAAATGGAACAGAGGTGACCACCCACATCAACACTTCCTGATCTTCTGACCTTTAAAAAAAAGAGCAAAAGAATATGTTCAATTATTTCAAGACATTTTAAAGTCATTTTAAACAGTTATTAATAATTGGAAGGGATTCAGCAAAGTGTGTTTACTGACATGCCTTCATTTTTTAAATACATTTGAATGGCAGCTAGAGCTTATGTTCTCACTGAATTGATCAGATTGACCATTTTGCTCTTCTAATTCTGGAATTACTAGAGATTACTTCATATCTGACACCAGTCACTTATTAACTATGTGAGTTCTCATAATACCAGCTTTAATTACCTAAGCAATCAAAAGGGGTAATGAAGAGGACTTAATTCATTCTTTAATTATACTTATACATTTGGGAGGAGTGGCTTTCTGGTATTGAACCCAGGAGCTCTTTACCACTGAGCTATATCCCCCTATTTTTTGTTGGTTACTTTTTTATTTGTTCTTTTTATGTTCTATATTGAGGTAGGGTCTCACTATGTTGCTGAGGCTGGCCTGTGTCTGTAATGCTCCTGACTCAACCTCCCAAGTTGCTGGGATTAGAGATGTGCACCACTGCACCTGGCTTTACTATATTTTTAAATATAATAATTAATTTTCTTGTTCAGAATGAATGAAATATATTGTTTCTTGGTTTAAAGTACTTGTTGACATTTTATCATTTATACTAGCATGTGTCTGTATCAGAGTATATTCATTAAGAATATATGAGAGAGTGCTCTTTCCTGGGTGGGGTTTATGAAGTCGTGGCCTGTTAGCAGGAAGCCACGCAGTCTCCCTGATGCTAGAGAGGGGCCCAATCTGAGCCCCCCGCCCCTGGAGTCTGAGCCATGGGTACTACGTGCTCAGCGCTGCCCAACAGTTTCTAGCCAAACTTCCTCAACTCCGCCGCCTTTGCCTCCACCATGCCCAAGATGATCAGTGTGCGTGTGACCACCATGGATGCAGAGCTGGAGTTTGCCATCCAGCCCAACACCACTGGCAAGCAGCTGTTTGACCAGGTGGTGAAAACTATTGGTCTGAGGGAAGTTTGGTTCTTTGGTCTGCAGTACCAAGACACTAAGGGTTTCTCCACTTGGCTGAAACTCAATAAGAAGGTGACAGCACAGGATGTCTGGAAGGAAAGCCCCCTGCTCTTCAAGTTCTGTGCCAAGTTCTACCCTGAGGAATTGATCCAGGACATCACCCAGCGCCTGTTCTTCCTGCAAGTGAAGGAGGGCATTCTCAATGATGACATTTACTTCCCACCTGAAACTGCAGTGTTACTGGCCTCCTATGCTGTCCAGTCCAAGTATGGTGACTTCAATAAGGAGGTTCACAAATCTGGCTACCTGGCTGGAGACAAGTTGCTGCCCCAGAGAGTCCTGGAGCAGCACAAACTCAACAAGGACCAGTGGGAGGAGTGGATCCAGGTGTGGCATGAGGAACACCGAGGCATGCTTAGAGAAGATGCTGTCCTGGAATATCTGAAGATTGCCCAAGATCTGGAGATGTATGGTGTGAACTATTTCAGCATCAAGAACAAAAAAGGATCAGAGCTGTGGCTGGGGGTAGATGCCCTGGGTCTCAACATCTATGAGCAGAATGACAGACTGACTCCTAAGATTGGCTTCCCCTGGAGTGAAATCAGGAACATCTCTTTCAATAATAAGAAATTTGTCATCAAGCCTATTGACAAAAAAGCCCAGAGTTTGTCTTCTATGCTCCCCGGCTGCGGATTAACAAGCGAATCTTGGCCCTGGGCCTGGGAACCATGAGTTATACATGCGCCGCAGTAAGCCTGACACCATTGAAGTGCAGCAGATGAAGGCACAGGCCCGGGAGGAGAAGCACCAGAAGGAGATGGAGTATGCTTTGCTGGAAAATGAGAAGAAGAAACAGGAAATGGCAGAAAAGGAGAAGGAGAAGATTGAGCAGGAGAAGGAAGAACAAAGGGAGAAGCTGAAGCAGATCGAGGAACAGACTAAGAAGGCTCAGCAAGAACTGGAAGAACAAACCCACAGGGCTCTGGAACTTGAGCAAGAACAGAAGCGTGCTCAGAGCGAGGCTGAAAAGCTGGCCAAGAACGTCAAGAAGCTGAAGAGGCCAAGGAGGCCCTGCTGCAGGCTTCCTGGGACCAGAAGAAGATCCAGGAACAACTGACTTCAGAAAGGGCAGAGCGGACAGCTCGGATCTCTCAGCTGGAGATGGCCTGACAGAAGGAGAGTGAGGCTGTGGAGTGGCAGCAAAAGGCTCAGATGGTACAGGAAGACTTGGAGAAGACCCGTGCTGAACTGAAGACTGCCATGAGTACACCTCATGTGGCAGAGCCTGCGGAGAATGAGCAAGATGAACAGGATGAGAATGGGGCAGAGGCCAGTGCTGATCTGAGGGCGGATGCTATGGCCAAGGACCGCAATGAAGAGGAATGTACCACTGAGGCAGAGAAGAACGAGCATGTGCAGAAACACCTGAAGGCTCTTACTTCAGAGCTGGCCAATGCCCGTGATGAATCCAAGAAGACTGCCAATGACATGATCCATGCTGAGAACATGCGACTGGGCCGAGACAAATACAAAACCCTGTGCCAGATCTGGCAGGGCAACATCAAGCAGCCCATGGATGAGTTTGAGTCCGTGTAAAGGGCACCCAGCCTCTAGGGACCCCTCCTCCCTTCTTCCTTTCCCTGACACTCCTTATACTTTTGCCTAACTCACACTGTGCTGGGGCCACTAACTAGAGCAGCCCTGAAGTCATGCCAAGCATACAGTGTAGCCATGGGACCAAACCTAGTACCTCAGTCCCCACTCATTTCCCTGGGCGGACAAATAGCCCAATGTGGTGCCAATGGGACCCTGTTTCCCCTCTCTGTTCCATTTAATCTAGCTTGCTAGAACCAACCATTTCCCCAGCTCAGAGGCACTTTCACTTCAGTTGGCAACTGACCACCCCCTACTTACTATTGTCCTTTGGAAGTCAAATGTGGAGTGTGGTGAAAACTAGCTCCTCTCCCCTACCCCACCACTGACTTCCTCTTCCAGGGCCTATGATTTACAGGGTTAGGGTATCACAGGGTATAGGGAAGCAGACAGGTCCCTGGTTATCTGCTCTAGTGTGTCAACTTATATAGGATTTGGCCTCCCAATGCCCATCCTTTTTAGAGTAATTTAGGCTTGGTAATGATTGGAGGATAAAGAGATGTTCAGTCATTTTTGTTTCTACCTCCCAGATTGGGCCTGTTACAAACTCAGTCCCAATAAGCCTTGTCCCTGAGTTCAGGGACTCAGTTTCTCCCCAGGGTGGGATGAGGGAGATTGTGCCTTCAAAAGGCTTCACTATCATTCTGGAAGGCCATTGGCACTTTTTGTCAGCTAATGCTGGGTAAAAGATCCTGCCCCGATGCCTTATATGAGCCTAGGCTTGTCTCAATTGAGCTCTATGGGCAGAAGTACCCCTTGTAGTTCCACATTCCTGGTTCCTTCTCTGTATCTACCCATGCCCCTCCAATCCACAAATCCCCTACAGTTAGAATAATAGGGATAAGTACCCAAAAGCTCAGCCACCCCCAACCACTGCTCTTGCCAAAAGGGAGGAATGTTCACACCTGCCTTCAGGATTTTCCCAGCCAGGAGCTCTAGGCCACTTCCCCTATCATGGGACACAGCTCTTGCCTCACAGATGTGTGGGTCTTGGTATGGTGAGCCCTAGATCTTGACACCAGTAGGCTCAATTGGGAAGTGGATAGCAGAAGCAGCATGTGGTGAGAGAAGCCCATGCCTCTGGTCCTTCAGTTTACTCAACCCTCTCAGGTGCCCAGTAGCCCCTTCCCATCATCCCCATCCAAGGTGGTGACTGGGCCCTACCTCTGACAAACCTTTAACCAGGTCTTGTCACCAGCTGTGGTGTCCCTTGGAGCTACGTATCAGAGAGCTGCTGGGGATTCTAACCTGGTCCTTTCAACACCCCTGACCCCTTGCTCTCAACCCAGAAGTGGCCTCCTCCTCTCTGTCTTGTGTGCTCTTTTTCTTTCTACCAGTATTATATATTCTAGTGATATCTAACTCAATATTGATTTCTGCCTTTATTGCTAATGCGCCATTAGAAAATATTAGTCTTGGGGCAGGATCATTTTGGCCTCATTCCTTTACCTGGGCAGCATATACTAAATTATAAAATGATATTTTGCCAGAAACAGTTATGTAAGAAACTTTCAGTATTAGTGATATTACCTGTCACTATAGGTCATACAATCCATTTTTAAATCATTTGGTATTTGGTTTTATTGTTCCTGTTAGCCTTCTCCCCAGGGTTTAGTCCCCCATGGGCCTATCCTTTCCCTCCATGCAGTGCCCCTAACTGAGAGCCTTCCTCAATCTCCGCCCCCCCACCTGACCCTGGGGAGTCTTGTGTGCATTGCTGTGAATTATATTAATACTCACTTGGTGATATGCCCTGTTTTGGCTAAATTCAAATCTGGAATTGTGGGGCAATCTAGCTGCCTGAAGGGCAGTAACCTACCCCAGGGATGCTGGGGAGAAAGTTAGATTTTGTATTCAGGGTTTTTTGTGTGTATTTTTGGTTTTTTTAAAAATTGTTTTTGGCAGGGTTTATGCTCACCCCATGTTCTATTTCAGTGTCAATGAAATTTAGGAAAACTTCAAAAAAAATAAAAAAAGAATATATGAGAGAGACAAAGAGGGAGACATAAGGCTCTTTTTGTTCAGTTCACAAAATCATCATATTTAATCATTGGCTTCTACATATTTTTAATTATTTTTATTTACTTCACAACCTAGATTTTCTGTAACTTTTTGTAAACATAAAGTGTTAGTATATGTCTATATTTCTTAATAGGCACAAATTCTGAATTTAATAATTTTGGAATGTTTTTGTAGCCCATAAAGTATTTTCTGTGGTTTTTCACAGTTTGCTTAATTAGTAAGGAAATGATGTTCATGACTGTAGTCATTGTCTATATCTTATTGTGCTCTCAGTATTAGCCTCTAGGTCAAATCTATTTGAAGCATACTTCTCTATATTCACTGCCCCCCCCCAATTTTGTCTCTCAATCTTCCCCATCCTGTCTTCTTCTTCTCTCTCTCACTCCCACATACATACACACACTACACACACTTATTTAGGTTTTTTGTCTTTTTTATTCTAGGCCTTCAGGTTAGAAGTCGTCTTCAGAGTAGCTTTCTCAGATATGAGTTCTTCTTATTTAGTCCTTTATGACCATTTTCTGCCTAACTGAACTATAATACAATATGATAGGACTCAGCATTATTGCCAGTCTTTGTTTTAGTGAAGCGTAAAACTGGAACTTTATGAAAATTTCAGATCAGAATAACAGAGAGAGTGGTTATGAACAGAGAATAAGAATAGCAAGTTATTTGAAAATCTGCGGTTTGTCTTATTTCCATGTTATATGTGGAGTTCTCTTCTATGCTCATACAATCTTAATTTTCTCAGGCATATGCCATCATGTTTCACCAAATCATGCTAGTTTATCCTGCTATATAAGTTTTATTTTCAAGAAATATAATAAGCTCAAGAAGTGCTATTCATCACTCTTTTAAAAAAATGAATCCAAATATATATTCTTTATTTACAGTATTGACTTAATGCAAATCAAATTTTTGTGAAGTATTGTTGCATCAAAAGTCTGTAATGTGCATTTTTTTTTGCATGATACTAAGTTCATGTTTAGGAAAAAAGATAAGTAGAATAGCAAAAAGCTTCTAATCTAAACTTGCCAAACAGCCTTTTCCATCACATTTGTACTATTGTGAGTTCAAAAGTTCTTTTTTTATTGATAATTATTCATACTATAAGTTGTACAAAGAAGCTATACTGGACTGGGGAGGTGGCTCACGCAGTAACCTGCTCACATGGCATGCACACGGTACTGGGTTTGATCCTCAGCACCACATAAAAATAAAATAAAGATGTGTCCAGAGAAAACTGAAAAATAAATATTAAAAAATTCTCTCTCTCTTCTCTTCTCTCTCTCTCTCTCAAAAAAAAAAAAGAAATAACATTAAAAAAAGAAGCTATACTATCTTTGAAAAAGTTTCAATTCATTCATCAGCTCTTAAAAGGGCAAACAGTTTTTCTTTTGTTTATAGATGGGAATATTCATTGCTCATTGTGGCCTGTGAAAACCTAGGGTAATCCTCTTTTTCCTTAGAGGATGTGAACTCTAGTCCTAGCAGTCTTGGTTAAAATCCTGCTGTACCCTTAGATTACTGAATAATATCAATATAAAATAAACTGTATATAGACAGGGCTGTCAAGAAGCCTAATACATAGTATTTTTCCTCATGAAATTTTGAGGTATACTTGCTATTTTAGTCAGACTTTTTGCTACTTTGATTTAAAGATCCAACAAGAGCAACTATATAAGAGGAAAAGTTTATTTGGGGGCTCATGGTTTCATGGGTCTTAGTCCATAGAAGGCTGCCTTCATTTCTCTGGGCTCAAAGTGAGGCAGAACATAATGTAGGAGAGTGTGGCAGAGGCACAGGCCTTACATGATTAGGAAGCAGAGAAAGAGTCCACCTGCCAGATACAAATATATACCTCAAAGTCATGCCTCAATTTCCACCTCCTCCAGTCACATCCTACCACTTCATCTTCCACTCAGTTAATCCCTATCAGGGGATTAAATCAGTGATTGGTTTAAGGCCCTCCTAACCCAATCATTTCTTCTATGAACCTTCTTTCATTTTCTCATTCATGAACTTTTGGGGGGACATCTCACATCCAAACCATAATATCTGGGATCTTTAAATATTAAGTATAATAAAAGTGCAAACTTTTCTACTCTTTTCAGAGCATTGTATGTGCAAGATCTATTGGGATATGGTAAAAGACATATCTGTTTTTAGTTAAAGAAAACCTTTGTAAATTAACTAAGCACTTAAAAGTTCATGTTCAGTTAGTATCTCTGATTATTGCAGAATGAAGCATATCAGAATAGGAGTAAACAAACAAACAAACAAAAATCCAGAAAATAAATAAGTATACCAAGCAACTCCATTAGCCTTGAATATCAGTAAGGCCAAAAAACATGCTCTTTTCAAGCGAGAAAGGAAGAAAGAATTTTGGAGTCTTCAAAGTCACTCCTTTATTTGTTGAGGTCAACTACTTAGGAAATTATGTAGTGCACAGGTTATTCAATGTATGTTGTTCAAATGAAGAATAAAACCTTGAAAACTTGAAATGTGCCTAATCATCAATTTAACTTATGTATCATAACCTGGGTGCACTAAGTCTCCATTCAATATCTCACTTGTATGGCTCCTCAGCAGTCTATCTTGGACAAGAAATGATATCAAAGGGGACTGTTTTATGTGCTGATCAAGATAATGATAAATTTTCTGATTATCAAATTACAAATTTAAATTGCTGAGTTAATTTTCCAGGGACATAGACATGCTGATCTTCTCTTAATAGTCTTAATTTTTTCCTATTTTTCTTATCCTCTGCCACCTCCCTATACCCATGTTTCGGTGGGTAAAATTTATGTGCAACTTATAAAAATGAATGTTAGTATCTAGGAAAATAGCAGCAAGATTCACTGCTAAAAGCATATATCAAAACTACTCTAAGATTTCATCTCACACCCATCAGAATGGCAATTATCAAGAATATATGCAACAATGAGTGTTGACAAAAATCGAGGGTGGGGGAAGGCACACTCATGCATTGCTGGTGAGACTCAAAATTGGTGCAACCAATCTGGAAAGCAGTATAGAGATTTCTTATTAAGAACAAAAGGTAAGATAGAACCACCATTTGACCGAGCTATCCCACTTTTTGGTCTATTCTCAAAAGAATTAATATCAGCATACTACAATGATGCAGCCACATCAATGTTTATAGCAGCATAATTCACAATAGCTAAGTTGTGGACTCAACCTTGATGCCCTTCAATAGATGAATGGTTAAAGAAACTGTGGTATATATACACAATGAAATATTACTCAGCAATAAGAGAGAATAAAATTATGGCATTTGTAAATGAATGGAGCTGGAGAATATCATGATTAGAAAAGTCAATCCCCCAAAACAAAAACAAATGTTTTCTCTGATAAGTGGATGCTAATCCATAATGAGAAGGGACATGGGATGAATGGAGGAATTTTGGATTGGTTAAAGGGGAGGGAGGAGAGGAGAGTGGGTATGGGGGTAGGAAAGATGGTGGAAAGAAATGGACATCATTACCCTAGGTACATGTATAATTGCACAAATGTAGTGATCCTACTTCATGTACAATCATAGAATTAAAAAATTGTGCTCTATTTTGTACAATGAATTGAAGAGCATTCTGCTGTCATGTACAACTGGTTAGAACAAATAAATAAAAAAAATTTAAAATAAATTTATTTGGATAAATAAGAGGCCCAGAGTAGCCAAATCAAATATTTGTAAGAAAAGTGAAGGAGGAAATACCACAATACCAGTTCATAAAATATACTACAAAGCTATAGTAACAAAAATGGCATATTATTAACACCAAAATAGACACATAGGCCAATGATACAGAATAGAAGACACAGAGACAATCCCATATAAATACAGTTAACACATACTAGACAAAAACACCAAAAATTTACATTAGAGGAAAGATAGTCTCTCTAACAATGGTGCTAGGAAAACTGTAAATTCATACACAGCAAAATGAAATTAAATCCCTGGACAAAACTCAACTCAAAGTGGATCAAGGACTTAGGAATTAGACCAGAAACTCTGCACCTAACAGAAGAAAATGTAGGCCAAATCTTCATCGTGTTGGCTTAGAACCTGACTTCCTTAGCAAAATTTCTAAAGCACAAGAAATAAAATCAAGAATCAATAAATAGGATGGATTCAAACTAAGTGTCTATTTTTTTTATTGGTTGTCCAAAACATTACAAAGCTCTTGACATATCATATTTCATACATTAGATTCAAGTGGGTTATGAACTCCCATTTTTACCCCAAATACAGATGGCAGAATCACAGCAGAATACAACAGTTACTAATATGGCATTATGTAAAAATGTGGATGTGTAACCGATGTGATTCTACAATCTAAGTGTCTTCTTCAGAGCAAAGGAAACAATCAGTAATGTGAAGAGAGAGCCTACAGAATGAGAGAAAATTTTTATCACATGCACATCAGAGCACAAATGTTAGCATATATAAAGATCTCAAAAAACTTAACAAAATAAACTCCAAATAACCCAATAAATAAGTGGGCTAAGGAACTGAATAGACACTTTGCAGAAGAAGAAATGTAATCAACCAATAAATACATGGGAAAATGTTGAGTATTTATAGCAATTAGAGGTCTAGAAATCGAAACTATCCTAAGATTTCATCTCTGTCCAGTCAGAATGGCAATTATCAAGAATAATAGCAGCAATAAAGGTGTTGGTGAGGATGTGGGGGTAAACAGACACTTTCACATTGCTGGTGGGACTGCACATTGATGCATGGAATCCGGAAATCAGTATGGAGATTCCTCATAAAAAAACTTGAATAGAAGGATCATTTGACCCAGTTATCCCACCCTTGGTTTATTTCTAAAAGACTTAAAATCAGCATACTACATTGATGTTGCCACATCAATGTTTATAGCAGGTCAATTCACAATAGCTAAACTGTGGAATCAACCTCAATGCCCTTCAATAGATGAATGGATAAAGAAACTCTGGTTTATATATACACAATGAAATATTACTCCACCTTAAAGGAGAATGAAATTATGGCATTTGCTGGTAAATAGAGTTGGAGAATATCATGCTAAGTGAAATAAGTCAATACCCAAAAGCCAAAGGCCAAATGTTTTCTCTGATATGTGGATATTGATCCATAATGGCTAGGGAGGGGAGGTGCAAGGGAAGAATGGAGAAATTTTAGATTGGCCAGCTGGGAGTGAGGGAAGGACAGTGGGTATGGGGATGGGAAAGATGGTGGAATGAGATAGACTGTTGAGAGCCACAGCTGAAGGGGCCCCAGCAAACTTCCAGCTACCAGCAAACTTCCTGCCAGCAAACTTCCAGCTGCCAGCTGATGATTGGCTCACAGCGGCCCCAGCAAACTTCTAGCTGCCAACTGATTGGCTCCTCTGCGGTGATGCTCATGGGCTGTTTCCCCACCCTTTCAGACCATGGAGCTGCTCATTGGGGGATTTTTTTGGCTATGCCCATGCAACCCAGCCAATCAGCCTCAAGAGCAGGAGGAGTGGGGGAGGTTGAGAGGCTTGTGGGAAACCTGTGGTGGCAGTTGGGCTCTGAAGGTTTTTCCAGAGGAGCTGTGTGGTTTGGCATGTGTGTTGTAAAATTAAAGTTCGTTTCTTTTGACAAGTGGCTCCTGAATTGTGCCCAGCCAGACTGCAGCAATAGACATTATTACCCTGTGTATATCATGTGTCTTTGCATCATGTATAACCAGAAAAATGAAGAGTTGTGCTCTATTTTGTAAAAATGCATCTGCTTTCATATATAACTAATTTTAACAAACAAATTAAAAGGAAAATGAAATGATTGCATTTTCAGGAAAATGAATGGCACTTGAGAATAATATGCTAAGTGAAATAATTCAAATGCAGACAGTCAAGGATGTTATGTTTTCTGTCACAAGTGAAAGCGAAAGAGGAAAAAGGGAAAGAAAGATGGGGTGAGGGGGGGCAGGGATCCAATGAAAATCAAAGGGAGATCAGAATAGGATGGGAATCAGGTGAATTATGGGATTGGGAAAAGTACTGGGGAATGATATTTTCAAATTTTATTGTTATATTGTGTGTATGCGTGAATATGTAACAACAAATTCTATTGTTATGTACAACCATAATGTACCAATGAAAAAATCTGGAAAGAAAAGTAAAGCCAGGATCATGCATAATTGTCAGATCTTTCCTCTAGTTCTGTATACATTGTGAGAACAGGACTTACAAAGCAATGATATGAGAGGTGACTTTATGGACCCTGTGTTCAGCTATTTAAAAAGAGGATACCTTCTTAAAATAAGAAAATAGCCCTAAATTTTGTGTTTTATCATTGTGATATAAAAGAGATTGAAAACAGTAAAGCAAATCAAGAAGAAGAACAACAAAATGATGGGATAATAGCATATTATTTAATAGCATATTATTGCTACATGAGGGTCTGAGCAGGACTCCAGAAGTAGAGAAGGCCCCTCCTAGGACCTCCCAGCTACTTTATCAAGTCACAGAAGAGAATGTGAGTTGCAACAGGTACAAGGAAGAGAGTCTTAGACTTTCTATAATGCGGAAAAATACCCGCTTGAGATTGGGAGTGACAGCAATCTGAGTGTCACCTGCCTTGGTCTGAAGTTTTATCACTTGTTGAGGGACACTAGAAAGGGGGCTGAAGAAGAGGTGCAGTCAGAGCAGGGTTGCACAATTCTGGGCCTGTTTTCCTTGTGCTTGCATATCACCATTGCATGTTCCAACCAGGCTACTTCTCTGTATCTCATGCCTCAATGGAGTCTTAAATCTCCAATCAGGGAGGTGTGTCTTTCTATTATAATGACATTAAGTTGATTTTTGGTAAATCTTTAAAGGCTATGCTCCCTGAAGGACTATTTCCAACAGACGTCTGGTGGTTTTAGTGCTTTTTCAGTCAAGCCTGAAGCCCTGGGCAGGGACATAGGCTCAAGAATGCCAACTGGGTTGCACACTAGTTATTTGTTCTACACTGCAACTCTTTATGGGCATTTCTCTTCAAACACAGCATTCACTCTCTCTGTATCATCAAATCCTTTCCCAAGTACAAATGTTAAAGCAGTTATTCTAAATGTACTCATGAGGTTTAATGCACATGAAGGTGACTGACTGTCCTGCAGATGATTATAATATCTGAAAAAAATTAAAAACAAATGAACACACAGGAGAGTGACAACAAAAACAAAAGCAAAGCTGGAAAGGAATTTTGTCCTTGAAGAAAATGAAGTACACGGGGTAAAATACATACGGCTTTCCCCTGAGAATACTCCCAAGTCTATATAGTATTACTTAAGTTAAAAAATAGCATTTTATTATATTTTAATAAATGAGGTGTCAAACTAAGTAATCTGGGCTCTCAAAGTAAGTGCATGTTAAGAAGGGATCCCATATGAGGGATCCCCATGGAAGAAGACACAAAATTATCATTAATCTTATTCTTGCCTCATTCCTAAATTGCAAACACCTAAGCAAGACTTGAAGAATTCTAAGGGAAAACAGAGCAGATATCCCAGAGTTTGCCACTGTATGAGAATTTGGAGCCTGAGTTCTTTCATGTTAAAAAAAAATAACTTCAGTAAACACTTGAGGTTTCCCACATGGCCTTCATAACCAAACACAGGAAGAAAAGTCTATTAAGTTGAGTGTGAACAAAAAATAATGTGTCTTATTGAACAAAAAATAGCACTCATGAGAGGAAGCTTTTAGACAAACAGTCTCTACAATAAATCAAATTTCTAGGAAAATTATTGGTATAAAATCAAATAAGAAAAATATGACCAATTGTCAAATATGGAGAAAGTAGTCAATAAAAACAGGCCATGATATGACTAAAAG
This sequence comes from Marmota monax, assembly GCF_021218885.2. Lineage (NCBI taxonomy): Eukaryota > Metazoa > Chordata > Mammalia > Rodentia > Sciuridae > Marmota > Marmota monax. The sequence goes on from NW_026693153.1 coordinate 846,326, forward strand.
TTGGAATTGACAGACAAGGAATTTAATTTTTAAAACTAGGCTTGGTGTAGTAAACAAAAAATATGATTATAAGAATTAAACAAAAAATAGAAAATCTTAGCATTATGATGGAAACTATGAAAAAATGAAAATTCTGAAATGGAAAAACTACTCTAGATCATAGAAAAATTTTCCTTGATGGGACTAAATGCAGATTGAAGAAGAAAGGACTGGTAGTAAAATGAAAGAAAATAGATATAAATAATTTCACCTGGAGAAATAAGAGTAAACAATTGAATAATAAATATAAAGTTGTCAGAAGCCTGTTGGATTATTTGCAGCAATCTACTATATAGGAAGTAGAGTTTTTGAAAGAAAGGAAAGAAAAAAGGGGGTTGAAAATATATTCAACCTGGGTATAGTGGCACATGCCTGTAATCCAGTGACTCAGGAGACTGAGGCAGGAAGATCACAAGTTCAAGGCCAGCTTCAACAACTTAGTGAGGTCCTAAGCAATTCAGCAAAATTCCATCTCAAAATATATACATATGTATATAATTTTTTCAAAAATATTGGTCCAAATTTTCCAATTTTTGTGCTAATGCCAATGGGCAAATTCACAAACTTAAATTAACCCCAAATTGAATGATATCGAGGCACATTGTTGTCACCCTCTTTTAATCTAAAGAAAAAAGATAAAATCTTAAAAATAATCCTAAAAAGACAAACTGTAGCTAGGAACACTGTTGGGGGGGCATATAATCCCAGCAACTCAGGAGACTTAGGCAGGAGGATCACAAAATCATGTTGGGCCTAGGCAACTAACTTTAGCAAGACCCTATCTCAAAATGAAAAAATAAAAAGGCCTGGGGTATACTTTGGTGGTATAGCAGCTCTGGGTTCAATTCCATGTATTTTGAAAAAATGAACAAACAAATAAAAAGCAAGAAATTACAAACAAGGTTTCTCACCAAAAACAATGAATGCCAGAAGACCAGAGTATGTTTTCTAAGTCTCATAAAGTATAAGTCAACCAAGAATTCTTTCATCATCAAAAACATAATTCAAAACATAAGGAGGAATAAGTTACTTTTAAATAAGTGAAAGTTGAGAGAATTCATCCTAATCAGACCTATTATATAAAAAATTGAAAAGAAAACATAAAGCTAAGGATAAATATACAAAATGAGAGCAGAATCTACAGAAAGAAACAGCACTGAAAATGATGAGTATATAGGTAAATGTAGAAACCAAATTCTGTCTTAATTTGTTTAAAACACATGAATATTTAAAGCAAAAACTGTACCATACTGTTTAATTTATGAGATATTTAAGTATGAAATATTTGAAAACAATAGAAGAAAAGAGAATAATGTGTTACAGTATTAACTGTAAGTAAGTCATTAATAATAAGTTTAGGAAACAATCCCAAGAATGACCTTTAAAATAATATAAAGGTGTATGTGTACTTTTGTACTAAGAATGTACTTTAGAACAAAAATCAAGAGTTACAGTAAATATTTTTCTTTAAATATATTGCTTTTATAGCTTCTAAAAGCATGGATGTTGTATGCATTCATGAAAGGGAAAATGGTAATTTATGAAGGCCACTGAGATAAAATTAAATTGAAGAAGTGAAATTAGTTCCCAGAATCATTTTGCATTAAGGTCTTGACTAAATCATTGTCTCAAAATTTGGGAAAATTGATAAATGATCTCTTTTATAAGTGACTTCAGGTGTGTGTTAAGGTTTTGTAAGGTCCTATACAAGACAACTTTATTACACTGCATAGTAATCTTTCAAGCCCTTATCACTTATTATTCAGAATTGAAAGAAGGAAGAGATTGTTAAACTTGATTAGGAAAGGAAAACTGAACTATAAGCTGTTCAAGGCAGTCACTTTAAATATGAAAGGCAGGTTGAAGGAAAAAGCAAAAATATGCCATACAAATACTTACTATAAGAAAATTAAAGTGTTTATACTGTTAAGACAAAGGAAGAGGCAGGACAAGAGATATTGCTGCAAGTTAAGAGGAAAATTTTATTATACTAAAAGAGAATATTCATCACATACATACTCTTAAATGTAGACATATACCATAATAAAGCTTAAAATTTAAAGAATCAAAAAATGATACTTGACCTGACAGAAATAATGACACAACAAAAATTAAGAATGTGAATAATCCTATTTCCACCAAAGAAAATACATTTTTATAAAAACCTCAATATGATTTCAATGATCAATTCTGTCAGTATTTCATATAGAAAATAGGTCAAACTTATAGAACATCCTTCAGAAAACAGTTTCTCAGCTTATTTCCTGAGACAAACATAATCTTCATGCCAAAGGCTGGCAAAAATATTGCCTTCAAAGACAATTACAAACTAAAATAAATATACTTTAAATATATTGAAATATAAATATAGAAACAAAATACTTTGTTAAAATATAGCAACAGAGAGGCTGGGTGTAGCTCAGTGATACAGCCCTTGACTACCATACTCTGGGTTCAATACAGCACTTGACAAGCAGGCCCTGGGTTCAATACTTAGTGCCACATTAAAAAGAAAGAAGGGGGAGGGGAAAGGGAGGGAGGGAGGGAGGGAGGGAAGGAAAGAAAGGAAGGAAGAAAGGGGGGATGGAGAGAGGGAGGGAGTGGAAAATACAATTTAGCAACCTATTAAATAATATTTAAATTTATCCTAGGAATACAAAAGCTATTTAATATTTGAAAATCACTGTAATTCATTGCATTAACAAAATACAAAGTAGAGAGTCACAATCATTTCAGTTTAGATAAAAGAGTTGACAAAATTCAACACAAATGCATTATCTTTTTTACTTTTTTTTAATGTAGTCCTGGGGATCAAACCCAAGGTCTTCTTTATAGTAGGCAGGTTCTTTATCACAGAATTACATCTCCAGAACATTTTTCTTAAAAAACAAAAAAACAATTAACAGCTACATGAAAACAAATGTTGGGCATATTTGTGGAATAGTGTGAATGTTTTTATATATGTATATATTGTGTAGTGTTTAAATCAAGCAAAATCTATTTATCTCTGGGACATTTATCATTTGTTTGGTGAAACCTTTCATAATTCTTTGTTCTAGCTTTTTGAAACATATATCACATTATTATTATATATAGTCATTCTGCTATGCAAGAGCCACCACAAATTTTTGCTTCTATGTAACTATGACTTAGTATCCATTGATCAAAAGTTTCCCATCTGCCCCCTTTGCTCCCCCTGGCCTCTGGTAACCACCATTCTGCTGTCAACTTCTATGAAATCAATGGTTTTAGATTCTATATGAGTGAGATAATGCAGCCCTTGTCTTTTGGTACCTGAGTTATTTCACTTAGCATCACACTTTCCAGTTCTACCCATTTTGATGTACAACTATCCATCTTTCCACAACTACAATATTCTAGTAAACTAAGGTCAAACATTTTGCAGAATCATATGTAGATGTGGCTTTTTCACAGAATTTCAGTTCACAGATTATTCCTGTTCAATAACAGGAAAACATCATAGTAATAAAAATCAGAAGAGTATTTTCCTATTTGCTAGTGATTGGAAGGAAGGTGAGGGAGTATTCTGCAGTAATTTATATATTCTATATCTTTCCAGTGTGATGATTAAAAAATATATTTATAAAATTTATAGCATTGTAGACTTAAGATCTCTGCATTCACTGCTTGTAAATTTTAATTCAAATGGGTCTATAAAATTGGATAACATATTAATACCAATTTCCAGGAAGATGATACACTACAAAAATTTGAGAACAAGCTTTAAATCCAAAGAGAACCGTAATCCAGCTCTTCCACTTACTGGCCATGTGGCCTTGGATGACTCATGTGACATGCCTGTGCCTATATTTTCCAGCAGAAGAACAAAGGTGACAATATCAACCACACAGAGTTGTCATGAGTCTTGTAGGATAATATGTGCAAAAGCCTTAAAACAGTGACTAGAACAAAGAGTGTGTTCAAAAAGTAGTAAACATAGTTATAGTTAAGCAATAATAGTTTTTTCTAAAGAACACAGTGGTTTCATGCTTAGACTGAGCTGTCTTCTTAGCAATGTAATACAATGCATGATATCTCTCTGTGCAGAGACCCAGAGAGACACAGAGATGGAGGAAGGATAAAAGAATATCAGATCAGATTAACCGCAGCACTCAAGACAGAATGCTCACATTAACATAATTGAAGGAGACTGAGGAATGCAGGGTTGTATCTATAGGATATTGTGAGGATTAAATGAAGTGCAACATGAAAAATTGCTTGACCTGGTGTTTCATATTCAGGAAACCCTCAGCAAGCAGTTAAAATTAGTTTAATCATATTCACATCCAAATTTTTCCAAAGCATAAATACTAATAAACATAAAAAAGCTTTCTAAAAACATTTTTTTTATTTCAGAAAATGCACTCAATAGGCAACCCCCTTATAATAGTTCACTCTTTTTTATGGTATTCATTTAGCTGTTACTCATTTTTCATGGGATACGTTTTTTGCAGGTTAAAATTTTTCTTGTGTGGAAACATTAAAAATTTTACCCAAGTATACAAATCCATATATCTCAGTAGAAGATGTTTTTATTTAATATTTACTTAGTCCTATTTGTTCCATTTTAATTTCCTACCCTGTCAAACTCTCAAGTATGCTAATCATTCCTATTGCTCTTCCAATATATTATCCTTACTTTATCTAGTTCCAAAGGCACATGGCAGAGTGGAGGTCTCAGTTTTAATTTGTTTGTGAATATGGAAACACTAAAACTTTTTCAAATAGTTATACTAAATAGATACTAAAGCCCATAATATAATTATAATTCTATCAATTTGGAAATCAACCTCTTATTAATGCTGCTTATTGCAAGAATTATTTTGAGTGAGGAAATTTCAACATAATTCTTTTTCATCCCTTCAACAAAATGATTAAATATATTTTTTCCTGTATCTTTGGTCAATTCATGAAATTTATTTTTATCATAAAATAAATTCAATACATGATATATAGTATCCTTATTTATTAGTGTTTTTGAATTTCTTTCTACAACTTCTTCAGCAAGTTTTTTTTTATCCTATTTTAATCATCAACAAAGCCTTTCCAAACAGCATCAGGGAAGAAACAAGTGAAGGTAAAATATTATAAATCAGTTATCAGTTTTACTATTCATCCATAGCCTCTTAAACACTAGCAATGGAAAAGAAAATAAGACTGAGAAACCTTCTCTACCATGGCGTAATCTGAGGAAGGATATTGGAGAATAGACTTTGGATGCTAGCCACTCAAAATAATTTTTGCAATAAATAACATTATTAAGAAGGAAATTTCTGAATTTATCAAATTATATTAAGGTCTTCTAATTAGTATAACTATTTGACAAAGTCTTCAGTGTTTTAAAAGCTAGATGTATCTTCTCAATGCCAATTTCCATTTAACTTAAACCATATCGCAGTCCTGACTTTGGAAACCTTTTTAATACATGTACAGTTAATGATAATAAAAAATATAACTAATATGGGTATTAAATACAAACATGTCAATAAACAAGATCTTCTTGGAATACCAATTACTATTCTATTCCTAATAATGTGTATATATCTTAAGGTTGTTTTTACACTAATAACAAAAGAATATTTTTTAAAAAATATTTTAAATATATTAGCTTTTATTTACAATAATAAAATTTAGCCTAGACCTTAACAGAATTCCTTGCATTCCACTTTAATATAATCCAAATTAATTGCAGAGTTTTTATGGTTTATTTCAACTTTTCTGGTCTATTTTTTTCCACTAACATATTGATCAATTCTCAATTTTGCCTGTAACAAAAAATCAGCCAGACAAAACCTTCCTTCTTTTCTTAGGAATATTACCCATTCAGAGGTACATTAGTTCTAACATTTTTATAAACATCACTAAAGTTAAAAATTCTTACTTTAAGATTGGATAAAGGGGCTAGGGCTGAAGCCCAGTGGTAGAGCACTTGCCTGGCACATGTGAAGCACTAGGTTCAATCCTTAGCATTACATAAAAAATAAAATAAAATAAAGGTATGCTGTCCATCTATAATTACAAAAACATTTTTAAAAGACTGAATAATGATCAGTTAAAAGGAAAAATATGATCAACTGATCTTTCTTTGTTATTAATGTTTATTTTCTGTTTTGTTTTAGCCTACTCTGAGTGCACAAAGCATAAAATGCATGCACAATTCAAGAATTTAAATATATGCTTTCTTAGGCCCTTCATAAAAGGGAGAGCTTTTCATGACAACTCCAATGTAAAAGGCAATGTTAAAAAGATAACAAATCATGATTTTTGTACAAAACTAAAATCAACACATGTCAAAGATCATATTAAGATCATGAGTGAAGGAACTAGTGAGATACTACAACTCCCTCAAAATAATTTTAAAGTGCTCTTACATACTATATAGATAAATAAGAATTCTGAAATAAAATGAACTAGCAGTATGAATTCCAACTTCCATGCACTAGGAATCAACCCTACTCCTACTCTTCACAGCAATAAACTGAACATGTGAAATAACTGCAAGAAGGAAAATAAAATATATTATGTGAAAAAAATTAAATAAAAATAAAATATATTTTGTGAAAAAAAATTAAATGAAGTAGTCACAGGAAGTCTTAATGAAAAGATAACATTTGAACATAAACCTAAAATTGTAGGAAGAAAGCACCATATGCAAATTACTAGGCAGACATTTTCTGCACAGGGATATAAAGACAAAAACAACAACAAAGTTATATTTACTCTGAAGAAGGATCTCTGGACACATGAAGGATGGTTAGAAGCAGCAAGTAAGTCAGTATGGCTAGAACCCACTGACAGGACAGACATAGGGGATAATGTTAGAGAGGCAACATCAGGGGTCACATTTTGTAAGGACTCTGAAGAAATGGAAAGCCCTCACATGAAATGTATGGTGGTAAAAGTTCAATTCCAAGGCTGCCAGACATTTACACAAGCATAATATCCACCTATTGCATTTAAATTTGGTAGTTGTAAAATATTAACTTGCTAACTATTAAATAGCGCTGTGTGTTTAGTTGGTATAACTGAGATCTAAAAGCCAGTAGTTAAAATAAGATAAAGATTTATTTCTATCTTGTATAAAAGTCTAGACAAGCAAATTAGATCTGGCAAAACAGTTCCTTCTATTTTCTTTACCATCTCAAGCATTTTGCCCTCTTCAGGATGGTCCAAAATGAATAACTATTCTAGTGAGTGAGAAAGGGTAAAGGGAATGTCTTTCCCATAAGGATGCAACCAAATAGCTGTGCACATTGTTTCTTCTCCTGGTCCCAATGGAGTTTATTTCAGTTAAATGTAACTGAATGGGAGGCTGGGATATATACTCTTTATTCTGGGTGGTCACCTGCCAACTTAAAATGAGGAGTTTTGTTACTAGGGAAGAAATGGATAATGAATATTTGAGAACAATTAGTGTTCTCTGCTTTAAGTATATTCAAATGATAATTTTACTTTCAAATGTACTCAAAATCTTTAAAAACAGTGTGACAGGAAGGATAGAATAGCAGTAGCTGACCAAGCACCAAGGGATGGTAATTCCATTCTAGACCAACCATGACTAGCTGTACAACCTTCAACTAGTCATGAATATTCATTCCTTCTTTTGTAGTACCAGACTGAAAATATTCATTCCTTCTTTTGTAGTACCAGACTGAAAATACTCAGTTGCACCTAAGAGAAGCATTGTCCCTAAAACTTTTACTGTTATTTTTACTAAATGTATAATAAATGGAAACTACTGAAGCCTGCAAAATGATACAAAAATTCAACAATAGAAATATCTGGCTTACAGCCCAAAGCACACCAGATGTGTCTATTAAAAGCCACTACCTTTGGAAGTTTAAAAAAAATACAAAAGTCAAGTGAAAATAATCTGTTCTACCTCTGTCCAGATAGAACTATACAATTGCCTCACTGATGGGGCACAGTGACTCAACTAAATCCACACAGGACAATTGGCTGATACTCTGAGGTCACAGCTTATAGACCACCCAGATAACCTTCCAAGGTGGAGATAGAAATGAGCAGTTCGCTTTAGTACAGCCAGTGAATCTGGTTACCACAGTATTCGCTCACAGAAAGCCACTGGTTGTAAATGTGCCAGAGAACCAAATAAATGCTTTATTTGGTTTTTACAAGTCACAGTAGATGCTAAGATGACTCTGTCATGTGTTGGATCTTGCCAGGGATTTTGTTTCCATCATTGACTACATTTCTTCACAGCCCATTTGGGATTCTGACATTTTGCCAGCAGCTTCAGGTGCTAGGAGAAGGTTCATTCACAAGGCCAAACCATTCATGCCAAAAGTCAAGTCCTTTGCTGCTCTCTGCATGAGTGCAGGGAAGTCTCTCCTGGAAAGAGAAAAGGAGAATTGTCAGTCTTCAAGCTGTGATTGGTGTCAGATTCCTAGCAAAGCAAGTGAGTCTGAAAAAACAGTAACCAGGGATAAAACAAGAAATAATCTAGAGTCTACCAATATTTTGAAAATAAGAAAAAAAATGTAGGGGAATGATATAAAATAAGAGAAAAGCAAGAAACACATATACTTCCCTCTCCATTTAGGTCCTAACAGCTGTAGTCTATCTGAAGCAAGTTTAATGACTTAACACTTTTGATTAACTTTTGTTTAACTTTGTTGAATGAGCAACATGATTAAAATAAATGATTAAAACACGAACTGCTGTACATTATTCAAATGTTCTATGGGAATCAGTGATGTCTATTTAATGGGTTAATTTGGTGTTCAGTTTAAATGGCAAAATCCAGTTATGATGACAGAGCACGAATGGATAATGGCTCATATCTGCAATACAGCAACAAACCCCACAGATAAAGTGACAGAATAGCTTTCTGTGGATATGTTTAATAATTGAGGCACTGAATACGCAAGGTTCAATTTATTCACTCTGGTCTACTTAGCACAATTGGACTGATTCACTGGAATAAAACTTTGAATTTTCCATCTCATTTTGGCTTTTTTTTTAAGTCAGGAATTGTTAATGTGGGTTGAAAAAAGAAAACAAAATGCCATTGCAAAGTGGAAACTTTTAAAGCCTAAAATTACTCACCTGTTCTTCAGCCGCCTGTTATGGATAGTTTTGTAAACTGGGGAAGGTTACATTTTCTGTAAAAATAAATCTTTAGAAATTACTTTTGGAATCTAAACTAAAAAAGCAGTTGTATTTAGTTAAAACATCATTTACTTTAGAGTTGTCAAGTAATGATTTCAACTGTGGTGCATCATTTTCTCAGTGATTCAATTAATATACTCAGATCTATCTACATATCTACATTTATATTGTAAGCTGTCCTGTAGGCAATAAAAATATTAATTCATTTTCTAACTTCAGCATGATGTTTACAATAAAAGGACTGTAGTACACAGAGTAATAATGTTCTCAATCCAGTACAGTACAGTAGGTTAAGAACATTTACTTTTCAGGTATCTTAGCACTTTTGAATTCATACCTCTCTGTGCCTCAGTTTCCTCATGTATAAAATTGGTATAATAATTGCATGTAGGGCTTAGGGTTATTATGAGGGTAAGATGAATTATTTAATTTGAAAGAGGGGCAGGGAGATCAACCGATGAGTAAAGAGGCCAGGAATCTGCACAGAGCAACTTCCTTCAGTACACACACTTGAGAAATGCAATGGACATGTCAGTAGAGCGTCCTGGTCAGTTATGGGCCAATGTGAGGCAGGGCAAAGCTTACTCCCAGAGGAAATGACCATGCATATAGATTACCAGTATGGGTTAGTCAGGGGATCAGGCAGAATCTCTCAAGGGCAAGTGCTACCTGAGTGGGCAGCTTGGGTCTGAATGTATCCATGCTGGGGCTTTGAAGACCACCACCCACATTTGCTGGGTCCAGAAGCAACAATGTCAAGCTGGGGTGATGACAGTTAGAAAGGAAAATCAGGGTTGCAAAGGCAGTCACATAAGAGAGCCTCCTGCTCCTCTTCATGGTCTTACAACAACACAACAGAAATCATTAATGATGCACTATCTTATCCTTGAAGAGTTCCCAACTAGCTAGCAAGATAAACATTCAGTTAACTCAAGCGTCTCATAATGAGAAATGCTTTGAGTTGAATCCCTGAAGGATGAGTATGAATTCTCCAAGCAGGTAAGGGAGAGAAGGGAATTTAAAGGTAATATCTAATGCCAGTATCACAAGGAACTTCTCAGAAGCATAAAAGTGTACTATGTGTTCCAAAATTAATTAGAATTAGAATTCTGGGCCCCCAGGGAAAAAAGGATCAGGAAGAGGTGGGGAGGAGATGAGAAAGTGGTACTGCAGGATGGAAGGCCAGAGCTTCCTACTAGTGTAACAGAGAGGACTGTGAGAGCTGGAGGGCTCTTGTTTCACACACTGCAAGAATGAAGTTGGCAGACTAAGGAGGGTGAGAATTCAGCAACAGGTTTAATAGGAGCAAACAAGAAAAACTCCCTCAGCCTGAAAGTCTCTCTCTCTCTCTCTCTCTCTCTCTCTCTCTCTCTCTCTCTCTCTGTGTGTGTGTGTGTGTGTGTGTGTGTGTGTTTATACTGTTTTGCTGAAAAACTAAACTTTCATTGGAGAGTCCCCCTTAATTGCTCTCTTTCTCTAACTCAATTTTATTTTCTTATTTCCTTAATGGGATGGTTTAATGTGTTTATTAACCTTGTTCCTTTAAACAAAAGAATTGCTTTGGTTCAGAAAAACTCATTGGTGTTGACTAATGTTAGAGTAGTCAAAGCTTGAGGCAACACAGAATGTATGAGGAAGAAAACATGAGTGGGCCTTCCAGTCAGGCAGTCAAAAAGAAACAGAAAAACAAGCTGCAGCCTAGGATTTTAACTTGGGTTGATCATTCTACCTCATCCTGGTTTCCTCTGCCACACTCTTTCACCATGATGTTCTGCCTCATTAAGTAACTGAAAGGCCCTGTTTTATATGAACATAAAGAGGAGGAAATTTATTCTGGAGGAAATTATGAATCAGCAGGAGTTTGAAACCAGAAAAATGTGACATGTTCAGAATCATATCTTGATCTTTATTTCCCCAGTAGTAATGAGAGAACTGCATGAGAGGAGAGAGCCTGGTGTGCAAGGAAGTTCAGGGAAATAGACCACTGGAATGATGTCCACAGAAGTTGGAGTGTAAAAATAAATGAATGGCAACAAAAAGAAATAGGAACTTCTAGTCCCAGACATCATCAATTCTCCTTATTTTTAAAAATATTTTTTAGTTGTAGGTGGACACAATATCTTTATTTTAATTATTTATTTGTTTGTTTATGTGGTGCTGAGGATCAAACCCAGTACCTCACATTTGCTATTCAAGTGCTCTACCACTGAGCCTCAAACCCAGCCCCATCTCCTTATTTTTATATCAACTGGAATGGAAAGACTTTTTTAAAAATCATTTGATATAAGAAATTTTTGAAAAGAAATCAACATAGGATCTCAGAAGAGCACATATTTCACTTGACCAAAAATATCTCCACACTTCTGCAAACCATCATAGACTATCAAGTTTTTGTTTATCTGATATATTTTTAAATGACTCATTTACTACTTATATACATGCACACATACATGTGGAATGAAGTGGAACTTGATACACAAATAACCCCCAAATTTTGGATGTTCAAAGGTATATAGTCTCATTTGTGAGAGGTTCAACTCCATATTAATCCCACTGTAGGTCTCAATTTGACCCTTTCTTGTTTTCTAATTAAGCGTAGAGAAAAATAAGGCAAATCAGCCATAATTTTTGGCAAAGCACATCTAAGATAAAGTCTACCAAGATTCCGTGCCAAAAATCCCTCCCTGACTGGCAATATGCTTCTGCTTTGGACCTACAATCATCTCAACAGATATTCCTCTCAACAGCTACAGCTTAAATTAAAAAAAAAAGATAGAAGGTGGGGTGTTTCCACCATATGGGAGAGGATCCCTAAAAAGGGAAGGATTAAATGGGCATACTCAATAAAGAAAGAAATCTGTTATGGTGTAGATGTGGTGTCCTGCAGAAGGTCATGTGAGAGACAATGCAAGAAGGTTTGGAGGAGAAATGATTGGGTTATATTCTTAACCTTATCAGTGAATTGGTCCCTGATGGGATTAACTAGGTAGTAACTGGAGTGTGCCTGGAGGAAGTGGTAATTCAGGGCAAAGCTATAGGGGAAATATTTTTTATCTCAAGAATGGAACATCTCTCTCTGCTTCTGATCACCATGTGATCTGGTTTCCTCCCCCACACTTTTTCACCATGATGTTCTACCTCACCTTGAGCCCCAAGGAATGAAGCCATCCTTCTATGGACTAAGATCTCTCAAACTGTGTGCCCTGAGATAAACTTTTCCTCATCTATAATTGTGCTTGTCAATCCTTTTAGTGACAGCAGTAAAAAAGCTGACTAAAATAAAATGTGTGTGTCCAATCAGAAGAAATGTATACAGGAATGGGAAAGTAACCATTCTCACAGTGTGGGTAAAGTAGACAGCATGTATCCTGAGAGGGAAAAGAATCCCCTTTATGTTGCAGAGAAATGTTCCCAAGGCCCACCCAGGAGTCTTGGACTGTAGGATTCTATTTCTTAAGTAGAAAGGCACTACACAGAATATAATGCAAAGGGTGGTTATGACAGTAAACTAAAGTGATTTACTTGAAATGGAGAGAGAGACAGTAGATAGTATATCAGCCATGGAGAAAAGAGACCAGAAAACTTCATGGGTACCAGGCTTTAGCCCACACACTCAAGTCTTGTGGGATAGATGACAGTTGAGCCTTCAGGCTAGTACATGGACAATTGTGAGGCTTATTGCCCCAGGGAATAAAATATACACAGACCACATTAGGGGTCAGCCAGGAAAGGAGGCAGAATATCTCAAAGGCAAGTACTACCTAAGGGGTCTGCTCCTGGAGCTGGTTCCTGGAGATGCCCATGACTTGGTCCAGTGGAGGGGGTAGTAGAAAATTGTCTAAGACAGCAGCATCTTTCACATCAGCCTGGCAACTATGATAGAATCAGGGCCAAAGGCATTCATGGAAGTTCTCCAACAGAGGCAATGGCCATTTCCTGGCAAAGGTCAGGCAGCAGATGGAGGAAAAGACGAAAGGCTCAAAATGTAAATAAATTCTGAAGTGATAACTGCAGTTAATAGCATCAAAGATCATAGCTGTGCTTTTAGAAAATAAAAACTTGGGAGAGTCAGAAGGCAAATACATAGCTCTTTTGAACATCATCATTTAACTTCAAAACAAAAGGAGAATAAAAAAAATATGGAGATAAAATCATCATGATACCAATGAAGCCTATTGCAAAATATAGAAATTTATTGTTAAAATAGGCTTATTTACAACTTTACCCTAAATTAGATGTTGGGATAGCTAGACAAGAACAAGTCTCATCCACAGATGTAGGCTTGGAAGAAAGAACACCAGATTGAGTATCCTGGGGGCAAACCTGATCTGAGAAGTGAGAAGGAGCTGAGCTGCACACTTTAAGAATTGACAGTTCCTAATAAAATTATGCACTCATCTACCTATGAATAGGAGTGAGAAGAAAGAGAAGCTCCCTCCCTAATCAACCAGTTTTTCTCTAGGAGAGTAGAGTAGCAATTCTCTTCCCTTTGCAGAAAAAATGAGGAGCAGGGGACACTACTCTATTAACCATACAATAATAGCAACTACAATTTATTAAACTTTTGGTGTCTGCTAGCATCGTGCCTTGTGTGTATTACCTAATTTAACACTCACTACAACCTTGTAGGTAGGTATCATTTTAAAATTCTACACTTTGTAGACCAGTATACAGAATCTGAGGATCAGGTATTTTAATCCAGATTACACCATTAAGAGGAGTCAAAGTCTGGAATCTGTGCTTTAAATCTACTTTTCTGCTTCCTACAGGTGAAGACTGTGAATTACCTGGTGCTGCACCAGAAAAGCAAAGAGACTGGGTAAGAATAAAAGTAATTTCAAGTTCCACCCAGTATTTGGGGTAGAGAGAGGGAACTGACAAAACGCCCTTGGTTTAGTTACAACTTACTTCCTACAGGTGGTTAGTTCCACTTTTAGACACACTCTTCAATGCAAATCTATAGATATTTGCACAATAGTTCCATATTCCAAGCACATACAGAGAAAATGATTGTAGACATTAACTTTGGTTGTGGCCCTCTTAACTAGATCTACAATCACCACTCTTTTACCTCTAGCTACATCCATTATATACTGTTGTAAAAGACAGCAATCTGTTTACAAAAACGGATTATTTTGCAAGTGGAGAGCTAAATCATGCCAAATTAAAATACTTGTGATGCAAGACACTTAAATTGCCATTAACCTATGCAAAGAAAACTGAAACAGGTTGAGCACTCCTAAATTTGTAAATAAAAATCCTAAATGTTCCAAAATCTGAAACATTTTTGTAACAATATGATGCCTCTAGTTGAAAATTCCCACCTGGCCCCATATAATAGGTCTGGGTCAAAATACACCAAAAATAAATAGAATTACCTATAAGGCAAATATGAAACATAAATAAATTTTGTATTTAGACTTGGGTTCCATCCCCCAAATATCTCAATAAGTATATGCAAATACCACAAAATCAGAAGAAAAAAATCAGAAACATTTATAGTCATAAGCATTTCAGATAAAAAAGAGACAACCTGTATAAAAATAAGTAGATGATTTGCATTAAAGCTGTTATAATTCTTACTATTTTGTGGTATTAGAGCAAGAAAAGGATAAAATACATGTTCATATGTGATCTAAATAGTGAAGTCAGAAACAAAATGTTGTGATATTTGCATCTTCATACATATGGTTTTATACTACATAGCCTTCATATGCTTTTTGGAAGCCCCAACTTTCCCCCACTCTAACCACAATAGAATATACATAAAGATAATAGAACACATACACACATGCACACAAATATTCCACTTGCACTACCTTGAGGCGGAGGCAGGTTAGAACAATAAAATAAAAAATAGCATCTCAAGGGAAGATCAAATCTTTAACAAAGTGGTCAGTGACCTCCTTTTTTCTTTCGTGTTCACAGTTACCATCCTGGTGACTCTGTTCTGCCTTTCCTGCTGTTATTAATCCTTCCCAGGTATGCAACTCTCACCTAACAATATTCCTTCTACCATGAAAAGAAATGATCTGGTTAATGAATTGATATATACCCCTACATAAAAGTATTTGTTTAAAGATTAGTTTACAGCATGAACAGAGCTAAAAACAAACAAACAAACAAACAAAAACAATAGATCTGTGGAACTTCAAACACAAATACAGGAGATTTAGGGGAAGAAGGACTTGCTGGTTATTTTAATGTTACACCATCTGGAAATTATACACCTCTGGAAGTTAAGGCTGATTCCAAGGACATCAGTGATGGAAAAAGCTTTTAAGTAAGTAAGCTCAGGTATAAACAGTATAGATTCCAGTGGTTCAGGAGGAGGTCTTCCTGTGTGCCAATAGCTTCTATATGCATTCTACTGTTCACTTGTTCACTAAAATTCCAAAATTAGACAGTTTCATTTTGTTGGTGTCTTTTAAAAATTTACACAGTCCTAGACCATATAACATTCTAAGATTAATTAAGTATCCAGTCAATGTTTTCAAAGATACATCTATGTGTCTGACCATGTGGTAAGTACAAAGGATATGAAGACATATGTGGAAAGGGGTCAGTAATCAGATTGGAACCTAGACATGTAAGCAGACAACTAAAAGGCAAGGTCATAAGAACCTGCACAGAGCTGTGAAAACTGAGATGAGACTAAAACTGAGTAACCAGGAAAACCTATGAGGGAGAATTCCTATAAGAGGTGACTATTTTACTAGATCCCAGATAAGTACAATTTTTGATCAATGAAGAAGGCAGCAACACTGTAAAGAATTGAAAGGACACTGAGAGGAGGGTAAGAAACACACTGTGGATAAAATAATCTGTTTATTTACATCTTCATTTGGTCCTAGAAAAAGTTACAATTTCCAAACACAAAAATATATTCTGCATGTCCTTCTGATAAAGCTAAAAACATACCAGTGCATTAATAAACTCATTTATGAAAAGTAAAAAATACTGAGAAAATATGTAGCAGAAATATGAGTAGGCATGGAAATTACTAGATTCTACAGGTATCTAGATGGAAAACGAATTTTTTTAAAGTATTTTGCTATTATTTTTGACTATCTGATTTCATCCATTTATTTAATTTTATTGAATCTCTACCAGTTGCCATGTGCTTTTCAAGGCAATGGGATATATTAAAGAATAAGTCAAGGTAATCTGATTTTGTAGAGCTAACATTCCTCAAGAAGGGGATAGAAAATAAACAAATAACAAATAGGTAATATAATTCCACATGTGGGTGTGTTGAAGCTTCTTGCATGTAGCTAAAATTGAGTTACTGTCAGAAACCTTCCCTCAAGAAAAAGTAAAAAGCCAGATAAAACAGAAGGAAAATAAAGCACTTCTGACAAGGCATTAGAGACTGACTGAGCAACTAGAACTTGAGGACTCAAGAGCCCAGCAACCCTGAGACCATGGAGAATGGACCAGATGTTCTGTGGGCCATTGCTTCCCTCTCAGCAGGTCCTGGAACCAGACTAACTGCTAAGAATCTCATTAGCAAAATAGACAACCCCCTCTGTGTGTGCAGGAGTGATTTAATGGTGATGAAAACCAAACTCCTTGGGAAATTTTGTTGCTGTCTCTGTCTCCTGATTTCCCAGAAGGTCAGAAAACAACTTAGTTTCTTTTTGGTGATATGGAACTTGAGTGACTCCATTGATTTTTAGCCTGGTCTGTTGGGGCTAAGAGTAGGAGCTTAGTCCAAAACAATGGTATCCTTTACTTTTTATTTAACCTCCATTTATCACAAAGTCCTTCAGCTTCTGTTTTAATCACCATCTGAGAACTGTTTCTCCTCAGGTCAAAACCATTCTAGGAGGGCAGTGAATTTCACAGTTCACAATAGGACATGACTCTGACTGGACCATAAAAACATCCACCTTGTTCTGTTAGACCAGGACGCAAGAAAAGACCACTGACTCCAATTAAAATCAAATTAAAGCAAGCTTATTATTTCGACCTGCCGGGCTGCTTCTCCCTCCCAAAATGGTGGGAACAAGACAGCACCCCACCTTTCCTACAGCCCAGCTTTATAGCCCAGAAAGTTACACAAAAGGGGGGTTACAGATAACAGAACTCTGACAAGCATCACACTAATGGTAGTTTACATTTTTTTTTTTGCTGGCCCCAACATCAGAATTTATGAGGACCATTAGAGACTCAGAGAGGGTTGTTGTCTGGCCAGGGAAGGCCAATATTTATGAGGTGTCACTAAGTTTCAGAGAGGGCTGCTATCTGGTCAGAGAGCCAGGCATGGGTGAGTTCAAGGCAAGGGAAGGCATTCCAAGCAGGTTCAGAATTTGCAGTAATTTATAGTAAAGTCGAAATTATCTTTTCATGGTTTTGTGGCGAGATGGCCAATTTTAAGAAAAGATCAGGTTGGGTCTATCAGTTCCAGTGATTTACCTAAGCAAAGCCAGTCAGACTCCTTCCCTGCTGAAGAGGAGATGGTTCTCTCCCTCTGTGAGATCATAATTTTTAAGGACCTGACACATCTGGAGCTTTCAGCCTCCCATTAATACCACATGGAGGCAGTCTGCCTGAAAATAAAGCCAAGATGCAGCCAGGCAGCATGAATGGAGTTGTGGTCTCTATGAGAGTAGTCACTGAGTGGTGTTTTACATTTGAATGACTTCAAATTAAATTAAAATGTCCATTTGCTTGGTTGCTATTAGCTACACTTCAAGTGCTTAATATTCACATGCATGTGACTAGTGTACTGGGAAGTTCTGACATAGAACATTTCTGTCATCAAGGAATATTTTATTGGACAACATGATATAGGGAAAGAATAGGATCTTAATTTTATCCTTTAGTTGTCTGGAACTAGCTTTGCCTAAAACTGGGTGTGCCTTCCATTCCATTTCAGTTTAAGCTAGAAAAAAAGCAAAGACAAAAAGCTTGTTTAAATTTTTAAATTATATTTTTAACCTTTAATACTTAGGAACATAAACCAGTCCTTGGCCTTTCCCCTGAACCAAAGTCAGAAAACAAACAATTTTTTCACCTTTTCCCATTTTTTTCCAATGACCTTTCCTGACAGGACTCAACCTCATCCTCTATTTAAGAAAACACACACACACACACACACACACACGTACCATCAAGAGATCTGGGGACCAGGTTTTGATGGGTGTCACCACAAGGCCAGTTTCTACTGTCAAAGATAACCAAAGTTAAGACATTATCTCAAAGCATTGAAAACATTGATATTTTTTTACACAGTAACTACTAACACTAGGAAAAAGAGCTGAACTCCATTCTGATTTGCACAGAGAAAATTGGGCATTTTAAAGCAGGGACTCAAATGATAGCCTGCAGTGTTTGTCAATGTAAATATGATCAGGTCAGCTGTGCCTGATCTCTCAGAGACTGGGAGGCAGAGGTTTTATCCTTCCTAATGTGTAGACTTCAAAGAAATGGCCTTCAGGTTCTTGAAAAAGGCACTCCTGAGTTGTAGGAGATACACATACATCTCAAAGGGACAGAATAAAGACTCACAATTATATGCATTTTGAGTAAATGCACTAAGAAGGAGAGGTCTGTCATCATTTGCTGGTTACAATAAACCGCATATTCTGTTGAGAGCTTTCCAAACAGAAACTCAAAAGAGAGTTGGGTTGTCCCAGGGACACAGCCTCAGGCTGCTAGAAGACATGTTAAAGTTTAATCAAGTCTGTGCAGGGCTTTGAATGGGATGTTTGTGCCAAGACTTCTTTGCAGTTCTTACTAACTAGATTTTTCTACAAAGCATAGCCAAACAAATTTTGTAATATAATTCACAAGGCAACTCGCTGATGTAAATACCATTAGAGATGACAGGATCAAAGCTCAAAGGGCTTAAACTACTTGTCCAGGTCACATACTAATAAATTAAAAAGGATATTGGCACCCAGATTCCTGATTAAACATTTTTTTCACTTTACCCATAACTTTATCACTCTATAGATTTCCTGAATTTTTCATGCATGGGCCTATATCCAGTTTTCACAGACATGACTTTAGATGATAGAGACCATATGAAATGAATAGGAAGAAAACAAAAAATATCTAAAAAAATATCAAAAAACTTGTGATTAACAGAAAGCAGGTGTACAAACAGAACATGTGCTACTCACATCCACTGTCATCTCAGCAAATGGCTTGATCCCAAAGTTGCTGAGGTGGAAATTTGATAATCTCTGCTTCTCCAGAAGACTGATAAATTGAATTCAGCCTGCAATTGTTCCAGATACAATGTGAATCTTCCATAGAATTTTAATCAGCAGCAACATTAGGTAGCATGTGGGAGATGTTTGGCTGAAAGGAGACTCCAACTGTCACTGGTACATCTGCCCAACATGAAAGGGAAATAATTATATGGAATAATGGGACTTTCTTATCTGGAGAGCAGCTTCCCTGAGAAACTCTGTGAGTTACTGTACTACATCTTTACAACACCCTGTTAGGTGGGTCAGGTAACTACTTGGGTATAATCTTGATGTATACTGGCTGATTCCACTAAGATTTTTAATGTCTTAACTCTTTCACTAGCCCCACTTATAAATCCTACTTCCTCTCAGTTTTCAATCAGTGATTAATTTTCACTCATTCCTCCCTATCCTTCACTTCTCTTTGTTACTAACTTTGTTCATATTGTAACTCTATTTAATTTTAAAAAAATGTGTAAAGTCAGTTTATACAGCAATCAAGTCTGTACCTTAATTATTATTATCCTATTTTCAAAAACGATAACCACCTGTAGACATTACTTCACTTATTCATTTTCTTACTCGTTTAAACATCATTAAATGCATTTGTTTAAATTCTCAAAGGTTAGTTGCATCACAAATAGTCCTTTCCTTCAAGCATAGAAGACAAACAACTAATGACAATACAATATGGTAACTAGATTGTCTTACTGAGCCCATTAAAGCACAGGAAAAACAAAGAAGTTTAGCACACTCCTGCCTCTATGGCTGGTCAGGCCTGATTTTAGAGCCAGGCTCAGAAGCCATTGGTAGCCATCTACACCTCCCTCTCCCCTCTCTTGACTTTTCTGGACATGCTTCAACCCACATCACAGAGGTGGTGAGAGGAGATAATGAAGAGCTGCTTCACAATCTCATGCACATATGATGATAGCGTTGATTCAGCTCACAGGTTTACCTCAGGAGTGAGCATTTTGTTTTAACTGAGTGTCAAATCTAAAGCTCTTGGCATATGTTTATTTTCCAATTTCAGTAAATGTGAAGGATGAACTACTGGTATTATTAGGAAGCTAAACAGGATTATGAAGAGAAGATTTGCTTGAAATTGCTGTATTTTGTCCAAAATGTAAAGTCAAAGGTCATGAAACAATCAAGGCCAGTTTTAACCCTTTTTGTAAGGAATAGACTTTATTAAATGACAGAAGGATAGTTGGAAAGAGAAATGATCATGAGTTACAACCAATCCAGGGCTGGAGCCATGTAAAAAGGTATGAATTCCTGCCTCTGCCCCTGGACCTAGTTATCCATCTTCACAAAGCTTAACTGGCAGAAGGATAGGAGGCACTTTCTTAATGGTATCACCATCAAAGTGCTCAAGCTAAGAAAAGGAATGCCAAAAGAAATGGGTGCTTGCAAAAGAAAATATATATGGATTTTGTGCAAAGGAAGGAATTCACTAAGTGAGGATTCTTTCTTCTGAATCAAAAATGGAAGGTGAAAATTATTCTTTCAGCATCAGACACAGATTGAGCAACAACAATTCTATGTGTCTCAGTGAAGGCTTGAAGCTGACACTGATCATTTAGGATCTAGAAAATGGTTATGGTATTGTTGAAGTTTTATGCTTAGTTTAAAATTTAAGTAGCAAATGTTCTCAAGGTAACATTGTAATATAAACCACTAAGTTATTTTCTTTACTGAAAATATAATTTTTTTTTCTTTTCCTTTTTGTTAATACACTGCCGCCCCAAACCAGCATAGGCAGCTGAACTAAGATGAATTTGTGGTAATGCAAAATAAAACACAGACACAATTTACCTTTACACAAGCTTCAGGATGACTTCCCCTGGCTCTTGGCCTCAGGCTTCCCAAAAGGGAGAGCAAGATAAAGTCACAAGAGGTTGATGAGAGAGAGAGAGAGAGAGAGAGAGAGAGAGAGAGAGAGAGAGAGAGAGAGAGAGCGCTCATTCAGAAGTCAGCTTTTATTTGGGGGACACTGTTCTTAGAAAGTTTTATCCATAATAGGGCTGAAGGGGTAGGATTACAGGGGAGCAGGTGAATGTATCTCAACCCCAGGGATATGCCTACTCAGGAGATGGTCTTTGCTATCCAATCTGGGTCAATGCCCAAGCCATCATGAATATAATGGTTGGATAGAGCCTCCTGCTTCAGGACTGGAAGGCATGGTCACTCAGAGTGGCTCTCCACAATACCCAATATCTAGGACAAAACAGATCTAAATAAATGTTTGTTGTATGCATGATTGAATAAACTGTAACAAGTCATTATTTTCAAATGCTATGAAACCAGATTCAAGTATTATAAAAATAAAAAGACTATTTTGTTCAAAAACCATAACTAGGAAAATACTGAAAATGATATTCCCAAAGTCCAAAACCCACAAAGTAAACTCCCAGCAAGTTTACTAATCTTGAGTCACACTGACTCTGTGATTTTGATGTTGGTTACAATGTTGGTAACCACTTCAACAAATAACCCCTAAAGTCCCATCATCTTCACACAATAGAATTCTCCTTTTTGCTTATGTCTGAGTCCTATGGCAGGAGCAGGATGTGAGAGCAAGAAACTTTGCAGCATGAAGTTATTCAGGGACTCTAGTCTTTTTACTTCACTGGTTCTTATGTCTGAAGTCACCCCAAAGTTCTCCAATGGATCCCCTACATTTAACCAGCTGATGAAAGCAAAGAGACAGTATGTGGCAAATAGTATGGGAGGTTTTTTGGTTTAGAAATGGAAATGAGCATGTGATTTCCAACCACATTCCACTAGCCATGAAAATGAGCATGTCACTTCTGCCCACATTCTACTAGCCAGAATTCAGTCTTGGATGTTCATGTTAGATAAAGAATTTCATTTTGATAAACAAATAAAAGGCATTGTCAGTTTTTAAGCAGAAAAATTACTATGATGAGAATGGAGAATCACATTGGCTATGATGATTAGAAGTACCAAGAGACAGAAAGTTGTGGGCCGAAGTTGTGACTCAGTGGTACAGCGCTTGCCTATCATGTATGAGGCACTGGGTTCGATTCCTGACACCACATTTAAAATAGAATAAAGGTATTGTGCCCATCTACAAATTAAAAAAAATATATTTAAAAAAGGAGATATTGCAGTTATATGAGCAAAGAATTAAAAGGCCCAGACTAAGATGGTAAAAAAAGAATGACAAAAAAAGAAGAGTATGCATATATTTTGAGTAATTTATTGAATGAGCAGAAAAGAAATAAGTAAGTCTCCTGAGTTTTATTTTAAACATATTTATATATTTAGATATAAGTACATGTTTAAATTGGGGCAGTCTTTTAGTTAACTAATGCATGTTTTTTCTGGTTTGTTAACTTTTCCTCAAAGGTATTAAAATAATAAAGAAAGATTTGCATATAAGGAGAATGCAGAAAGCACAGTGTGGGGAAGTAACTAGGAATCAGGGAAGCCAAGCAAAGGAAAGGTTTGGGGATGCTGCTTATCACACTGAGAGTTTCAAAATCAATCTGTGAAAACACATTAAGTGTCAAAAGAGAAAAAATTGCATCCCAGACATTTCCCTGTGATTGTTTTGTTGTTTTTTATCACAACTGCCAAATATTTGGATGTAAATAAAATTCTTAAATAAATAAATTCATTTTGACTGTGGCAACTAGCTTACAGTATGTATCTTGGATGCATGTAAGGTGAATTCGCTGCCCTCCTGCTTTAAATACAGGGCATGTTAATATTTGAGATCCTGTCTCAGGATCCCAACTATCAACTGCGGGGGTTGGGGGCCTCCCAGCATATGGAGGTGGTGTTGTTGGTTGGACACTTACACCCTCTGGTGACAGAAAGGTGTTAGTAGCAGTCTCCTGTTGTAACTTTTCCCCTGATGGCTTTTTCTGCTCTACACTTTCTTTCTCTGTCTGAGTAGCTCAAGAGGCCTTCTTTTTTACTTGAATTTTTTTCTCTGTCTGACTAGCTTGAGAGACCTTCTATTTTACTTGAATATTTCTACTATAACTATAATACAACCCAACAAGATAATGCCAAACAAAACTGAAACAGAATAAAACAAAATTGGAACAACAGAAAATCATTATAGCCTTTCTATCCTCCTTAAATGTCCATCAACCCTTTTCTCCCTATCTGTTCCTCAGATGTGAGTGGTTTTTCTTCCATCTTACACATCAACAGGGACAGGCAACTTAAAACAAAAGTGAAGCAAAACAAAAGAAGAATCTTAAAATGTCTACCCATCCTCTCACCCTGCCCTCAGGGGTGAGCAGTTTACCTTATCACTTACCCTCAGTCATTCCCCGTGCAAGCCACCAAATGCCGCAATCTGGCTGGGCACAATTCAGGAGCCACTTGTCAAAAGAAATTAACTTTATTTTTAGAACACACACTGCACCACTCAGCTCCTCAGGAAAACACTCAGAGCCTAACTACCACCACCGGCTTCCCAAAAGCCTCTCAACCTCCCCCACTCCGCCTGCTCTTGAGGCAGAGCCAAAAAAAAAGTCCCCCAATGAGCTGCTCTGTGGTCTGAAAGGACAGGGAAATAGCCCAATGAGCATCACCACAGAGGAGCCAGTTGGCAGCTAGAAGTTTGCTGGGGCCGCTGTGAGCCAATCATCAGCTGGCAGCTGGAAGTTTGCTGGGGCCCCTTCGGCTGTGGCTCTCAACAGTAAGGACTCATGGTCTCAGAGGTCTCAGTCCATTGACAGCCAGCTCCATTTCTTGGGGCTCAAGGTGAGGATGAACATCATGGTGGAAGAGTGTGGTCAAGGAAAGTGGCTCACATCACATGATGATCAGAATGGAGAGAGAGAGAGAGAGAGAGAGAGAGAGAGAGAGAGAGAGAGAGAGAGAGATTCTCTGCCAGATACAAAATACATATCCCAAGTGTATGCCTCCAATGACCCACCTCTTCCAGCCACACCCTACCCCAGTTAATAACATCATGGTGTTAATCCACTGACTAAAGGACTCTCATAACCCAATAATTTCTCCTCTAAACTTTCTTGCATTGTCTCATGCATAAGCTTTTGGGAGCCAACTAATATCCACATTATAACAGCATACAAGGAAGAAGAGCTGGAACAATGGGTCAGAAGTAACAAGGAGGGGTCAGGGCATCAAGAAACTTAGATTAATGGGAATTTTAAAACTATTGCTAATGATTCCAATAAAGAGTGTGATAGGCCTTAGATTCTGCATTTTTCTGAAACATTCAAAAAAGTAATGGATTAATTAGAGGTGAAGCTTTTGCAACTTGCATTTAATTCTTATCTTTGGAAAAATAAATGCTGCTCAAGTAGCCCTCCTTTGGTAGAGACTAGGAAATAGGAAACATTTGTTTACTTGTAATTAACTTGGGTTATCTTTCTTGAATTGTTGCTAAGGTGCCAAGATTTCTATCTACCACTTGTTTTCAGAAGTTGCTGCCAGAGATCTCTCTGACTTTAATAATTCTACTTTCCTCAGTGAAATTGTCTTTGACATTCTGGAGACTACACTACATCAGCACATGTTTCCATTAGACCTATTATTTCATATTTTCTCTTGGAAAAAAAAAACACTTCTCATAATCTTGGTAGTTAAGTTTATTTATTTATTTTTATTTTTTTTTTTTTTAATTTTTTATTGTTGACTGTTCAAAACATTACATAGTTCTTGATATATCATATTTCACAATTTGATTCAAGTGGGTTATGAGCTCCCATTTTTACCCCATATACAGATTGCAGAATCACATCAGTTACACATCCATTGATTTACATATTGCCATACTAGTGTCTGTTGTATTCTGCTGCCTTTCCTATCCTCTACTATCCCCCCTCCCCTCCCCTCCCCTCCCCTCCCCTCTTCTCTCTCTGCTCCCTCTACTGACATTCGTTTGTCCCACTTATATTATTTTTCCCCTTCCCCTCACTTCCTCTTGTATGTACTTTTGTATAACTCTGAGGGTCTCCTTCCATTTCCATGCATTTTCCCTTCTCTCTCCCTTTCCCTCCCACCTCTCATCCCTGTTTAATGTTAATCTTCTTCTCATGCTCTTCGACCCTACTCTGTTCTTAGTTACTCTCCTTATATCAAAGAAGACATTTGGCATTTGTTTTTTAGGGATTGGCTAGCTTCACTTAGCATAATCTGCTCTAATGCCATCCATTTCCCTGTAAATTCTATGATTTTGTCATTTTTTAATGCAGAGTAATACTCCATTGTGTATAAATGCCACATTTTTTTAATCCATTCATCCATTGAAGGGCATCTGGGTTGGTTCCACAGTCTAGCTATTGTGAATTGTGCTGCTATGAACATCGATGTAGCAGTGTCCCTGTAGCATGCTCTTTTTAGGTCTATAGGGAATAGACTGAGAAGGGGAATAGCTGGGTCAAATGGTGGCTCCATTCCCAGCTTTCCAAGAAATCTCCATACTGCTTTCCAAATTGGCTGCACCAATTTGCAGTCCCACCAGCAATGTACAAGTGTACCCTTTTCCCCACATCCTCGCCAGCACTTGTTGTTGTTTGACTTCATAATGGCTGCCAATCTAACTGGAGTGAGATGGTATCTTAGGGTGGTTTTGATTTGCATTTCTCTGACTGCTAGAGATGGTGAGCATTTTTTCATGTACTTGTTGATTGATTGTATGTCCTCCTCTGAGAAGTGTCTGTTCAGGTCCTTGGCCCATTTGTTGATTGGGTTGTTTGTTCTCTTATTGTCTAATTTTTTGAGTTCTTTGTATACTCTGGATATTAGGGCTCTATCTGAAGTGTGAGGAGTAAAGATTTGTTCCCAGCATGTAGGCTTTCTATTTACCTCTCTTATTGTATCTTTTGCTGAGAAAAAACTTTTTAGTTTGAGTAAGTCCCATTTGTTGATTCTAGTTATTAACTTTTGTGCTATGGGTGTCCTATTGAGGAATTTGGAGCCCGACCCCACAGTATGTAGATCGTAGCCAACTTTTTCTTCTATCAGACGGCGTGTCTCTGATTTGATATCAAGCTCCTTGATCCATTTTGAATTAACTTTTGTGCATGGCGAGAGAAAGGGATTCAGTTTCATTTTGTTGCATATGGATTTCCAGTTTTCCCAGCACCATTTGTTGAAGATGCTATCCTTCCTCCATTGCATGCTTTTAGCCACTTTATCAAATATAAGGTAGTTGTAGTTTTGTGGATTGGTTTCTGTGTCCTCTATTCTGTACCATTGGTCCTCCCGCCTGTTTTGGTACCAGTACCATGCTGTTTTTGTTACTATTGCTCTGTAGTATAGTTTGAAGTCTGGTATCGCTATACCGCCTGATTCACACTTCCTGCTTAGCATTGTTTTTGCTATTCTGGGTCTTTTGTTTTTCCATATGAATTTCATGATTGCTTTCTCTATTTCTACAAGAAATGCCGTTGGGATTTTGATTGGCATTGCATTAAACCTATAGAGAACTTTTGGTAATATCGCCATTTTGATGATGTTAGTTCTGCCTATCCATGAACAGGGTATATTTTTCCATCTTCTAAGATCTTCTTCTATTTCTCTCTTTAGGGTTCTGTAGTTTTCATTGTATAAGTCTTTCACCTCTTTTGTTAGGTTGATTCCCAAGTATTTTATTTTTTTTGAAGATATTGTGAATGGAATGGTTGTCCTCATTTCCATTTCAGAGGATTTGTCGCTGATATACAGGAATGCCTTTGATTTATGCGTGTTGATTTTATATCCTGCCACTTTGCTGAATTCATTTATTAGCTCTAATAGTTTCTTTGTAGACCCTTTTGGGTCTGCTAGGTATAGAATCATGTCATCTGCAAATAGTGATAATTTAAGTTCTTCTTTTCCTATTTTGATGCCTTTAATTTCTTTCGTCTGTCTAATTGCTCTGGCCAGTGTTTCGAGAACTATGTTGAACAGAAGTGGTGAGAGAGGGCATCCCTGTCTTGTTCCAGATTTTAGAGGGAATGCCTTCAATTTTTCTCCATTCAGAATGATGCTAGCCTGAGGCTTAGCATAGATTGCTTTTACAATATTGAGGTATGTTCCTGTTATCCCTAGTTTTTCTAGAGTTTTGAACATAAAGGGATGCTGTACTTTGTCGAATGCTTTTTCCGCATCTATCGAGATGATCATATGATTCTTATTTTTAAGTCTATTGATGTGGTGAATAGCATTTATTGATTTCCGTATATTGAACCAGCCTTGCATCCCAGGGATGAATCCTACTTGATCATGGTGCACAATTTTTTTGATAAGTTTTTGTATCCGAGTGGCCAGAATTTTATTGAGGATTTTTGCATCTAGGTTCATTAGAGATATTGGTCTGTAGTTTTCTTTCTTTGAAGTGTCTTTGTCTGGTTTAGGTATCAGGGTGATGTTGGCCTCATAGAATGAATTTGGAAGTTCTCCCTCTTTTTCTATTTCCTGAAGTAGCTTGAAAAGTATTGGTATTAGTTCCTCTTTAAAGGTTTTGTAAAACTCTGCTGTATACCCATCCGGTCCTGGGCTTTTCTTAGTTGGTAGTCTTTTGATGGTTTCTTCTATTTCCTCAATTGATATTGGTCTGTTTAGGTTGTCTATATCCTCCTGACTCAATCTGGGCAGATCATATGACTTAAGAAATTTATCTATGCCTTCACTATCTTCTAATTTATTGGAGTATAAGGATTCAAAATAATTTTTGATTATCTTCTGTATTTCTGAAGTGTCTGTTGTGATATTGCCTCTTTCATCACGTATGTTAGTAATTTGAGTTCTCTCTCTTCTTCTCTTCGCTAGCATGGCTAAGGGCCTGTCGATTTTGTTTATTTTTTCAAAGAACCAACTTTTAGTTTTGTCAATTTTTTCAATTGTTTCTTTTGTTTCGATTTCATTAATTTCAGCTCTGATTTTAATTATTTCTTGCCTTCTACTTCTTTTGCTGTTGTTTTGCTCTTCTTTTTCTAGGATTTTGAGATGAAGTATGAGATCATTTATTTGTTGGTTTTTTCTTTTTTTAAGGAATGAACTCCAAGCAATGAATTTTCCTCTTAGAACTGCTTTCAATGTGTCCCATAGATTCCGATATGTTGTGTCTGTGTTTTCATGAATCTCTAAGAATTTTTTAATTTCTTCCTTGATGTCTTCTATAACTCATTGATCATTCAGTAACCTATTGTTCATTCTCCAAGTGATGTATTCTTTTCCCTTCCTTCTTTTATCATTGATTTTCAGTTCCATTCCATTATGATCAGATAGGATGCATGGTATTATCTCTACTCCTTTATATTGTCTAAGAGTTTCCCTGTGACATAATATATGATCTATTTTTGAGAAGGATCCATGTGCTGCTGAGAAAAAAAGTGTAACTGCTTGATGTTGGGTGGTATATTCTATATATGTCAATTAAGTCTAGGTTATTAATTGTGTTATTGAGTTCTATAGTTTCCTTATTCAACTTTTGTTTGGAAGATCTGTCCAGTGGTGATAGAGGTGTGTTGAAGTCTCCCATGATTATGGTATGGTGGTCTATTAGACTCTTGAACTTGAGAAGAGTTTGTTTGATGAACATAGCTGCACCATTTTTTGGGGCATATATACTTATGATTGTTATGTCTTGTTGGTGTATGGTTCCCTTGAGCAGTATGTAGTGTCCCTCTTTATCCCTTTTGATTAACTTTGGCTTGAAATCTATTTTATTTGATATGAGTATGGATACTCCTGCTTGTTTCCGAAGTCCATATGAGTGATATGATTTTTCCCAACCTTTCACCTTCAGCCTATGTATGTCTTTTCCTATCAAATACGTCTCCTGTAGGCAGCATATTGTTGGGTCTTGTTTTGTGATCCATTCTACTAGCCTGTGTCTCTTAATTGGTGAGTTTAAGCCATTAACATTTAGGGTTATTATTGAGATATGGGTTGTTCTTCCAGCCATATTTGTTTATTTATGTTACTAAACATGGTTTGTTTTCCTCTTTGATTATTTTCCCCCCTTTAGTGTCCTACCTCCCACTGTTGGTTTTCATTGTTATTTTCCATTTCCTCTTCCTGCAATGTTTTGCCAAGGATGTTTTGAAGAGATGGTTTTCTAGCTGCAAATTCTTTTAACGTTTGTTTATCGTGGAAGGTTTTAATTTCATCTTCCATCCTGAAGCTTAATTTCGCTGGAAACACAATTCTTGGTTGGAACCCATTTTCTTTCAGTGTTTGAAATATGTTATTCCAGGATCTTCTAGCTTTCAGAGTCTGTGTTGAAAGATCAGCTGTTATCCTGATTGGCTTACCCCTAAATGTGATCTGCTTCCTTTCTCTTGTAGCTTTTAAAATTCTCTCCTTATTCTGTATGTTGGGCATCTTCATTATAATGTGTCTAGGTGTGGGTCTCTTATGATTTTGCACTTTCGGCGTCCTGTAGGCTTCTAGGATTTGGGGATCTGTCTCATTCTTCAAGTCTGGGAAGTTTTCTCATATTATTTCATTGAATAGATTGCTCATTCCTTTGGTTTGAAACTCTGTCCCTTCCTGTATCCCAATGACTCTTAAATTTGGTCTCTTGATGTTATCCCATATTTCTTGGATGTTCTGCTCATGGTTTCTTAACAGTCTTGCTGAGCTGTCTATGTTCTTTTCAAGTTGAAATACTTTATCTTCATTGTCTGATGTTCTGTCTTCTAAGTTTTCTACTCTGCTGGTAGTATTCTCAATTGAGTTTTTAAGTTGGCTTATTGCTTCCTGCATTTCTAGGATTTCTGTTTGTTTGTTTTTTATAACCTCTATTTCCCTGTATAGTTGATCTTTTGCTTCTTGGATTTGTTTATGTAATTCATTGTTGAAGTGATCTTTCATTGTCTGATTTTGCTGTCTGATGTCTTCCTTGAGACTCCAGATCATCTGAAGCATGTATATCCTGAATTCTTTATCTGACATTCCATCTGCTGCAGCTATTACCTCTTCTAACGTTGAGTTGACCTGCAATGCTTGTGGTCCTTTCTTTCCTTGTCTCTTCATACTGTTCGCGTTCCTTTCTACTTGGTGAAACTGTTGTGCTATTGAATTTTCCCCCTATATATTTATATTGGTCTTGTATAGTTGCAAAGTCGCCCTCGCAGGCGCGGGCGGCGGCTCTGTCCCTCTGCGGGCCGCTAGGCTTGTTCTGTCGGTGGTCACAGTTCTGTCTACTTTGCAGGCGCAGGCAGCGGCACTGCCCCTCTGCAGGCCTCTGGGGCTGTACTACCAGTGGGTCGCAGGTCCGCCTACCTTGCAGGCGCGGGGAGGGCGGCTCTACCCTTCCTCAGGCCACTGGGCCTGTTCTGTCTCTCGGTTGCAGTGCTGGCCTGTTCTGATGGTGGTCACAGTTCTGTCTACCTTGCAGGAGTGATTGGAAGCCCTGTCCCGCCGCGAGCCACTGGGCCTTTTCTGTCCGTGGTCACAGTTCCCCTACCTGGCAGGTGCGGGGGGTGGGGGGCGTCTCTGCCCCTCAGCAGGCCGCTGGGCCTACTCTGTGCGTGGTCACAGTTCCCTCTACTTTGCCGGTGCAGGGGGAGGGGGCGGCTCTGCCTCTCAGCAGGTCGCTGCTCCTCTTCTGCCGGTGGGTCGCAGGCCCACCTACCTTGGAGGAGTGATTGGAAGCTCTATCCCGCCGCGGGCCACTGGGCCTTTTCTGTCCGTGGTCCCAGTTCCACCTACCTGGCAGGCGCGGGGTGTGTGGGGCGGCTCTGCCCCTCAGCAGTTCCCTCAGCAGTTCCCTCTACCTTGCCGGTCAGTTAAGTTTATTTATCACTACTGATCCTGATCCTACTAAGCCATAATCACCAATGAACTTTTAAACTTTTAACCTGGAAAGTAATCTTGATTTCAAAGAACTAGAGAGGAAGTATATGAGAGACCACTCTCATATACAAGCATTTAGCATATCAGAAATTTCATAAATGTATGTGATGCAAATATTTTGTATACTTTCTTCAAGTGGACAGATACTTACACACACACACACACACATACACACACACATGCTTACATACACTGTTATGGTTTAGATACATAGTTTCCCCAAAAGTTCATGTGTGCAACAGTGAAAGAGAGTTTGGACGAGAAATAATTAGGTTACGAGAGTCTTAACCTAATCATTGCATTAGTCCTGTGATAGATATTAACTGGGTGATAACTATTGGCAGGTAGGATATTGCTGGAGAAGGGCCTTCATATATTTTTTTCTTTAGGTTATATATAAGTCATCTGTCCAAGGGGAGTGGAACTCTCTGTCTCCTTCCTGGGTGCCATGTTCCCACCTGTTTTCCTCTGCCACAAATTATACCTCACCTCCAGCCCTAAGGAATGAAGCCAGCCATCTATCAACTGAAACCTATGAAATTCTGAGCCCTAAATAACTTTTCATAATTAAAATTATTCCTGTCAGGTCTTTTGGTCACAGTGGCAAAATGTCCAACTAAAACACACACATACATACATAACAAATACACAAATGTGCATACATAACCAAAAGTGCCCTAGGTCAGATATTCCAGGGAACAGATTTTCATTTGGAGAGGAACATATCTAGAGAGATCTAAAAGTGCTTTTCAGATAATCTTTGGAAGGAAGAAAAAACAAAGCAAAACTGACCAAAGTTGGGGTCGGCAAGCATAACTGAATGCCACTTCCATGATGCACCAGGTAACCACACTGGGATGGCCATTCAGAGCTTTTAAAAGCCCTTCATATGCCCATATCATTGATTACAGGCATCATCTGGAAGGAGTAATGATTATGGGTGAGTTTTCTTCAGGATGGTGCTCATTCAAACAGGCTAAGGGCTTTTTATTATAGTACCCTCAGCTCTTGAATGAATATTGAATTTATTTCTAAATGAAGATTTTGGTGGTATATCACAGTTTTTATAGAGTATCAAATTTGGATTTGAAAAGTCTCTAAAGTCGCATGTGTTGAAGGCTTTCTCTGGTGCATCAATGTTTAGAGGTGGGACTGAAAAATTGACTGGATATTAAGGGTTTTGATACTATCAGTGGATTAGCCCATGATGATTTTCCTGCTTCAGCCTCTCAAATTGTCAGGATTATAGGCATGTATCACCACACCCAGCTTAAATTGGTTTCTTCAGGTTATTTGTCAAAGTGACTAGAAACCAAGTAACAGACAAAGGTAAAGCAGCTCTATAACATAAACATATGATATTTATATCACATATATGTATATATAGAAAATATAACCAATGTATATTTTATCTTATCTAAATATTATGCAAGTATTCAAAGATTTTTACTTTAATAGTAAGAATTAATATAAGTCCAAGATCTTCAAATTAACTAAATAAAGATCCTGAAGAGTCATATTTCAGTTTTCATATTCATATCATTACCAATGATATAAAAATCCTAAGAATTATTTTTGTGATTGAGAACACATTTTTTAAAAAAAAATATTAAGCATGTGGGAATAATGTTGTTTATCTGATCAATACACTAGAAAAATGACTTTGAATGAAATTAACGGTTACAAAATCAGAGAAAAGACAAATGTTTTTAAATGAAAATTGTCTAATCAGTCAAAATTATTAAGGATTCACTTTAATTATGGAAACTGAGATTCTTATGCAAGTGTGTGTGTGTGTGTGTGTGTGTAACTTCTTTTAAACTGGCATTTTTCCACGAAAATTATTTTTAAGGGTGCCATATTTAAGACATTGGGAAGGAAGTTTATTTTCTCTGATTTTTTTATTTCTTTAAATTACATTTTTATAAACTCTATGAGCTTCTATAAACTAGCCAAAGCAAAGCTCGTTATATTAACCACATTTGTGTTTAATTTATTTATTTCTCCAGAAGAAGGAGTATATTTCATATATAAAAGAATACAGACACTTAGCTTAGAGCTTAGCTCTGTACTTCAGTCATGGATTAAAATAAACACAAAAAACAAAACCTCACAAATGTAGATCTCAAAAAGCTTTTTCTAGGAGAAAGTTAATGAACAAATAGAATTTTCTGTTGAAAAAAAAATCTACCTATCTCCTAGGTTTATCATGAGGATTAGATATTTTTACAAGGTACTTGGAATGGTACATGGCTTTTATAAACACTCATTTCCATTATAAATATTATTTTAGCTAACAGGTGTTCTTTTCAGTATTCACTCCTATAGAATTACTAAACATTCTCTGCAACATAGTGAAGTAATTCATCTTAAATGGCAGAGTGTAAAGGATGGTAATTTGGTGTGTTTATACACTATAATATATTAAATGCATTAATATAAAAGGATTGCTTAAATAAAAAGTTTACAAAATCTCCTACTTATGTAAAACAATCCAAACACTTCATAGATATTATTTATTCTCATGTAAATACAAAACAGTCTCAAGCTTATAGACATGATGCCAGTAGTTACATAATTTTAGAGGTGAATGAGAACACAGATACAACTTATCAAATCCAGTCCTCAGTTCATAGTTCTTACCAAGATACTCTCCCCTTTATATTTTTAAAAATATAAAGAGATGGGGTTTTTTGATATGAAAGAAAGAAAAGTATAGTAAAAAAAAAATAATGTTTTTTTTTAACTTGTTACTAAATTTAACTGCTCCTTCCATTCCCAAAAGCACATTGTCACCTTTTAGGTCCCAGTGAATGACAGGATTGGCATGTAAAAACTCCAATACCTATAAACACTGAGCAAAATAAAACAGATATTAATGAAACAGTCCTGAAATGTCCCATTCACTAGTTCACACAAAGTCATTATACTAGTAGTTGAGGCCAGAGCACAGCCTGTAGTATTTAGCCAAAGACCCTGCAATACTTAACATTTATACAGAAACACATCCTCTCATATGAAAACAAAATACCTTAAAAATAGTAAGAAGATCCCCTACCACACTCAGAACTCATCTAGAGACATCATTAAAGAGTGTCTTATTAAGTTCCTTCTTTTCCTTTTTTTTTTTTTTTACACAAGGCCTTTCTATGTTGTGCAGGCTGACCTCACAGGATGTGCCTGCTTCAGCTTCCTGAGCTGCTAAGACTGCAGATATCTGCCACATGCCCAGCTCATCCATCTCTGATTTCTTCCTGTCTCCCCCCCTCCTTTCTTTCTTTCTTTCTTTCTTTCTTTTTTCTTTCTATTTATTGTTTTTGTTCTTGCAGGGCTGGGCATCAAACCCAGGGCACTGTGTACACTAGCCAAACCGTCTATCACTGAGTTATATCACCAGTCTCTGCCATTGATTTTTAAAACTTTGTCTTCAATGGTCTGTCTTATAAAATGATGGATAAGTCCATATAACTTCTAGGCCATTTCTGGTTTAAATGCCTGATTGTACCCAGCACTTGGTAAGAAAGCATAATTTTTTTAGAAATTAGTTCAATAGTAGAGAATAGACTTGTGGTTATTTGCACTTGAGCCTCAGGTACCCAAAAGTATAAATCAATGTAAGCCACTGAGAAAAGCATTTAAGATAGATGGTGGTCTTGTTGCTTCCAGGGGGGGTTATCAATGTAATGTACTATGTCTTCTTCATTTTTTGTCTGGTAGAATTATGCCAAGCCCTATCCACAACCTGACATCAACAATAAAAGAATATGTATATGGTAGAGTTCAGTGGTAGAGCACTTGCATAGCATGTGTGGGGCGCTAGGTCTGATCTCCAAATCTGAAACGAAGAAAACAAACAAATAAAACCACCACAATTAAAAAGAAACAATTGAATAAAGTTATTTTGTCCATCTACAACTAAAAATATTTAAACAAAAAAAGTAAGAATAAATTCCTCCCTGCCTTAAATAGAAGAATAGGATGAGATTGTAAATATTTCTTTGCCCCATGGTTTTGAATATAAAGTGAAAGTATAAATTGTACATGTGGGAACAGTTGTATTTTTATTCTTATTCCCATCAGAGTAGAACAACAAAGTCTGCACACTATTTGTAACTACTAAAATTCTTATTCAAAGTATTTTACTATTATACAAACAAAAACGGATGTAAATGGTATAATCATATATTACTTAAGAAGCATTGAATCAGGTTCTAGTAAAGAATGAAGCCACAGAAAAATACTGTAAAAATAAGTAGAAAGTGACTTGTCACAATTTAAAAATTTTGGCACAGAAAAGGAGACCCCTAGTGAATGCAGTCAGAACAACTCCTGAAATTGATTTTATATCAACTATGAAAAGTGAGAAAAAACATTCAAGTAGGAATAGATAAATTCTTGTTAAGTTTTGATTAGTTTTTAAGTCTTTGTTAAGAAATACAGTATTGAGAACTATGCAAGAGTTCTAACTTCTTTCCTTCTTAGGTGGAACACAAACTTAGAATTCAATTTTCAAGAATGTTACCTGAATAAAAATAATTGTCTATGTAGTATACCAAGTTTTAATTCACTGTGTATTATAGAATAGTCTATCATAAACATTTATAATTTGTCAATTATGACAATGATCCCTATGACATCAGGACAGAATAGGATCCATTTCAATGACAATAAACAAATCATTAACCTAGTCTCCTCTATAGGAAAAGTTACAGAGGGACAGATGGAACACTTGTTTTTGGCTGAGTATTAGGCAATTTGAAAGATTCTACAAACTTAAAAAAAAGGACAACTGGAAATTCATTAAAAAATATGAAGAAACAACCAATTTCTTCACCTTCAATGAAGCCAGAAGCAGACTTTATGATCTTAAAGTTAGACATGTGTCTTGCTTTGTCTGTGATGATTCTAGTCCCAGTTTTCAGTGGGAAGGGGTGGGTGTGCAAGAAGAGGGATAATGGGGATTTAGCATAAAGAGACTTTACCTCTGAGCTATATCTCCAGCCCTTTCTTATTTTAAGTTTGAGATAGTGTCACACTAAGTTGCTTAAGGCCTTGCTAAGTTCCTGAGGCCACCCTTGAACTTGCAATTGTCCTCTCTCAGCCTTTGAGTGATGGAGATTTACAGGCATGTACCACCAAACCTAGCTGAGTGGCTTATTTTTAATTATAGCTCCATTAATCCTCAGAAGTGCCCTAAGTGGATGATAAACTATTATGATGAGTATAATGAGATTTGTTAGTGATAATTATTCTTCAAAGGCTTACTGGGCACGTGTAACTCCAGTTACACCAGAGGCAGAAGTAGGAAGATCACAAGTTCCAGGCTTGCCTAGGCATCTTTTAAGAATTTCTTAAAGAATAATAATAATAATAATAATAATAATAATAATAATAATAATAGACTGGGCACATAGCTCAGTGGTAGAGCAACCCTAGATTCAATCCCTTGCTGGGAGCCATTAGCCAAGTAGGTATGACAATTTCCTTGCCAGCGTACCCCATGTTGCTGACATGTTGCAGTGACATTGAATGTAGGTGACCTTGCTCAAGGACCAGGGCGGATCCGGGATTAGGGTGTTCCTGGTTTAAGATAATTGGGTTTAGGGCGTTCCAGTTTAGGGCGTTCCAGGTTTAAGATTATTCCTCCTGGGAATAGGGCATATCCTGCTGCCTGAGTTCCCCTTGAGTGCTCAGGGGATTCAGACAGTATATTTTGGAGATAGAAGCCCAGTGGATTTGGATTTGGGCAGAGAACGTGGATCTCCCCAGAACGTGTTGGTAGACGGCTGGTGTGAGTTCGGGAATAAAGAGTTGCTGTTTGAACCTACAAGCTGTGTGGTGGCTCGTGATTGTGTGCCCAGCCAGACTGTGGCATTTGTGCCCAGCCAGACTGCGGCATTTGGCGTCCCGTGCGGGGAACTTCTGAAGCTTAGAGGTAAGTGAAATTTCTCACCCTTGAGGAAGAGAGAAAGAATGGGTGAACATTTCAAAAAACAATGTGTTATTGTTTTGATTTATTTTGTTTTTATTTCAAGTTGCCTGTTCCTAGAACTTTCTCAGGCAAACTGGGGAAAATGGTTGACTCAAGGTTTGAAGTTATTCGCCTCCGAGCAAGAGAAATTGTTAGAGGAAGGAGGCACCCCAGTGAAACCAAGAACAATTAGGGCATATGTTGATACAATACAAAAATGTAGCCCATGGCTTTTTGAAGATGAGTTATTAAGTATATCAATGGGACCATCATGGTATCCTGTAGAAAGATTTTTCTTCAACAAGAAAGAGATGGCTAGTTCTGTTTACTACATTTGTCTAAGATCTTGGTTTTTACAGACATCTGATTAATTTACAAAGCTAAAGTGTTAAAATATCAATCACTAAATATGAAATCAAGTACTCTTTACTTATTAAGTTCCATAAGGTAATATATTTAAACATTATGTGTGTTTTCATAAATTGGTAAATGGAAAAATGTTTAATATTGCTTTGTGTCTGTGTCTTTGCTAGAACAAGGTTACTAAGAGTTAAGATTCTATTATGTGTAATTTATATACAAAGAGTAGAAAAATTTTCAGTTGGGTTTCAATTATAGTATCATAAAAAACATGAAAGTCTTTCATCTTATTAAAGTGGAGTAATTTGTCTAAATCAGAAATTTTATAAGAGTTGTTTCAAAATGTGAATTTATAAAAAGGGTTAACGGTTAAAAAAGAGATAGAAAAAGATTCAAGATGTGGAAATATATTTTAATATAAAAGGTTAAAGGAAAAAGAAATGTTTCTAGATGAGATAATCTCTGTGTGGTAAAGTAAAAAGTTGTAAAATGCCATTTAAAAAGATTTTGAGGAAACTAGACTTACTTTATAAGCTTGAGAAAGGAAGAAAGAAGAAAAAGGTATTTGTACATGGCAGATTGAGACAAAGCTTCTCAATGGAGTTAAAAAAAAAAAAGCCTTTGGTTGAAAGGCAGCCATGTAAACTAACATTGAAGTGATTTAAACAAAATCTAAGCCTCGTTTAAAAGAGTGAAGCTGTAGGTGGTGAAAAAGTACATTTAAAAGTACAGTATAGATGATAATTAAAAGGCTTTAAAAGGTTAAATTGAAGGTGGTCGAGATACCTTCATGGCGGAAAAAAGATTGCTTTATTGCGTCGTTCGAAGCCTAGTTAATCTTAAAAGCATTACTTAAAAAAAACATGAAAATGGGAAGATAATAGGATAAAAGATATTTAGATAAAGAAGATTAAAAATTTGAAGTGAAAAACTTTAAAGACAGAAGTATAGAAACTTAAAAAGAAAAAAGAAGATGTAGGAAAAAAGTGTAGGAAGACAAGAATTTTAAACCCACAAAATAGGAAAAAAAAAAAAAAGAGGAAAAAAAAAGCAACTAAGGGTGAAATGTACAAACCTTAGGGGGGAAAATTAGAAGATAGAAATAGACTAAAATAATTCTAAAAACTAAGGCAGAATGCTTTTGAAAGAGTTAAATTTAAAAGGATCTTTAAGGGGTATATATCCCCCAAAGATAAACTTAAAATAATCCTTTTTACTCTAAACTTTTTAAATTTGGATTCATCAGGACTTAGTGCTGCGGAAAGGCATATGTACCCAAAATATGTACATAAGCCTAAGGTACTTTGGAAAGATATTCTAACAGGACAATGGAAAGGTCCTGACCCAGTGATTGTCTGGAGTCAGGGTTTTGTTTGTGTGTTTCCACAGGGAGAACAGCAGCCGATTTGGATTCCAGAGAGATTAACTAAAACAATTTCTACAGATCGAAAAGAAGATGATTTGACTCAAATCCATAACAGCTGATATCCAGAACTCCAGCTTGGCCATTCTTGCATCTGCAACAGTGATTAACCAGGATGCTTTTTTCAATAGCTATTTTATTATTGCATTTTCCCACATCATAAAGTTCTATTTTATTTTTTGAGCTCATACAAACCTAGGTTAATGTTTTTCTGATCAGTTTTATTTTTTGACTGTGGAGTTTTTAAACATTGCAATGGAGATTTCACCTAGGTAAAGCTACAAGGCCTTTACTATTTTCTTATGTGTTGTACATTTGTGTGCGCATTTGTGTTTTGTGTTGTATGTCTGTATGTGCGTATGTCCATATTTCTTATATGAGGAGCGCTCATGAAAAAATGGATCTGAATTATTATTATTTTTTTATTCACGTGATTTATATGGTTTAATTTAAATTAGGTAAACAGCTGTTAAGGATTGTTTTTAAAGGTGGTTAACAGATCTGTTTGTTTACTAATTTAAATTAGATAAACAGCTGTTAAGGATTGTTTTTAAAGTAGGTTAACAGATCTGTTTGTTTACTTTCACCTTTCCTTTTCATTATATTTAATAATTCTTTTCAGGATAATGTCTCTTTAGCATCATTGCCAGAATTCCTATCTTCATCCCAGTGCCGGTGAAGACAAAGATAAAACCAAACTACAGCTTCTATGATAGCTATCACAGTAAACTGTATAAACTGATGCATCAATGAATTTAACTCAACAAGTAATGCTCAATCAAGGAGTCAACTTACTTTGGGAGGAAACGGATTTTGGGAGGAAATGGACATATTGATAGATTCCTCCGCTTTGAACTGCTTGCAGAACTTGCCTGGACTATGTAACTATCGTTTGGTGCAGCGAATTGTGGTAATGCTGGCATATCTTTGCTGATGGTGTCACCAGTGATGCAATTTTTATTTCCTTGCCAGCGCACCCCATGTTAATTGTGGTAGTGCTGGCATATCTTTGCTGATGGTGTCACCAGTGATGCAATTTTTCCCAAGGAGCCGTCAATCGGCTTGGTGTCGTGGCATTTCTGTATCCTCCTCCCTTCTGCTAGTGATGGTCTAAAATTTGGGGGCCAATGGCTTATGCTGGACTGGTAGTCAGTGACGGGTATGATCCAATTGCAGTGGTATCAACCTAAGACAGGAGGCTGACGCCTAAAGGTCAGTTTTCCGATGACGGGTAAGAACCATATGTTGAATTGGACAACCTACCAGGCACGGTCCTTGAGCCACATTAACCTCACTCCCCCACTGGCACCAAGGCCAAATTTGGGGGCCAACAGAGGTGAGGCAAAGAACCTCACCCCCCCACTGGTGCATAGACCTATCCACAAGTATGGCTGTATGCTGGACCGGTAGTCAGTGACGGGTATGATTCAATTGCAGTGGTATCAACCTAAGACAGGAGGCTGACGCCTAAAGGTCAGTTTTTCCCATGACGGGTAAGAACCATATGTTGAATTGGACAACCTACCAGGCACGGTCCTTAAGCCACATTGCTTGTTGTTTAATTAATCAGAAGGGGGGAGATGCTGGGAGCCATTAGCCAAGTAGGTATGACAATTTCCTTGCCAGCATACCCCATGTTGCTGACATGTTGCAGTGACATTGAATGTAGGTGACCTTGCTCAAGGACCAGGGCGGATCCGGGATTAGGGTGTTCCTGGTTTAAGATAATTGGGTTTAGGGCGTTCCAGTTTAGGGCGTTCCAGGTTTAAGATTATTCCTGCTGGAAATAGGGCGTATCCTGCTGCCTGAGTTCCCCTTGAGTTCTCACAGGATTCAGACAGTATATTTTGGAGATAGAAGCCCAGTGGATTTGGATTTGGGCAGAGAACGTGGATCTCCCCAGAACGTGTTGGTAGACGGCTGGTGTGAGTTCGGAAATAAAGAGTTGCTGTTTGAACCTACAAGCTGTGTGGTGGCTCGTGATTGTGTGCCCAGCCAGACTGTGGCATTTGTGCCCAGCCAGACTGCAGCAATCCCTAATACAAAAAATAAAAATAAAATAGGGTCTCTAACTCATACCCAAGTCATCCTACTTATGAAGGGCTGAAACTCACATCTGAGATAAAAACAAGATGGATTGTGTACAACAAAAATTCCCCCTTTTGGAAAATCTTTTTTAATTATCTCTTGCTAACACCACATCACCCAATTCGTCCCAAAGAATGCAAAATCAACTCTCTGTACATAGCAGTAATCTGTGCTTCATCCATGCAGGTTGCTGTAACAACCTCAGTCACTGGCCCACCAGCAAGGTATTCCACTACTACAAGCAAATCTTCTCCTACCAGGTAAGTAAAATTAGAACATTCAAAACTTCCACTCTATTTTTTTTAAACATTTGACACTCTATATTCAAGTTCAAATATTAAGCACCATAATGATAAAACAACAGAGTTGAAAGTTTGAGAGCAAAGAAGAAAACTTCATTCATTATGATTTTGAAGTCATAGTTTGCCCATAATAGTTGCCTAGGTATATATTTTGAAGTTTTCCAACAAAAATAACCCTACAACTTGGGGATTACTGATCTTGATTTGCAGATACAGAGACAGGCTTGGAGAGATTAAGAAACTCATCTAAGATTACATAGTGTAAGGGTAAAAGAAATTGAAGTTAAAGCGTAAAAGTTAAAGGGTAAAAGACCGGGTATTGTAAAGTTTCTAAGCTGCAAGGTCTGAGTTAAAATGTAAAGGATTAGGTATTGTTAGGTTTCTATGCTACCTGCAAAACCTGAAATTTCTGTAGCTGTTAAGACAATGCTTGGAACCGCCCAGTAAATATTTCCCCTGACTGCTTGGTTGTTTAATAACTGAAGGGCTCTGTGTGGTCGCACGTAGGCATCGCAGGGCCTAAACCAATCAGTTTGAATGTGTACCCCACTTTAGAACTGACCTATCACCCCCGCCCTACCTGTTCCCGCCAATGAATGAACTAATCATGTTTAGGAATTGTAGTATGATTTTCCCGCGGTGTATGATGATTTGTTAAAGGAGACTGTGATGTATGTAAAATCCCCGCCCTCCCCAAAAAAGTGTACTTAAGCAGTGCTCAGCCCCTGCTCGGGGCTCTGGGCTGCCCTCCCTTCTTGAGCGAGCCTGCCTGGAGACTCAGCGCACTGAATTGGATCCTCAATAAACTCCCTCCTGCTTATTGCATGAAGCTAGTCACTTGTGGTCTCTTCCTCCGACACTTCGCTGGACCCTTACAATAGTAAGTGTCAGAATCAGCATCTGAAGTCAAGTTCTCATAATTCCAAAGTCTGTGGCTTATCTTACACAGCATGCTGATTTGAAATATTATTTTAAAGAGCAGCCAAATGTACCTGAAAATTTATTTCCATTAATGCATACACCAAAATTAGGGATAAAGCCAAAAAATACATCACCAATTCCCCACCCTAAACAAATTTATATAAGAAATAAAATGACCTGTAACCATATAATAAAACCACTTGTATCATTGTTTACTAGTGGTCTTTCATTCATATGTGTAATTGAATTATAGTCTTAATTTTCCATTCTGTCTTTAAAAAAAACAGACAAACAAAACTTCAATTTCTAAACATGAGGTATCTTTTTTGGAGGGGGTTCCAGGGATTGAACTCAGGGGCATTCAACGACTGAGCCATATCCCCAGCCCTGTTTTGTATTTTATTTAATACAGAGTCTCACTGAGTTGCTTAGGCCCTTTCTGAATTCTGGAGGTTGACTTTGAACTCATGATCCTCCTTGCCTCAGCCTCTCTAGCTGCTGGGATTACAAACTTACACTACTGCATGTGGTCTACAGGAGCTTTTGATGAACATGCACAATTTACCTACAAAGAATAGCATTTAAAATCTAAAAACTGATCCAAACATTTCAGAAATATGTGTAGTGAACTCTGTGGCTTAAGACATGAATCTCAGCTGATCATTCCTTAATGTTTCTGTGTCTGATCATTTGCATGAATAGACACAATGTCAGCAATGTCCTTCATTTAGCTTACTTCTCACACTAATCAAGTAATATCCTTGTAGCAAAAGGACCTTCTCAGTATTGACACTTCAAATTGGCTAGTCTCCATCAAACTACAAATTTCCATGTTTTTATCCAAATTATTAAAAGAACCTCAAACATATTTACCTAAGAAATGAATTATGTTGGGATTCTTTTATTCTTT
The DNA here is from genome assembly GCF_021218885.2 of Marmota monax. Lineage (NCBI taxonomy): Eukaryota > Metazoa > Chordata > Mammalia > Rodentia > Sciuridae > Marmota > Marmota monax. The sequence continues at coordinate 889,497 of NW_026693153.1, forward strand.
CATCACCAAGAGCTCATTAAGGATCAGTTCCTTCTGTGGGTGTTTCTGTAAATTAATCTGTTTAATAGCAACCTATAATGGAAACATAATTAAAAAACAAATCAGTGGTTTTTCTAATTCTCTTAGAAAGTAACAAACACCAACCTGTTAATAACTTGTACTAACACACAATATTATCATATAATGAGATTATAACTGACAAATGAGTAGTATTTTGACTCGCAACTGAATATGTATAGTATTTTCCACTACCTGGACCCTAAATATTTTCCAGATTTTTCTTGAAGTTGATTAGCCAACCAAAGCTCAGCCCAGTGCCAGAAATTACTCCTCTTGTCACTCCTACCTGGGACAATACTTTTTATAATATTTGCTTATTCATGATATAATGCCTTATTTGTTCCCCCTAAAGTGAGAATAGTATGAAATTATATAGATTAATTCTTACAACATATTTAACTTTAAAAATTACATTCCTATTGATTATGCTTAGCTTCATGTAGTTTTTCCCCTAAAAGAAAGCTAATATACATGTAGTGATAGACCCAACCTGATCTTTTCTTAAAATTGGGAGCCATCGCCACAAAGCCATGAAAAGATAATTTTGGCTTACTATAAATTACTGCAAATTCTGAACCTGCTTGGAATGCCTGCCCGTGCCTTGAACTCACCCATGCCTGGCTCTCTGACCAGATAGCAGCCCTCTCTGAAACTTTAGTGACACCTCACAAATCTTGGCCTTCCCTGGCCAGATAACAATCCTCTCTGAGGCTCTAATGACCTTCATAAATTCTGATGTCGGGGCCAGTAAAAAATGTAAACTACCATTTGTGTTACGCTTGTCAGAGTTTTGTTATCTGTAAAACCCTCCTTTGTGTAACTTTCTGGGCTAAAAAGCTGGACTGCAGGAAAGTTGTAGCTGCTATCTTGTTCCTGCAGTTTTGGGTGGGAGAGGCAGCCCGGCCGTTCAAAATAATAAGCTTGCTTTAATTTGATTTTAATTGGAGTCAGTGGTCTTTTCTTGTGTCCTGGTCTAACAGTAGAAGTATGAAAAAGTTACGAACTTTTATTGACCCAGAGCCATGTCAATAGCAGTAAAAACTGTGCCAGAAAACCTACAGGGAAAAAGACACAATCAGAATTCAGACTTGTAAATCACAGCCATTTATACTATCCAAAGACTTTGCCCTTCTCACAATTGCAAACGGATCAAAGAACACTTAAGATTTAACATCTTAAACAAAAAAGGAAAGAGAAAAGAGGAGGCAATCATTGTAACCAAAACTTTTATTTGAAATATTTCAGACCTACAGAAATATAGGGGGGAAAGGTAAATAACATAGACTCATGAACACAGTGAAGAATTTCAACCATCTTCCCATCTCTTTTCAAATTATCATGTGTGGTGGCACATGCCCATACAAGGACTCGGGAGTCAGCTCAGTACCTAAAATAAATTAATGAATAAATCGATAAATAAATAATAAATAATATATAGTAAATAATAATAGAGAGATAAGTTTACCTTGATTTCTGATATATATCCATATACATAGGTATTATTTCATTTACTATTAATTATTCAATATATAACATCTCTTATTTTCATGTTCAAAATATTCAGGTGATTTTCTGTATTTTTATTATTAATAAAATTAATGTTAAACTGAATTTAGTTGTTAAAAAGAAATTCCCAAGAAAGTTTCCAAAAATTCTCATTCTACATTCTACTAATTCAATCTAAATTCACAGAACACTTTCTACAGATTAATAACATTGCTCTCAAGCAATAGAGGAAAGAGCTTAGTATATTTTAAAAACAAATTTCTGAACAAAATCAGAGTGGCAGACTCAAAGATCGATACACATTGGTAGGATTCAAAAAACCATTTATGTATTTATTTACTTTTTTAGACTGGGGATTGAACCCAGGTGTGCCTCACCCCCAAGCTTACTCCCCAGTCCTTTTTAATCTTAGGATCTAACTAACTTCTGAAGCTGGCTGAAAACTTACAAGGAGGCTAACTCAAGTTCAAAGCCAGCCTTAGCAACTTAGTGAGACCCCAAGCAAATTAGTGAGAACCTATTTCAAAATAAAAAATAACACAAGGGGCTGGGTTTAATCCAAAAAAAAAAAAAACACAACAAGAAAAAAAAATATTACTGGAAAAATAGCGTAACAGGGACTGGGGTGTAGCTCACTGGTAGAGTGCTTGCCTAGCATGTGTGAGGTACTGGGTTTCATCCTCAGCACCACTGAAAAAAATAAATAAAATACAGGCATTGTGTCCACCTACAGCTAAAAATAGTTTTTAAAGGTAAAAATATTTTAAAAAATAGTAAAAAGTAGCACTTTAATAAAAAAGGAAAAGTGCAAAAGAATTGAAACCTTGATGTTGAGATGACTAATACTAATTTTCACAAAACATTTTACAAAGATATAATGCCTAGCCTCTCTTTAACTTCAATGAGCCATCTGAAATGAATGAAGAAAACACATCCATCTATCATGAGATCAGGATCCAATGGCAGTCCTCAGAGCTCTGCCTGGGAACTGCATTATGTGCTACAACATCATAGTCCCATGCAAGTCCCATTAGTAGTTCTCTCTTCCTGGCTCCATGTAAGGTGATTCCTATGGAAAATCTCCCTTATCTGGTGAGGAATTTCATACTCAACTGTCCTTTGAATGACATTGAGGCTTTGAGAGATATGTAAATATAAAAACATAAAATACATAATCTGGGGAAGAGCAAAGATCCAAGATTTACATATAATAGTTATCCACAATATGAAACAGAAACCCCAGTGAAATAGAGAATTCCTTGGAAAAGAGAGCAAAATATAGAAAGGAAAACCCAGTGAGTTAAGTGTTATAGCTTTTAAAGAAGTCATAAGATTATTTTTCAAAAAAGCAGTAACCAGAAAGTTTGTGGTTTAGTCTTATTATCTCTTTGTCTATCCAGGGACACCTCAGTGTGTTCTGAAGCCCTGTGACCTGAACAGTGCACCGTCCAGTTCCATAATCCCCATCCTTATACTCCAATTGCTTCTGCTTCCTAGCCAGCCTAACCTGAAGGGTTTCTCCCAATAGCTGTGCAGCCCACAGACACCCCTGTTTCAATGCACACCGACTACTCCTCACACCTCCTGTAAAGGTGCAGACTGGCCACTACTTGAGGGGACTAGAGTTGGAGACTTGGATGCAGGGAGGTGTGTAGGATGTTGTGCTGGAAAGTATACCTCTGTTGGCTCCCATTCAGTCCCCAGCTCTATTTGCAGACTGACAGCTTGGGTCATGTACCTGCAGAACAAAAGGTCAAGTGCAAGGGGTCACTACCACATTGGCCAGTTCTCCCTGACCACCCTCACACCTCAGCTTGGAAAGCATAAAGCTCAGGGCTCTCATCCAGGAGCATCATCCAGGCAGCTGTTCCCCTCTACCCCCATTTCTTGTAGCAAGAACCTACAAGGGCAAGACAGAATGAAATTCCCAGAGGCTCCCAGAGTGCCATAGACAAAACCCCAAAGGAATGGAGCAGGGAGCATCAGGGTCTTAGAGCTGGAATAAAGGACCAGGGAAAGGAACCCTGCTTCACCCCATACCACCAGCCCCAGGGTCTACCACTTCATCCCCTGGTTTACCAACTTACTTGGGTCCCAGTGGCATACACATCTGGATGTAACAATTTGTGAAGCAGCCTTGGTCAAAGGGATTGTCACGCTGGAGGGAGATGGGGATGGAAAGAGGAGCTCAGAATCGGCAGGAGTGGGCAAGGCCATGTCCCAGTGACAATCCCTAAGATGGTAGGTTAATGCAGGGCTCAGCACAGGCCTGTGGCAAGATTCCAAGGGCAGGGGAGCCCAAGAGTGACCCAGAGCCTCCAGCCTTCCCAGGCTTCTAGAAAGAATGACTTACCTCTACACACTTGTGAGCAGCACTCTTCAGACAAGTGCTGACACTACACCCACATCTCCTGCCTTCTCAGGGCTCCCTCATCACCTTTTACCTCCCTTTGCCACATCCTTCCTCTATATGTCCATTGGCCAAACATGTCCTCCTGCCATGTCCTTCCAGATACCATTTAAGACATTTCTAGTGCTGCTCTGCTCAACTGATGCAATAATTGTGTCTCCATCCTGCTCCCACTTTACTTTCTCACCTCTTGATTTCTTTCTAAAAATGTGCCTTCATTGATTTTCACTATCTGGGAGGGCAGTGGCAGCAGAAATGCCCAATCATATTTTCATAGTCACAAATCAGATGGACCAGGAAAATCTGGGCTGAGGCCTCTAGTACTCAAAGCACTAAAGGTCATGCTCAAATGTCAAGTCCTCCCATGGACACTGACTAGCTTGTACTCTCCCTTATTCTATTTTCTCTTCCCTCTGACTTCATCCATCAGCCTCTCCCCTTTCTTCTCCCAGACTAGGTTGAGTCTAGCCCCAACCTCAAGAGCTTTAGCTAGAAAATATTCTGGAACAATGACAACCGACCCACCAGCACCTGTGTCCACCCCCAACTCTCCATTGCCCACACATGAAGACTTTGATCTTCAACACTATTGTGCACAAGAAGGAAAGAGGATTTCACATCAGAACATCTCTGGAATATGTCCAAAAAGCAACAGGAACCATTGTGCTCTATGAGGTTCTGCGTGCTTTAAGGTGTTCACAGCAATAATGAAATTAATTTCCTTCCAGGTGCAATGTTGCATGCCTGAAATCACAGTGACCTGGGAGGTTGAGGATGGAAGATCACAAGTTCAAGGCCAGCCTCAACAACTTGGCAAAGCCCACAGAAACTTACTGGGATCCTAACTCAAAACAAAATATATCAAGGATTGGGGTACATATGGTTTAGAAAAATGCTAAAAGGAACGATAATTAATAAACTTTTAAGAGCTGAGCACTAAGTTTGAATTCCGTCCCCCCCACCCCACAAACACATGAAATACAATCAGACACGAATTGAATCCAGTAACTCTGAAGCACCCAGAGCAGCATCTCACACTGGCTCGACTCTTGTGGCTTGTGCTCACATTCTGTGTCTCAATGGACTAACATCAAATGTTATCTTCTTATCCATTTTTTGCCCAAATTCTTGCAGCCTTGGGGACTCAAGGCATCAGAAATCTCTGTCCCTTTATCTCTTTTCTTCTATCTGAAATGTTGATTCTTTTGTTTGTTGCTTCACTCATTTATTCAAATCTTTCCTTTGTATACTGGGTACTGAAGAACCCAGGTACTTCCACATGCTAAGCACATGTTCTACCACTCAAATACATACCAGCCAGAAATATTTCAGGGGATCAAACAAAGCAGGCGTGGTGGTGTATGCCTGTAATCCCAGTGACTCAGGACACTGAGGCAGGAGGTTCAAAAGTTTGTAGTGAGACCCTGTTTCAAAATAAAAAATGGAAGGGACTGAGGATGTAGCTTCGTGATAAAGTGTCCCTGAGTGCAATACTCAGCATGAAAAAATAAAAATAATAATAAAAAAAAAACTCTAGTCACTGCACTGGGTTTTGAAAACTCACTTCAAACAGCATGGCCAGCCTACACTCAGGGTCCTGAGGGCAGCTGCAACATGTGGCCCTGGGCACTGTGGGGAGTCACCAGGGTAGTGCAGGGAGAGGATTATCAAGGGACCCATAAAGGCAACCTAGCTCACAGCACCCAGGTACATGCAGAGGAGAAGCCCAGAGCGTTAAGCATTAAGACATGCAAGAAGGCTATTTCTGCTCCTTCTGGTTTCAGAGGCCGTGTCTTATCCAGAAAGAGTAGTCTCAAGAATGTCTGCTGGCTCTGCCCCTAGTCCAGAGCATCATCATGACAGCAAGGGCAGGGTCTGGACTGAGGTGGGCCAGGAAGTGAAGGGTGGAGCTAATGAGCACTGTCAACTTTTTCAGGGAATAAGGCACAGAGGGTACAACAAGTAGAGAAGAGACCTAGGATGCTAAGGGTGGGAGTTACTTGGGTTTTAAGATGAGACACAAACATGTAGCTGACCACAGAAGGAATGGTAGTAATACTAATAGCGGCAGGTTGGACACATTCTGGTACCAGGCACTGTTCTATGTGTCTTGTGTGAATTAACCCATATTTCCCTGTTTTAGAGATGCTAAAACTGATTGACAAGGGGGGTAAGTAGCACAGCCAAGGTCTCCCTGCAAGTCAGTTATAGAACTGCGGTTTGGGCAGATGTGCTCTTCCCCTAGAGTCCTTGCCACCAAGCACCAAGCAAGTGTCTCTAGAGGAGCTTCCGGTCAGGAAATGGAGTAGGGAAGGGACTGGAAGTTGGAGCATGGAATTAGTGCCTGTTTCAGGTGCTGCAGATAATGGAAAGGAGCACTGTCTGGTGAATCCCAGAGTGCAGGCCACATTTAGGTCCCTTGAGACTGGGCAATGTGGACATGGAGGGCCTCATTCTGAGCAGAGTAGTGGAGGAAAGGCAATGGCCTAAGGCCTGACCTGGAGCTAGAAGAACCACAGGATGGGGGAATGGAAAATGCTGCCAGGTAAACTCAATGATGAACTGAAGCTGGAGAGAGGAGGAGGAGGGCAGGCCATAGGGCTGAGGAGTAAGGGGTAAGCAGAGGAGTCACAGAGGGGAGAGGACCAGATATGGCTGTGGTAAAAGGGTGACTAAGGATGGGAAGTGCTGAGCCCACAGGCTCCTCTGTCTTCTCAGCTGTCCCTGGGTCTGCATCTTTCCCCTCCCCCATTGTTGCTGCCTACTAGGCTTTCTGAAGGAGCCTTTAGAAGTCTTGTTGTCATACTAAAGTGTCCCGAGGCAGTCAGGCCCACCCTTCTCTTTCCTGTTCAATCCCCAAATGAAAAAGCAATACAGAACCACTGATTGGAAAGAAAGTAAGGAAACTGATCCTTGTAGATGACATGATTTTCCATGTAGAGTGAGAAACAGCAAATAATGCTGGGGGAGAAACTCAGTGGCTGAGCACCCTTGATTCAATACCCACTACTGGAAAAACAAGAGAGATCTGAGCTGCATCTTTAGAGGTGGATCGGGAAAGACCCAGGGGCACCATCAGGACCAAGGGCAGTGGAGAAAGCACACATAGTGCCTAGTGGCAGAGGTGTAAGATGTTGCCTCCCAGCTGGGTATAAGGACACACACAATTGGTCCCCCTTACCTGGGTCTCATAAGGGCACCTTGCAGTGCTCATTGCCCTGGCCTTGATGAGCAGCTGCAGGATGAGTGGCAGCAGGAGGCACGCAGCAAGTACAGCCATGATGAAGCTGTGCACAGGCTAAGAAGCCAAGCCGGGGGGCGGGGGACAGTTCCTCCCTGGCCTGCCTTTCCATGGACTCATCTCCTTCCTGTTTATGCCCCACCTACCCCCACCCACTCATTCTTCCTCCCTGGACTGGACCATCAGTCCATTACACCCAAGCCCAACCTCACCCACTTCACTGTGGTCCTTCCTGTCCCTGTTCAACCTTCATTTCCCCACTCCATGCCCTCCCTCCTGGATTCTCAATTCCACAGGCCATGTCCTGCCCCGCCCCCACTGGCATTCAAGGGTGTCCACCAATGGTCCTCCCAACTGACTTCTCCCTATAGCCCCACCCAGTCATCCCCGCCTTCAGTTACCCAGCCCCTTGGCTGACCACCCCTCCCTCTCCTCCACCAGAGCTGGTCCCAATGTGGGCCCTTGGGACTGCGTGGATACGTCATCGCTCAGGCCACGAAGGTCATGTGCCTCCTGTGTACCAGGAATACCACACAGCTAGCCAGCACAGCACCCAGGTAGAGGCACATTGAGAGGAGGAGCAGCAGGTAGAGCCTGATGTTGCGGTGGCCCACACAGTTGTTTACCCACCTGCAGTGGTGGTCGAATTCCTAGAGGAGAGGAGGCAGCACTGAGGGTGTATCTCGCCTGAGCTCAACAACCCCCAAATCCTGAGGGCTCCCAAAACCCAATCCTCTAGGCCACCTGCTCTTGGGCCTACACTTGAGCTCCCATCTCCAGGGAGAAAGCGGCATTTCCATTGCTAGAGAACAATTAGGACTCCATGGCTCATCAGGTCACCTGTCATGACTGAGGTCTTTAGAGACAAGACCTGCCCAGTGTCACTTGGAACAGGATGTAGAATAAATCTGGGCCTCTATTTTCTCAGATACTGGATGAAGATGAAAGAAACAGCCTTGCCCATCCAGCCTCATGCACTTATAAACCCATGCAGGGTGTGCACAGGAGAGAAAAGCACTGAGAACCCAGGAAACCCTCCAACTTGGACACCCAGAGGTGGACAGGCAAAGATCCCCACCATAGGGCAGCATCCGGCCTAGGGGTCTGGGTATATATTTTCAGCAAGGCAGGGGAAGGGACAGTCACTGCCTTTCCTCCCCCTGACTCCACCTGGTCAGCACGGATGGGATGCCCTTTGCATGTCACACCTGTGCAAACAAGGCCAGCCTCTCAGGGCAGGTGCGGACACTGTTGTTAACACCCTACTGATGACATATGTAAGTGACCCAAAGTGTGTAAGAGCTACTTTTAGCAGTGCAGGAAAATGGTCTCATACCGACCTTCGGCCCCCTTATGATGGGTGGTTCCTGCTCCTGGCTAGGTGCCTGGGTATGTGTTGGTGAGTGGACAGGGAAGACAAGTACTCACCTCCACACAGATGTTGCAGGTGTCACAGTGGTAGATTCGGGGCAGGCGGTGGAGATGGCATTTGGCACACCATGGCATTGGGAAACATTTGTTGTTCATGTGAGCCACATAGGATGCCTCTGGGTTCTGCTCGACAGAGCCTGGCATGGGAAGAGGTTTGGGCAGTGGCAGGAGGCCCTTCAAGCACTCTGCTGCTTGGGGCAGCCCCATAGCATCACTAGACAGCAAGAGGGTGGAGAGCAGGTGGGCAGGCGAATCCTGGTTCCTGTTGAGGAAGCTGACCACTCACATGAGCTGGCAGTCAGAGAGAAGGGTGTTTCTAGCCAGAAGAGCTCTATATGGAGCTCCACTCTTTGTAATAGTGATCAGTGCTTGGAGATATTGTGCAAGGGGAAGAAGGAAGAGTCTGCTGACCTCTCTTGCCAGCCTTCTCAGTCTTTGCTTCTAAAGCAACTGGAAAACCTCCAGGATTCTGTTTTATCACACCTCAGTTGGTTGGGAAATAAATTGCCAGCACCTAATTAAGGATGACATTAAGAGAAGGGATGCTAAGGCCCTAGGTGGGGTGAGCACTTTAGAAATCACCCCTATAGGCCTCAGCCCTTGGGCTGCCCCCTCCTTCTCCAGGTTCTGAGGCCTTACCTCTGTGCAAGGTGCCTGGGTCTGATATGTTCATGTAAATAAGGCTGTAGAAAGTGAGGAGACAGAGGAGCCTAGTGGCCACTGGAAAGGCCCATTCTCCTCTCTGGGCCAGGGCTCGGCAGCTGAAAACAGAGCCAGACTAAGTTCTACTCTGGGGCAACCCAGAGTGCCCCATGAGGCCTGGCCTGCCTGAGATAGGACTCACTACTTAAGGATAGTTTTAAATATCTAGTCTAGAAACACGCCATAGACACCATCAAATGTCACTAGCATTACCCACCGGTTCCTAAATGCATCAGGCACTCTAGATCTCTATACTTCTGACTATATATCCTTCTTCCCCTTCCTGATCCTCTCTCCACTTCCCTGCCTCTTCACTATCACTATTTTCACTTCTAGCTCTTTGTAAGAAATCTAGCAGCTTGTATGAGATACTCACGGGATGGAGAAAAAGAGGACACTCAAAGTGGCCAGTGCTGCCACATTAAAGGATGCCCAAAGGCTTGGCAAAAGCCAGACATATCTGGCTGGAGTTTTGGGTGAAGGTGAGAAAACATTTGAGACCATCCTGGCTCATTGCCTGCTCTCAAACAAATGAGAGCCACCAGATGGCTCTTCTGGGTTTGTACCCAGAGTGCCATGACAACAAGTGTGACATCAGAGAGGTTCTGGAATGGGGGCTCTGGCTGCTTCCAGTGGCTTCTGTGAGTAAAGATCCTCTGCCCCCACATGCACATGGTGATGTTGGGAGTCAATCTGCTCTTATCTTTCCAGATAATTTTTGTGTAAAGTTTTATTATTGAGAGAAACCAGTCTAAGGATTTTTAATATGTAGAACTCTGTTTAAATCATCACTGTTAGTTTAGAGGATTACACTACACTACAGATTCTGAATTTTTCTTTAAAATGAAACTTGGTTAAAATAAGAACAACAGCGTAATTATGGTGCTGTTACTTGCTTCTTGGTATACTAGTTGTATTCATATCTTTCAAACTAATATTATTATCTCCACTTTACAAGTAAGACCTACACACTGTTAAGGAGGTGGTTTAACAGTGCTCAGCTAGTGAGGGGTAGTAAAGATTTGAATTTTATGCAGGTGGTCTGGTTTCAGACTCCATGCCCTTATCTCCATGCCCTTTTTCTTCAATGTGTAAGTCCCCGGAGTGAGTAAAAAAAGCATCCTAGTGATTAAAAGTTTACTTAGAAACATGTAACAGTCTATTATTTCAATCCAGATAATTAAATTATCATCATTTCCACTTGTTTTTCTTCATAAATGTAGTATTTATACTAAATGAATCATTCTTCTAGATATATTAATTTACAGCATATTTTATCTGTTCTATTTTATCCCCCCCCACACACACATTTAATGAATACTTAGTCTAATCAGTCCTCTGTATCTGGCTTCTAAGGATGAATTCTTAAGTTTCTATTCTCATTATCTCTTGCCTACACTATTCTGTTAGCTGCTTAATTGTCTCTTTGTCTTTGGTATCTCCAATTCCAATTTATCACACACACTATGTTCTAAAGTACAACTCAGAAGTTACTAATTTTATGATATGAGATATAGATTAAGAGGCCTTAGTGACAAGGATTCTGCTTTCTATTTCTTACCTCCAATTTCAATCACAGTTATTGGAACCCAGTAAATGATTATTAAGATTTTATTGAAGAGATAGAGTCATAGATTTCTCCCACCAGAAAATGATGTATTTCATTTTTCTAGTGAGCTTCATGAATATCCAAATATGAATTATTGACTGGAGATATTTTATCGTTTTACATATAACAATTTTAATTACACAAAAATCCTGTTTCTTATCATTAAATTACATAAATTACCTAGTATAATGTGCTATCTATACCAGGGTTCAATACATAATGGGTGAGTGACTGGGTTATAAAGTCAATCTATTAAACTATATAGTGATAGAATGCTAATTTGAAGATAATATAAATTCTGATCAACTAGTAAATAATGCATATCTAAAATTTGGTAAGTATTATCTATGAATGTTTTATAAAAGGTTTATAGAGTATGTTTGCCTATAATTATAAGCCTAAAGAAAATTAGTGATTCCTAGTTTATGGCCAAATTCACTTTTAAAATGACATTTTAAAATGTCTCAAAACATGACTTTTGTGGACAAGTCTTACCTTTTTGAATTAAAAATGGAAGACTAAGGCAAAATCAACTCCAATTATTTCATGATTCTAATCCAATGCTTGGGTTGGTATTAATATTCAGTAAATGGTTCCTTAATACATGTTTTAGAGTAACTTTTTTTCTTTCACAAAGTGTATTGAACTGGCTCATTTGGTTGGCCAGGGAACTGTTTAATGTTGTAGACATAATTTACCTGAATTGGATAAGTACTTAAAAGTTAATTAGCTTAAATGTGAAAAGGTCTGTTGGGAAATAATATAATCAAGTACATTGGTAACTGAGTGCTGTTTCTTGAATTAATGTCAGTACAGAGGCCACAGCCCTGTTCTCCTTGGTTGTGTTTGATTTCATACTTTAGTTAGTGACTTATGCAAGTGGGAGAAGTAGCTCAAATAGGACACAAAGCTAATAGGACCATACAGAGAATTGAAAGAAAGAGATGTTCAAATGATCCATTGAAAGACACCATCAGCATCTCAAGTGATCTTAAAGAATTTGAATGAGAAACTAAATCCAATGATGAAATTTAATAAAAATTTTATGTAAAAATATCTACTCTTGAGATGACATGTTTCACAAGAAGTAGATGTTTAATAAATATTAAGGAGTTTAGCAGATTATAGGTTCAATGAGTCTGCCATTTTTTAATGTTGCTTCTAAAAATGCTGTTTCTATCTGGAACTGCTTTAGAGAGACAGATGGAGCTCAAGTCTGGTTGAGGATAAGCCTATTGACTTTGTATTAATGAAGCATAAATATAAACAAAAATCACAGAAGTGTAAAAAGCATCTAGAGCATTGTGTCTAGTTGTAAGTTCTAAAACTGCTATCAACTAAAGCATCCAGAAAATGTTAATGGGATGGTAACAGTGGTTAGAAAACATGTGATGAAAGATTGAAGATGGTAATAATGTGTGTTCTGGAGATAAAAATAACCTCAAAAAAGACACTAGATGATTTCAAATGTTTAAAGTAGAAATTAGCCTTTCTCTAAGTGACTTCAAATGGAAGAATGGATTTGAGTCATTAAATTAGGAGTTGTATCTAAATAAGTAAAACATGTTTTTTAAACAACCATGTTTTACGTATGTACCAAACTATTATTTATTGAGCAAAATTTGGTGTGAGGTCTTGGTATAAAAATAAAAAATTAACTAAAACATGCTTGATTCTTTCAAGGAGTTCATAGTCAAGAGAAAACGTTAGTTTTATATTTACACAGATGTTATTAACTACTTTTGGAGGTCTTAAAGTGAACCACTCAAATATATGTATGGAAGCAGAATTCTGACAGCTCCAGAGATCCCCAGTTATTTATTATTTAAAATATATATATATATATATATATATATATATATATATATATATATATATATATATATATATATATCTTTAGTTGAAGATGGACACTATACCTTTCTTTTAATGTAGTACTGAGGATCGAACCCAGGGCCTCACACATGCTAGGCAAGCACTCTACCACTGAGCCACAACCCCAGCCCTATCCAGTAATTAATTCTAAAATAACCTTATACACCATTTGTGTGGTCAAATGCTAATCACTGCAAAGGTATTTTGCAGCTATAATTAAGGAACCAAATCAGTTGAAAATAAATTTACCTTGAGTGAACATGACCTAATTAGGTGATCCCTTAAAGGGGATAGCATTGCTGACTTGAAGTTGGAGAGGGCTGTATGGAAAGGTATGCAGGTGCCCTCCCTTCACTCCTCTGAACTCGCTGATATCTAGACTGAAGTCTTGAAATTCCGTGAGCTGAGAACCTACTTGCTCCATGTCAAATTTCTGATCTTCAAAGCAGCCAACTCTGACACTTAGGTATTAAGTCACCAAAAGTGTGGTAATTTATTATGCAGTAATGGAGAACAAATATGATATAGTGGTTGGCTATTGTCAGATATGTACAGGCATCAGTTGAGAAAGTAGCTGTGATGTGAGGGTGAAGACATGCTCTCCTTTGTATCTGAATTGTAGAATGAAGATGTAAGGGAAGAGTCAAATAACAAAAGAAATCTATTTAATTGTATGTTAGTTAGCTTTGTGTTGCTGTGACCAAAATTCTTGACAAGAAAAATTAGAGGAAAAAACATTTGTTTGGCGCTCATGGTTTCAGAGGTTCAGTCCATGGTCAGCCATAGCTCTGGGCCTGAGATAAGGCAAACCATCACAGCAAAGGGTGGGCACAGGACAACTTCTCAGCTCATGGTAGACAGGAAGCAAAGAGGGAGCAAAAGGAGCCAGGGACAAAATATATGGTATCCAAGGCCCAGCCCCAGTGATCCACTTTCTCTAGACATGTTCTTATTGCCTATAGTAGCCCATTCAAATTATTAATCCAACGAATAGGTTAATCCACCAATTAGATTTCAGGTATTATAATCTAATCATTTCACATCCTGAATTAACATGGGATTTTTGAGGGGACACCTTATATCTAAACCATAACAAATTTGTTACAAAGCAACACTGAAATCTATCAGATCCCAGAGATACTGAACAAATCTCTAACAACATACAATTTCAATATCATATTCAACATCTCAGGTGACAACTAGAAAGAAATAACACACAGAATAATGAAAAAAATAGTTGATAACTTTTCAGAACATATTATGTCCCAGCATCCCATATAAATGATACCTAAAAAAGATCTTAAATTGAGCAACAAATACATCAATTATGGTAACTTTGTTGGGCATAAAACAATTTAAAAACTTGAAACAATTTATGTTTTTATACTGGTACATAATGGGTTTAAACCTTTTTATTTTACTGTTTTATGGTACTTTCATAGGAAAAGAAGAAAATATATATTTCTAAAACCATAAATTCATTAAATTTTATTCCTTAACTGTGATTTTTTAAAATCTTTCTTTCATGTGTTTAGAAAATTTGTCATGATTGTTCAGAAATGTGTGAGTTATAATGTCTTCTAGTTATAATTGGCTGTTAGATAAGATTTTGTTCATTCATTTTAAAAATATTGTTCAAGTTTAAAACTGCTAATAGCAATAACATTGTTGCTGGCTTTTTCAAAAAGAAGATGTCAAAAAGATGCCAGAAAAACTTTTGAAACTTTCTATCTCTCAGACTCCTGCTTGGTGAATATTTAAATTGCAAAGACTTTAGCTATGGCACTGCCATCCCAGTGACTTCAGCATGCATTTAGGAGGAGAGGACAGCAACCTAAGTTTAGATATGCTTTCAGAGACCTCAGACCAAATGTTTGTAATTATTTTCTATTTTCTAAAAACCTTTTTCTTAGCAGGGAGTAATAACTGAATGCCTAATAAATAAAGACTGAAGCAACAAAATCCCCAATTTCCCTGTTCAAATAATCCAAGAATTAGAAGAAAGTATAACTTTCAATGTTAAATGATTAAAGCAATACGACTATTATGAGAAGATGAGCCTCAGCCATAATAGGGGCTTTCATTGATCACAATGAAGATGATTTTATTCTTTGTTCCTTGGAAAATCATATATGTGAACATATACATATCTACTTATATATGTGTATATATATGTGTGCAAGCTCGTAAAATTTTTGGTGGAATGGAGGGGTACAGAAAAGTGCTTCCAAAAACTCTCTAAATTACTATGTTGCTTCAATCTTTTAGAATAGATTACAATACGATATTGTGGCTATCTAACATCAGGACTGAGTTTTACAATAATATTCTGCAACTTGCATTCTTTTTCTACATATTGACCATAAATCATGAATCACTGTCTCTGTTTACAAGGTGGCATTACACATGTGTCTCATTTATAAGCACACTCTACTCATATGCAAGCATTCAGTATTTCTCTTCTCAGTTGTAAAAATATACTTACATGAAGATGAATTTCTATTCAGCTTGAAATGCTTTAACACTTTGCTGGTTATTGTGCAGTGATTGGCAAGTTCCTCTCCAGACAGGGCACAACCTTCTACGTGTGGGTTTAGAAGTAAGCACCCAATAAAGCATAGCCAAAAGAAAATATATAAATCTGTTATGAAATTCAATAAATTCATGAGCCATGCTACTCACCAAGGCTTGTGAAAGGCTTGTGAGAGCATGTACATCACAAAACAGCACTGTACAATGACAAATATTTCAAGCAGTTAGCAATGGCTGAGAGCACACTGCTGAAAGCCTGTCTAAAAATGGGCAATGCAGGATGCCCTGGTCAGAGATGGTGCAAGGTCTTTAGAGTATTTTGTTTTCATAAACAATAAAAAGTATGGTCCCAGCTGGTACCTTATTGTAGGGCTCAGAGGCACTAGACATCATCCCTGGCTCAATTCTGTCGCCACCTTCTTTCATTACTTCTGCTCTTGGATACCTGTTTCCCACCAACACAAGAGAAAGAAATGACCTGTATGGGGAATTTGAACCAGGGTTGGTGCACAGTATGATCTGCCTGAGCACTTCCTTGGCTTATGGGGGGTCAACTCAGTGCTCAAGCCAGAGGAACCACATTCAACTCCTCACGTAATGAATGGAAGCAGTGGTGTCATATTTTCTTCTTATTTGTTCCTATTTACCCTCCCTGCTGTTAAGGATATATTCTATTTTTTTTCCAACCTCTTAAGTTGATGATTTAAGTCATTTATTTTCAGTATTTTTTCTTTCTTAATACGGGCATCTTAGACTTTAGCTGCTTTGTATAAGGTATGATCTGTAGCATTTTACTTACTGTTTGATACTTAGTAATTTTTCTTTTATTATAATTGATTCCTTGACACCTCAGCTATTTAGAACTATGTCAAATACTATATTTATTTTAATTATATTGTTTCTATCAATTTCTGATTACATTTTTGCCAGTGATAGCAAAAAGATAATTTTTTATCTGCATGAAACAGATTTTTAAAAATTTGATACAATTTGCTTAATTTTATTTCATAATTATGGATTACTTCATGGTCAATTAAGATTTTTGCAAATCTTTTCCATTTTCCTATTACTAATTTGGAAATAATACACTTTATTTTAATGTATTATTCTAGTATTGACTTAATGCCATCATGTCTGTTTTCTTTTAGTGGTTATTCTGAAAATTTTGATATGTATATATTTAATAAAATTTAAAATTAATTACTATATTTACATTCTGGCTGAATAAAAAAATATCTTAACATATTTAGTATCACTTAATTCCTTTCAGTTTACATGCTATTTTTTGTCAAGAATTTCTTGGCTAATTTTTTTTTGCTACACAAATAATACATTGCTTTGTGTTGTTGATTTTTATTTATATTTAGCCAAATAAATATTATGTTTTTTTCTTATTCTTATTACTCATTTTTGAATCTTATACCTCTAGGGAAGATTTTCTAGAGGTAAAAAGCTCTTTCAAATTTGTATAAGACTTATTGTTTCACTCTTGTTAAAAAACATCATATCCTCTTTTTTCTCTTTTCTTTTTTTTTATTGGTTGTTCAAAACATTACAAAGCTCTTGACATATCATATTTCATACATTAGATTCAACTTGGTTATGAACTCCCAATTTTACCCCAAATACAGATTGCAGAATCACATTGGTTACACATCCACATTTTTACATAATGCCCTATTAGTAACTGTTGTATTCTGCTACCTTTCCTATCTTCTACTATCCCCGCTCCCCTCCCCTCCCATCTTCTCTCTCTACCCCATCTACTGTAATTCATTTATCTCCTTGATTATTTTCCAATTCCCCTCACAACCTCTTATATGTAATTTTGTATAACAATGAGGGTCTCCCTCCATTACCATGCAATTTCCCTTTTCTCTCCCTTTCCCTCTCACCTCATGTCTCTGTTTAATGTTAATCTTTTCTTCCTGCTCTTCCTCCCTGCTCTGTTCTTAGTTGCTCTCATTATATCAAAGAAGACATTTGATATTTGTTTTTTAGGGATTGACTAGCTTCACTAAGCATAATCTGCTCTAGTGCCATCCATTTCCCTGCAAATTCCATGATTTTGTCATTTTTTAGTGCTGTGTAATACTCCACGGTGTATAAATGCCACATTTTTTAATCCATTCATCTATTGAAGGGCATCTGGGTTGGTTCCACAGTCTAGCAATTGTGAATTGTGCTGCTATGAACATCGATGTGGCAGTATCCCTGTAGTACGCTCTTTTAAGGTCTTCAGGGAATAGTCCGAGAAGGGCATTGAAGACATCTTTTCTTGTTTTTGTTGCTATTATTCATATTAAAATATGTAATATGTGTGAAACTGCAGTTTGCTGTGATTCTTCTCATTTTTTCCTTTGCTTTTTGTCATCTGTGTTCACTAAAGCTCCTGGTGGCATTTTTTTTTTCTTTATTTGTCCTGCATAGAACAGCAGGATCTTTAATCTCCTTCACATTTTTCATGATTTTGGAATATTCTTAGCCATTACTTTTTCTTTGGACGTCCTCCCTTTGCTCTGTGCTGAATGGTCCAATCATTTCCTCTGTGTTTCTTAACCTCACTTTAATATATTTCATTTTTCTTTTGTCTACGTTATTTTCTTTTTCTTTCTTCTTTTCTTTTTGTACCAGGGATTGAACTCAGGGGCACTTTACCACTGAGCCACATGCCCAGCCCTATTTTGTAGTTTATTTAGAGACAGGGTCTCACTGAGTTGCTTAGTGCCTCGCAGTTGCTGAGGCTGGCTTTGAACTTACAATTCTCCTGTCTCAGCCTCCCAAGGTTCTGGAATTACAGGCATGCACCACTGTGCCCGGCTTGTCTATGTTATTTTCTTTATGCCTTTGAATTTTTTTTTCAATATTTAGTATCTTGTTCACCTATGTTTTAATATATTTGTGTATTCATGTATATTTTCTTGTTGGTAAATAGCAAAGGATAGAATTGTAGGGTCAGAGGGGAGGCAAACACTTGCTTGTAGGGGAGCTGCCCTCTTGTGTTCCTAGTGTCTGTGTTGTTTTTTGTTCTCCCAGGGACTCTTGGAGAACTTCAACTGATATCCCAGTTTCTTGCACATAGCACAGACTCTTTTGTTTTCAGTCATTCAATAATGTATTTCATTGTGATTTTAATTTATGATTCTCTGCTAGATTATAATATTAAGCTACTCATCTTGTGCACATTGAACATTTTTATCTTCTTCAGGTAAATATCTGTTGAAATAATTTGTCATTTTTGTTATTCTATTTTCCCTTTTATTACTATATTAATGGTGTTCTTTATATATTTTAATAAATTTATATATTGTATATATTTACTCAGACATATAAACCCAGTACTCTTTTCATGTACTTAACATCTTTTGAAAAACATCAATTTTTAACTTCTCCAAACCTAATTTATTGCTTTTATAAAAAAATCAATAATGTATTTTGCATCCTAAGAAATCTTTGCCTAACCTAATGTTACAAAGATTTTCTCCTGTGTTCTCCTACGTTTTATGTTTAGATTTATAATATATCTTGAATTATTATTATTATTTTGGCATTGAGAGATAGGGCTCAAGTGCTAAAGTTTCAATTTTCCTTCAATATGAATTATACCAATTTTGGAAGATACTTTTCTTTCCTAATTGAATGATGTTGATACTTTATTGAGAAACTATAGATCATATAGGTGGATTTTAACTTTTGGACCCTTTATTCTATCTCACTAATCTGCATGTTTATTATGAAAATATTTTGAGTAATGCAGCTCTACAGTAAACTTTAAAATCAGGTTACATAATTGTGATGTATATATACAATGGAGTATTATTCAGTCATAAAAAGAAAATTGTGGTGAGCCGCTTCTGCCGTTTCTGCAGATTATGGTCGCCATTACAAGATGGCGCTGGCTCCGCTGTGGTCTGTGACAAACAACTTCTTATCTGGGAAAGTTGGCACATGATTTTTCATCACCCTGTGAGAAAGTTCCACGCGGCAGCTTTGCATTGGGGCTTGGGATGCTTTATTAAGGCTGGGAGGGGCACCCGAGAAGAAGAAGAAGAAATATCCAGGGACCTGAATAAACTGTTGAAAGAAGATTCTCGAGTTGCGTATTCCTTGCGGGCAAGGGGTCGCGACAAGTGGTGCCGAAACCCGGGAACCAGAACTTTCAGCAGTCAGGGGTGGTGCACCGGTTAGTCCCAGGTAAGTGGGATCCGCGATCAAAGCGGGGTTAGTCCCTAGTAAGTGGGATCCGCGACCAAAGCGGGACAGCTCCTCTGTAATGAAAGAGAGAGCCTTACATTTTATTGCAGCTGCACTGTGTACTTTCGCTCCTACTTTCGCTTTCTTTTTTTTGTGCTTTCTTTGTTGTTGTGTCATGGGTGCCGCATCTTCAAGTCCGCTTCTCCTGGCCCTAGATGGCCTGTTACGTTCCAAGGGACTGGAAGTGAAACATAGTACTTTACAGAGATTTTTACAGAAGATAGATATCGCTGCACCGTGGTTCGCATTTTCGGGCAGCCTTACTGTGCCTAGTTGGGATAAATTAGGCAAAGATCTTGACTTTGCTTCTGAGCAGGGCATATTAGAGGGTGGGGTGATACCCCTTTGGAAAATGGTTCGTAGTTGCCTTACAGATGATAGATGTCAGGAAGCACTTACTAAAGGACAGGAGGTTTTAGAGCGATTGCATGAGGAAAAATCGGAGATGGCAGAAAGTGAAGTGACTCGGGAGGATGGGAGTGTGCGGAGCATGAGACGGGGGAGGAAACGGTTGTATCCAGATCTCAGTACGCTGCGTACACCCCCATGCGAAAGTGGGTCAGAGGAGGAGGAGGATGAGGAGGAAGAGCTCGAGAGGCTGTCTCGTCAGCTAGGGAGTCTAGCTGTAGGAGAAGGGAACACAGATAAGCAAGGGCTCAAGAAAAGCGATCCCCCGGATCCACCGCCGGATGGCGGGGGCGTTTCGGGAAGAGCTTTCCATGCCCAAACATGGAGGGCTGTTCACGCTGAGATGGGTCTTGCTTATCCAGTTTTTCAGGATGACAACAGGGGAAGAGTCCATGAACCCTTAGATTTTAAAATTGTGAAGACCCTGGCGGAGTCTGTACGCACTTATGGGGTGGATGCCGCCTTCACGCTGACTCAGGTGGAAAATCTGTCTAGATACTGTATGACTCCCTCTGATTGGGCTAGCCTTGTTCGGGCTTGCGTTTCCCCGGGTAAATATTTGGACTGGAGAGCATTCGTGCTAGAGGGCGCAATAGAGCAGGCCGCCCAAAACCATGCAGCGGGACACCCCCATTGGGACAAGGATATGCTCTTGGGACAGGGTAGATTTGCAAATCAACAAACAGGATTTCCTCTTGAGGCATATGATCAAATTAACAATATTTGTATTCGGGCATGGAAGTCGCTTCCAAATAGAGGAGAGGTGTCTGGCAATTTGACCAAGATTCTACAAGGCCCTACAGAACCTTTTTCAGATTTTGTAGCAAGGATGGTGGATGCTGCTGGAAAGATTTTTGGGGATCCTGATAGAGCCATGCCCCTTATCAAGCAATTGGTCTTTGAACAATGCACCAAGGAATGTAAAGCGGCAATCACTCCTTATAAAAATAAGGGCATAGAAGCATGGATGAAAGTGTGTAGAGAGATTGGAGGACCTTTAACTAATGCAGGTCTTGCAGCTGCTGTCCTTCGGGTGGCAAAAGGGGCAATCCTGGTGCCGGAACATGCTTCCATTGTGGTCAGCCCGGTCATTTCAGACGTGAATGTCCTAAAAAAGATAATTTTACTGGACCCCCTCACGGTGGCCCTTCCAATGGCTTTCGTCAACCAGGGCTGTGTCCAAAATGTAAAAAAGGGAAGCATTGGGCAAAAGAGTGTAGATCAATGAGGGACATCCATGGACAGCCTATTTCAGCTGGGCCAAAAAACGGCCGAAGGGGCCCCCGACCCCAGGGCCCACAAATATATGGGGCAATGGAGAATGTCACACCCAAACCCGAGACATGGCCATCTCTACGCCATCCCATGAGACGCGGAGAGCCACTACAGGTGCCGCGGGATTGGACCTCTGTTCCACCTCCAGACTCGTATTAACACCTAAGATGGGAGTCCAATTGGTGGAAACTGAGTTCAAAGGGCCTTTACCGCCTGGCACTGTAGGTTTGCTAATTGGACGTGCATCTTCTACTTTGCAAGGTCTTCATGTCTTTCCTGGAGTTATTAGCCCTGATACTGTAGGGACAATAAAAGTTATGGTGGAAGCTCCAAGGGGCATTGTATCTATTTCCCCAGGAGATCGGATTGCCCAATTGTTACTTCTACCCAGCCTGCATACCCGCTTTTCTGCTGATTCCTTTTCAAGGACAAGTGATGAGATTGGAGTTACTGGAGGGAATTCTGTTTATTTGTCCTTAGATATGAATGACCGTCCTACTTTAAACTTAACCATAGAAGGCAAATCAATTTTGGGATTGCTCGATACTGGAGCAGATCGTAGTATAATTGCACAAAAGGACTGGTCAAAGGGGTGGCCGGTGCAGCTCTCAGATCAATCACTGAGAGGTTTGGGATATGCCCAAGCCCCTCAAATCAGCTGTAGACATCTATCTTGGAAGGACCCAGAAGGACACAATGGCACTTTTCAGCCTTATGTACTTGATTTACCTATCTCTTTATGGGGTCGTGATCTGATGAAAGACATGGGGTTCACTCTTAGTAATGACTATTCCCCGGCGTCTCAACAGATTATGCAAAATATGGGGTATAGGCCAGGTCTAGGACTAGGAAAACATCTACAGGGGCGTAGGCATCCTGTGCAAGGTCATCAAAAGCTTAACAGATTTGGTCTGGGTTTTTCCTAGGGGCCACTGGGGCTCAAATACCCATAACATGGCTCACCGAGGAGCCTGTTTGGGTGCCTCAGTGGCCTCTTCCCTCGGTTAAATTGGCAGCAGCCCATAATTTAATCAAAGAACAACTGGACTTGGGTCACATCCAACCTTCCACTTCTCCATGGAATACTCCCATATTTGTTATTAGGAAAAAATCAGGAAAGTGGCGCCTACTGCATGATTTACGAGCAGTTAATGCTCAAATGCAACTTATGGGGCCCATTCAAAGAGGGCTGCCTCTGCTCTCCTCTATTCCTCAGGGCTGGCATATTATTGCTATTGACATTAAAGACTGTTTCTTTTCTATTCCTTTGCATCCTAAAGACTCACAACGTTTTGCTTTCACCCTTCCCTCGTGTAACCACGAGGAGCCAGATCTTAGGTTTGAGTGGGTAGTGTTGCCGCAGGGAATGGCTAATAGTCCCACGATGTGCCAGATGTATGTGGGGAAGGCACTCGCACCTCTCAGACATAAGTATTCCTCCATCAAGATCATTCATTATATGGATGATGTGTTATTGGCCGCTAAGTTAGAGCAGATAGTTAATGAGGCCTATAGAGACTTAGTAAAGCTGTTAGCTCAATATGGGCTACATATCGCACCTGAAAAGGTTCAAACGGGGAATTCTATTGAGTATTTGGGAGCAATCATTGGGCATGACAAATTGAAACCACAAAAAATCACCATAAGAACTCAGGATCTCCAAACTCTGAATGATTTTCAAAAACTGCTGGGAGATATTAATTGGATAAGGGGATATTTACATATTCCTAATGGTGTGCTCCAGCCTTTGTATGCTACCCTTAAGGGTGATCCAGATCTTGCTTCTCCTCGTAGCCTCACCAAAGAGGCCAGGGCAGCCCTTATAACAGTAGAAGAAGCTATACAACATGCTACTCTATGCAGGCTCCGCAGTGATAAACCTTTCCAGTTATGTGTGCTTGCCACTATGCGGCAGCCTACTGGAGTACTGTGGCAAGATGGGCCTTTACTATGGATCCACCCACATATATCCCCAGGAAAATCTTTAGAATACTATCCTGATGCTGTTGCAGCGTTAGCACTTAAAGGGATCCACCAAAGCATTCAATTTTTCGGACAATCACCTTCTTCTCTTATTATACCCTATACTAAGGCTCAGCTTAATGTTTTGTGTGCTACTCTAGACAACTGGGCTATTCTATGTTGCTCGTTTCAAGGGGATATTGATAATCATTACCCTTCCCATCCATTACTCCATTTTGTTAAAGAACATCCCATCATTTTCCCTAAGGTAACTTCACCCAACCCAATTCCGGGGGCTGTTAATATTTTCACTGATGGTTCCAAGTCTGGAATGGGAGCTTATGTAATTAATGATTCTCCCCCTGTTCAGCATCAATTTGCTCCTGGTAATCCACAATGGGTTGAACTGCAAATTGTTATTGAGGTTTTTAAACAATGTTCTTTTCCTTTTAATCTTATCTCGGACTCCATTTATGTGGTACAAGCACTCAAAGTCCTGGAGGCCGTGGGAGCTATTAGTAATGCCCATAATGTATCTGCTTACTTTAATCAGCTTCAACAACTTATCTGTAGCCGCACTGCTCCTTTTTATCCAATGCACATACGGGCTCACACCTCTCTTCCTGGTCCGTTATCACAGGGTAATGCCTGTGCAGACTCAGCCACTAGAGGCCAGTTGATATGCTTGGCTTCCTCCTTAGAGGGGGCTAAATTATTTCACCAGAATTTCCATGTTAATGCTTTAACGCTGCGCAGGCGTTTTTCCATTTCAAGAGCGGATGCTCGTCAGATAGTATTACAATGTCCCCATTGTGTCACATTTCTTCATCCCCCTACTTATGGAGTGAACCCACGGGGATTGAAGCCATTGGTTGTCTGGCAAATGGATGTGACGCACATACCTGACTTTGGTAACCTCAAGTATGTACATGTTTCTGTTGATACGTGCTCTGGAGTTATTCATGCCTCTGCTTTGTCGGGAGAGAAGGCACGTAATGTTATTACTCATTGCCTAGAAGCATGGGCAGCATGGGGTGCTCCTGCATCCCTTAAGACTGATAATGGACCTGCTTATACTGGCAGACAATTTACATCCTTTTGTTCTACCATGGGAGTGCAACTTACTCATGGTCTGCCTTACAATCCTCAAGGACAAGGCATTGTTGAGCGTGCTCATCGCACCTTAAAGGAAACTTTACAAAAACAAAAAGGGGGAATAGGAGCTGAACACACTCCTAAAGAACGCCTGTCCTTAGCTCTCTTTACCATTAATTTTTTAAATTTGGATATTCATGGTCACTCTGTGGCCGATAGACATGTGTCCCCTCAGCCCTCTGTGATTGGCTATGTTAAGTGGAAGGATGTTCTTACGGGCCAATGGAACGGCCCCGACCCCGTGCTGACATGGGCACGAGGATCTGTATGTGTTTTTCCCCAGGATCGCACGGAGCCGTTGTGGGTCCCTGAACGTCTGACAAGAAGAGTCTTGACATCAACCGACCAACAACAAGAGATACCACAGCAACCCTGTGATGAGGATCTTCACTCTGCTACGTGCTCTGGTTCTGGTGCTGGTGCCGATGGCACAGACGACACCAATGCAGTGGTGGGCAGTGGCACGGGCTTGGCCAATGCCGATGCCGGTTCATGGTAGTTCTAGTGTCCTCCCCACTCTTTTCTCTACCTCATGTGAGATGTCTGCTCCCTGTGCCTCTCCTAGAGGGGACGTGGAGAGCATTTTTAATCAATCTCAGGTTAATCTCACAGGAGTTTTTTGTTTCAGCCTTGGAAACGCTAATTGCATCAGCCTTAAGATCAAAAATTTGACTAACTGGGAGGATCCATTGCGGTCCAATCAGGTCTCAGGGAGTATTATTAATGCCGTACTGAGCCAAGTAGTTTCAGGGAAGCAATTAGGTTCAGGGACCCCTGTAAATAGCTCTGCTTTTAACATAACTACCTTGGCTATGATCTCCAAGGTACTAATCCCAGTGCCTCCTTCTTCTAATAGTACTTACAATGCCACTCATTTCAAGGCCTCTCCTTACTGTACCCCTAATCTTGGTTTCCCCCCAACATTTACGCCTTGTCAGGATCATTCTTGGGAGAGACTTCAAGTTGCTAAGGGTTTCTCTTTTTCCCCCTCTCTTAAGAGGTATGTTTATAACTTTAACCATAGTGCCAACTCCTCTACAGGAGTAGGTTGGTCCTGGTTTCAATGGCTGATTTCCAATGAGAAGGGGGCTTCAGCTGATATTTCTGCATTGGCTCAATTGCTGGGAGTCAGAAGCTGGCTGGCTAATGTTTCTGGTACTGTTCGCGAGAGTGAACGGGGTAATAGACTTACATCTGTTTCGTTCAACTCTTTGCTATATAATGCCACATTGCCCCCTGCGATGGTCTGCGTCCAATCCCCATTCTTGCTCCTTTTGACTAATGACACCTCGTCAGGGATGCTGGATTGTTCTAGTGTTACCTGTCTCTTATCTGAGTGTTGGAATGGTTCTTGGACTGTAGCAGTGGTTATGAAAATTCCAACCTTTGTCCCAATCCCAGTCACTGCGGACCCAGATAAATTCCCCATTGTTGAGCTACTTAGAGTCCGCAGGGATTTTGGAATTACGGCAGCTATAGTGACAGCTGTGGCAGTGTCTGCTGCTGCAGCGGTTACGGCCGGAGTGGCCATGGCCAGTCAAGTACAAACTGCTGCCACCATTAATCAAGTTGTTCAACAAACTTCTACCATACTTGAGTCCCAAAATTCAATTAATCAACATATTTTGTCAGGGATTTTAGCTGCCAACCAAAGAATAGATTTACTCCAAGCTCAGGTAGAAGAATTGGCCGACTTGGTGCTTTTGGGTTGTGTTGACCAACGTGCACATTTATGTATAACCTCTGTCAGATTTAATGATTCCAGAAATGCCTCCCGCATCATCGGAGAGTATCTATCCGGAACCTGGTCCATGGCAGCAGAAAACTTGATCCAGTCTCAACTAACTCAGATTGCTGTTTTGAATAGTACCCGTGTCGAACCAGTGACTTTGGGTCAATTCACCGATTGGATATCTTCTGCTTTTTCCTTCTTCAAAGAGTGGGTGGGAGTAGGCATTTTTGGTGCAATGTGTTGCTTCAGTGTTGTGCTCTGTTTGTGGCTTCTCTGTCGCCTTAAAACTCGCCATGCACAAGAAAAGGCTATGATCATACAAGCTCTTGCAGCTTTAGAAAATGGCAACTCGCCTCAAGTCTGGCTTGCGCATCTTAAGCAGTAAACCTTTGTCATGGTCGTTACACCCCAAGTTATTATAACATTGCACTGGGATCGACATGACTTTCCTTGTTATTCTCTTAGTGTTGGAAAGCCCTTGCACTCTGCCGGTCTTACTGCCATTGCACGCAGATGGGTTTCCACACTAGTACTTTTCTATCGCCTTGAAGTTCGTGCCTTTCTTTCAGGGTGCTGTCAACTTGTTTGTCATTATAAACAGCCACAGTTCAGCCTCAGCTATCCCCCTTCGTCCACCATCGTCACGATACAGGATGCGAGGCAAGGCACTGCACTTGAGTGATCCTTGACGAGGACCTCAAGGAGAGCATGTCCTATTGCATGCGGGTTAGACGCGTTCACGCCCCGCCCCACGAAAAAAGGCGTCGGCTGATATGGCCTCAGATCTGGGGAAGGGCCCTCCTTGGGACTGAGCCATACTATGCAGCCACTTCTGCACAGTGGGATAGGACCTCTACTCTCGCCTGTATTGTTTTAATAAAACAGAAAAGGGGGAACTGTGGTGAGCCGCTTCTGCCGTTTCTGCAGATTATGGTCGCCATTACAAGATGGCGCTGGCTCCGCTGTGGTCTGTGACAAACAACTTCTTATCTGGGAAAGTTGGCACATGATTTTTCATCACCCTGTGAGAAAGTTCCACGCGGCAGCTTTGCATTGGGGCTTGGGATGCTTTATTAAGGCTGGGAGGGGCACCCGAGAAGAAGAAGAAGAAATATCCAGGGACCTGAATAAACTGTTGAAAGAAGATTCTCGAGTTGCGTATTCCTTGCGGGCAAGGGGTCGCGACAGAAAATCACCTAATTTGCAGAAAAATGGATGGAACTACAAATCATCATGTTAAGAGAAATAAGGCAGACTCTCACAAGTATCACATTTTCACTCATATGTGGAACCTAGAAAAAAGATGACATGAATGTGGAAGGGAGATTATCAGTGAAGAGGAGGAAATCAGAAAGAGAGGGAAAGAGGGGATAAAAGGGGATAATAAGTAAATGATAAAAATATTATAAGCATGAATAAATATGCCACAATGAAACCCATCATTCTTTATAATTAATATGCACTAATAAGGAATAAGGTCATATAAATCCTTCACTTAAATTCTTCTTTTATAGAAGAATTTAAATTTTTTTGTATTTCTATATATACAAGCAAATTTGTCATTTTAAAAAATATAAAACACTGTTAGAATTTTGATTTTGATGGGAATTTACTCTTGAAATCATTTTGTGGATAATTTGCTTTTAATAATATTAAATCTTCACTTCCATGAACTTTGTATATCTCTTCACTTATTTAAGTGCTATCAATGGAAATCAGGTAAATAGTTAACAGCCTGTTCTCATTTGCAACATTTTCCGATTTCAACAGAATAAATGCAACCACCATGACTCATTTTTAGTAACCAATGTGATATGACTGAGTATAAAGTTGAAAAAAACAGCAAAGTGGGATCCAACACATTACTAAGGATTCATTAATCTAGTGAATTGGTCTCACAGATAGGCAAATTTATATTTTTCAAAAAATTTTGAGTTTTGAGTTTGTATTAAGTGGTATGCATAAGTTTATTGTTACTTACTTCTCTAATGTTTAGTATATCCATTAAGTGAACAATCTTTACTAATTTCAGACACCCTAGAAGATGTTTTGCATGTACCTGATGGTAGTTATGGTTATGCTCCACCCCTTTCTCCTTGCAATCATCGATCTATTTTCTGTATATTGATTTTCCTATTCTGGACATTTCATGTAAATGGAATCATAAAGTATGTGGCCTTTGGTGTCTGGCTTCTTCAATTTAATGTTGTCAAATTTCATTTGTATTGTTGTACATAACAGCAACTCATTCTTTTTGTAATCATTCTATCATATGGATACCATATGTTTTATTTATATGTTCATCAGCTGAAGGGCCATTAGGTTATTCTCACATTTTTGCTATTGTGAACAATGTTACTATGAACATTCATTTGCAAGTCTTTGTGTGAATATAACAATATTTTTAGTTCTCTATTTTTGTCTTTTGTTCTTTGTGTTTCTTGTATCATATCTTTAAAACTATAATCCAAGATCACAAAAATTTCACCTATGTTACCTTCTAAGAGTTTCCTTTGGTATGGATTCATTTTGATCAAGTTTACATTCACTGTGAAGTAGAGGTCTATATTAATTATTTGGTGTGTAGATTGCCATTTGTCCCAACCCCATTGGTTGAAAATTTTTATTTAATTTCCCATTGAATATTCTTGGCACCTTCACTGAAAATCAACTCAATATATATATATATATATATATATATATATATATATATATATATTTCTAGACTCTCAATTCCATTCCATTGTTTATATATCAATCCTTATAAAAGTACCACTCTGTTTTGATTATTGTCTCATTGTAGTAAATTTTGAAATTGGGAGTATAAATCCTTCAAGTTTGCTCTTTTCCAAGATATTTTGGATACCATGTCTGATGAGGCATATGCTTTTAAAAATTATTCCTGCTGCTTTTGGAGCTGAGTACAAGACTGTAAAATGTTGCCAGTAACTTACTAAAGGCTGTGTTTCCATCACAGTTAACCCAAATGAGAATGCCCTTGTATACACCTACTGCCTATTGGTGTATGTTTTTTTCTCAGTTAGACCTAAAGACTCTTCTGCTTTTCCCCTGGCATACTGCACTTTAAAACTCAGCCACTACCTTCACAAAAATCTATAACTAGATTTCATCAATATCACATATATTGATGAAAAATGATATAGTTGTATACTATATTAGCTTCTAAAGACTTCTGAATTGTATAAACTTGGTGCCTGAAAACAATGAGAATATATTCTCTAGTTATGAAGATCAGAAGCTGGGAATCAACTGTATATTTAAAGATGAACCAAAGGAGATTGTAGCTGAAAATACATAAAAATTATTTTGATAAAAACACATTTAGTGATGGAGGACAATGTGAGATAAGTGAAATATATTACTTTTCCTAAGAAAGACTGCAAAAAGATTATTCACTTTAGTTACCTGCTTTCTGTATAGTTTGATAACAAATATATTAAAATAAATTATCTTCATAAATACAGGCAGAGTACCTTTAAATTAAAAAAAAATATAAATTACAAAATCCTCTGAAATCCAAAACTTTTTGAACAACATGATACAAGTAGAAAATTTCACTTCATGGAACTTCATTTCATATACAAAATTATTTAAAATACTATCAAAAATTACCTTCAGGCTATGTGTATACAAGGAGTATATGAAAAATAAATTCATATATATTTGCATCCCATCCCCAAGAGAGATCATTGCATATATGAAAACATTCAATAATCTGAAAAAATATAGAATGTGAAATACTCCTGGTGTCATGCACTTTGGAGAAGATGTACTCAACCAAACTATGAGTACCTGGCATCTGACATTGAAAAGAAGTGGTTCTAAGAAAAAAAAAAGAAAGAAAAAAAATAATAGAAGAAAGAAAGTCTAAGTAATTTATTAAAATGCCAAGAGAAACTGGCAACATAATTAAGGAAGCATGTTTCCCTCTCTACTGAGACTTTTCATATTATTAAACTTCCCTTGAAGGGTCCAGATAAATAACACATTTTAGTGTTATCCCAATCCAGCAATGTGAAACTGACCCCTAAACTTAGTGTGAGACTAGAACAGATCATTTGCTAAGTTTGTGCTATAACTTCCTACAATTTCTACCAAATACACCTGCCTCATAAAATATTCTTAAGAAGACAAGTTGTTTTTTATGTCACTTTTAAGAGCTTTCAAGTATCAAGCTACAGGTACCTCAGCTATTTGGATGTCCTGGCCTGCCAATCATAGAATTTAATTGCTCTCTGTGCTTGAATTATCAACTCCTCTTTGAATCAGTTAAGAAAATTTGTTCCTTTTGCTCTTTCATATTCTAGTGATGAATGACTGGTGTCTTTGACTAAACTGATTTCAAGTTTCATTTTAGTGTCTCAAAGTGTGATTCTTTGGAACATTTATATTGCATAAAATATTGCAGCAATATTTCTCCAAATATGACAGTTGGAGTCTAGAAATTAGACATAATTTTGGCAAAAGAAACAAAATATACAATAAAGACTCCATTTTCTCTTAGGTACCTAATAACACCGAAATGTTTCCAATGTTCATCTTTACCCTTTTCTATTACTATTTGTGAGTGGAAGATAGTAATAAAATTCAGAAACAAGTCCTCAAATTGTATTATAAATTTTCAGTTTCAATAAGTTTTTCTTATCTTCACTCCTACTTAATTTGATCATTAGAATTTTAGAGCATCTATATAACATTTTGTGTATTTGTAAAATATTCCACCCATTGCACAAAACTAGATACACAAATGTGTGAAGCACATACATTATTTTTGTTTAATTTTTCAGCAGGAAATATAAACTGATTTAAATTTCTCATCAGGTTGATGTATTAAGGAAATCCACATCTAAAAAGTTTTGAATTATTAACTGTATTCAGTGCATGGCAAGTTGAAATTCGAGTAAACTCCTATGGCAAAAATCAAAGAGAAGTGAGACCTCATCAGTCCCTTTTACCAACAAACACAAATTTGAATCTAAGAAATATAGCTATTCACTAGCACTACTGCAAGGAGGGAGAATAATGTATATAAAATGGGAGAAGCTGACAAAATCACCAGACCCCTCAATTTCAGGAAATGAACAATTCCTGCCCTGAAACAATTCTACTATAAGCTCACTTGGGTTAACAACTCATCTTCGGTTGCATGTCAGTGATTGTAATGGACCTTACTTCTAGTGTTCATTACTGTGTGCTTCATGAAACAATATTCATAAGCACACAAGTAGAAATAATAGAAGCACAAGTAGACACTCTTTTTATTTATTACTTGTTTAGACACTTCCTCTTCCTAAAATAGTATCAGGAAATATTAATTTTTGTTTTACAGAGAGGACTGGTAAGATTAACCATTTGTAATATTAATACATCCCCCACCCCTTTGGCATATTTGCAGTAAGCAGTTTCTGATTCAACTTCTCTGCAAAATATTTACTAGCAGGAATTCTTCCCTATGTAGATGACAGGCAGAGGTGGGGATTTTAAATTGTTGGCACAGGCAATTTTAATTTAAAGAATCCTATCACTTTAGAAATTACATATGCATGACTGGGACTGAAGGCAGTGGTAGCCAACAAGGTCACTCTCTGATGATGATGGTGATGATAATGATACAAAATATACAGGAAAAGAAGTATGAAACTACACAAAAATTATTCCTTCAAAACAACTGGAAGATAGAGAAGGTAGAAATTGCAGAATAACTGTGAATGAAGGAACACAAAACCTCTAAACCCTAGTGCATGATCTTTCAGCCTCCTATTCTGACCCCTGCTGCACCTCTAGGCTCTTAGGTAAGCAAAGGCAGACTAGGAAAGACAGGGGAAGACAAAAAGGGAACCTGGGGAATGGACTGGATGTTGATCTAAAATTTTACATGAAAGTAAACTCACAGTAAACTGAAAATACCAAAACAGCTCCTGGGCAGGTAAGAACATGAACTACAAGGAATGAACCCCCAAATAATAAAATGGTGTTTTCAAAAGATAATAGCTACTAGAAGAGATGGAAGCATGGGGCGTGGGGGAGAAAAGCATTTTTAAAAGAATATTTGATTGGTGAAAGGCAAAAGAGACAAAAGAGGGAAAATATAGTGTCCTATAAGAAAAAACTTACCAGTTCTTTCTCTAATACCATCCAGACAGACTTAAAAACTTGCTAAAATATCCGGACTTTGCTAAAATAGGAAAATTTAAAAACAATCCAACATCATAAAAATTAGGAAAAAGTGAAATTAACCCACCCATTAACCAAACCATTAGAGGGCCCTTGGTTCTTCTGGGAGAGATGTTTGGTTTGTTCCTTTAAATTCTGAGGCCTGAAAGGGAACTGAAACTCTCTGCACAGGGCCAAGCAGAAATTGAATAAGGAGGCTGGTGGGAGGCCTTGTCTGTGGAAATAGAGGAAAGACGGAAAGCTATGGTTAGGCCACTTGAGTCCCTCCAGATTCTACCAGATGTCAGAGTAGTATATAACAGCAGGCTTAACTTTAGGTCTTGGACCATACATGGCCACAGTGAAGAGAGTTGGGAAGAAATGAATTAACCTACAAAGTACTAGGAAACAGTATTTTTGACTCTATTCTGTAAGACTTAAAAAACAAAATAACTAATCTAGTAGTATATTTATTTACTACATTTTTCCTTTGAAAAGGTATGGGTTATCAATACAGAAGATACATTGTGTATATAAGGATTTAATTAAAGGAAATTGTTGTAGATAATGAGAACTAAGTGCCTCACTGGTAGAGAAGAAATATATACATAAGGAAAAGGGGAAGACTTAAGAGAACTCTGCTGAATTGGAATAGGAAGTAGGAGTGTTAACTCATGGGATGGATGAGTGGGTGGATGGATTATATATACATGTAATAATATATATATATATATATATATATATATATATATATATATACACACACATACATGTATGTTACACACATGAGAAATATATACATTTATACATCTGTACACACATAGAGAATTAAATGTAGCTTTGCATGTATGCATGAATTATTCTATATAAATCTACTTTCTAACTTCCTATGGAGAGAGCCTAGAAGCTATGGAAATGCAGCAATATGAAGGGCACCTAGGGGCTGAGCTCAGTTGGTAAAATTCTTGTGTAGCATACCCAAGGACCTGGGTTCAATTCCCAGTACCAACAACAACAAAAAAATCAACCTAAGAAGGGAACCTGTATTTTTTAAAATATTTTTCAGTTGTCAATGGACCTCTATTTTAATTATTTATATGCAATGCTGAGAATTGAACCCAGTTGCCTCACACATGCTAGGCAAGCACTCTACCACTGGACTAAAACCCCAGCCTGAGCACCTAGTATTGATATTATGGTTTCTAAAGTCCAATAACACATGTCAGACATCCTTGGACAAATGGTAGATTTCAGGAATGGGGGAATATAAACACACACACACACACACACACACATACACATGTATGCACAGTCTGAATATCTTTCAGTGTCAGGAAATAAGGAAATGTTGAAAAAGGACCTAATGTGGGACATATTAAAATAATTATGGTATGCAATAAATCTTTTGCAATAGAGATGTGTGGCAGACAAGAGCTTAATCAAATGACAAAGGTTAACATTACTAGAAATAAGACATTTCAACATTGTGCCTCCTGATATGCTGCAAGGAGAAGGGGATATCACTTTTGTAGTATTTTTGCTAACATTTACAACTTTAATCTAATCATAGAAAAAAACAAATCAACCTAAATTAAATTAAATAACTAATACTATTAAAAATGTCAAGGTCATGAAATACAGGCAAGAATGCTAGATTGGTGGAGCCTATGAGATATAACAGCCAAACAATATGTAGAATTCTAGATTTAACTGCAGCAGAAAAAAAAAGAAACTCAGTAAAACTCGGTGATATTTGAATAAGACCTGTAGTTCCGTTAATATTATAGCATTACAGTTATTTTCCTGGTTTTGATAATTGCACTGTGGTTATGTTAGATGTTAGCTTTAAAGGAAGCTGAATTAAAAAGATACAAAAACTATAAGTATGACATTTGAAACTTTTATATAAGCTAAAAGTACTTCAAAGTAAAAACTAAAAATAAAGTTTGATTTTCAACTCTGTAATGGAGTTTCCATAATATCTCATGATACATAAATATTTCCATGTGTAGAAGACTGGGTGTCATAATAGCTAAATAATTCTTGCCATTAAGCTTGTAACAATATAGAGAAAATTTTGCATAGACAGATATATGTGTTATTTACATAAGTCACAACTATACAAGAAATATGTCATCAAAATTATGTGATAATACTACTTCAAACTAAGTTAAAACCTTATATAAAATGGAAAAGAAAGAATTAGTATTGAGTTTTAACATGGGCCCTTGAGCTGTGATAAATCCAAATATACCTTAGGATTATAGAAAGATTTCCAACTAACTCTTGCAGAAACCAATATAATAATTCTATGTCTATGACATTGTCTCTTGGGTCATATGTTTTTTAACAACCTATGATGGAGATTTGTCCTCTATCTTCATGATACTAAAAAACAGCAACTTATCAGCCTCCTATAGATAGTAAATGCGGGTTAAATTTAAGAAATACACAATACTGTTATTTTCTATGTAGGATCAGAGGTCAGCATGCATTGAAAATTATTCATAATATATTCTAGAACTATTATACTGTATATTATGCAGAATTGCATGTACAATACAGTTCTTTAACTGTTCATTAGTATATATTTCTGTAAACCTCAATTAGTTTTTCCAATTTTTCTTCCAGGCTTTCAAGAAAATAATTTTCACCTTGCCTGTTCTTCCTAACAAGGAATACAGTATCTGTTGATCAATGGCCAAGAAATTCCTGAAACAATTGCCTGAATTTTTCAATAGGTTTCACCGTTAAGTGATGAACATTTCAGACTAGTTTCCATTTTTTGGTACACTCTTGTACGAAAGGTAAATGTAAAAGCAAGTGCAGTTTCATGATAATTTAATGGGTCTTTTCTTCCATCTTGTTTTCCCTTCTATTATTTTTTTACTTTTTCATTTCTATGTCATGACTCTCAAATTATGCAACACTAAAGCCACTGAGGGATTCTATAGTAGACCACTCTTGTCTTTATTTAAATGCAGAGGATCTTACCATAACTTTCTGGAGCACAGTGAATCATGTATTACAGCTTTTTATCATTAGGCAGACCAAAGATGTACATGCCAACTTCCTATGAGCCTTAAGTAATGTTGTAAACCTTAAGTATAAATCTCATCAATTCCACCAAGCCTGTTCTCCCTTTAAAATGAACTGAGTCATAATTATTTTCAGTGCCCTTATTTGAGGAATGATTGTAAAACCTCACATCTGTGCTAGGCACATAGTAAATGCCAACTCAATATTAGCAATAATACATGCCATTATAGTTAATACAGTATCATAATCTTTATGTGTATGTTTGCAAAATCTTACAAATGATATCAAATTCTTTTATGTTTGTGTTGTATGGCAAATATATCAATGTAGAATTTTCCAACTTACTTTCTCAAAAGAGATGTGTTTTGATACTTTGGTTGTTTTTTCTGTGATGGTTAATGATATAAAGCATTAATTTTTCTCTTGATTGATGTCCCAACCCATCATTGAGGTATTATTCTATGTTTTTTTTCCTATCATCTTAAGTGCCTTCCATGATAATGATACTTTTAGGGTCGCTCTGCTATAATGATAAATACCTAAGAATTTCATGGAGTTCTCTCTATGAAAAATTACTCCTTCATTGAATGATATAATAATAAATATTATCCTTCTGTCAAGGTCATCAAATTTGACAAGACAAAGTATCCAATTTTTCATAATTTAACTTCTGATAAGTTAAAAATGAGGCGCATAGAAAATACAGTAAATCTTGGAGTAAAATTGAAAAATTTATTATTTTAATGCAGGGCATTGAATCTTTTTAATGTTTCCATATTACATTGATAGGATCTAGACTTCTTTGTGCATAGACTTTATCATAGGCACATGCAACTCATCATTACTCTTGTCCTCATTAAACTTTTTTGTTCTCTCTGAAATAATCCCTCCTGCTTAAACTCATACATTAGAAAAAAAATGAAGTGATGTGCCATCAAGTTGATATATTTATCCTCATATTTATAGTTGGAAAATAGTGAAACTTAGGTGAGTGAAGATTATCCTCCATATAATTATAGGAAAATGTCAAGAAAGAATTACAAGAAGATAAACAGAAAGCTGTATGGTTTCAAGTTTTAAAATACCTGTTCTTAAAATAATTTTTTGTGACTAATTTAGACAAAAGGCAAATAGTATGAATATTCAAAAAAATTAGTACAATTTGAGAAGGTTAAGAATAAGTTATTTAATATAACTACAACAGTTAGGTCAGAAAGAAATAATTGAAAATGGCTAATCAAAGATTTTAGATAGGTAACAATGCAGTTGAAATTTTATTCTTAAGTCATTATAAAACTTAAAACTTACATTTCACTTTCAAAAACTATTAAAAAAGAAGCACATCCATTGCCTAGGGTTGTGGGGAAATGATTCCTCTGTGCACTACTGGTGAGATCGTAAGTCAGCATCTATTTATTTGGGAGGTGGGGGAGAAATCTGATTTCTTTAATAAATTAAATAAATCCAAGTTTTAAATTAAAATTTAAACTGCATATTTCCCTCCCATAAATGCCACCTTTGAGACTGTAGCCTATATAAATAAGTGAAAGATATGTAATGCCATAAGAAAGATGTATGAAGCTTTTAAAAATAATATTTGATGTTTAAAAAGGCTGAAAATATGTGGATATCCATCAGTAGAGAAGGTGTGCTAATTAGTTTGCTCTGTTTTTTCACTCACCCTATCTGCAGTACCATATCTAACTCTATTTCTGTATTAACCCAAAAGAGAAACCATGATAGTTTTAAGCAAAACAAACAAACAAAACCCGAAAATTAAAATCAAGTACAATAAATATATGATGGCATTATCTAGTGATGGTAAAACCAAATCAGCACACACAGAGAGTGATGCTCCTGTGTACATACCACAGGGTCCATACTTCCTTCTGAGGTGGAAACTAAAGAAAAATGTAGGGGAGGATACTAAGTTTTTCATCTCACATTCTGGTATTTCTTAGGTTGTGAAATCAAGCTTTGTTAACTTTGTGATTATTTTTTTAATTTTGAAAATAAAACAAAACAAATAGTGGGTAAGAAAATCAAGCCTATCTTCATTCACATCCTCCTTTGGGTAATTTTTACCTTACTTTTCTGCTGCACAGAGGCCAGTTGATGAATTATTTGAGAAGGCAGACTCAGATAGCATCCTAGAGTAGATTCTTTAATTCTACCGGTCAGGTTCTGTATGAACCTTGGAAGATCTTTTCTTTTGGAACTTTCCCAGTCCATTTGTTTCTGTAGGTAAATTCAGTCTCAGCATGGTTTGAAAAGAATGTATTAGAATTATCTGGGGGATTTCATCCCCGACATATCCCTTTCTGCATTTAATATCTAACCAGTGTAACCCACAGGCCTTAATATCCACTGCTGGTAATGGGAATGTGCTTCATTACTTGGTATGTTGGTTTGGGAAATGTTTGTGTGTCACTGGTCTGTAAAATGCTTTTGCAAATCATCCAAAGTCAGAAATCCTCAATTCTCTTTACCACACACATCTGTTCACTCCAAACATAAAAACATCAATGTGGAAAATAAAAATAATTTAATTCTTACTGCTGTTTATTATTACTTACTGATTATTATCACAGATGTTTAGACTGAAAGAGAACTCTTCCTTTTAAGAATTACAAATGGAAGTCAAAAAGTGATGTGACTTGATCATTATCTCACAGGCTGATGGCTTACTGGGATGCCATTTAATTGGAATGTTTTCTTAGACTTCCTTAAAGATACTTGAGAAAAATCTCTTTTCTTGGATGAGGAGCTTAAGTATAGAAGCATATATAAAGAAGGACCAACTTTCGTGCTCACAGACTGGTCTTCTGTAATTGTATCTTTAATTCCCTCTTCTTTTGCTATTAAAAATTTATTATATTTTCCGAAATAAAACTCCTGAGTTGAGCTTTCTCCACAACCTTCCTCCTAGATGCTGTTGAATTTTAAGAGTGTGACAGAGACAGTCACTGTGACCCAGGTATGTGAGAACTGCTTCTCAATAATAAGTAATCTCTCCACTCTCACCTGTTTCTTTTGATCACTTGCCTTTAAGTCTAGGATTTAAGTTCCCTGAGAAATGTATTCCCAACACTGTTCCCTGTGCTGTGGAGAGTCACAGGAGTTGGAATGATTCAGACAGAGGCAAAAGAGGAAGATATGCCTTTGAACCTGCTAGTATTGAAAAGTTATTCCAGGCACACATTCAGCTCAGTACCTTCTTTACTTGGAGACCAAAGCTTCTGAACTGGATTCCTGGCAGCCAGCATTTCCTCATTTAGCCCCATAAACATATAAACAACTATTTTAATTTATTAGCTATGATCCTTCTCTGGCTTCTAAATTTGGATTAGGTTAATGGTTTCTATTAGGCAGCCAAAGTATTGTTCCAGAGCTAGAGCCAACTGTGTTCTTGAAGCCAAAGGTCTTCCTCTGAACACAATCTCTTTTGAGAGCCCTTGGCCTGAGCCTGGTTGTAAGCCTTTTGATATTATGTATTGAGTGAGACAGGGGCATGTAAAAAAAAATTAGGGAACTCAAGGCATGTGTGGGCTCTCATTGAGTGAGGAGGTCCACGGAATAGGGTAGATTAGAGTGTGGCTGTGAAGTCACTAATCAAGACCTCTGGAGACCAAGCAGGAAGCAGGTCTGATTTTATTGCACAATTACCATGTATATATACTCAGGCAGTAGCTAGGCCATTTACAGGTAGCCACCATTGCAATTTCTGCTAACTATCCTTGCAGCGACCTATCGAGGAGTGGTCTGTGGAGCAAGCGCAGGGCCTCACACCAGGGCTGTGCCTACGAGGGGTAAGCTTAAGCATCCTGCGGCTCACATGCCTCGCATAAGGGGAATGGCCTGCCGCTCAGACACCCTAAACTTATACCATGTATGCAATACTCCATGCATTTGTCCCCACAAAGGCACAAAGCCAAGGAAGAGCAAACATAAGGGAAGAAGGATTTTAAAATTGGAAGGATGAGAAGAAAACTTAGAATAAGGCAGAAGCCAATTTATGACCATGGCAACTAGGTGGGTATGTTGTACCTACTAAAGGAGTAGTGATGTTAGGAACAATAATATGGTCCTTCCATTCTTGTCGTCTCATTTTTGCTTCTCACTGTAACCCTTCAGGACAATGAAGGAACTGAAACTCAGAGAGGTTGGGTGACTTGCCTAAGGGTACCCAGATCAACAGCAAACAAAATGCAAAACCCAGATCTGATTTTACACCAACTCCTCAGGCTTAAGTTTCTATTTTTATAGTTCCCTTTCTTCCCCCAAAATTTGCCATCAATTTTTATCAAAAGAAATCAATGTGATTCTGCAACCTGTACACTCAGAAAAATGAGAAATTATACCCCATTTGATTCAAATGTATGATATGTCAAGCTCATTGTACTGTCATGTGTAACTAATAATAATAAAAAAAGAAACCCTTTAAACACAATATTTTTTTTTTTCTTTCTGGGAGAATTTTTATGTAGGAAGAATAAGAAACACACCTTGTGTGTGCTTCAGGTCTGTTGTCTTCCTGAGGATGGCTGGCTGTGCAGTAAGTTTGTGTGCTTGTGAATATCTACAGGCCTTTTGGAGAAGATATCATGCTGCTTATAGTTTCCCTAGAATAACACATTTTTAAGAATATATGAAACAAATTTACTCCCGCTAAAGATCACATCTCAATGTCTCTTGTTATAAACTATCTTGACCAGTATTTTCTCATGTATATATAAATATCTCTGGTTTTTCAATTTTAGAATTAAATATGCACCCAATTTTAGGCAAAATACACAGCTTTAGATTCAAGTTTTAGGGACTCTAATCTCAAACCTCAAATTTCCCACAGTTCTACCAGTACTACTCTATAAGTTATTGCAGGGAGCTCAAAACGTGTGCGAATTTACACATCCATTATTACATGTATTTCCCTTTCCTGGTAATAATAGCTGTGAATTGCTGCTCAAATTGATTGATCATTTTGCTCCTTGCCACACACTGTGCAAGAAAATTTTCATATTTTCCCTCTTTTAATCCTTACAACTATGCTAGAGTATTATTGTCTGTGTACATATAGGGAAACAGAGTCTCTGGGAGGTGAGGTAACTTGCAGCTAGGATGGCAATGGGCCAGACAGGATGTGAATCAGGTCTGCTTAAATGTGCAATCCATGCTGTATCATGCATGGTGAAAAGAAAGAAAAGAAAAAGAACATTTAATATTACAAAACCTCCATAAAAATCCAGAGAGGTACATTTTGTTTTAAAGAACAGAATAAAACATAAAAAAAGTATGCTGGGCTGCCTTGGAATGTTCCCTGTAGTGAGCTTCAATGACTTCTGTGCATAATGTCATCCCTAGTCTGGCCTCCTAGTCCCTGGAGAGGCAGTTTTATATTACGTTTTTTTCCATTCTGTTTTTTTGTTGTTGTTGTTCATTGTTTAAAAGTAATTTTATCCTCTAAGTGAGCCAAAGTCATTTATAAAATAGCATGACTGTGTTCTGAAAAGCAAGACAATTCTCTACATTTGTAGGTAACTGGTGGCTGTGAGGGAAAATAAATTAGTATCTACATTAGCTGTTGATGTGTGGAACTGTAAGGTCAATGATTGGTCCTGGAAATCCCAATTTACACTTTCATTTTCCTTTGACTGTTGAGGATGAAAGTAAGGGACTACTTAGAGAGTTTTCTGGATCAGGTATTATACTAGGTAATTTCCACAAAAATTTTAACTTATTGCACTCAGAAAACATTTTGGGAAATGCTATACTATCCCTGTTTTACCAAAGACAAATGAAAGATTCTATAGCTAGACTATGACAGCACTGGAGAACAAATATATGTCATTTTGACTTCAAAATTTTATATAGTCAGCCATGTAGAAAATCTGCAATTGCATAATCTAACTTTCTCTCAAGTTATTTCATTTTAAAATTTCTAGTGGATGTTGCCATTCTGAGAATTTGAGCAACCCCAGATGAAAGAAAGTAATGAAACTTTTCTCCCCAATTTTTGGCTAAAATATTACACACAAAAATCTACATTTATGCTTACTATTTTTTTG
This sequence comes from Marmota monax, assembly GCF_021218885.2. Lineage (NCBI taxonomy): Eukaryota > Metazoa > Chordata > Mammalia > Rodentia > Sciuridae > Marmota > Marmota monax. The sequence continues at coordinate 930,927 of NW_026693153.1, forward strand.
GTACAATTGATAAAGCACAAAGCAAAGTTCAATGGTGTTTCTCTCTATAGGGTAGACAAGATATCAATGCTGGTTTAATTGAATTGAACACAAAAGCTCTACCTCCAAGAACCAGTAGTCTGGTATAGAAAAGATTTACAAATTCTTTTGTTTTTTTTTTTTTTTAACAGATTTATATCTCTCTAAAGTTATCTTAGTTCATATTCCTCAGGCTATAAAGTTGTCTTTTGTCTGACTTATCACAACCAAACACATTTTCTTAGTATTTAAATTTTTTTAATATCTACCTTACCAAAATAAACTAACTTTAGGATAGAAGTATGAAAGGAATGTTAGAGAATGAATGGAAAAAGAAAAGCAGTAGAGTACTATTGTGAATGTTTTGTGTCTTCAAAATTTTTACTGTGAGTCATGAGTCATATGTCTGCATCATGTCTGTCTATAAGAAAAATATACTGCTTTTCTTAGGTTTTCTTGGTTTTTCTATCTCCCTTTATGCACTCTCTATGGATCCTATCTGATCTCCTTTTCCCTAATGGAAAGATCCCTATTTACCCCACATTATTTTTCTTCAGATCCTCTTCCTGACCCTTCTCTGATGTTCTTCAGACAACATACTTGGTCTGTACCCTGAAAACAGGATATAATGAGTGGATTTTCATACAGTTAAGTGCAACGTAATTAACAAAAATGAGATGGAAATATGGCATTGTATTTAAGAAAATATAAAATCCAAATGTGATCCAGAAGTATAGTTAACAATTCTAGTAAGAACATCAGTACTGAAGTACAATTACTGGTGGCAAGTGAACATTTCCAGATCAAAATTAGAGAAATGATGGGTGATGCTAGAGGCTGTTCCTTCTTTCTGGTATTTTTTTTTGTCAGAAATTAGTACAATTTAGCCAACTAGTCCACACTAAAAGTCCAAGTTACTTTCCAAACAATTGTAGTCTGGTATTCATGTAGTAGGGCTTTGGATGGAAGAAATGACATTACTGCATTGATCTACAGATCTAGTGGTTGGCAGCTGGAGTAAACTAGCAAAATAGCCTTTAACAACAAATCACAGTTTCATTTTGATATTCTTCTATCATTTCTGGCTGTTTGTTCTGTGGCTTAAACACTAATGTCATAGCCACAGTAGGTGGGGCCCAGTCACTATTTTTCTGATTTCTCTTGGTGGCCTTAGTTTTACCTGGATGTCATCTGCTAGGCTTCCCATGTGTGGTGAGCATTAGATTTTACCTTATGTTCCCTAGACCATATGCCTTCAAAATGGCAGCTCAAATTCTCTTCTGATTTCATCACAATTTCCTTATTGAAAACTGGTTTCACTGATCACTTATAGTCCAGAATTCTTGCTTCTACAGTATAAATTTTCTTCTGTTTGTGACAAAATTCCTACTATGATTAAAGAAATATTTTTCAGTTTAGCATTTTAGGGTTTAGTAGGTAGAATATTTTAGGATTCCTAAACCACCCACTCTGCTGGCTGTGGAAGCCAGGTTCCCACTGTGATTCAGTTCCTGATGATAATTGTGGACCAACTCTATCTTAGGACATTTTAACAAAGTAGTCAAGAGTTGTTTCTGTTAAAATTTATGAGTTCTTAATCAACATTGAGATGTTGGCTAGAACATATAAATTTTAACCATAAGCTCAAAAAAAAACCTGATTTTTTGAACATATATGATCATTTTATCTTTAAGCCTCAGTTTCCTTACTTGCTACAGAGAAAATATAGTATTATTATCATGTACCTGACAAGATTATTTTAAAGACTAGATATGTATTATGAGACATGTGAGGAGGGAAAGGTACTGTGGTAGCAGGTATTGTGTTTTATATATCTCAAATGGCAGCACTGTCAACTTTCCCTCCTTAAACTAGCAACACACACTTCCTAAGAGTCTTATTTTCCTCCTTCACTTCCATATACTGGAGATAGTTCTAGTTTTACTTAAAAGGAAAGAGAAATAAAATATAAAACCCAACATCTGACATTTACTGAATGTTGGCTAAGTGTCAATAGACTAAGTATTCAACATTAAGAATTATGTCATCCATCAGGTGCAGTGGTGCATGCCTGTAATCCCAGAAGCTGAGGCAGGAGGATCAAGAGTTCAAAGCCAGTAAGCAAAAGTGAGGCATTAAGCAATTTGATGAGACCCTGTCTCTAAATAAAATACAAAATAGGGCTGGGAATGTGGCTCAGTGGTTCAATGCCTGAGTTTGTTCCCTGGTAACCAACTCCCCTCAAAAAAGCATTCATCCCACCAATCCCAGAAGCATATGCTTTCTTCTCCATTATAGGGATATGGAAACTGAGGCTCAAACAGGTTAAGTAGTTTGTCCAAAGTCACACATTTAGAAATATATGTAGACAAGTTAATTTTGGCGGCTCTTTATCATCCTATAACGGCAATGCTTTTGTATGAAGTCAAAGTTCATACAGAGAATTTTGTGCATATACATATTTGACTGTTTCTACTCCATTATAGTCACCCCTTCTCCACCAATATTATGACTGTTTGAATCTCACTATTTCAAATTTTTGCTCTATCTTTTACCATTCTGCCTTTCCCAAAGACCAGCATAATCAAATACCTCCTGTTTTCTGCTCTCTTAAAAGCCCCCATTGCAGTCTCTAGTTATTTCTTACCAGCCCTCTTTCAAGTGACTTTCCTGAGTGAAGAAAATATTGTCTTATTTCCCAAAACTCCTTTACAATTATAATTATGATTATTGTTATTGCTCTCTCTATTGTTATTGTTATTATTTTAATCATCAAAGATGAATACACTACTCTTGAAAGGGCTCAATTTTTTTTTGCATCTGTATGGGGAAGGGGATCATACCCTGAATCAGTGTATATATGTCAGAATTTGTTTTGAACACCCCATAAAATTAAAAAAAAAAAGAATCTATTTTTAGATTTTTTTCTTTCTCTCTCTCTCTCTCTCTCTCTCTCTCTCTCTCTCTCTCTCTCTCTCTCTCTCCCTCTCCTTATGTAATGCTAGGAATTGAACTGAGGGCTTTGCACATGCCCAGCAAATGCTCTACCACTGAACTACATCCCTAGCCTTGATTAATAGATTAACAGATTATTACTTCATTGAGAATCAAAAATCTCTACATTCTGATTGATCACAACTGCCTGTGGGCTTTTGAAGTTTGTTTGCTTCTAGGTCCACCCCATCCTGTTACATGTTGGCAGACTTTCCAGGCTTGAGAGTGATGCCCTGCCTATTTGTGTTGACAGGTCCCCAGATCACCATAGGTTTTTAATAAATCTTCTTCTAATCAGAATTTTGAAAATGGAGCTTCGTGCTTTACTGCAGTCAGTTATGTAGGTGGCTGTCACCAGGGCCTTCTCTTTAGCTACAACTACCTTCCTAGAATTGCTTTTCTTTCCTCAACTCCATTTACAAGTCTACGGCCCTTCAGAACCATTTGCATCAGAATTGCATCTTCCTCTAGTAATAGTAGGATTTAATTTTGTTAACACCATATTTTATACTGGTCCCTTGGTTATACCAAAATATTAGGACTCTCACACATGGTAGCAACTGAAGCTCTGGTAGCTGAAGATTTACTAAAGGCCAACATACATTTACAAGCTGGTTTTCAGATCTCATCTCAATTTCCTGGTGTTATAGTAGAAGTATATTTGAGCCTGAATCTTGAGCATGCTCCAGATCTGGACATTCATGTGTGTGTATGTATGTTGATCTGGGTGAACATATAATCCAGGAAAATCATGCTTTCAAATTTAGGTGTGTCTTTAATATTATCATTGGTGTCACATGTCTGGGATCATTTTCCCTTTGGTAAATATTACCTTTTTACAAAATCATCATGCAGTTTGCATGCTTTAGAGGTAAGGCTAAGTCTCTGTCAGAGCACTTAAACACAGGTGTAAAAATGTGATTAAAAAGAGACTGCACATTTAAATAGGAATAATTAGAAGTGAATTCTTAATTGCAAAGTTACACAAGCATTTATGCTTTGTTTCGCTATCCCAAGCCTTTGAAAGTTGCTATATAAATATAAATTGCTTCTCAGATCATTCATGCCTTGTATTCATGACATTGAAAATGTGCATTTATACTGAATTAAGCTTAATAATAAAATACTAAATATAAAATATCTATTAAATAGAGATACATTTCCATCAGCCAGAAAAGTGCATTTCTATGTTTTCTTTTAAATGTGTACCTATGCTGATGAGATGCAAGTTCTGTCTTTATGCCTGATTAAGAGAATGAAGTATAAAAATAAAAACTCTTCAGACTGATTAAAGTGCAAAACTGTAAACATTTTTATACAATTTTTATTGTAGTTTAAAGTATTGAAATTTCTGAAAGTGAATTTCATGCTAGTTGTAGTATATTCATTACCTGTTGGTAATTTAAAGAACATCTTCCAAGACTCACAGAGATGGTAAATTGTGAATTATCAGAATATGTTATTGCTGGAAGCATTTTATCCTTCACTTTTCACTCGCCAAACAATCTCCATATCAGAAGTTTGGGTACTGGAGTATGGTGCATACCATCAATTAAGACCAAGACTTAAAACCCATGGGAAAACAAGTAGGACCCTGTTCTTACAAATATAAGCCAGGAAATGGTAAACTTCACATCCCCTAAGCTTTTATGTTTTACATATTTGTTAATTAAAATGAATTATTTTAGCAGTGCTGTCAATCATTTATTTATCATTATGTCTTTTGGGAATCTTGTTATATGCAGTTTCTGCTTAGGGGATTTGAAGTCGAACCCACGAGTTCACATTTATTGCAATATTGTAATTGAAGATGCGATTGTGTACAGACCATACCTAGAGTATTAAGGCTTTAGGACAAAGGTCTGCAAGTTTTTCTATTAAAATGTGTGTGCAATTTATGTTTATTCATCTGTTGTTTTCTTCTTTTCCCTATATCTCCATCACATTTCTTCATTTCCCATGTTATAGAGCTGCTAGGTAATATCAGTATTAAATAGTGTTTAACATACTCATAGAACCTTCAAGAGACTCCTCAAAGGGCAGAGTTGTAAAGTCATAAGGGTTCCTTATTCTTTGGATAATATCTTTCTTGTTCATTTTTCAACCTCACAAAATTCAAATACTCAAATAATGCCCTATCATTAATTAGCCAAGCATTTTAGTCATCTTTTTGCCACTGTGAGCAAAAGACCTGACAAGAACAATTAGGGGAGGAAAAGTTTATTTGGGGGCACATGGCTTTAGAGGTCTCAGTTCATAGATGGTCAATTCCATTTCTCAGGGCCTGAGGTAAGGCAAGACATCATGGAAGAAAGTTATGGGGAAGAAAGTGGCTCAGGACATGACACAAGGAAAGAGAGAGATATTAAGCTCAACTCACAAAATACATACCCCCAAACAATACCCCTGGGGACCCACTTCCACCAGCCACACACTACCTGCCTCCATTTACCACTCAGTTAATCCATATCAGAGTATTAATGCACTGCTTAGGTTCAATCTCATAACCCAATCATTTCCCCTCTAAACGCTTGCATTGTCCCACACATAAGCTTTTGAGGTACACAAAATATCTAAACTACAACATAGGTCATTATTGGGTACCAAAGTTGAAATGTATTATCAAATTCCTCACATCCAATCCTTTTTTGCCTATTGGGCCTAAGGTTAGACTCTCCCTCTGGATAGGTCTTTTTACCTTCTAATTGTAGCCTCCTTGTGGAATCTATTAGACAACTCCAGAATTGCCATTTCTGTAAATTGGTAAATTAGGTTCCCATTCTCTATTCCACAGTAAGCAAACATAGTATTAATCACTATAGTAACCTGTACTTTACTTCTGCATTTCAGGTGAAAGAAAATTAGAGAACATGCCAAATTGTGTTGGTATTTGGTCCTAGTCCATTTTCTGTTGCTAAAACAGAATACTTCAGACTGGGTAATTTATAAATAATAGAGGTCATAATCTGGGTATGGTGGTACACACCTGAAATCCTAGTGACTTGGGAGGCTGAGACAGGAGGATCAAAATTTGGAGGCTAGCCTCAGCAACTTAGTGAGGATCTAAGGAACTCTGGCTCAAAATAAAATAAAAAGGACTGAGGGTGCAGTTCAGTGATAAAGTGTCCCTGTGTTCAATCCCCACAGCCTTATTCCCCAGAAAAAGAATAGAGCTCATGATTCTTAAGGCTGAGCAGTCCAGGAGCATGGGGCTGACATCTGCTCAGCTTCTGGTGAGGGTCTTTTGCTGCATCATAATGCGGCAGAAAAGAAGAAGGGCAAGCAGGAGTGTGTGGAAGAGAGATTATACAGGGGGCCTGACTCTATAAAAATCTCCTATAGCATTAACTATTCCAGTTATATGAAGGTGAGAACTCACTCACTCCCATGAGGAAGGCGATAATCCCTCTTATAGATCTAATCATCTATTGATGGCACCAGCTCCCAGCACAGCTACACTGGCAATTGAAATCAATGTGTGTTTCACATGGAACAAATCACATTGAAACTATAGCATAATACTTAACTTTGTTAACTACTGGGAATATTTCTATCTTTGCTTTTTCTTTTTTGGCAGTACTGAGAATTAAGCCCAGGGTCTCATGTACTGTAGGTAAGCATGTTCTATCACGGAGCAATATCTTCAGCCCCATTGTTAATTATAGCATTATCAACATCAGCATATGATACTGGTACATAGCTATGGCATCCTGATTAATTTGATTAATATTCAAGAATTTTGAAAGCATTTTATATACATTCTTCTTGAAATACAAGATACATAAGTTAGACAATGTTAATAATAGAAATTATGACTTTTAAAATAGGAGGGTGAACATATTGATCCATTATTTTTCTTTTTTATGTAATTTTTTAATTTATATATGACAACAGAATGCATTACAATTCTTATTATACATATAGAGCACAATTTTTCATATCTCTGGTTGTATACATAGTATATTCACATCAATTTGTGTCTTCATACATGTACTTTGGATAGAAATGATCATCACATTCCATCTTCATTAATTACCCCATGCCCCTTTCCTTCCTCTCCAACCCCTTGGCCCTATCTAGAGTTCCTCTATTCCTCCCAAGGTTTTTGGCACCAGGGGAAATTTGCATAAGAAGAAAAGAGTTAATGTTTCAAATGCTCATTGATATTTTAAATGAGTTTCCTATGTTTTAGAAAAAGATTGTTTCCTAATGATATAACAGCATTCACATATTAAGATTTCCATGTTATAATACAAAGGCATTATAAGGAAAAGTGAATAATTTGCCACATAGTAAAACTTGTATAGTAAAGCATTTCTACAGGATTGTACAGTTCTAGAAAACTACAGAAATGTTTTTGGAATTTCTGTCCCTGAGTGGGGTATTGTTTTCTATTGAGAGCCATTAAAAAACTTAGAAAAAAATACTGAGTATAAAATGCATAGAAACTTCACTTTTTATTAAAAAATAAAAAAGTACAAAATAAAAAAAGAAATTATGGATTAGATAAATTACAGCTAATAGCCAAATAATCTCATCTGTTTGTGTGTGGCTAGCAAGCTAGTTTTTACTTTTCTAAATTGTTAAAAAATATCAAAAAAAGAATAATACTTTGTAAGTTGAAAATAGTATGAAATCCATACTTGTTTACATAAATTAAGTTTTATTGTAAATGGCCATAGTAGTTTGTTTTTCTATCATGTATGGCTACTTTGTCCTATCATGGCTGAATTGCTTAATGACAAGTCCTATGGGGCCCCTCAAAACCTAAAATATTTGCTATCAATTTACAAATTGCTTTGGTGAAACCTATGCTAGAGCATCAACATTCCACAATTCATGTCTATGTACTTCACTTGAACTGGATTACAGCTAGCATTGATTAATTAGTTAAAAGAATGCACCTAAGAATGTTGAGCACAATGGAAGTGGTATTTGGAAGAAAGGTAAAAACATGGTAGAATATGTAGATCTTGTGTAATTCAAAATATAAGAAAAAATTTCATACATTATAATACAATGTGTATATTCTGTTTATACAAGAGCTTTGTGGGCCTTTTGGCCTCTACTACAACTAGTCAACAGGTATTCTCTCTCAATATCAATAACTGTTTGAAATAGGCACTATTGCTATCCTCCTTTGGGATGTCAGAAATTGAGACTTCAATAAGTTAAATAACTTGCCCAGAATCACCCACGCAACAAATAGTGAAGTCAAGATATGAATAGAGATAATTTGCCTCTTGGGATCAATGTTTTAAACATATAATTGAGTCCACCAACATTTTACAAAGAAATTACCAATTTTCTTGTACAAGTATTGAACATCCTGTAATCTCTATGTGGGCAATTAAGCTATCCACTTGCTCTTGATCTTGTGATATTCTGGTCTGAATGTTGTCTTGGTCAATTTGAGATGAAATGGAACTCCTGTAGATTATTATTAATGTCACTGAGGTATACACTTGATTTATTGGTTTTTATATTTCCCTCAGTGTTTGAGTGGTTTTAAATAAAATGAAATCAGGAAGGTTGAAGTTTAGTCCTATGGAGGCTTTGGGGAAAGCTGAAGAATATTTTCTTTATACAAAATAGGGGTCTTTGTGGAGCAAAAGTGATATAGGATGATGTCTCAAAAAAGAAACGCTGCATTATAATTTCCATAGCACACAAGTTGTATCATTGCAATTCTTTTAGGTATGTGACTTTTACGTGAAAACATTTTTTTACTATGCCCTATTTGGGTATATATGCATATAAAATCAGGTGAGTGAGGGCTTTAGTACTGAAATTATGTGCACTAACTACCAACTTTTTTTCCACTAAAAATTCATCAAGCAAGAAAAAAAATAGTAGTTCATGTGCATAAGATAATTAGTAACTCAAGACTGGGACAGTCACTTTAATACTGGCCAGACTACCTTAGAGTAGATAATTTCTTTGTCCCTGACTCAGTTAACTGTGATGGTGGATTGCTTGTTGCTTAGTATAAGTAAATTCTGCTTGCAGTAGACATAGTCTTTATGTAATCATACTGGTGAAATAAAATCTATTGAGAAAGATGTGGAATTAATTGTAGAATAAAGATGTTCTTTTGTTTGCAATTGGGGAAATAACCAGGAGAGTAATTTGAATTTTCTAAGTATTTCATTTTTCTCCTTTTTTTTTTTTGTATAAGAGATCATCATTGCTGACCTTTAGGCAGGTCTGCTTATAGAGATCTTTGTTCAAATGATGTTGAAGGGTCTCTTGAGTAAATAATTGGGCATTCACTTGGAAACTTTATTTTGAGAATGGACAATAGCTTAATTCTGTATTTGGAAATGCATCCTAAAATGTAGAAATTTTTTAAAAAGTGAATTATCAAGCCAATTCCCATTGCCTGAGCATTTTGCTTTCTTCTAGTGTCAGGCACTTTTGGTAAACAGATCATGTTATTTATTGCATTCACTTCTACATGCACAATAGAAATGTTTCTTCTCCTCTAAAGAGTAACTGAAATGTGATATTATAGATTGTCATGAAGAAGTAGGATTCAAGTGCTTAGGATTAGATTCAGCTGATAAAAATATATTAAATGTCTAGCAGAACTTGCTTATTATGGTTGGCTTCAAGTACAGCATCATTTAAATTCAAACAGCACTGCCCTCTGCTATGAAAACTTGCCCAGAGGGCAAAGGATTATCTCTAGGACTATTCATGGATGTGCATTAAACCTTGGTAGAAAATCAGATTTCCATTGACAATGTAAAAAGTAAAACCAGAGTGTTTTGTGAAAAACTACTCATTTCAATAAACAACTTCCAAATAATCTCATTAGATAATTGAGACTTTTCAAATATGAATTTACAGAAAATTAGAACAGAAAAACTGATAGTAACATTCAGTAATGCTTTACTATGAGAATGGCCTTGACTGCCACTCTAAAAAAATGAACAAATAATTGTTAAAACCCTTTCATCATATTTTATTATTTTATTAGAAGTTATGGTCTTTTAAGTTCCCAGTAACCTGATAGAAATGTGATTTTTGAATTAGTGGTACTGTGAATAAAACAAATTTCATATTGTATTTGATTTTATTAACCTAAGGAAGACAGGAAACACACACACACACACACACACACACATACACACTCCACTGTTGCTCTTAAAGGGAAAAAATAAAAAAGAAATCAAAACACTCAGGAAACTAGAAAACATCAGGAGAGGACAGTAATTTCCATGACTCTGTTTCTTGATGAGTTATTTACATCCACATACCTGACATCTTTGGTAGGCAGCATATGTGTCTTAGAGAATGTTAGGGAATAGCACTTGAAGGCATACATGGAATAGTTAAAGCAGAAACCATTTCTTTAATTGTTCTTCTTTTGAAGAGTGAAAGTAATTCGTTGTGTCTGACATGGTACACAATCATAAACACTTTCTGTTACAGTAAGTATCATCTATCATAGTTTTGCCTTAAATATTTTAAAAATAAAATGTGGTCAGAGGCACCTCATGAGATATCAATATCATCAAATGAAAGATTTCTTCAACTACATGAGCATTATTTCAACTTGTCTGCAAGCTAGCCTCAAGATATTTCAAATAAGCCAAATATTTAATTTTCTGAGGAACACCCAGAACTGCTTTTTCATTAGTGGACAGAAGAAAGCAATATTGACTAAATTCTGGCTCAATTAAGTAGCTATCATCTCTAAAAGAAAATAATACAAGAAAAGAGGTATTGCCATGGGGCTGGGATTGTGGCTCAGTGGTAGAGTGCTCGTCTAGCACATGTGAGGCCCTGGGTTCGATCCTCTGCATTACATAAAAATAAATAAATAAAATAAAGGTATTGTTTAAAGTGGTATTCCCATTTATCTTTGATTAGAGAAAAATGGCTAAATTTTCCCAAGGGACAGTACTCTTTATCTCTTGACCTTTTGTTATCGTGTCCCCATGTGCCTGTGAATTCCAGTAGCATCCATATAAACTAAATTTATTCTATCTTTTAATATTTTTCCCTAATGCATTTTGAACTATCTACTATTAAACCATTTTACTTAGATGATCCCTTATTTATTGCCATCCAGGTTTCTGATTTTCCTTTGTGGAATGCTCCTTTTTCCCCTGACTAGATCATTGAGGCAGAATTTTCTCTCTCTCTCTTTCTCTCCCCCTCCCTCCTGAAGAGCCAGCTCATTCCTACACAATCACACCATCTTTTCCATCAGTTAGCTCCAAGATAAATTACATTGCATACAAATAGTCATCTTAGATAAACTCAGTAACTTCTTCCACTTGACAGACCTCTTGTTTAGAATAGAATGTGCTGCAAATAATCTTTACAGAGAAATGAAAGGTAAAATGAGGTACCACAAATATAATGTTTTGATTAACACATAAGATCTGGCTATCTGTTGTAACCTTTTCATTTTTAAGAACATTTTCATATGGAATACCTACTAGTGTGACTGGCCATTCTGGTTCAACATTTCCATTATATTCCTTAAAAGTAAATCCAATATTTAGTTTTTCCATGTCACATCAATATTTCAATTTTCTTTTACCTACCTGACTGCCTTCCTTCATTCCTTCCCTTTCTTCCCTCATTCTTGTCCCTCTCTCTAAAAGAAGAATGCCTGAACAGCAGCATTAACAGCTGTGAGGATCATGTGCATCTGGAGACTGAGAGCAGATAAAGTGTGTAGGTGTGTGTGGGGGTAAAAATTAACTAAATTACTCATCACTTTTGTTATGTTCAAAAACCAATATGAGTTCATATTATTAAAACACAGAAAAAACATTTATATTAAGGGGGAAAATATTTTTTACCTAGCCTTAGTTTTTAGTTTTAATTTTTAATGATATTTTAGTACCTCATTTAAAAAGAAACCATAGAATATTAGTACCATTAACACTTATTGAAAAAAGTAAACCAACTTTAATTCATGAGATGATTTCATTGACCTGAGAAGGTCAAATAGTCTTTAAAACTCTGATACCTAGTCCCCTGTCTTTTGCTTATGTCATATGATAATTCTCTAAATGAAGCAACTCAAGTATGAGTAAAAAGAACAGATATGTTAAATTTCTAACTCACTTTTCTTCATGATATATGGATGTTACTAAATTATTTGATCTTTTCTTGAACAATTTTAGTGGTGAAAAAACTGATCTTCTGAACATTAATAGGTATTCATGACGTGGTAGTTGTTGTGGGGACCTTCAATATATCATAGGTATTAGGAAACTCTATGGAAAGAACTTAGCAATAAAATAACCTGAATTTTTGTTGCATCATGATAACTTGTTTGGCACAAAGAAATATGAAGTAAAAGCCTTGAATCAAGGCTTAAGTGTGTGCACTTAAGAAAATAACAGAGACTTTAGAAAACTAACAGTTAAAGAAATATGTTTTGATTAAATGTTCTTTAACTTTCTGTTGTTCCAGAAGTTTACATTCCCCAAAGCACAAGATCCAATTTAAGGTTTCTCCCTCCATCTTTGGTGCACACTTCTTTCCTTAGACTTAACACAGTATTGTACACTATCCATACACTCCAATTTATTGTTTTGTTTTTATAGATTAAGTCCATCCACACATTTAATATCCACTCACTGTATAGGACTGTTTCCTTTGGCCATAACATTAAAACAAAGAGAAGAAGATGATGGCTTTCTTTCAACTTGGTGCTTGAAGTTTAACCTGAAGTCTGGGCAACATCTTAAGCCACAGAATAAAGAGGAGGATAATTGAAGCATAACAATTTGGGAGGGGAAAAAACTCAACACATTAATCTTTTTCCTAGCTAGCATTCTCTTGTCTAAAGATTTAAAAAACCTAGAAGGAATTTTAAAAATAATCGAATATTGGAGAAAGTGAGCCCTGCAGACAGTCAAAATTCCTCATTGGGTAGAAGTGGACATAAAATCACCAGAGATTTTCCTGAGATAAAACTGAAGTTCAAAACTGTGGGACTTAATATGGATGTGAGAAAAAAGGTGCATTTTGAAGTGCATTCTTATATAACAAATATTTATTGAGAATTTATTAGGGTCAAGACATTGAGAGGCTTTGTGCAAAGATGAGATAGTTTCAAAGAACATGTATGTTCAGAGAATTAAATTTGCTCTGTCTGATTCAGAAACACATTCTTTGACATCTACTTTTAAGAAGGATAATAGGATGGTTAATGACTTAAAACATGATTACTTCATTTTCTTTGACATTTTATAAAGCAACACTCATCAGACTTCAACAACAAAAACAATAAAACACAGTATTGAATTAGAAATTGCAGGAGTCACTTAGCAAAAATAACTTAGCAGAGTTATTTTGTTTCCTTGGTGAAAGATTGGTCAACTATAGGTTATTGACTCTTTATACTTCAACTCCAAAATGGTAATAGTTATTTAGATACAAATTTGGTTACTGTTATGGTTGGGATGTGAGGTGTCCCCCAAAAGGCTCTGATGTGAGACAGTGCAAGAAGGTTCAGAAAAGAAATAAATGATTTGGTTGTAAGAGTATTAACCCAATCAGTGATTTAATCCCCTAGGGATTAATTGAGTGGTAACTGAAGTGGGCTGCTGTGGCTGAAGGAGGAGGGAATTGGGTCATGGCCTCCTAATCAACATGCGATCTGTTTCCCTTTAACACACTCTTTCACTGTGATGTCCTGCCTCACCTGGAGGCCCCAGGAATGGAGCTGACCTTCCATTGACTAAAACCTCTGAAACCATGCACCTTCAAATAAACTTTTCCTCCTTGTTCTGGTCAGATCCTTTATACACAACAGTGAAATAGATGACTAAAAGAGTTGGATAATGTGAATTTTTTTTTATTCATTCTTTCAATCAACTGATATTAATTCAGTATCTACTATTTAGACATTGACCTAGATGTTGGTATTCAACATGAACAAAACAAACATTTGTGCTTGTTCGGGGATTAAAATTTTAGTAGTTTTAAAAATTTTAAGACATAGTTTTGTAATGTGCTATAATATGATAATTGGCAAAGAATCAATGAATCAAGAGGGAGAAGTATCAGGAAAGGTTGGTAAGGGATCACTCTTCAACTTAATGGTCGGAGTTAACCTTGAAGTCTTCCAGAGAAGATTTAAAGAAGAGAAAATTAATGTGGATATTTTGAAATAGGTACTGGACAGTAGTAATGTCTGAACATAGGATGGTACCCAGTTTGAGGAGTAGCATAGAGGCCTATGAAGTTGGAGAAGGGTGATCAGGAACGAGTGAGCAGCAAGGGCTAAGATCACAGAGGTAACAGGCTCCATGTCACAAAAAATCCTCCTAAGGCTGTGGCTTTACAATGAAATGCAGAGCCATCCTGTTTCTTAGACAAAGTGGCAAGCTATTGACTAACATTTCTACTTAAGTGCTGTTGGTCAAAATTGCATTTATCTGATTTTGAAAATAAAGCTTATAAAAAAACAAATACCAAATGTCTTCGTTGATATAATGAGAGCAACTAAGAACAGAGCAGGAAGGAAGAGCAGGAAGAAAAGATTAACATTAAACAGATACATGAGGTGGGAGGGAAAGGGAGAGAAAAGGGAAATTGCATGGTAATGGAGAGAGACCCTCATTGTTATACAAAATTACATATAAGAGGTTGTGAGGGGAATGGGAAAATAAACAAGGAGAGAAATGAATTACAGTAGATGGGGTAGAGAGAGAAGATGGGAGGGGAGGGAAGGGGGGATAGTAGAGGATAAGAAAGGTAGCAGAATACAACAGTTACTAATAGGGCATTATGTAAAAATGTGGATGTGTAACCGATGTGATTCTGCAATCTGTATTTGGGGTAAAATTTGGAGTTCATAACCAACTTGAATCTAATGTATGAAATATGATATGTCAAGAGCTTTGTAATGTTTTGAACAACCAATAAAAAAAAGATGGATCAAAAAAAAATTCATCCTAAATGATGCATGGAGATGAATTGAAACTTACATCCAAGTTAACATTACATTTCTCATTCAATAATAGATATTCATCAAAATACTCTATATGCTTTAGTAGGGACTTCAATTTAGAAAAGTTGATGCTAGTTTGAATGTTTTTCAAACACATACCCTAAGGTTAGATATCCATATTTCAACGTAGGTCTTATTTGTATGAAGCTTGTTGATATGTGTACCTCTAGTGAAAACAAGTGAGATCTGACAAAATCAGACAATGAGTTCCTTGTTATTGTCACTTTTTCACAGGATTCTGGGAAGAAACTGCAGAAATTTTTTATGTTGCTGGAGAAAAATAATCAGATGGAAAGATGCCTTGGGAAACAGAGGTAAGGTCAATGCTAAATTTTTCTTAAGGGAGCTATTTGCAAAGCTGTTTGTATTATTTCTGCTGAACACTTGTTGGGGGAGGTTATTCACAAAAAAACAAACCCTCACCAGGAGAGCAATCTGGCAAAATGAGTCTGTACTAAGATGTCTACAAACTGTTTTCATTTTGAATTTTTTCAAAACTATCTAAGATAACTGGCTATTGATAACATAACCATATAATTCAGGAAAAGAAGGAAGCAAGTTCTGGGGAAGAAAATGCATGCAATGCTAGTACATCTTCACTCCAAGATGCATTCCTTAAATGTGTGGCATTGTCACAGCATGGCTTGTATTAACTGACTTCCTCCTCATTGTCTACAATACTCTTTGATTCCTTTTTATTTCCACTATATTCACACAGTAGAAGAATTTATAAGAAAAGATCATTTTTTTAAAGATTTTCTTTAAATAATTTTTTTTTGTCAATGGACCTTTATTTATTTACTTATATGCAGTGCTGAGAATCAAACCCAGTGTCTCACACATGCTAGGCAAGACTCTACCACTGAGCTACAATCCTAACCTTAGAAAAGACCAGTTTAAATAACTCATTAGCCTCCTTCTTTGCCCCTAGAACTCTGGATCAAAGACTTAATGTCTGAATTTAAATTCTGATTCAGACATGAGCTACCTTTGGAATCTTAGGGAAAATTTCGATTCTTTTTTACCTTTATCTTCTCTGTACAAGGGGACAATTACATTATCAGCATTTAAGAATACTTAAAGATGAAACAGTCCATGTCCTAGCACAGAGCCTATTATACAATAAGTGCTGGGTAAATGTTAGATATTAGTGTTATCATCTGTAAATTCACCTCTTATCATAAAATAAAATACTTTTTCCTTAGACTTGTGATTAGAGTATTTATGGGCTACAATGTCCCTACAGCCTAGAATGACATAGACTCCCAACTATTTTTCCATAAATATTTCCCACAATGTTTTTCTTACATTCTGCTTTAGCTAAATGGATTTGTTTGCTCTTCCTAAATTGATTCCCTAAAATGTACCTTATGACTTTGCATAGTCTATCTCCCTTTATTTTACTCACACAATTACTCATACCTCAATTTTTTTTCTGTTTTTCCCCTCTGCAAGTCTGAATCTTATTCATCTTTAAAAGTTGGTTCTAGATAAATTTCTTCCATGAAGCAGTGATTCTCCTTCTTCCTTAATATATATATAGTTGCTTCTGTTGCCTTTCCATTCATTTGTCTTGTATCATAGTTGTTGTTATCTGACTTTTCTGTCTTGGTAATTAATCCCCAGGGAGTTTGACTATTCCAAAAGATGAAGGATCATATTTCTGCTTACACTATAGAACCTGGCAGAGAATCAGACCCAACTTTCAATCAATATTTGGTTCCTAATATACAATGATCCATTTTAGTGTGTATATTAAATTTAATTTTGGTGATGAGTGAATTCTTGAAAGCAGTGCAGATATGTGTCAGAATAAAAAGCAAGGACACTAAATCATTCAGGCATTGTTAATGGAAGTTCTAGAAAAGATGTTTTTTGGGTTATTAAAGAGATAGTAATTTTTTTATAAATGATGGTTTATGTATTTTTGCTGCAACCTAATTTGGAACCAGGCAGATTCTGTTAGTTGTAACTGATCATGATCTTTAGGATAAATGTAGTTGTTATGTTACAAGCTTGCTCCGTGTGTGTGTTTGAGAGAGACAAAGGGAGGGAGGTGAGGGGAAGAGAGAGAAGGGGGGGGAGACAGAGGGGGGGGAGAGAGAGAGAGAGAGAGAGAGAGAGAGAGAGAGAAAGAGAGAGACCTAAAAGTTTTTTTTCTTCATTAAGTGCCTGTGATAATAAATACATATAAAACAACTTATACTCCCTCTAATACTTGCTTATTAGAAGAGTATTTTGAAATGAAACCTACATTGTCAAAGACATTTGATAAAATGTCTCTAGGAATATATTTTAGAACACTATTTAAAATGATACAGTCTTCAAAATAACTTCCAGAAGATTATGCATTAAGTATTTTTCATTCATTTTTTTTCAGAAGATTTCAACAAGCTGCACTTCTTGTTTATACCTGAGGTCCAAAATTTCCCAATTTTAGAAACTCCCATTTCTTAAATTGCTTAATATAAATTAAAGAGCTAATAAATATGAACCCTGGTTATAAAAGGTTCTGATAAAATGGCTAGATTAGTGTTGTTTATTCTAGATCCGGTGCCATTTGAAAGAATTATTCTTTAATTTTTTAAAATAAACAGAAAAATAACTAATTTTGATGGGGACAGATTTTCAAATGTCTTCAGCCTGTCCCAATTCTCTGCAATAGAAAAGAATGAAGGAAAACATAGCATGTTTTGTGAAATCAAATGTTTGTTCCATACCAACAAAAATAGAAATTAGAAAGTATAGATTCCATTTTTTTTTACAAAGCTAACATTTTCAGGGAATTGTGCAAATTTAGTGGCTTTCAACATAAATCCTTCAAATGTATGGTTAATTGCTGTCTGCACTGATGACATATAGCTTATCTCATTTGCTATAATGTAGTTTGGGGTTGCCTTTATAATGCTGCAAATTTAAGAAATAATTACATCCATTAATGTTTTCCAAGTTCAAATTCCAATTTTATTTTTATTTAAAATTTTACAAACAAGTGATTGCTATTGTCATTAGGTCATACTCCTTGAAAATTCAACTAAACTATAGCCCATCAAACTATTTTTTCCCAAAGTATTTTCTCTTTTTAGGCTTTGTCTTGTTTTTTATAAAATTATCATTTATCTTGTGGTCCATTGTTGATTAACTTTAAACTCTTAAACATAATATATATAGACTTTATTAAAAATACATGTTTAGCTAACTTAAAGTTAAATTATAAGAAAGTAAATCCTTAGACACAGAAATTTCTCAGCAAGAATTTATCCACACATACATTTACAGAGGCATGAAATGTATGATCAAAAATACTAACCAAATATGAAATATTATTTATAACTTCACAATGGTAAGCATTCCAAGAGATACTTGGAAATAAATTGTGATAATTACATACATTAGAATATTATGCAAATATTTAGAAGAATAAGGTAAAATTGTCTATATTAATAAAATAACAAATTTTAAATTAAGAAAGCATCACAGAACTGGACTTATTTTTTATTTAATATATTTAAAGGTAATACACATATAGGCTAAGTAATATATACATTAATATATATGTTTATGTATAAAAACATTCAAGAATATCTATATATTAGTTCATAGACTATGTCAGAAAGAATCAGCCAAAATGATTAATTAAAAATTTCTATTTTAATCAGTCTATTCAACTGACTCTTGAGGATAGGAGTTAGGGAGCCTGAGCTTGGGGGTAGATGGCAATTTCTTCCATATTATTTTAATATTTCATTATGAGAATTGTTTTTGTAATTGTTTCTGGATACTAACAATTTAATTTACTACTTTTTCCCTTTTTCTGGGTGTAAGAGTAGCTGGATAAAAATGAAATAAACATCTTTTTCTCAAAAAATGAAAAGGCAAGAATTAGACTCGAAAACTTTTATCCATTGTTGTCAGAATGAATGATGAATGCATTAAGAATGTGAATTTACTGTATTCACCATTCAGAGGAAAGATTATGGTTGGCACTTTTTGACATTTTCATAAGAGGAATGTAAAACTATACAATTTCATAAGTTTAGACTGACATTTGAAAGTATATCCTCCTGTGTAATTGTGTGGCTTTGTTGTCCCACTGTCAGTTTTCATTGGCATTTAGTTAGTAGTTGTGGAGACATAAAGGATGGTGATTTTTTTTTTAAAGTAGCTATGAAAACTGTCATTTTTCCTCTCAGAATGACTGAGAAAAAAATCAACATCACAAACTATGTTTTTTCAGTTTTGCTGAGTAAAAGAGGTCTCTCCACATTACAAAGGAAATTTATTAAAAGTAAGAAAATCACATTTCTATGAGTACAAATTAAAAGATACTTTGACCAAAACATTTGCTTGTTCTTCTGACGGTTACCATGTAGCAGCAAAATGTCTCCGTTTTAATCATGCTTCTGTATGACCCTCTTCAGTATTCATGCCTATACTTTCAATGCTGAATATATCACCTTAAGTCAATATCTGTATTATACAGAAAAGAGGGGGCTGCCATGAATCGAAAAGAAAGAACTCAGGAGACAGTCTCCAGTGTGAATATAGAAAAGAACCAATTGCTTCTTAAGACTTGTACTTAGTCATATTAATTTAATGATTTCTAAAATTCTTTAACATAAGCTGAGATACATTTTGATGCAGATCTGTAATGTGATCATTTGAAGAATTATATTGATAGCATTTATTTTTCCATCCCCGAATATAACATTATTTATCATTTTGCATGACAAAAATATATGTTTTGAGGTCATCTCTAAAAGTTCTCCTGCCTTATTATTATTTTCAGGTCCTTGTTA
Source organism: Marmota monax (assembly GCF_021218885.2). Taxonomy (NCBI): domain Eukaryota; kingdom Metazoa; phylum Chordata; class Mammalia; order Rodentia; family Sciuridae; genus Marmota; species Marmota monax. The sequence continues at coordinate 950,727 of NW_026693153.1, forward strand.
ACTCCATTTTTTTCACTTCTCCTTTTGATAAAGGAACTTCAGCAAATCATCTTTTTGATCATTGTCAATATCTTGCCTTTTTTATTTTTTATTTTTGGTGGTGCTGGGAATGGAAACCAGAGACTTGTGCATGTGAGGCAAGCATTCTAACAATGGAGCTTTTTCAAACCTCTTAAGACAGCATTCCTTCCATTGCATTATTCCTGTGTCACAATTCCATTATGCTGCTTCTCTACAAAAATAAAACATTTTCCAGCACAGCACAACATCTTAAAGAAATTTTCAAAAAAAGATCAATTTAAGGCTTACTAATCTAAGTTTCATGTCTGGTATATGATGCAAGGAAGACTCTCAACAGCCCAATATCTTGCCTTTTTTGAATTTCAAAAGTCATAAAAAACCTTGATTATAAATTTTGTGTCATTTTGACAACCTCAAAGTTATACATTTCAAGTATTTTTGTATTCATTTTCCTGTCTTTGCTATTTTATTAAGGAGTTTTGACTTTATATTACTGTTTTAATCTATGATAAATATTTTTCTGACTATATCTTATTGGTGTGTCTAAATAATCACCAAGATTATAATTTTTAGAAATCACATATTTAAAATCAAATTTTGATTTTTTTTTAATCTTGAGGTATTTTGAAAACTTTTCTTGATAAAATATAAAAATGATTGTGATGATATTTTTTCTGTTAAGTTCAAATCAGACATTAGATATATGTGTTTTTGTTAATCATTATTAGAAAACTGAAAAATATGATACTTCATATGAAATAATTTAATACATATTTTTGATCTAAAAAATTCAAAAAATGAAACTGGAAAGAAGAAAGACGAATGAATTAATAAGATTCTGTGTTTTTCTGGATACTGATTTAAAAGTCAGAATGGCATCTAAAGTTAGAAATAACATGAAATTCAATTAGTACCACAGGAAAGTATTGTCAATTTTTAAAACATTTTTTCTTACCTCCTTTATGCCAAAATCCATGTTGAGAGTCTTCCTTGCATCATATCCCAGATGTGAAACTTAGATTAGAAAACCTTAAATTGATCTTCTGTTGAAAAATTTCTTTAAGATGTTGTGTTGTGCTGGAATATGTTTTATTTTTTGTAGAGAAACAGGATAATGGAGTTGTGACACAGGAATAGTGCAATGGAAGGAATGTTGTCTTAAGAGGTTTGAATTCTGGCACAGTTGTGCTAAATAATTGGACCTAACTTCAAACATGTTACTGTTCATATCTGAGCCCTTATGTTTATGTTTCCAGCCCCCAAATGTTATGTCTCTATAATACTAAGTCTCTCTTTGAGTCAATACAATAATTAGTATATTGTCACAATAGCTCATGTAAATTCTACAGGGAGAAAACTTAATTATAGGTGTGGATTTATTATTAATATTATTGATTTTGATGAGTACAGAATTCATTAATTCATCAGCAAGTATTTAATGAGTAACTCCTAAGCTATAGACTCTGAGCCACGGGGAGGATGTGTTGGGTGAAGCATACATGGCTATCTAGCACTATTATAACTCACAATTATAATGAAGAGTAAAACTTCACATGCCACTTTAAAGTCAGAAAGATATATACTAATAAGTTACAATGCTAATTTTGAGTTAACATAAATCATTAAATTATATATTATGTCCATACACTGATTTACAGCTCAAAGAAAAAGACTTTTTCATATTTAAGCAATTCAATCTTCATAATAACCTTTGAGGTGGTTACAGAAAACACACAAACTGCCCTGCTCCTGGGAAAGAGTGACATAAAAAGTGGCCAACAATGAATGCGCTTGGAGCAGTAGAGATTGGCAGCAAGGCCAAGCTGCAGCTCAGGCAGTTCTGCCTCATGGGCCTGTGGCTGTGTTCGAGGTGTCTTTGGAGGGGGAATGCCAATGGAGTATGTGGTTAGTCTCAGCAGGAGAAATACAATGAAGCAAAGATCTACAGAGAACTGTATGCTTTTTCAAAAGGTTTTCCTGTTTGGCGACTTGAAAACTAGTAGAGATGGCAGATCTCACTATGGGTTATCAAAAACCCACGTGGGCACAGCTTCTCCCATAGCTAGATGTGTGATTAAGATGAGGAGGTGCATCGGGAATCCATTGTAATATGGGGGTCTAACATCTGGCATCAGACTTGAGTAATGGCAGAGGGCACAAGTGAAGCTAAATCTTATACAGATGATCGAGATCCCCTCTGCTGCTCCCCCTTTACCATTTATTCCGCCCCAGCTCCATCTGCCATGTCATTCATGTTTGCACTGGAGCCTCTCATACTGTTTTCAATTATGGCTACATGGAGATCTGGAGAAGGAAAATAACTGAGCTTAGTTCATAAAAATTTTGGTTCAATATATTTGTCTGGCAAAAAATTAACCTTGTATATGTTACTGTTGCATTTGAGAAAGAAGGAGCCTTCAAAAAGGCAATGGTGAATCCAAACTCACTCTAAGTGTGTTCATCCACTTTATAAGGAAAGAGAAGTGGCCAAATCTTAGCATATATGGACATTTATGAGCAGTAGTAAGTGGCTTGGTTGCATAGGTGACTGAGTTCTTGCTGGAGGTATGTATATAGATCTAGGGGAGTGGAAACAAAATGTGTCATATACTGATTATACCAGAGTATATCACTATGGAGAAGGCATTAAACAACCAAGTAGACACAACGACTTAGTTAACAGATGTCAGACAGCCTGTGTCATTGGCCACTCCAGTACTTGCAGAAAAGACATATAGGTAATAGCCATTGAAGAAAGGAGAGGGCCAATGCATAGACCCAAGTGCTTGGGCTCATACTCATCAAGGCTGATTGAGCTACTGCCACTACTAAACCTTCAATCAGTCAGCAACCTAATACAGCACCATCCCTCAAGGAAACCAACCATATGATTTGTGGCAAGTTGGCTACATTAAATCTCTTTTATCCTACAATGGCAATAATTCATTTTTTCAAGAATAAGAATATTTTCTGACTAGGAATTTGCCTTCCCTTACTATAGGATGTCAACCAGCACTACCAATCAAGGGATTGCTGAGTAATCTGCCAGAAGAGTATTTTACTTAATATGTCAGATTAAGACACATATTTTACAGTCCAATAGATGTAGAGCAAGCATGTGACCATGGAATCCACTGGCTGCATTACACAATACACCACCCAGAAGCTGCCATCCTGATAGAGAAATGAGCTGAGCTGGCAAAGGTAAATTGAGGCAAGATCATTCTTTACAGAGATGAGACCTCATCCTTCAGGATGCAGTATACACATGGATCAAGAATTGACAAACTTTTTTTTTCTGTAGTGAACCAGAAAATATTTTAGGATTACAGGTCATATGATTTCTGTTACAACTACTCAACTTTGCAATTATGGTGTGAAAGTAGCCTTCAATAATATGTAGGTGAGTGATCATGGCTGTGTTCCAACAAAGGATAATTTATGTAACTGGCCACAGGATAGATTTGGCCTAAGGGTTACAGTTTTTCAATCTTTGATGAGTCAATATCCTTTAAAGGTGTCATGTCCCCAATAGGTAGAATATGAATCAAGGGGATAAATCATTGTTGGTCCTATTTAATATCTCCAATTTATGTTTATTTCTTATACATTTTTATTGTCAAACCAATTTGTGATTCTGGGAAATGTGTTCTTTCTGTCTACACAGTTCTAGGTTTTAGCAGATTCAAAATACTCAAAGTAGGGAAGCAGGGCATTTCTACCAAAGGCAGGAGTCCTATTGCATATAAGCTTTGGCTATTCCCTGGACACTTTGTTGGACACTTTGAACTAAGGACTGAGCATGCAAGAAGATTCATTGTCCTGGCAGATGACTAACTTTGGTAATCATTGGTAAATAAGCTGTTCTCATTGAATTAGGATAAAAAATTATATGTTTGATTTCCTGGAGGATCACCTGAAAACTTCTTGGAATACCTTGAAGTATTTTAGCCATGTGTGGACAACATCCACAATCTTGTAGAAACATGGTGACCACAGACCCATGATCAGCACAGGTACTTACCAACATTGAGGGGAATCTACAGAAAAGAGGACAGAGATAACAAATATTAATTACATTAAATATAGCCCTAAAATCAGCAACAGTGGCATCAGCTTTATTTATACCATTAATCTTCGGTAGGTCTGACACAGTAAAAATCCATCATAACTATAAACCTGGGTGGCTCCAAGTAAGAACATACAGGAGGTAACATATCTGAGTAGTGCAAGGGATATGCTAGGGTGGATACTGTTTTATGTTGTCTGGATCCTTCTTTGGAATGGAGGTTTTTATTCTTACAGCTTCTAAAAGTGCAACCGACTGAAAAACTCACGTCTTTCTGTAAATGAGAAACTCTTTCCTCTTTCTGTAAATTCCTTTGGTTGGGAAGAGTTGCCCAGATCAAGATCACATCCCCTTCCAGTGAGTAGTTTACACTCAATAACTGGTCAGTGCAAGAGTGTAAAGGTCTGTCATCCTCATCACAATGTAAAGCAACTGTGAGGGTGTTTTGGTATTGGCTGAGGCCTCTGCTGAAACTGTATGCAGCTCAGTTTCTTTCATTGTCCAACAGTGCCTCTTTTCCTTCCCTCCATCCGTTCCTTCAATATACAAGTTTTAATACCAAGGGTTCCTCTAATAAATTCCCTGCCTGATGATCTTCAATCATAAAATCTTTTTCATAGGGAGTCCTCCCAGCAGCAGGGTAATGAAACATTTATAGCCATGTCATTTTAACTGATATCACCAAAGCCTCCCAAATCATTTGATTCAAATCTTAGAAATGTCAAGTTCCTAGGGACTGCTGTTTTGACTCTGCTATTCTGGTGAGTTTCTTTTTCTTTTCTTCTTCAGTAAAATGCACTGGGGACAAACTACTTATTAATGGTGGTGCATCTGGAAGTATAGTTACATTTTAATGAACACAATCTATGTTTATAACTGGTACTGTGGAAATGAAGAGGTCTTCTGGAGCCTGGATTGGTTCCTTACAACTCCATTGATGGCTTCTATTGTACGAACTACACCAGGGTTTAAAGTCCCTCCAAATTGGGAAACTGGATGAGGGATATATCGGGTCCCTCTGAATTCTTTTTACTTTTTTAAACAACCTCATGTGAATCTACAATTGTCTCAGAATACAGTGTTTTAATTTTAAAAGTTCTGTAAAATAGGTTTCCTATCCCTCTTCTCACTCCCCAACAGGATTATGTACATCTTTTGGGAAATGTTTTCTATGCTGAATGCTTAAGATCCATCATGGCTGGATTCAGACCAAAGACTTTAAGCCTTTATAAAACAAGGTAATTATTGGTCAGTTTTCCCTTGAGGATAATCAGGAGTCTTTTCTGCAAGAGAACTAACTTTAGAAAGTCTTCATATGCAATCATGAAGAATGAGAGATACCATATCATTGAGGGAATTTATGAAGTGTTTCATGTTCATCCATTTTTGTGTGATTTTATTTCATTTTTTATTTGTTCCTTTTAGTTACATGACAGTAGAATACATTTTTATATAATTATTTATATAAGCATGGAATATTCTGCCCACTTCAGCATTCTCTATAATAGTCTGTGGATAAGACCTAGTTTGAAAACATATACCACTTTTGTAGGTAGCACTGTTTTAAAATATTCTATAGACTCTTCTTAGACTTACTTGAGACAATATTTGGAAAATAGGAAATATCATAACAAATGAAACTGAAAATTGATGAAAACAAACTTATTAAGAATAAACTCACATAAAGTTCCAAAATGTGGAGTAGTGATCAATCCTCATAGTCTCACATGAGGTTTGAGCCACCTAAATCTTGATGTCCAGGTTTATGATTCATGAAGCCTATGTTCAGACAGGAACCAAGCAGGGTCTGTCAGTACCTTAGGGTTAGTGCACGCTTGATATGACCCTGAGTTCAGACGAGTCTCTTCATACTGAGGCAGGTAAGGGATACAGAGGAAGATGTAGCAAGGCACAAGTCCTCAGAAGAGGACTTCCTTTGAAGAATCACACTGTTCCAAGATATTGAAACCCCTTTCAGGATCAGTACTGAGGTTTATGGTTTGCATTTAAAATCTGGTTAAGCCACTGGAGCTCCAGGTGCTGGGACAATTGATAATTATTTGGAGACTGCTTTACTCCCTCCCTCCTAGTCACAGCAGGAAGAGTCAGCAGGTTACAAAGATTTTGTTCATGAATTTCTCCCTCTGAAAGGGCACTAAGAGTAAAGACCACTCTCCAGCATTTTCCACTTGTCTGTATTCATAAACTGTGTAATGCACTCCTTTGTGGTTTTGATTAAATATTCTTTAATGAAAGGCCCAGACTTCTCCTTTCATGCTTTTTAATTTCTAAATTCTCTCCATGTGGATTTTCATTGTGAACAAGGCAGGGGAAACTTACCAGGGGAAATCATTCATTTATGAGAACAACTAAATTTTATTATGGTTGGTAACTAAAATAACAGGGATCTTTAAAGGAGAACTAAATAGTTAAATAAATCTCAATGATATTCTTTTTGCTGCTTTTCTCACATTGACAAAATGTTGAGTCATGGGGACACATATATATCATTTCCAGTATAAGGTCTTGGATAATCTCTTTGATGCCATTTCTCCTTTTTACTTCCCTTCAAAAATAATGTTATTTTCTCAAGCTGTTGGGCTGTGACACTACCAATTTCTTGAAATGGTGGGAACATGGTATTACAATTCAATGTACTCAAAAGGTAGGCAGAGCTTAATAGCCTGAGAGAATAGTATCAGTAAATTGTGTTCTGCCATCTGCCCCAGTCATGTAGACTACAGACTCTCAGATTATCATTTACCAAAAAGACAGAAGAAATGAATAATAAAGACATTTAATACATTTCACATCTCCAGATTATTAACTTTCTCTATTTTAAGAAAGGATAGGTGGGAATGTGTTGCAAGGGCACATGTACATGTGTCATGTGGTTAGAGAGCTGAGAAATTTCCTGATTACAGCTAGATTCATTAACACAAGTATTTATTGACACCAAACAAATTGTGCTTATGTCCAGGGTAAAAATACAAAGCAATTATTCTGTTTTTTATTTCATTGCTAAGATATATTTTATCTTATTTAAAGTAGAATAGAAAGAAAACATATATAGACAAATAGGAAAAACTTAATAATATATTTACGGTGGGTAAGGACAGATTATTTGCACCCTATAAGCTATATAAAAGACTATGCAATAGTTGTTGTCATCTGAGTCTGCTATATATGTACAATCACATGTGGACCCATAGAAATGAAGTAATTAGGAACTATGGTTCATGACAATTTTGGAAGTAAGATGTAATTCTAAAGAAATGAAAGACTGATGGATTTTCTTCTATGTCCTGGAAAACATTCCCTCTTACAACTGGTAATAACAATAATAATAAATATAATAATAATAAATATTTAGCAAATTGACAACACATTTTAAATAAGTGCATGACCTCCAAAGTGTCTGTATTTTGTGCAATATCAACCATATTTTTTTGATAAACCACGTTTAATCTCAGAGAATTATACAATGAGTGCATTTTCACTTGGCTTTGATTATTAAGGAGGCCACATCTAAATTCATGACTTGCACTGGAAGAAGTTCCAGTGAATATTGGGTAAGCTTATCTTGATTGCCATCATCTATTTATTATGTTTTTCTTCTTCACATATTCTTCTATCTATTTCTATCCCACTGCAGTGCATAAGTTTTATAAATTATTTCAAATATGTTTGGAAAAAAGCTGGATTTATAGACACACATTCTTATAAACTTCAGTGTATTTTTATAAGTATATTTCATAAGAATTTATTGAAATTTATATATTTATTCTTTGACCAAATAAGTTGCAGAAGTGAAAGATTAGTGGAAGTATAAAGGAGGTTATGCCTTACATCAAACCTGACTTAGTGGTAGATAGACTATAATTCCTTTGGATTTTATAACAGATTTATGAAAAATCTAGTATAATAATAAACAACAAGCATTGATGTGCTGGATTCTAGAGAGTAGCAGTGAACAAACTAGATTCTTTAATTTTCTGGTACATGAGATTGTCTTTTAAGTCATAAGCGCTATTCCATTTACCTCATGGGTAGGACATGATTTTAAAGGATCTGTCTCTCACACACATATATACTTTTCCTCCTCCATTCTCATTCTCTCTCTCTCACTCTCTCTCTCTAATTAAAAGTACATATTAATAACCAATTTGTATAAAGGGAGTGCTTTGAGTATTTTGAGCTTTTAGGAATTATTTATTTTTAGTTCTTGAATTAGTGAAGTGACTTGATGTCCATAGCAATGTATGGTGATGATGCTGTATTTTTCAAATATTTTTTAAAATATGAACACAATATCTTTACTTTATTTATTTTATTTATTTTTATGTGGTGCTCAGGATTGAACCTAGTGTATCAAGTATTCAAGGCAAGCACTCTACCATTGAGCTATAACCCCAGCCCAAAGATGCCATATTTGTAAGTTGTATCTTTCCAATAAGTTGCTTTGAAATTTAAAAAACAGATCTAAATCTAAATTTAATCAATACTCAAGACCCATTTTGCTCTTACTTAGGAAGGTAGTGTTACATGCTGACTGTATTAACCATTAATCCTCACAGCAAAGTTCTATGCAAAATACTTCTCAAAGTTGGAACAGCTACTGTACTACTTGAATCTTAGGTGTTACATATGATGGCACAAGAATTGATTCTCTCTCATTTTCTGTGTTACTCGTAAGGGGTAAATGCATGAACTTTGGAGCCAGATCTGAATTCATTATTTAACTCACTATAAAATCTCCTTGTTGTTGAGTTTATTTACTGTAAATGAGGATAATTACACTTAGAAACCAGTTAACTTACTTCGCTCAGTAGGCTGTCAATCAATATTAATGAATACTAATATTAATAGCATCCATAATAATGCAAGTAGTAATAGAAGTAATAATGATACTTGTAATTATTCATGAAAGAGTTTAGGATTACATATTACATATTAAAATGCAAATATTAAATCTATTTCTTATATATGAATGCTATTAATCTTGAAGTTGTATAAGGCATATTTAGTAGTTTGCTTTACAGGGTCACAGTATGAGGCACTTGGGCATGGGGGGGAGGGAGATTGAATAGGGAGTAGATACATGTCTAAGTACCTTGGACAAATTTAACCAACCCATTTCCCTATCCTGACAGTACCTCTACTTTCACCTCTCCAATATCCTGACATGTTTACATAATTATGTAAAGTTTGGCCATGACCAAATAAAGGGGGTTTGGGAAACAGAGGGGGATAGTGTGGGAGTGCAAATGCTCACCCATATCACTTTTATTTCTTTTTCTGGATGGGTAGAAGGAAAAACACATCTCTCCTTGATTTAATCTGGTTCATATGACCAATGCCTACCAAAGCCTGTTAGCAGAAGTGGTCTTTGTCTCTTAAAGGCGACAGCAGAGAATTAATTGCTAAGGGATATTTTCAGCATTCTCTTCCTTGTTTTGTGATCAAGGAGGATCAGTGCTATATCCAAAGGATGGTGGACCACCTCACTTCAAGTAGTATGAGATCATCCTGGGCCTGTAGCAGATTCTGTGTGAATAAGAAATTAATCTTTGTTTTGTAAAACCACATCTAACATATCTTGATTAATACAAGTGCATAGAAACTATTTTGATTCTCTCTCTCAGTGTTTCTCATTATTATTGTGCACAAACTATCTGTTAGACCTTCCCATCTCATTCTGTTCTAAAATTAAGAAGTATGGAAAAAATCCCTAAAGAAAATCTGAGATAAACCGCAGACAGTATATTTTGGTCCTACAGCACTGTAGGACCTACCAAAAGAAATCTACTTATGAAAATTTGTGAAATTCTTTGAAGCTCAGAAAGATGAAATACTAAAGGATTTCTGTGGTTTGGATTTTAAATGTCCCTCAAAGGCCCATATGCTAAAGGCTTGGTGACCAGTCTGTGGTATTATTGGAAAGTGGTGAAACCCTTAGGAGGTGGAGCCTATAGGGTAGAAGTTAGGTCACTGGGCATGTACCTGTGAAGGGACTATGGGGACCCTGGTCCTTTGCTCTCTGACTTTTGTTTTACAGCAACCATGTGGCAAACAGTTTTCCTCGACATAAGCTTCTGTCAGGATGTGTTGTCATGCCACAGCCCGAAAGCTATGGAAGCAACAGGTCATGGACTGAAACTTCTGAAACTGTGAGTCCAAACATACCTCTCTTCCCTTTAAGTTGATTCATCTCAGATATTTGTTACAGTGATGGAAAACTGACCAACACAGGGTTGAAAGACTTTAGGAAAGACAGGAATCCAGTCTCAGTGATGTAGGACCAGTGGATGATATCATATTTATACCAATTTAATATTAGGGTGGCAGTTAGTTTTGTCTGTTTGCACAGGCTTCACAAACATTAAATAAATATTTTTTTTGCAATTAATTAACACTTTAATTGCAACTAGAACAGAACTAGACTTTTCAATCTTGTCTAACAGATGTAGCAATAAGGTAAGCCAGGCATTTGGAATTTTGAGAAGTTACTTATTGTAGATTTCCTCCCATCTCCAGAAAAGTATAAATATGTTCTTTTAAAAAATTATTTATTTTTTTGTTCAAAAATCGTATTTATTTTTCTATATTTTTTCATTTTTATTCTTTTTAGTTATATATGATAGTAGAATGTACTTTGACATATATATATATATATATATATATATATATATAGAGAGAGAGAGAGAGAGAGAGAGAGAGAGAGAGAGAGAGTATAACTTTCTATTTTTGTAGTTGCATAAGATGTGAAGTTACATGTATTAATCAAATGTATTGATATATGAACATCTTCCAGTACTCCTATAAATGCTCTTGGGTGGAGTGGGGGAAACAATGATATTTGGATTATTACGGTTAATATGAACCAAAGAATCTACATGCTATTGAAATTCAGGGAAATTGCCCACATTTCTGTAAGATCCCATTTAGTATCTAGTATCTACTTCATCCACCAAGAACATAATTCATTTTTGTCTTGTTTCTGATTCTCTTTCCCCCCCACTCCTAAATTCAGGGTACTAACTTTTTGGGTAAATGCAAGAGAAGAAATTAGTCAGTATATTCTTGAATGACCAAGACAGTAGAAACAAATACCTCTTGATTAGTAAGTCTTCAGTACTGAGATAAAATAGCAACTTATTCTTGAGATGTAGGTTATGTTGTATTTTGGAGGTGAGGTGTCCCCCAAAAGCTCATGTGTGAAACAATGCAAGAAAGTTTAGGGGAAAAATGATTGGGTCATAACAGCCTTAACCCAGTCAGTGAATTAATCACCTTGATAGGATTAATTGAGTGGTGACTGAAGGCAGGTGAGGTGTGGCTAGAGAAGGTGGGGCATTGAGGGCATGACTTTGGGGTATATATATTTGATTTGGCAGGTGAAGATCTCACTCACTTTGCTTCTTCATTGTCATGTGAGCTGCTTCTCTCCACCATATTCTTTTACCATGTTATTCTGCATTAACTTGAGCCACAAGGAATGGAGACTGCTGTCTATGGATTGAGACCTCTGAAATGGTGAGCCCCACAAAAAAGTTTCCCTTCTCTACAGTTGTTATGGTTGGGTCATATAGTCACATTGGTGAAAAGCTGACTAAAACAGGTTATCTCTTTCAGTACAATTAGCAGGCTTTATCACAAACATCTCACTAAAAATTAGTGAGCAAATATTTTATACTGGGTTTTTAACAAGAGAACTTGGTCCAAGTATGAAAGAACATGGAATTTTCATCTTCAAAACCAGGATTCAGATTAGTAAAGGGATGTACTATAATTACACTGTAATTTTATTTTTTGCTTCATAATTTTATAAAGACATTGTTAACAGGGATGCAATTCTCCACAGATTTCTGCCCATCTTGTAAGCAAATTGAAAACTTTGGTTTTGGAATATCTTTTCAAGTATGTTTACATGATAAACTGCCTTGAAAGATAAAGGTAGGCTCTCCATCCAAGGTAAAGAGCAGATTTGTTTGTCCAGGGCAATAAAGACAATGTCTCTTCCCAGGACAGAGGGTTTGATAGCAGACTCCTTTAAAAGTCTGGTGTTTCCCAAATTTGGAGTTTCTTACCTACCATCTAAACGCTGTGTGCACAGCTAACCAGCGTGTTTTAGTATGCTGGAGGCTGGCATGATTATAGCTTAGAAAATGCTGAATTCCAGGAAATGCTTTAGTCCTGGCAAATGGAGGAAGTGGTCACCCTAGTGAGCTATGATTACCTGAGATGTTCCATGTCATCCTTGGGTTGGGAGGCAGAGGAATAAATGCCAACTAGAAGTTAATGTTGATTGCAGTAGTATGAGAAATCAAACTTTCATTTCTTTTTTTCTTTTTTTTTTTTTTTTGCTCTGATTTGGAAGTGTTGTGTTCTCATCTAGCATGCTTAAAGCTGTGACAGGCTAAAGTTTTGGGCAGCAAATAGAGAAAAGTCTTAGATATTTCAGTTATTTTTAAAAAATATTTTTAGTTATAGATGGACATAATTAATACCTTTGTTTTATTTGTTTATTTATATGTGGTACTGAGAATTGAACTTGAAGCCTCAGACATGCAAGGCAAATGCCCTACCACTGGAGCCACAACCTCAGCCCCTATTTCACAGTTCTTTACAAATATAAGTCTAGTAGTTGCTGGAAATGTAGTTGGAAAAAAAGTCTATTTTAGATTGAAGAAATGGAGCTGTTCTGGGAAGTAAGAAATTCAAAAGAAAATTAACTTATTAATGCAATTTGTAAGAACTTGTATTTACTTTAATCATATGCTACTTAGAAGTATATTGCTTGATTCCCAAACATTAAGGAATTTTTCTAATTATCTTTATGCTACTGATCTTTAATTTAATCCCATTCTGGTCATAAAATATCCTCTATGATTTCAACTTTTGGAACTTGTTAAGATTTGCTTTTGTCTATTTTTGCAAATGTCTAACATGTTTGAAAACAAAAAAAAAAGTGTGCTCTGTGGTTGTTGGCTGTTATGTTATCCATATTAACAGTTAGGTTAAGGTGGTTTATAGTGTTGTTTAAATTTTCTGTATTCTTTCATTTTTATTTTTTTGTCTGCTGTTTGTGTCTATTGTAACATGTTCAACTATGATTGTGGACATGTTTCCTTTGCCTTTATATATTAGGTGATTTTGAGTTAGCAATGTTTTATCAGCCCTATTGAACTCTCATTCCAATTTAAGGAATAAAGTATGATTTGCCTTTTAACAAGATTAACACGGCACTCTTTTATGACTTTGGAATATCCATCAGTTTCTAGTTATGCTTATCTTAAAGTCTACTTTGCTTGGTTTTCAAGCTAACACTAACTTTTAAATTTTTGTTTTAACTTTTACATGGTATCTACTTTCTAATTTCTTTCACTTTTTTCCTGTGTTTTTGTGTTTAAAATGCATTTCCTATAAAGAGCATATAGTTGGATCTTAGTGCTTTTTTATTTGTCTTTTAATTGAAGTCTTTAGCCCATTTATCTTTCACATAACTTCTTATAGTTGGGTTTAAGTCTGCTAACATACTGTTTGTTTTCCATGTCTCCTATCTGTTCTTGATCCTTAATTTTTATATTCTTCTATTATTTTAATCAGGTATTGCTTATTATTCAATATTCTCACTATTGGCTTTTTAGTTCTTTTAAAATAATGATTTTAAAAATCATTATTTTAGTACTTTCCATTTAATTATAACCTATACATCCATATCCCATTGCAATCTATCTTAAATTAGTAACTACCAGTTACAGTCTAATATAAAAGCCCTCAACTGTTTAATTCCATTTATCCACCTGTCACTATTTATGCTAGTGTTATATCTTAACACCATGATACATTAATATGAGGTGAAAGAAATTTGAATGTAGCTTTTGTATCCTTCTTTCAATTCCTTTCCTGTCTGAGATGTTGAGGCTCAATTCCAAACCACTTTGGTAGCCCTCAACTCAGACGGTTTTTTCCTTGGTCCAATAAGACTGTCACTTCTACTTTGAACTGTATTCTCCTTCATCATGATTTGGAAAATAACCTCAGAAAAAGCCATTGCATGAATGTAGAGCTCACCATATGTGCTTCCCTTCTCTCAGGGACTGAGAAAGCCCTGTCTGTACTGGTTTCTTGCCAATGCCTTCAACCAGTTGATTTATATATGTTACCCAGGTTTTATACTTGTTTTTGGCAGAAGTATTAGTTCAATGCCAGTTACTTTATCATGCAAGGCCAAGAATGGAGATTGCTTACAACATTTTTATAAACAGAAATTTCCTGACATCTAATGTTTGGTGCTCTGGTGGTAGAGTTCATGTAAATGCATGATTATTTTTGAAATCATGTTTTTAAAATAATAAAGTGATTCCATAGCCTCCTCTAATGTTGACCAGTTGTTATTTTTAATATAATTATGAACTAATGGGTTTAAATATATTTGTTGTACTTTAATCCTTTATACATATTATTGAAATTCTTTTATTGTTGATCACTGGGAGCTACTTTATGTCAGTTTCTGAGTTAATGACCCTGCCTGCCCTTGGTTCCTTGTTGGTTAGATATGTGACAGGACAGTCCAGACCTATGTTTTGTGCATTTCCCCCCAGGCCTGGAGTCAGCCATATTTCATGGGATGATGGTGGAGTATGAGAGAAGAATCACAGGTAAGTAGTGTTTTCAGAGCACTGTCAGTGTCAGCAAAAGCTGGAAGGTACAGAGAACAACCCGAGGAAGGAGCTGAAACCAATAGGTGGTAGTTCCATCTGGCAATTTGTGATTTCTACAAGGCAGAGAGAAAAATTCATGGAGACAGGAAAAGTATGAGAGATTAGGTAAAATGAATTGAGGAAAACGAGAGAAAGTAGATGGAGAATGAAAGCCTGATAAATACTGTTAAACAAAAGTCATAGGAGGCTGTTGCTTCAGACTGAGCTCCTGCACAGAAGCCCCAACAGACCAGACTGAAAATCAAAGCAAAGTCACCAAAACCAAAGATCCATGTTCCCAAACTGAGGCTAAATTGTTATGTGACTTGAGAAATCAGGAGATAGAGATAATAGCCAAATTTCCCAAATAGGCCAGTTCCAAATGTTATAATGAAATTTCCTCTGCTTTTTTGTTTTTTAGGAAAAAAAGTGACCCAAAGTGAACAAATCAATTATTTTTCTAATGCTGTGTCTGCTAGCCCAAACCTTATGAGGATAATGACTGTGAAATAATCAATCTACTTTTTGTTCCTTGTTTCTGCTTTCTGTATCCTTCTGTCTATAAAACCAACTTCCTTCTGCTCAGCCCTATTGAACTCTCATTCCAATTTAAAGAATAAAGTATGATTTGCCTTTTAACAAGATTAACATTTTAAACAAATTAGTGCATATGTGATTATTTCTTGTTCTAAAACATTTCAGTATGCCAAAATTCACTATTAATTCTTATGTCATTAGTAGTTACATAAACTCAAGCATGGGAATTGAACATCTGAGGGCTTATTTTGATCAATGATTACTTCAAAAATATTTCTTTATAGAGCTCAGAAAATGTGATGATTTCCTTCAACTTGTTATCTAAGTAAATTATTCCCTTTACATTTAGTAGGCGGAAAGAAGTGTCAGACACTGTAAAGAAAGAGTACAATGTACCCAGATTGATTTGTATATTTTAATTAGTAATAAATTTCTTTCATTTGCTATCACAACACTATTATCATCATTGTATTATATCTAAACATTTATTTATTCTACATTTATTGTTCTTTTTTGGTCTTGAAAATATTGTTTATTTATTTATTCTTATCAGTTACACATGGCAGCAAATGCTGTTCATCATTGTACATAAATGGAACACAATTTTCACTTCTCTAGTTGTTCACAAAGTAGGGTCACACCATTTGTACAATCAATA
This sequence comes from Marmota monax, assembly GCF_021218885.2. Taxonomy (NCBI): domain Eukaryota; kingdom Metazoa; phylum Chordata; class Mammalia; order Rodentia; family Sciuridae; genus Marmota; species Marmota monax. The sequence goes on from NW_026693153.1 coordinate 966,718, forward strand.
TATGTATGTAGGATAATGATATCTGTCTCATTCCACCATCTTTCCTACACCCATGTCCCTTCCTTGCTCTCCCCTTTGGCCCATCCTAAGTTCCTCCACTCATACCATGTATCCCCAACATAATGGATTGGCATCCACTTACCAGAGAAAACACTCAGTCTTTGGTTTCTTGGGATTGACTTACTTTGTTTAGCATGATATTCTCTAACTCTATCCATTTACCTGCAAATGCCATAAATTTATTCTCTTTTATAGCCAAGTAATATTCCATTGTGTATATATATATGCCACTTGTTGTTTACAGTCTTAGGATATAAACTGTTGGGTAATAGTTTCCACTGAAGTTCCTAGGATGGACAGTATTATCATTTGCAATGTAATTTTACTGGGCACGAGCTACCTGAATGGTAAAGTCATGATATTTCTAATTAGCTAATGAGACAGTTAAATAGTAAAATTATGTTAATGTTGACAATAAACTGTGTGTGTTGTAGATGGATTGATTCACACTCTGTGATAGATGAGGAAATATCTCTTAATCCAAAAACTTTATTAAGCCTAGTGGTAGAGACCAGTAAGTTTTAGAAACTATTTAGGATAAGAAATAATGCTTTAAGAAAGTACATGTAGCTGGGTGCAGTAGTGCATACCCATAATCCCAGTGACTCAGGAGGCTGAGGCAGGAGGATTACAAGTTGAAAACCAGCCTTAGCAATTTAGTGAGGCCCTAAGCAACTTAGTAAGACCCTGTCTCAAAATAAAATACAATAAAGCCTGGGAATGTGACTGAGTGGTGCTCCTGGGTTCAATCCCCAGTACAAAAAAAAAAAAAAAAAAAAGGAAGAAAGTATGTAGCAGCAGGAGTACTGCAGGCTTCCTCAAGGACATGACCCCTAAACCTTCTTGTTAGAGTTCATCCACAGTTGAAGCATCCCAAGCAGAGAGAACAGCAAACATGGGGGTAGCATGGGGTCAGAGGTATACTAGAGAAGGCTGTACTGCACCTGTGACTAACGGGCCTTTGTGCCATGAGGTGGAGTTTGCATGTATCCCCTACCAGAGGGGAGCGGATAAAACACAAAAACCAAAAACAGTAGGTGATATTAGATAATTGCAAGAGGAATTTTGCTAGTAGAATCTACCCAGAAATGTTTTATTAATTAGGTATGAGAGATTAAGGGAATAGTTGAATTAAGTGCGCTTCCCATGTTCCTGATTTTATTAATTGAATGAATAATAGAGCCAAGTCAGGGTGGGGTGGAAATGATGAGGCTGTGGGGGAATGTAAATATGATGAATCTGGTGTTTATATCTCTCATGGTATGTTTTTGAACCTTAGAGATCTCATAGAAAGAAACTCTGTATCTCACAGGTAATGAGGTGCATTCCATATTTTTTTTTAGGAAACATTTGTTTTGCTGCCCTTTAGGCTGTTTACTAATTCTGCAAGCTTTCATGTGTTCCTTGGATATTGTTATGTTATGATCCACTGACACTTCCCTTTAGTTGTCATGCTTATTGTTCACATTACCAGGAAGGCTGATCTGCAAGAGTTAAAACAATGGAAAGGTTTTGAAATGAACAAATGAAGGAATCATTTATGTGTCATCCATCTACTTGACTATTTTCTCCTCAGTCTCTGCATGTCTAAATTCTATGCTAACTTAAGGCTCAGATCAAATGCTTCCCACTCCATGATACTTACTCAGGTTCTTTCACACAGAAGAACCATCTTATCTGAAATCCTATATTATTTATGTCTCTTTTATAATGCTTACTTTCTTCTTGAAAGGATTTTTTTTACACCCATATAAGCTAAAAAAGGGCATCATATGATATTTATGTTTTAATCTTCCCTAGATTCTGGCCTCATGAGATTTAGAACATAAGAGGTGCTTAGTAAATGTTCCTTGGTTCTATTGATTAATAAATTGAACAAGACCTCAGATGTGTGCTATGGTTTAAATATCTGTTCCCTCTAATCTTATGTTGAAATTTATTTCCACTTTAACACTGTTAAGAGTTGGGACCTGGGCTGGGGTTGTGGCTCAGGGGTACAGTACTTGCCCAGCACACATGAGAAACTAGGTTTGATTGCCAGTACCACATAAAAGTAAACATAAATAAAAGTATTGTGTCCATCTACAAAAAAAAAAAAAATTCTTAAAAAAGATGTGGGACCTTTGAAAGGCCTTTAAATATCGATCTTATTCTAAAGCTCTAGGCTAGCACAGGCTAGCACTCTGCACTGTTTTTGACTAGGAATATTTTTGACAGCAACAGTGGACCCAAACATGACCCAGAAATCTGGGTATCTGCAGTGGCAAGTGTTATCCTCTCTAGTAAAGATATGACTACTTTTTTGCTATTGGTAGAAGAAGGTGACTTTAGTAAAATTTTTAGGTTAAGTCTCAAAATTAAAGTCCATCTTGACCAGCATTTTCTATAATAACTAAATATTAAAACCTAGAATTCAAAGGTGAAAGTTGAGGGTATTCCTAACTGTGCTACCCGATGACAGCTGAAAGACAAGAATATTTTCCAAGATTGCTTTCCTCGCTACTTCATTATTAACTGAATCTCTCAGATTGTTCCCTCTCCAGTCATTCCTTGAATATACTAACTGTAATGTCTCTGGGGTCAATGAAAGGTAAATTACATAGTTACAAAAGAAATGAATTTCAGAATCACCAGTTTTAATTTCACAAAATTATCATGATTTTCTTTTTAAGAGAAAATACAGGATAGCAAAATCAATGCACTTCTAATTCTGTATCTGTGTAGTAGGTGTTCATTATCTATAATATGAGAACAAAAGAACATTGCCTCTCTTTCCTTTCATTTTCCAAGTTAATACAGTTAGGTAAACAAGGAATGTTCTAGCTTTTTCTTGTCCCTCTCCTGCACCTATGTCTTGAATAAGAAGAATTTCTATTTTCTACATTTCAGCTCTTTCTTTACTATTTTCCAGTACTAATAATTAGTGAATGGAAATTACTTATGTTTTTGGTATGATAATTTTTGTATTTTTATGATTGATTTTATTTTATCTAAAAATAAAGATTTAAGAAAGACAGACTGATAATATTAACCACAAGACTATGTTGTTAGAGCAGAAGACCAAGTAAGGTTAGCAACTATTTGATCAACCTTACACTTACTCTTACGTGTTCAATCTGAGTGGATCACATTAATTTATTCCTTCAAGAAATATTTGAATGACCACTGTGTAAAAACATTGTGCAGTTATTGGACACATGCATTGTGGATAACATATTGTCTAAGTTTACTCAGATATCAAAGCATACAGAGCAGATCTTGAGTATTCAGATGTCAGAAGGTTTAGGATTTTGATGAGGAACTATGCAGGAGACTGTGAACTTCTAGTATCCGAGGAGGAGTCCAGGAATGTGTATTGCTGTCCTAGAAACCTGTCTGAGGAAGTATTCTACAATGGTGGAGGTGATCAATTAATTCTAGAGCAAATGATGATCTAAGAATGAGACTTTGGTTTTGGCAATATGGACATAACTGGCGACTTTTTGTGAAGGGTGGGAGAAGAGAAAACAAATACTTGGTTCAAATAAAAATTTTAAGAATGAACTTCCAGCATCCCTAGCTCACGATCACTAGAATTCTGTTGTTAAAAATAACACTCACTTCCCGGTTGTGTGGATGACTGACTCAAATTGAGCATCTGCAGTACTGGTATCACTGTACCTACTTAGTTCAATTCTTGATCATTGCATCAGAATACCTGGAAGCATGTCCTTTAAACTAGTCTGCCCATGCCTGGTTTTCTTTTATACTTACCACTGAGTACAGCCTAACGTGCAGGACAATTGTTTACCATCCTGCCTATTTTCCTAATATCTAGTATTTCACAAAACAGATTTATTGGTGTTCTCATAGATTGTTCAATATTTTGAGACCTTCCAGCCTTTTAAAGAATTCATGTGCAATCATTTTCAGACTTCCTTTTAGCCGATGACACTTAATTTCCCATGCAAAACAAGATGTGGGTATCTTATCTTCTGACATTGGTTTAACTTATTTCTTGTAAATTAACCAGCAGACAAGCAACAATTAGATCTCTCATTGATTTGTTTTCTTGGTCTCAAATGTTAAAGTATATGATGGGTTCTAGCATCCAATTTCTTGTTGGGGAGACTACTGAGAGATTTGAATGATGATGTTTTAGCTTGTTTTTGAGCTTTTATTACTAGGATGGCTAACTTTGGAAGAGAATAATCCTCATATTTGAAGCAAGTATACAAGCACTGTCTCTAGATGTTTTAAATGGTACTTCAGCCTGGACTGGTGTGTCAAATTGCTAAAGCCAAAGAGAATCCATCCATATTGGTTTTAAGACTTCTTTGAAAAAGGTTTAATTTATGCTTCCATTTAAAAATTACCTTTTAAAGAATATATAATAAATTCTATGATTTAAATATATAGAACACTTGATGTTTGTGTATGGTGTTTTCTCCTTGTTAAGCACATCATGCAAGCCTAGTATCTGTATTTTAGGAAGAAACTTTACCTTAAAGCTTCTTTTTTGAGAGAGAGAGAGAATATGAATCTTTTTTTTTTTTTTGTAGATAGACACAACACAATGCCTTTATTTTTATGTGGTGCTGAGAATTGAACCCTGGTCCAGCCCATGCTAGGTGACCGCTCTACTGCTGAACCACAATCCCAGCCCAAGCTTCTTAATTAATATATAGAGACATTGAAATTAATTTCTTGATTACAAATAACAAATCTTTTCAACATTTGAAAAGAAAAAAAAATCCTATTTACTTAGCAGTTTTGATTTGCAAAGATGGAACTTTTAAAATGAATACCTCCAAGATTTCTTTACCTGTGGAAAGGTTCCTACATGAGAACAGTTTTCTAAAGCTAGTGGTTCTGTTAATCTGATTTTCTAACCAAGTGTGATTATAAAAGCTTTTCACCCAGGGACTAGCTACCTGCCTCAGGTGGATGGACCATGAACAATTTACATCACTGCTTTATTATATCCATGAGAACATTTGCACAGAAACTTTATTTAAAGAATCTGGGAGTGCTTGCTTCTCACTGAATATTTGCCACAAGTCCATAGGGTAAATGCTGTGGTTATTTCCTTCAAGTAAAAGCTATTCACTGTATAAAGAAGTCACAGCTATAGTGTTTCAAGATATATGAGTATATTGTAAAGGAATGGGACTTCCAGTTCACATATCATGCCATTTCTTCATGTAGATATCCCTGGGGAATCATATTTTTAAAAATATAAGTAGTATCTGGAGTAGATAGGAATAACAGATCATTTGCTTCTTGCTGCTGACATTTGCTGAGACTCTTATAAAGATTTTCCCTGGGCACATGAATCAGTTCAATAATGATTGCTGTCAGTTGGTGGCTAGACATCAAACTGCCAGCCTACTCCACAGCATTGCCATCTGCTATTTGGATTCACAGTGTGTTGCTGCTATGTATCACCTCATTAAGAACGGGACCCTTGTGAGCCATAGACAGTAGCTTATTCAAGTGAACAAGTGAGCTGAAGCCAGCTCTTCCCCAAGCCAAATTTGTAGAGACTTCCTGCAACTCATCTCATTTGAAAATTGCTCTGTGCTGATCAGGCAGTCTGGTAGCTCATTGTCTCTGATCATTTGGTGTTAAGTCTTTCAAGCCAGCTCCTTGTTTTAATGCAACATCAAAATACAAATATGATTATTTGAAAGACTTGTAAAAATATTCAATACAGGTTTTTTTGGTTGTTGTTGTAATAAGAGTCACATCTTGAAATGATTAGTTGCTATTGGCTTGTCAAGTACAAATATTTTTGTAAGCTACGTATATTACAATCCACGGGACTTTTTTGGATAGATCTCTCAGTTTTGAGGATTTTTAATTTTTTTTTTTTTTTTTTTTAGTTTTGTGGGATTCCTACTGCACAGTTTTTATTTCTTGGAAACAAATTTTCAAAGGCTTTCATCATATTTTCCCTTTTCTTTTTCTACTACATTTTCAAAGGCAGCAGTGAAATGCAAAATATTTTGTTAGAAAATAATGCCTTTCATTCAACAACCACTGATCACTTAAGAGATTTAAACATTTTTTCAGAAAAAGAATTTCACAGATCATATTTAATTCTTCTCAATATACCTCAATAGGTAAGGTACCATGAGCACTGAAGAGTCACATCTCAAAATTGGGTTAGTTTCAAATTTCAAAGGAATTTATGAGTCCATTCTCCACATAAAGACTTAGCCCAGTTCTCTTATCTGCACTTTGTTGCAGCCAGAATATGTTTCTTAAATGCTATGCTTGTTGAGTAGTTAATGAGAAAAAGCTTTTGTGGGCAAACAGCATCAGGAAATTGGGGCTCTCAGACAGAACTCTGAGATACATATAGTTTAACTGCAGGATGTTTATTAAAAATGCCTTTTAGGGCTAGTGGTATAGTTCAGTGGCAGAATACTTGTCTAACATGCACAAGGTCCTGAGCTCAATCTGCAGTAATGAAAGTGAAAAAAGTGCCCTTTGGGTAAAACTTGTAGACAAGAGAAGAGGCAGGATTTGGTGGAGTGAGAATCTAGGTTGTAATGCAGGTCCAGTAACAATGCCACACATCACAGGAAGCTCTGGAGTTAGAATGGCCTTCAGAGGAAAACACTGAGCAAGAAGACAACTTTTTTATTCTTGCAGAGATCAATCACTGGATATGGACCCCCCTCAAAAGGAGTGTGATCTTAGATAAAGTGATTCTCTGCAACTGAGGCAATTCTGGAAAAGGCTTGACAGCTGTACCTTGCTTGCTAACAGTTCACCTAGCAAACGGGGAGCAAATACCTCTTTGAAGTGCCACTCTTTATAACACTACCACATGGGACAGATTACAACATGTCTTTGGAAAAGGTGCACAAAACATTCACATGTGAATAACTGAGAATTTGGCAGTGAAGAAACTTTCTAATTTTCCATAATTTGATAAATATCTCCACAATTGTATAGTACCTTAAAGGCTGTGTAAAAAGAACTGCATATATATGGTTTGCTCCTGGCTCACCTGCCCTTCAACAGTGGTCTATCGTTCCTGCCTGAAACTTTGGTGTTGCCATAAGTTGACTTGTAAGTCAAATACTCAGGTGTAGGAAAACTGGCTTTATTTTTCCATAATTGAATTTTATTTCTTAAGTTCTCATTCTATCTAGTGGGAAACACACATGTACTCCCTGATCCTTAATCTTAGATAGTTTCCAGATAAATGTAGTCATTACACTTTAAAATAAATTAATACGATATTTTCTCTTTCTCTTAGTTTCTTGAAAATATTATAACAAAATCTGTATACTGGATAGATTATAAATAACAGAAATTTATTTCTCATACTTTTGGAGCCTGGAAAATTTGGATCAAAATGCTAGCAGATTCTGTGTCTGTAAGCTCACTTAATGTTCAAGAACAACTGTGTTCTCCCATTGTAGAAGTGGTGAATTTGTGTAGTTATAAAAGAAACCACCTCAGGCAACTGTACAAATCTCTGAAAGGGCTCACCTTCTAATACTGTCACTTTGGGGCTCAGAATTTCAACATATGAATTTAGTGGGGGTGGGCATATAAACATTCAGAACGTAGTTCTCCTCTTCTACTCAGAGTTGCACCTAAGATTCAGGGAACAAGGCGATGTCATGGCATCTGATTCTTGGTTGGCATCTATCAATGTTTGGCATCAACTGATATGAACAGGGTCCTTTCTGGAATTCAATCATATCTCCCTCTGTGCTGGCATGTGATGCATTCCAGAGATTCACACTGCATCTTTGCCAAGAGTCTCTTGGGTCTGTCAGCTGTTACGATAATTTCTTTATGTTCTTAACTATACCAAGAAAATAATTTTCTTGACCTCCCTCTCCCTACCCCATGGTGACTAAGAGGCAGTATAGGATCCATGTCCCAGGGCACTCAATGCAGGTGTTTTAACCTCAGTATCCACTGCCACAGTGTCAAAGCCACTTTCACTAATCAGACAGGAGCAAGGGCATGAGTCTCTCCATTCTTAGATAATGCACATTTTCTCTGGGGTTTCTTTTACATTCTATTTTTCAATATTGAACTCCTTGTCAGGAACTTTCAACAGTAATCAAGTTTCCTGTATTCTTTCCAACTGGAATTTACATTTTTCTCACTTAGTGCTGAGATTTTTTTTTTTTTTTCCTCCTCTGAGTGAGTTTGGAGGAGTATGGCCTGGAGAAAATTCGCTAGACAAATATTCATCCAACTCTGATTTTGAATGCTGTGATTTTGGTCCTTGAAACTAAAAAGCCAATAACTAACTTTTCTTTTGCATATTTCTTTTGGTGGCTCTTTTGTGGTTTCTTTTTCCCAAAACATTCTGCTTATAATTTAGTTTGAGTGGGGAAGTGAGCTTGGGCAGGGGATAGGTACTGAAGAAAGGAACAAAGCTTTCTTTGACTCTAGATTTAAAAAATGCCCAGTTTTATTACTCTCTTTTATTCCAGTAGTCTATTATCATACCATTGTACCAAGACCAGATGGTCTCAATTTCTGAAGCTTTGTGATGGGTCTTGATATCTGGTGTTAGTAAGCCCTATTGCTCTTATACAAGACTGACTTGGCAATTGTAGGTTCTATTTCCATATGCATTTTATATTGAGTTATAGATTTCCTTTTAAAAAAAGTCACCTGGGATTTTGATTTGGATTACATTCACTCTGTCTACAAATACAGAAGTAAATTTAAGACATTGATCTTGAACTATTAAGTCTTCCATCCATTGTTTGTACTTCTATTTATTTTAATCTTCTTTAATGTCTCACTAATGTTTTCTGGGTTTGTTGGAATGTGATGGACATCATTATACAAAGTACATATATGAAGACTTGAATTGGGTGTCAACATACTTTATATACATAGATAAGAAAAATTGTGGTATATTTTTATTAAGAATTGTATTGCAAAAAAACCCAAAATACATGTAAAAAGGCATAAATTGACACAAACATATACAGAGATACAAAAAACTGTGCTCTATATGTGTAATAAGAATTGTAATACATTACACTGCTGTCATGTATTTTAAAAACATTAAATCAATAAAAGATAAAAAAAGAAGAAAACCCGTAAATCTTACAATGTTTACTCTTAGGTATTTGTGGCTTTTGATACTATTGCAAATATTAAATATTTGAATTTGTTCAGTTGATCCAATGTAAGGATGTGCAATAACATGATATTTTGACCTTGCTAAATTTATACAATCATTCTTATGGTTTGGAGAATATTTTGGAGTTTCTACATTCACAATCATGTAGTCAGTGATACATTTCATTATTTCTTTCCCAATATTAATTCCTGCTTTTTCTCTTATCCCACTTCTTCTTTGCCTGGCTAGGAAATAAAGTGAAATGCAGAACGGAGTTGCTAAAAGTGAACATATTCATCTTAAATCTCAATGTGAGGTTGGGGGGAAGATTACTTATTTTACCTTTATTTTTGTGGTATTGGGAATGCACCCATAGGTGCTTTTACCACTGAGCCATACCCCCAGGCACTTGTATTTTGAGACACAGTCTTGCTAAATTGTCCAGGTTAGCTTCAAACTTGTGATTCTCCTGACAGCCTACTATGTTGCTCTGATTATAGGCATGTGCCTCTGTGCCTGGCTATCTGTAGATTTTTAATAGATTATTAACCTAATCAGGTTAGAAAGCTTCCTTTCCGTTTCTAGTTTGCTGATAATTTGTATTGTTAATGATTGTTGACTTATTGGCTTTCTCTGCATCTACTGATGTTATTATATTTTTTTTCTTATTTATTCTGTTATATGTGAATTAATTTTCAAATGTTGAACCAGATTCATGATGTATTAGTCTCTTTATTGCATATTTCATTTGATAATATTTTGTTTAATATCTGAGCATCAAGATTTGTGATCTTTATTGGCTTCTGAGTAGAAAAAGAGTTAATCAGCTAGCCTCTGATTAATTTCTCTCTGAGAGACATCTTGGGAGATGTTTCAGGAAAGAAAAAAAGTAGGCAATGTAGGTGAATCTTCTTGTACACATATTGATAATATATTTCATTCAAATAATGTAATATTAATTACTAGGAGGTAAAATTTTATCTATAAATCATTTTCACAGGATATCCCTGATATATGACTGATTGTGAAAAAGAAAACCAAACTGTATATAAACTTACAAAACATGGTTCTCAAGAAAATATTGTATAAGTTACATTAACACCTGGATATGAGAAAGATAAACATCCTAACCTAACATGCTGTATATTAAGAATGGTCATGAGGCTCATATCACTACATTTTGGCTAAAAAGTTTATCCAATTCAAGAAGGAACCATCTTGGAGTCCAGGACACTATTCAAGACCTCTGTCTGCTTTGAGTGTGCTGCATGACTTACATAATCTTAAGATGAGTGTAACCTTATAATGAATAAAATCCATTATTCTTGTGAGCTTTTGAGTCTCATTTGCCAATCCTTGCACATTGGTTCCATTTACAATTTTCTTTTTTGCAATGTGTCTGTCAGATTTGGGTATCAAAGTTATGCTTGTCTTCTATAATAAGCTGAGAAGTGTTTTATGTTTTCTTATTAGGTTTAAAAATCATTAAGCTTGATATTTTTTTCCTGCTTAAATGTGGGAAGAGCTTACCAATGAAGTCATGTGTCTGGGCAGTACTTTGTGGAATGTTATGCTCCTCCTCTCATGGAAGATGCCAGAAAGGCCCATTCTCAGCAAGGCAATAGGTAGGCGTGTGCTCCTAAGTTGCCTTTATTCTTTCCTAGCTGCTAGGAAGATAATTATAGTTAAAATCAGCATGAAGTTGGTGGAGAAATGAATTTTAACATTCCTTTAACTAAGGGGCCAGAACAAGACTAGGAAACCAAGCATTTGTTTATTTAGAGGAACTTTATCAGGACATAGTATTTTCAAATCTGTGGTAGCCTTGAATGCCCCTCAAAATTCACTGTCAAAACTCTACTGCCAATGTGATAGTATTAAGAAGAGGTGTGCTTAGGAGTTGATTAAGCCATGAGGTTGGAACCCTCATGAATGGGACCATAACCATTCAAAGAGCTATAGAGAACTAGCTATGTCCCCTTTGCCCTTCTAACCCTTCTGTCATGTGAGGACACAGAGTTTGCCCCTCTGAACACTGGTACTTTGACCTTGAATTTCTAACCTCCTGAAATGGGAGAAATCAATTTCTGTTCTTTATCAATTACCTAGTCTCAGATAATTTGTTGTAGCCACACCAATGGATTAAGATAGCATCCTAGAAAGAACCCCAGGGGATAGGGCAAATCCACTAATGCAGCCTAAAAGTAGAGATGGTCAACACTGAAATGTCCACACTGATCTGGTAAAGGGCAGGATAAGGAATAAAGAGGCTGAGAGAAATAGTCATCCTGAAATGGATAATATGAGGCTAGAAAACACACAAGATTTTGTTCCAAGGGGGGGTCCCAGAAGACACAATTCACTAAGACCACCAACAATGTACCTGTGTGAAGGTCCAGTATCATTAAGATAAGTGGATGGCTCTTCTTTTTAGACAGGGCTGATGATGAGGCAGTCAGAGCTTGGCTTATTAATATCATTCAGGGGTAATGGACACTGAAGTAATAGAGGTCCCCAAAGACTGGAACTTAATACCACAAGCAAAAAGGCCATAATTCATCTAACAACTAATGAAATTGGAGGGGTAGTTAAGTGGGCTTGACTCACAGCATGTTTGTGAGATGATTAATTGAAGGTATCACCCCTACAGGCAGAACACACAAGCAAGTAACAAGGATGTTGCTTAATATTTATAACTAAATATCTATAACCAAATAAGGTGAATATGGAAAAGGAAGAGTTTGAGGATACTACCCCAATTAAATATCATGATTCCTTGTTCAGTTCCAAAACCTGAGGGAATTTTCAGATAAAGAATCCACAAATGGAAGAGGTACTAGTTTCCTACAAGGAAAAGGAAAAGACCTGGTTAGAAATGGTGTGTGTGTGTGTGTGTGTAGGAGGGGTATAGTGATGAATCCTCAAGTTCTTCCCCATATGAATTCATGGTCATTTGCTAAAGTGACTATGTTAACACTGGCAAAAGAGAATATCCAAACATTCCTAGGATTATTTGGCCTAGGGTTCAAGTTGACATTGGTGTCTAGTCATCTTAGTGGCAGCCAGGCCCAAATGAAGATGTACAGAATAAGGAATAAACTGAGTCATGAAAATTTACCAGTCAGATCTCTTGCTAAGGGGAGCTTATATGAAAGAGTGTCCCACCTACTGCTCTCTGAACCCACTGATATTTTCTTGCCAAGGCTACATCAGAACAATGACTAAGAAAGCAGGTATATTAATGCAGGCTTATCCCTAAAATAGTTCTCCAATGAGAAACTTTGGCTTCAGTGTTTTTCATTAGCTGACCTGAAACTGTAATTGTGCTGCAGCATAATGTCCCACTATTTAATGGTCCTTCCTCCCTTTTCCTTCTATAGTAGCCAGGGTTCTCCAGAAAAACAAACAATAGGATCTGTCCGTATCTATCCAATCATTCACCCACTAATATAGATATTTATCATAAAGAACTGGCTCTTGTAATCTTGGAGGCTAAGTGCCATGATCTGCCCTCTAAAGAGCTGAGAGCCAGGAGCACTGAGGCTGTCAGTCCCAGCCCAAGAGCAGAAGATGGAGTCCTACCCTAATAGGCAAAGAAAAAATGTTTCCTTCATCTTTTTGTTTTATTCGGGCCCTCAGCAGATAGGATGATACCTGCCCATACCTGGGATTAGTCTGTTTACTCAATGTGTTCAAATACCATTCTCTTCCAGAAACACCCTCATGGACACCCCAGAAATAATGTTTAACCAGATATCTTGGCATACTAATACTGTGACCCAATAATGTTGACACACATAAAGTTAAACCTTGCACCTTCACAGAGGTCAGACAAGTTATGTGGTCTGAAGATTCTACCTCTTCTGGATTCTTCTCCATTTCAACCCTCAGAGGAATTTCCCCAAACAAATCTTTTAGAAATTAAATTCTATCTTTATATGTGCTTCTTGCAGGACTACAACTAACAAATTTGGATTTTGTTCAGGCAGGTGGTTACTTGAAGATTGGTTTTATAATATTCAACTTGCTCTTGGGGGGAGGGGGCAGTTTTTATTCAAAACAGTTAGCCCTATCTATATTATGTGTAACCTTTTAGGGATCTTTGGCAAATCCCTGGAGTTCTCAGGGAGGACTCTCCACTATAACTAGATGGAAATTAAATGTTTCCAAGTCTAATGTTAACTTTGAGTATGGTTAGGCTTAATGTTCAGCAATGGGCACAAGAGGATCTCTATGTATGTTTTGTGCAGTTTTTTCTCTGCATACCTTCCGCTTCACTTAATCCCTACCCTGAAAATTCAAACCATTCCAGTTTCAACTCATCTTTTTCTCAACTCAGCAAGAATGCTCTGCTTATGTTCCTTCTCCTGAATTGCTCCAGAGTGCTCATCTGCAGAAAATCAAAGCCACTGTAGGTTTTGCCTTGTGTTGTTCTCTGAATTATCAGTCCTTTGCTACCAGGTGTCCAATGTCTGTCTACTTCTCTCCCTTCACTTGCTCCCCACTGCTCTGGCTTTTTGAAACAGCAATAGTCAAGATTTTTATACAATTTCTTATGTGTGAATTTAGAGCTGTAAGCATTTGCTTTCATAGAATTTGGTTTTGATGGTGTTTTTTCATTAGAACTCATTTTGAAATATTTTCTAAATTCTGTTGTGATTTACTGTTTGACCCATTGGTAACTAGGCTTATGCTCCTAACTTACAAACATCTGGAATTTTTTTGTTATCTTTATGTAATAAACTTCTGGTTTAATTCATACTAAGTATGATTCAATCTTTTGAAGTTTGTTGAGACTTGTGATCCAGCCTATGGTCAGTGTTGGTAAATAAATATTCTAAAGTATACCTTAAAAAAAAAACAAAACAGAAATTCTAATGTTTTGGGATGTAATGCTCTACGTCTTGTTCGCATGTTTAAAGTGCTAATAAACAGGAGCTCGACACATATTGAGTTGAATAACTCAAATACTACACTCTATTAATGAAAATTCCAAACGAAATAAAAGTAGATAATACTCACAGAAGAAAGCCAAGCGAAATCATGCAGTTCCCCAGAATCCAACCAACATTAATGACAACCCTATATGTGATCCCAATTATTTTTCTTCTTATGTTTCTGCCTGTTTCTTTTCATTAGTTGTAAGCTTTGTAATACTAGTGTTGTATGACTGTAGAAAGTAGTATCCTGTGAAAAGTTAATAACATTGATTTATAAAGCTCATGGAGATACATGAAATGGTTAATTTTATTCTTCATTTTTCTCGAAACAATTCATGACTATTTCTGATATGACAGAAGTTTAGACAGTATCTAATATCTCTTTCCAATGGTCAAAATTTTTCAAGTAGAATCATTTTCAGTTTTCCAAGTTCCACTGTCACTTTCTCTTTCTTATAAACTTGAGGTTAAACTTGAGGTTAAAACTGGTATAAACATATAACCTTCCTATTTAACCCTTCTATCAACTTGTTCTGGATATTATGATTATAGTAAAAAGGGAGGAAACCAATTTAGACAGGTCTAACCGTGTGTTATGCAGGCTTATAAAATGCCTCTTCTGTACTCTCAAGTCTTTTAACCTGATTCCAGCTGCAGCTCTGGTGAATAGTCTAGGAAGTTTTACCCTGCTTCATGCTGACAGTGCCATATGTCAAGCATGCACGAAGAATCAAGCCTCCTGTCCCAAAGCTTCTCTGTTGCAGCAAGGTGTGATGTCCTATACCAGAGAGGCACCTTGTGACGGGGACTCACTGCAGCTGTCAACACAAAGCAGATGGCTGCTGACATAAAAATATTTCTCCCTTTCATCCCTCAGGAATATAGCTCTGAAACAAAGATTCTTGAGAAGGTTATATATTATGCAACCATTCACAGTAGTGTACCACTTGAAAACACTACCTTGTTTTGCTTTGATCTTTTCCATTTCTCCCTCTTCATTTCTCTTTCACTCCTTCTCCCTGGGATCAAATTCCAAACAGAATGTCTTTACCTATGTCTCAGGCTCTGCTTTTTAAAGAATATCCTAGATTGAAACAGTAGGAAAGTAGACTGTTGGTAGATTATACAATGCAGGAATATAATTTTCCTTGACTCTGCACATGCTACAAAGAAATATTCATTCAGTAGGCAGCATAGTTGGTGATTTCCATCTCTTTTTCTTTTTGAAAGCTCATCATACTTCTTGAGCCTGACCACGTAAAGAAAAAAAAAAGGTGGTTAAAAACTAGCTTATAATAGGCGGATTTCTTTGATGATGGCTCTAAGCATTTTTCTGTGTGAAAGGGTCCTCAGCAACTTGAATACTCATATGTATTATGGAAGAACCCTCAGTCAACTTATCAGGTAAACCTTTTTGTTGCTTTGGAAACAAACCTATTACATTTCTTATACTCCTTGGTATAAAGCTGGATCTTTTACGATTCTAATCCTCTTTGCTAAGAAACTCAAACATAACTTAAAAAAGCATGCCTTACTGGACTTCTAATAGGTCTAAAAAATGCCCTGAGAGATACAGAGTTATTAGGAGTAAATTTAAGGTTGTCCATATGTTAGCTTTGAGTAAAATTACAATTTCTTACTCATTGGAGACACTACAGAGAAGAAAATTGATTAAAATCCCTCCCTTATGGAAAGTATATTTTAGTAGAACAGAAGGTGAGACAATAAACAAATTAAATAATTAAAACATTGCACTTAAAATAAGGGGTATAGGTAAAAATAAACTATGGATGATAGTATGACTGAATCATATTCTTTCCACAAAATTCATGTTTCTTATAATGTAAGTATATTTGCACATAAGGATTTTAAGGTGGTAATTAAGTTAGAATGGGGGCTTAAGGTGGGGCTCTAACCTAATCTAACTAGTGTCCTTACAAGAGGAAATTTGCTATAAGCACAGAAGAAAAACCACAGGAGGATATAACTACAGGTGGCCAACTACAAGTCAAGGCAAGAAGCCTCAGGAGAAACCAAACCTACCAACACCTTGATCATGGACTTCAGTCTCCACAACTGAGAAAATACAACTTTGTTGTTTAAGTCAATCAGTCCATTAGCTCTGGCAGCACCAGCAAAATAATGTATATGGGAGAGAATGTGCAAGCTTTTTGCTTGCTTATTGAATATATAGGTCTAACAGAGATAATGACATTTGAACAAAGACCTGAGGAAAAGAGTCAGTACAGAATATTTAGGGGAGGAACATTCTATAAGAAGTAAAAGCAATCCCCAAATCCCTGAGTTGGAGAGAGATCTGTATGGTTTGAGACATAAGCATAGGAAACAGTGGCAGATCATGTGACAAAGATTCTCAATGCATGTAGGCCCATATTGTTCACTGTAGGGATGTTCTGAAAAACTGTGAAGACATTTTGACATTAGATTGGGATGGTACTACTGGTCTTTAGTAGACAGCATTTATGCTAAATTGACAGTTATGCTAAGGACAGTTCCATCTAATGAGATATTTTCCCACATTCTATGTGACTTTAATATGCCCTAGTGCTCATTTCAGGTGATAAACATTTTCTAAAATTTGAGTGTGGGTAATGGTTACATTCATCTGTGAATATACTAAAAAAACCATACTGAATTCTATACTTCAAATGTATTAATTGTATGGCATGTGAATTCTATTATAATAAAGTCATTAAGAAAACAACAGATATATAGAGGATAAATTCTGCATATTCATACAACTAAATACCATATTAGCATATAAACAATTAAAAAATTTAAAAAGAGCTGTTACATTAAACATGCACAAACTCAAATATAACATGGAGTGAAAGAAACCAAACACTATAGAATACTTATTGAATAAATAATTTCATGTAAAATTCAAGAACATAACAAAACTTACCCATATATCTAAGGATAAGGTAGTGCGTATATTTGGGGAGAACTCTGTGACTGGACAAGGGAACAAAGGATGCTTCTAACAGTTTATTTCTTGATCTAGATTGTGATTGCCAGGGTATGTTTGTATTAGTTTTAAAGCTTACTGAACTATATTTACAATTTGTGCACTTTTTTCTATGTTGTACTTAAACAAAAGTTTAAGATTAAAAAAAAGTCTAGCTGTTCTGTAAGTTTCCTATCAGTTTGTGATGAAAAAAAGGACTAAAAGAATACATAAATATTTTAAGTTATTTTATATGGATTAGGTTTGTGGAGAATTTTTGTCTATATTCTTTTCATTATTTTCTAAATTACCATAGTGGACATATATTAAATTTTTTACTAGGGGAAAAAAGCTATTAAAATAAGTAGTTTGAGATTTCTTGAATTCGTTTTCCACTAAACAAGTTTACTCGAAATGTAGGGGCTTTGGTTTTTGCTCTTAGATGAGAAGTAACTGTCACTTCAGAGCAAAGAATGATCTGGCTGCCAGTGTGTATTTGTGTGTGTGTAGTTCATGCACACTGCAGGGGGCGGGTGGTGGAGCAGGGGTTCCTGGTGGCCTTGATGAATACCAGGAACTCACCATCTGCCTCCAGGAGAAAAGGCGGAGCACAAGTGTAGGATTTAAGAGATGGTGAACTAAGCCTAGGGGTGATGCCCAAGCACAACGTGGGGGGCGGGGGGAGCACAATCCTCACAGAACCCAGGTCGTTAAAGGCGAGCAAGTCAGACCAGCAGTGGTGGGGAACTCACTGAGTTCTCAGCCTCTGAGCCAGGCAGTGCATGACTAGCCTCTAATCACTGTCTGCTGAGTTTTTTTTTTTTTTTTCTTTTTTTTCCCCTCTCATTTTACAAGCTTACTAAAACTGACAAAGACGAATCTGTGACAGAGGCAGCTTCTGGTCTCCAAATCCTAAAATATTTGCTATTTGGCTCCTTACAGAATAAGTGTGTCAATCCCTTAATTAGAGAGTCTATTTAGAAAAATTTCTTAAAGTACTTAAAATTCTTACCTGAGAATGGGCTTGCTGGCGAGGAGCCGGGTGTGGAACGAGTGTGCCAGGCTGCACTTGTACCGCGCGGTGTAGTACTGCCCAGGCTCGGCCGACTCGGAACTTAGAATCCGCTTCAGAGAGTGTCAAACTGCACCTCTGAGGAGTCCAGCCTGGAAGTGGGGATGGCCGGGCCCTTCCTGGTCTGTCCAAAAGGATAAGGATGCTCACCATGGCCTTCAGCAGATTGCAAGGGAGGGTTCCGATCTTCCCACCGGGAAGGCATCTTTATCATTCCTGGAGAAGCCAACGGAGCCTCCACCGGGATTTCTTTTCCGCTTTCGGTCGTAATCACTAGCAGGTTCCGAAGGGAGTGCGGAACTGTAGGTAACTTGGGATGAAGCCCCAGGCCAGTGGGGGTGGCCGCCCAATGCTTTCACAGAGACAACGCGCCCCTCCCCGCGCGGGCTACGCCCCCGCCCCGCCCCACGCAGGCTCCTCCTCGTCCCACCCCGCATAGGCTCCGCCCCCTCGCAGGTTGGCTGTTTCCCTGCCCGCGAGTGGGAAGAGCGAGCCGCTCCCTGGGCGCTCGAGGGTGGAAGGCCCTTTGCAGGATTTGGAGAGTTGTGAGCATTGTAATCCTTTACCCTTAAATCCTGCCCATGTTTGAGCTATACGAAAGACAATTACGTGTGATTCAGCCTAATAGCTCAGTGTGTATACCCTGAGAGTAAGGGGTTTCCTACCTCAGGGTTTCTCGACCACCGGGCTGTTGGCGTTTGAGGCAAGAAGGTTTTTGGAGCGTGTGGAGGGGGCATGTTGTGTAGTAAATAAGCAATGTCTAGGCTATACCTACTAAATACCACCAGCATCCCCTCCTTCCCAAATACTGACAATCCAAAACGTCCCCACACGTTGCCACGTACCTGTGTGGTGGTGGCGAGGGGAGCAAAATCGCCAATATCGACATAAGCCATATAACATCAGATTCACGGTACAAGGATCATCATTAGGGAATGTGACATTGCTACATTACTGAAATCAGGATAGAGTTCGTATATTTTGACTTCCTCAATTGTCTCCAAAATGTCTTTGTTTATTGTTGGTAAAAGAGAAGCCTGGGATTAAGTAAACCCTGACACATATTACATTTAGTTGTGAAATCTCTTTAGTTTTCTTGATTTAGAGCAGTTCCCCAGTCTCTCCCTCCTTCCCTCCTTGTCTCTCCCTCTTCCCCTCTCCCCTCCCTCTCCCTCTCCCCACCCTTTTCTTTCTTAATTGACATTTTTAAAAAGTCTAAGCCGGTATGCCTAGTCTTCCAGAATATCCTTCACTTTACATGTATGTACACAACAATTTTATCTGTTTTTCCAGGACTATTTTAAATGAGTGCCTTAATTTTTTTTAAAGTACCTCCTCAGTGATTTAAGAAGGAAATTTATATATATATATATATATATATATATATATATATATATACACACACACACACACATTTTTTATTGTTCTTTGGTCTACATATTTTTTGTTCTTTCCACTGTTTATTTTACACATTTGTTAAATTTAAGCTGTTTTGATTATGAAGAATATAATAGATTTCAGTATCTGGTGAGGCTGGTCCTGCCTCATTGCTGCTTTGTGTGTGTGCATGTGTGTTTGTGGGTGTTTTCTATTTTTGCTTATCTTTTTCTGTTTATGGAATCTAGCTATATAAAAATAGTTTAACATTGGCATCAATTTATGATATTGCATTTTCCTATTGAAGTACAGTATTTCCTTTTCTTTTTACTCAAGTCCCAATTTTGTGTCTTTCAGGAAAACTGGAAAGTTTTTCTCCTATAATTTTTCACATTGTTATATTTATTGCTAAGATATTTCTCTTTTGTGGTATTAGTGTAAATGGGATCATCTCTTTTATTTTTCTCTGTAATTGTTCATTGCCTAAAAAATGAGCATATTGATTTTTACATGTAATTTTATATCTTGCTGCTATGTTTAATCTCCTATGGATTCTAGGAGTTCTCTGTTGAATCTATTTGCGTATTGTAATAACTTTCATATAATTGCAGTGATTACTTGCTTTGAAGTTTAACTTGCTCATCTTTAGCCATCTTTGGTTCTTTGTATATTTGATATACCTTCAAGTGTCCTGATGGTGTCCTTGCAACATGTCTTTTACCTGTGTAGTATGTACATTTACAACATGTTTATTGCTTCAGACCTAGAATCAACTATTTCTCAAGAAGCCTTCATTGCCTTCATGACAATGATAATTGGAGACTACACTGTGTGCACTTAAGGATGTTCATGGCTAAATGATTACTTCTCAGCCTTTTCAATACAAGATCTACAAACTATGTAGTCTTTAAAAGAAAAAGCAAGAATTTGTTATACTATTTAAGTTTTAATAGAGTGCTATAGGATTTTTAACTTATTTGATTTTGTGTTGTACCTTTTCTCTTATGCGGAAAAGCACAGTTCCCAATTATTCTAACATGATTATTTACTTTTTCCCATAATATTACAACTACTAGTATAAATTCTAAGCATAATTTAATCAAAGTAGGTTTGTTTCATGTTGTTTTCAAATCTAGGTTTGCTTCATTAAAAGGAAATTAAATCCAAAGTGGGTTGGAGGAGAAAATCAAGTGGAATATCTAATTCATGTATTTAATCCTCTAATTTTTATTACTACAAACACATTTTTGACTTTTGTTCTAAATATCTTTAGCTATATTTTGTAGACTCTGATGCTACATTTTAATTTTTTTCTAGATGTTCTCAATATCAGTTTATATTTTCATTTGATTCAAGCTCCAAGCTCCGTTTAACAGAAAATTATAAAATTTCAAGGTGAGAAATCTTTTTCATGTTTGATTGTTATGGATTGCTGGTTTTGTCATAATGGTTTGTGTGTGTGTTTATGTGTGTGTGCGCGCGTGCGCATGTGTGTGTGTTTTGCTGGGGATTGAACTTAGTTCCCTGTGCATGCTAGCAAGCATTCTATCTATAAGCCATACCCGTAGCCCTATCATACTATTTATAGAGAATTTTATTTTTATTTTTATGTAATTTATTGAAGTTGTAATATGTAAATTATGGAGCCACTTTTAATAATTTTTGTCATGGATTAAGTCTGTTAGTTGTGTATTCCAGTTTTTCTTTGAATATCTTGTAATTTTTGCTGAGGAAAGTGCTGTGTTACTTTCTGAATACTTTTTCATAAATATTTTGTTTGCATTGTGAATTGTAGCATTATAAGGTTTGTGCGTGTGTGTTGATAATGGATTTTAGTCTCCATTCTTGTTTCTTGGATTTCAAAAATCTCTGTTTTTCCTTTTTTAAATTTGCTTTTTCTCTTTATCCCTTTCTCTATCCTTTCTTTGTTCATATCATTTCTTAATTGTTTTGCTCTAGGTATGTCTTTATATTTTACATATAGCAGTTAATTTTTTTTGAGGATTAACCCAGTTTTTTTTTTCCTTTAAGTAATGGGGTTAAGCCTTCCATTGACTATTATATTTGGTCTGTTATCTCAAAAATTATATTAATGTGTAACATATGGTATAACGTGGTGATAAGTGCTATTAAGAAGAAAGGAAAGGATAGGAAAAGTTAAGGAGAATATTCCATTTTAAATAGGTGACCAGGGGAGGTCTCACTGAAAAAGTGTCTTTTACACATACTTGAAGTGGATGAAGGAATGATTCTTTTTTGGATAAATGAAGTCAGATTGTTCTTGAGGAGAGAACAATTTGGGGAAAAGCCCCAGGACACAAGAACACCTGGTATATTGTCAAAAACAGCAAGGGATCTGTCTGGTGTGACTATCTCTCTTAGGGTAGTGGGAGGGAAGGCCAACTTCTGGCCTTGTATTCTGGGATGCACTCAAAGAATGCAGCAAAGTAGTTTCATATTTTCTGGCTTTGAAAGTTGAATTACTAAACACCTTTCTAAACCCATACCATTGTACTGATCTGTTAACATATTCTTCAAATTTTTGATATTTTAATTTCTACTTTGTATTCTCCCTTCAAACACAGCAGATACAGAACACCATTATAGCTTTTGGCTATTTATCTGAAGTTATGTGTTTACAGGGAAAATTTCTGTTGCAACACAAGAATCAATGAAATGTATCTTGACTAACAAATGTTCAGATTACATAAAAACATTATGTTCAGTAGCTTGATTAAAGGTCAGAAAAATTAAGTTTTTTTTTTTTTTAATTGTTTGGAAAAGTCATATATTCAGCTAAAAAGCTTTCCCCTTTTTTTAACTTTTTGGTTTTTTTTTTTTTAAGAAAGGTAAGTTTTTACAGGAAACAGAATGAAATGAATATGTGTGTGAGTGAGGGAGGAATAAAGATGTATTTAATCTGTAATTCAGAAAAACTGTGTCCAGGATGGGAAGAGAGAAGGAACAAACTTTATTATCTATATGCAGGATTACTTCATCGTCGTTGTCTTCTGTTTCATTTGGGAGCATTTTGTCTTTCATTTTCCTTTTTTTCCCTTCACCTTTCTTTTTCTTAAGCAGGCTGTCCCAGTGAAATACTGTCACAACTCCTATAGAAAACTTAACAATGCATTGTAAAATAGGACACAAAGCAAAAAACTTCTTCTGAGAGCTGAGATCATCTCGCTGGCAAGTGCAGGCAGACCAGGTTCAGAAATTCCACAGTTTTCTCAGAGCCAGGGGGGTTCTGCAATTCTTGGTGTGCTATTGTCCCCTGCTGTTCACTTGGAAGCACTGAGTACAGAAATTGAGACATTCCTAACTGCACATTTTATCACAGTGTTAGTATGCTTTCAGAGAAAGTTGGAGAAGTAGTTTAAACAGAATAAAAAGGAATTGCTTTCTAAAACACTGAATATCAAATAAATTCCAAAGCAGCTTTTCCTACTCCCTTATAGGGTAAAAAGGAATATGATTCAGTTTTTGTCTAACGAATCTAGTTTCCTTTTTACATTTGTGAGGTTAGCAGAGACCATGTGAGTTAGATTTGGTCTCAAGAGTACCTCTGACAAAGACAGATCAGGGAGTAGACAGAGAAAATGGAGGGCAAAATGTGTAAAAAGAGGAGAAAATGAATGGAAATTTCTCAGAACAATTATGATGTAGGTTAGAGATTTTGTGTCTGGGGAGCTGATTTCCTGGTCCATTCTTCAGTGTTTAAAGAGATCAGAGGCCATGTCCTAGATGGAAGTCTACTGTGTGCAAGTGTGTATATATCAGCATGGGGAGTTACATGTTAAGTGCCTCTAGTTTCAGAACTCTGTTACCCATGGAGTGCTCACTAGTTCTTGCATGCCCCGGTTTTCAGTGGGATTAAGGAATAAGGTACAGAGGATTGTTAAATACAATTTAGAAGCTGGGGTCCTGCCTCAGCATTTGCTTTGTGCTCAGACTCCTTATCTGTGATGAACACAATTAGAGAAGCACCTTTTACTATTTAAAAATTAAATGCATTCCTGCTATTTTAAACCTAGAAATGCAGCCTGAAAGCTGCTGAAAGGTTTAGTTTTTGACAGACATACCTCTAAAAGTATCACTTCTAAAACATCTGAAGTCCCTATTTTAAAGGCATGAATTAAAGTTTTGTAAGCAAATCACCTGCATATTTAATTTCAATACAGAAAAAGAAAAGAATTTGGATTTTTTTGCATATTCTTGAAGGCATTTTTTATTAATAAAATATCTATAAGAACACGAAATTCTGCCCTTTAATTACCCAAGGAAGTTGCTGTCTAGTGGTTTTCTTATGTTGTCAATATTTGTTGATTTTTAAAATTTCTGTTACATTTCTTATCAGATTTATGTACATATGCCTATTGAAAATTAGGTGGAAACTCACATGCTTTTCTTCAGTTTCAGAGAACAGATGATTATGAGGCCTTAAAAACTTGAATTTAGTTATTCTTTTAGAATGAAGAATGAATTTACCACTGTCTCTTTGCATAAAATTGATAGCTTATTAGGATTTGTTTTTGCCTTTTTAATTGTTGCTCTTATTTAATTGACTTAGTTAAATTATATACTGATATCAAACAAAATACCAATGCCAATCTCTAACAAAACTGTAACAATAAATGATGCCAAAATTTCATTGAGTCACTGAGAAGTAAGCCTCCTCTGTAAGTGTACTATGGGATATACTATAGAGTACGACTATTCTTGTCCCTTCTAAAGCTCCAGAGATTCATATAGAAAGCTTGGGATTAGTTTCTGTTAAGTGGTAGTGGTGGGAGTTTGGATACTAGAAGCTCACAGGATTGAAGAAACATGTTAACAATAGCTATAAATGGTTTTAAAGCCTGTTTTAGTTCTCATATTTTGTGATTCTCTTGAAAATAAGACATGGCCTAAAGTATATTTTTAAAAAGTGACAATGTTTGAGTTTTGTATGTGAGGTGGCTTACTGTCTAATATGATTACCAGGAGGCATGTTGTCAAGGATTCATTGTGTAGGGTGCTAGGTCAGGTGCTGAATAGAATCAGCACCAACTGCATCCTTATCTTCAAGATGTTTATAATAGAATGTGAGGTGAATAATAAAAAAGTCCAAAACAGAGTTGAAAGCAAAGGTGGATAAGGTGTTCAATATTTTGGTTCTATTTTAGTAAAATGTCTTTTAGGAGCTGTGCTTATTACAAGGTAAAGGGGTTAAAACTGTTGAAGAAATAAACATTTGTATCAAATTATATACCTTAAAAACTGAAATTTGTTAAGTGTAGCTCCCCTGCACATATAGAGCAAAGAATGAGCATTTCTCTACCTTCCACCTCCATTTCTAGTTCAAGCCCACTTCTTCTATGTCTGAATGACTGAAAAACAATGGCATCATTAGACTGCCTCACAACTTATCACCTGTGCAAAGCCAGGCAGATAGGTAGTTGAAGTGTACAAAAGAATAGTCCATGCAACTGATAAACCAAAACCAAGTAACAACAGAAAAACCAAATGTGCTTCCATGATGCTTAAAAATATCACGAAATAGCTCTAATATATGTAACAAATAATTTGCTTGTCTTAATCTGATCTGTGGGAGGTTTATATTGAAATGGCATCTTCCATCAATTCAAATTCCCTTAGGCTTCTGATATTTAAAATATTTTGTATACATTAAACTTATTTTATAATTGATGTGGCTTTTTGCTTATAGTCCAAGTCTAATTTGTAGGCTGGAAAGTTCATTTATTTATTCATTTCATGTCTGTTACATATTTACTGTGAGTCACGTATGATGGTAGCGATTGTTTTTTCAGTTAATTTCAAAGCTTATTTATATCATTGTGAATTCTATTTACCTTAATTCCAAGAAATCCTGTGTGCACAACAGATTGGGTCTCCATCAAATGGGCCTTTCACAATTTGCATAAACCTCTAGTGTACAATTTTTTTTTAAATGTTCATTTTGCTGGAATGAGAGCAGAGCAGGGTCAGGATTTGATCTTCACTGTATCCTCAGAGTCTAATACAAAACCTGCAACACACTAAGACCTCAAAAGGATGGACTGGTTAAACAGAACAACACATGCATAGGTATAGGTGTTGCTCTTTCTGAGGCATCTTTATTTTGTTAGGTGCTAATGCCATTTCATACTGTAGGATGTGCTCTAGAATAAGGCAAAACCTTGATTTTAGAACCCCTATATCTTTCATCAAGAATTAGACTGAATATTGATCTGAAGTACCTATGATAATGAAATATGATTCAAATCATATTTGTAATAATTTGATCTTCTGGTTAGATTGTTTGGTTTAATAACTATTTTATACTAATCCTGAGAATAGTTTTCAATTTGCTTCACAGGTAAAATAAAGCTTTGGAGAATCAGTTTGTGTTGGGGAGATAGTGACAATGGGTTCTTTGAGAAATTCTTCATACCAACCAGCATTAGTTGCTTTCTATGTATTCAGTGGGATTACATCCACATAAACACTTTTTAATTGTGCATTGAGTATAAAACAGTGCTGAAAGGCAATAGTATTTATATGTTGCCAGAAGTTAATATAATTTATGTGAAATTCCTGAAGTAATGTTACTATAGCAAAATATCTAGCTTCACACTTATTGTAGGATGTCATCTACAGTTGAGTATACTGTGCACTGCAAAAAGAAAACCATCTAAAGTACATACTATTTATTTCAAGTATTACAAATTTGAATATTTATTGAGACAATTTTATGGGCAGTAAAATTTTTTATTCTAATAAAATAAGCATATTATTATATATTTAATATAGCAAAGGGAGCAAAATATCTTGAAGAAGGAATAACTTGTTTCTTTAAATTTGCACAAAGGCTTGATATGGGTTAGTTGTGGACTGAACTTGGATAAAAATTCCTTTGGCTTCTTTTATTAGTAAGTTTTGTGTAACTGCAATAAAATATCTGAGGCAACTATCTTAAAAAGAGAAAATTTTTCTTTAGTTTACAGTTTTTGAGGTTCAAAATCTGAGATTGTGTGGTACCATTAGTTTGCCTTCTGGTTAGGGGAGTGGAACATCATGGGGAAAAATTTCTGTTTTGCAAATTAAATATCACTGTATTCCTCTCCTGTTCCTCAGGCCACTTCACCCTCTTGCTCACTGCCCTGATTGCCTGCCAGGTTATCTGTTTATCTCTATATGTTTGGTTCCTAAATTGGTATCCAGGGCTTCTGGTTTAGAATGATCATTACAGGGTCATTGCTTCCTGCATCCTAGATACTGTGGCATTATTATATTCATAACCCTCTGACAAATATGTATTACAAGATGTATTATCCCTACTGTTATTTAAAAATATTTTATTTATTTTGCACAGGTTGCCATATACAATTTTTTTTGGGGGGAAAAAGGATAGATTAACTCTCTATCTCCTTGAAGAGTTTATCATATAGTCTATCATATGCTGTTCCTCAGCATATGATACACTATATGATAGTGTATCCTTGCTAGAGCTCTAGGTTTTAGTTATCATTTAGAAGACATTTTTGGTTCAGTTCATTAAAGTGACTGTAATTCATACAGTGTCTGACAGCTAAGTTATGGGTAGCCAAGGAGGTGCTTCTATAGTTTTTTTTCATGATATATTTCTAAAGTAACTGCCTCACTACATTTTTCCCCTTTTGGTTAACAAAGGATGTGACACTAAACACTTACTAAAAATCCTTAATATCTGTTACCTGATTTTTTACTTTTTTTTCTTAACAAATACATGAAATCCTGAATCAACATTTGGGACAAGAAGCTCTGCCTAGTAGAATACTAGAAGATGCCAGTTATAACCCAGCCACAATTTATAGCTTTGCTTTGCTTTGTGTCTTATAGCAGAATGAAAGAACAAAGATAGGTATAGTGATTAATTAGAAGATGAAGACAGGGAAAAGAATTCTGGGTAAAGGGAAAATGTTTGTTAGTAGTGGGGGAGATAGATAGAATTGGATAAATGTTATATCATCATGGGGATGATATCCAGTATCTGATTGGGGAGTTTTTCTTCCTACCAAGAAGGGTATAAGCCACCTGAAAACTAAAGTCTCAAATAATTAGTTAATAACAAAACACAAATAGTCAGAAATATATGTACAAAAAGCAGAGTCTCTGATAGATCTAGTCCACATGGATGCTGGAACTAGACAAAGGAAAGATGGCTCCAGTGGTTTATTTAAGGGCGTACATCAAAGACAGGGATAAAGTTTCAATGGCTGAGTCTAGCTTCATGATGTCTTCTAGTCATCATGTTGATGGGCATCTTGGCAGGTCACACCCATCTCAGGTACTTTGTGGGACACAGCAGAGCAGGATAGAAATTCACACTATCCCTGGGAAGTTGACCAGAGAAAATGCCCGCTGGTCATTCCCAGACACCAGATGCTTCTATCCAGTAGACTTCCATGCATGGTGACCCACATGCAACCCATGGTTGGCTCGTGACATCATATTATTAATTTCTTAGGGCTGCTGTAACTAATTACCTCAAAACTTTGTGGCTTAGAACCATCGAACTTTGTTCTCTTGTAGTCAGGACGCTGGAAGTCCAACCCAGGACAGTGTACCCTCTAAAGGCTGGAGGGAGGAATCCTTCCTTGTCTCTTGCTGGCTTTGTTGGCTGGTGGCCATCTCTGGGAATTTTTGCCAAGCATACATATCACTCCAACTCTGCCTGTGTTTTCAAAGGCCTTCTTTCCTGTGTATCTCTGTGTCTACATCTCTCCCCTTTTATTTATGAAGATATCACTCTTGGATTAGGTCCTGACCTACTCCAGTATGACCTCACTTTAACTTTATTACATCTACAAAGACCATATTTACAGGAAAGTAACATTGATGTCAGTCTATTTATGCTGATAAATAAAAGGCCAGATGCTAGGTAATTTTTAAGGAATGAGAATTTATTTCTCACCACTCTGGAGGCTAGGAAACCTGAGATCAAAGCACCAGCAGTTTTGGTGTCTAATTATCTCCTTCCAAGATGACATCTCACAGAGAGGAGTAATCTTGTGCCTACACAGGACAGAGGAAGAAGGGCAAAGAAAGGATAAACTTAGTCCTTCAAGCCCTTTTATCAGGGCATCTAATGTCATTCAAAAGGGAAGATTTCTCATGGTCTAATTGCATCTTAGTTCCACCTCTTAATACTGTCATATTAGTGACACTTGAATTTTGGAGAAAACATATTTAAATAGTAGCAAGGGGCCAGGATGAGAACATATAATTTTAGGAGATACACTTGATCTCACAACAGGTAGAATGGCATCAATCATGAGTGTGAGCTTTATTTAAAAGAAAGGGGTACCATTGGAAACATTAAGCATGGGTACTTGATAGTTATTACAAGAGGGTCTTGTGGCTCCATATTGTTGAAGAACAAACTGAGAATGAGGTTTTCATGCTGGCATGTTAATGAGGAGAGTATTAAATTGGTTCAGGAATAAAGTGAATGCAAATTTATAAAGGAAGACATGGAAAAATGTATTTTCCAATGATGGCTACAACAATGTGTCTCTTACAACTTGTTCTACAGTGGAATCTTTCATACTATCATCGGTAGATGGTTTCCTTTTCTCTATCTATGAATCTGGCAATACCTAGTAACTGCTTTGACCAATAGAATATGGTGAAAATGAAAACTTGCCAGTTCTATGATGCTATGGTTTGAATATGTCCACTTAATTCATGTGTTGGGACTTGATCCCCAAGAAGCATTGTTGGGAAATGAGGCCTAGTGAGAGGTGACTGGGTCATGAGGGGATGGCCTTCAGTGAGTGGATTAATATAGTCTTCATGGAGTGGATCAGTTAGGAAATCCTAAGAGTGGATTGTTCATGATGCAGCCTGAAGGCTCTCACTAAATGTTCTTACACTTCCCATACCCTGTAAGTATTAGAAATAAATAACTTTTCTTTATACATTACTTAGTTTATAGCATTTTGTTACAGCAGCAGAAAATGAACTAAGGTACATCTGTAAATCTTCTCTGCCCTTTTCTTTTCCTAAGACCACCATACTGGGTATTCTGAGCTACAGAGCCAGGTGGAGAGGTCTGGAAGGCAGGGCCAAGACTAGGGTGAGCCAAGAGAACTACTCAAGGTACAAATTTTGAGGAGGCACTGTCAAGTGAATGGGTCCTTAAATTTTGCACCCAAGACATCTCTCTTGCCTCAACCTGGTCTTGGCACCGCCTGGAGGATGGTCACAAAGCACCATGGAATACAAGCAGCTATCATGAATATGAATTTTCTGATCTCAGGTAACAATTAGCACCAAGTACATCAGAGGCAAACTGTCAAACTCAGCTCTTCTTCAACTCCTGATTTCACAGAATCATAAGTGAATCAAAAGGGTCATTTCAAACCATGAGGTATTGGGGTAGTTTGTTGTGCCACAACAGATTATCTAAAACACCTCCAGTCTTGCCTGCATTGTGTAGAGAAACATCAAGCTGCTCTCTATTTACTGAATTTTTAAAAATCATTTTTTTAGTTGTAGATGTACACAATACTTTTATTTTATTTGTTTGTTTATTTTAATTATTTTTTTGTGGTGCCGGGTATCCAACCAAATTCCTCACACATGCTAGGCAAGCAGTCTACCACTAAGCTACAACCCTGGACCTATTTACTGAATTTTTATAGAGCTGAATATGTTTGTTAGCTAGTTAGGGTAAGAGGATGAAGAAAGCAAGGAGAGGGATTATAATGAGTGGCAGTCTAGGAAACAGAATTTAATGCTTTCCTTCTTCAGTTCATTGCTAAGCTACAGAGTTGTACACCTTTTAATGTTTGAAGTTGATCAGAGCAAAAAGATATGAATACTCAAAGTTTTTGTTTTTATAGAAACAAAAATATATGTCTGTTTTGATCTGTGCCATCCAGAGTGAGGTGGAATTCCCATTTTAAAGCAGATAGATTGAATCTGATATTAAATGAATAAAATTTTCATTGGATATTATTAGCCTTATATGGGAAAGAGGGGAGTCAGTATAGCTATTTTTTTCTTAGCTTTGTCTGAACAAACCAATTTTTGAGGGAAAAATTTATTTTTATGAAGGCTGAATTCCTAATTTTTATTGATTACCTCTGTTTTATAGTAATTTGGTGTTAGCAAATGGTGTTAGCACATTTATTTATTTCTCTTTGAGATATTTTCTAGTTATTTGTAACAGGGATGAGAAAAAAGCAAATCCAGAAGAGAAGTTAAGAAGCAGACTATTTGGTAGAGGTATATTACACTTAAAATCATAATGGCTATTTTAAAAAGACGTCAGTCTGCTTTATAGCATCTATGCTTGCTCCTACAAGTGATTGGTTAGTGAAGATTTTCTGACCCATTATTCATTTCTACAGGATGGTAGACAATTTTATGACCTCCTAGAGTACTTATAATCTGCATTATACAATTTAGCACCTTCTTATATTTTGTCTTATATTGTCATTATTCTATCATTATGAGTCTGTCCTCTTAAGTAGATTATCTGATCTTAAAAGATAAGGATTGGATTTGTTTTTCTGTATTCACATTCCAACTAACATACTGCTGAATAGAGCATCCACTCAGGGAAATTTTAATTGATAGAAGCATATTTTGTAATCCTAGTCCTTCACATATCAGTAAGTATATCTGTGGAGCATCTGTTGTGGCTCTGGACTTAGGTCAAAGACTGGCAATGCTTTTTATTTTCTTTGTCATTCAGTGGAAAAGCCAAGGTGATGGGTTGCTTTGACTGAAAAAGTGACTTTCTCTTTTTCCTTTATTGTCACACCAGGGCAGATGCAAATCAGACATGCGTGAGGCATTGTGCTACCATTATCATTTTGCTGTAGATGACTGTAGGTGCTTTTTCTGTTTATTTCTGCCTTTGTACAAGCAAAGTGATGACCTCTGACCCAGGGCATCTCATTTGGTAGAGGCACTAGGCTAAATAGATTATCAAGACCTAACCTTTCTGTTGTTTTGATTAACATGTTTCTCAGGATATCACAGCCGTGTGTGTGTGTGTGTAGTGTGTGTGTGTGTGTAGTGTGTGTGTGTGTGTGTGTGTGTGTGTTTTACCGGGGATTGGACCCAGGGCTTTGCACATGGTAGGCAAACACTCAACCATGGAGCTACATTCCCAACCCCACACTTTTGTTTCTGGGATGGTGGTAAAATATACGTAACATAGAATTTATAATTTTAACCAGTCTTAAGTGTACAGTTTAGTAGCATGAAGTACACTCATATTGTTGTGTAACCATTACTACCACCCAACTCTGGAGCATTTTTTTATCTGAAACTTTGTACCCATTAATTAATAACTCTCTATATCTCCGTGTCTCCTACTCCTAGTAACCAATATTCTACTTCAGTCTTTATGAATTTCATTCCTCTGGGGACTTCATATACATGTAATCATGAAAAATTTGCCTTTTTATGTCTGGCTTATCTGACTTAGCTTGATGCTTCCAAATTCATCCAGATTGTAGCATATGTCACAGTTCCATTCTCTTTTAAGGATGAATAATATTCCATTATATGTGTGTATCTATATATCTATCTATATATCTATCTCTATGTATAGTTTAACCTTTCATCTGTTGATGGGCATTTGAGTTGTTTGAATCTTTTGGTTATTATGAATAATTATGCCATAAACTTTGATATAGAAATACCTAAGTTATTATTAACATCAACTATTTAATACTCAGAAGCAAAGTACCCTTTTCAGTTGTTAAAATACCTGGAAGAATGTATGACTGTGTGGAATTTCATAACTTGAATTCAGATTTAAGTACTCTTCAAGAAAATGTGGTCTCAGAACATTTTTTTTTTAGATTAGGATCATAACCGATACCTAGATTCAGAATATTACTTGTTTATTAATCCTTCAAAGTTCTCCCTGTCTCATACTCTATTAGGCTGACAAGGTATTCCTTATTGCTGTGCAGCCAAATTATAGAAATCACATTCCAACTGGTTCACCTAAATTCTTTCCAATTTTTTTTATAAACACTGCTTTGGTCACTTTGGTTATTGAACAAAAAGTTTCAGTGGCTCCTCATCATCTAGAGGAAGAAGCCAAACATTTTTGCCTGTCATCAAAGTCTTTCACAATCTAGTAACAGCTCACCCTCCAGACCCTCCTTCTCTTACTTTGTTTAAACTCTGCCTTGAGTGAAAATTGTGTTCTCATTATCCTCTGAATAAATCATATTTTTCACTTTTCTCAATGTTGTTTACTCCACCATGCATAAACCCTTTCATGCTGCAGTCAAGTTTTGGTTCCAAAATCTGTGTCTCTGCTAAATATCTTTTTTAACAACCATGTTTGGAAATGATAGCTTGTTCTTTTGAATATTCATGCACTTACTAAGAGATTAATCATGTTAATAATGTTTTTGTAAGAGCTCACACTTTTTTGAGCCCTTTGGCTAGAGCTAAATGCTTTATTTTCATTATTTTATTATATCTTTATAGCAAACCTGTGAAGTATGCTATTATTATGAATTCTACCGGTGGTTGGACTTGAGGACTTTGTATACTAATTTGTCCAAAATCAAACAACTAGTAAGTAAAAGTTCTAAGTCTGTATGTCAGGTTTTCTGCTGCCAATGTATCATTTTGATATATATATTTATTACCTTGATCAGATTATACTACTGGGAGTCAATAGGGGTTTTGCTGTTCATAATATGTCCTCTGGGAACTGTCTGTGGGAATCAAAATTAGGAAAATATTGCCATTGAGTGAAAACTTCTGTTTTAAAATTTTGCCACTAGGGATGAGCACAGCATGATTTTTCAACTACTTATTGCATATTGTTTTTTCAAAATAAGGAATGTTTTTATGACCTCTCATGTCTGATTATATGCACTTCTGAGATACTTTTTTCTACCATAGACCTTACAACACTGATTTTATTTACCTGTTTGTATTCCCTACAACATCTTTGCTTGAATCTGGTACCTAGAATAATATTCTACACATATACTAAGTATATTAATCAGTTTTCCATTACTGTGACTAAATGCTGAGAAAAAAAAAACTTAAAGGAGGAAAGTTTTGCTTTGATGCATGGTTTCTGGAGTTTCAGTCAGCTGGCTTCATTTCTTTTGGGCCTGTGGCCAGGCAGTACATCATAGCAGGGAGCATGTGATTGGCAAAGTTGAATGGAAATTTTTTCATGAAAATCAGAAAGCAAAAAGAGAGGAAGGGGCTGGGTCTCAATAGTGTTTTCAAGGGCATGCCCCCAATGACCTAATTTTCTCCACTAGGCCCCAACTCCTAAAGATTCTATCACTCTCCTATAATGTCATAGGCTGGACCAAACCTTTTGTACATGAGCCTTTAGGGAACCATTTAAGATCCAAACTATAACACTCAGCAAATGCTTATTAAAGGAGTTAACTGAGGGAGAACTGGGGTTGTGGCTCAGCGGTAGAGCGCTTGCCTCACACATGTGAGGCACTGGGTTCTATCCTTGGCACCACATAAAAATAAATAAAGGTATTTTTTAAAAAAAGAATTAACTGAGAGGCTAGGGCTGTGGCTCAGTGGTATAGAGCACTTGCCTAGCACGTGTGAGGCACTGGGTTCCATTCTCAGCACCACATAAAAATAGATTTAAAAAAAATAAAGTTTCATCATATATATATATATATATATATATATATATATATATATATTTTTTTTTTTTTTAAGAAGTAACTGAATCTGTGACCATTATCCATTTTAAGAGTTATTTTTCAAATGTGTTCCTGTTATAAAGTCGGACAATGCATAAATCCAGTAAAGTTGAACAGATTATGTTCTCAAGGAGATAAAATGGCAATATAAATGAAAATTATAATCTAGTTGTTCTGCAACTTAACTTGCATGCTGTAATTTTGTTTGTGGTGGCTTTTAACAAAACAGGTTTGAGTATAAGAAGCTGATATCTATATTCAAGGAAGAGATCCTGTGTATTACAAGCTTGAGTAGATTTGGTCTATAGACAATTTGACAAACCCTTAGTCATGCTAACATACTAACATATGTGATGAAAAAATAAATATCACAACAGATACTACAGAAGTGCAGAAGATAATTAGAAATTATTTTGAAAACTTGTACTCCAATAAAATAGAAAATATTGAAGGCATGGACAAATTTCTAGTGTCATATGATTTGCCCAAATTGAATCAGGATGATATACACAATTTAAACATCAATTTCAAGTGATGAAATAGAAGATCAAGAAAAGCCCAGCATCAGATGGATACACAGCCGAATTCTACAAGACCTTTAGAGAAGAACTAATACCAATACTTTTCAAATTAGTTTATAAAATAGAAAAAGAGGGAGCACTTCCAAGTTCATTCTACGAAGCCAATATTACCTTGTTTCCAAAACCAGGCAAAGACACATCAGAGAAAGAAAACTTCAGACTAATTGATGTATTTTTAAATAAAGGGAATGTTTGTGTATAAAAACTTCTAATGGCACAAAAAATTCATAGTGCAAGAAGTAAATATTTCCCTTCAAGGAAACTCCCATCTCACCCACTAAGAGCATTCTTTTATCCACTTAGTCATTTTCTATGCATTTTCAAGATTAAATTCATTTCTTTTGTTATTAAATATCAATTCTTTTTTAAATTAAAAGAAAGTATCAGTACATGCAACATACTTTTTATAATTTGGATATATTTCAAATGCCGCAGTCTGGCTGGGCACAATCAGGAGCCACTTGTCAAAAGAAACTAACTTTATTTTTAGAACCACACACGACAAACAAAATAGTCTCTCAGGAAAAACCCTCAGAGCCTCAACTGCCACCACCGGCTTTCCACAAGCCTCTCTCTCCCCCACAAGCTTCTCTCCACCTCCCACAATCCTCCTGCTCTTGAGGCCGATTGGCTGGGTCACGTGGGCGGAGCCAAAAAAGTCCCCCAATGAGCAGCTCCGTGGTCTGAAAGGGCAGGGAAACAGTCCAATGAGCATCACTGCAGAGGAGCCAATCAGCTAGATGTTGCTGGGGCCGAGGAGCCAATCAGCTAGATGTTGCTGGGGCCGCTGTGAGCCAATCATCAGCCAGCAGCTGGAAGTTTGCTGGCAGCTGGAAGTTTGCTGGGGCCCCTTTGGCTGTGGCTCTCAACAGCTTAGAAATTAAGTAATATGTCTAAAATCATGAATTGTCGAGTTTTATTGAAATATAATTTTCATATTATAAATAACCCATTTTAAGTGTACAATTCTGTGATTCTTAGTAAATTTGTAGACTTATACAACCATTAGCACAGTCAATTTTAGAACATTTCCATCCCCCATATCTATTTATTGTAGAAGATCCCTCATGCTCATTTGCCATCAATCTCTATTTTTACTCCCAGCCCTAGGCAACTGCACATCTACTTTTTTTTCTTTCCTACAAATTTACTTTTTCTGGACACTCACATATGTAAACAGAATTATATTACATGCCTTTTGTGTCTGTTTCTTTCACTTAACTTTTTAAAGTGACGTTAAGGTAAAAGATTTGTTCCAATAGCCCAAAGTATCTTTATTCTTTTGCTTAGGATTCTCAATGTTTATTTCCTGGCCTTTTGAAATTTGCTTTGGAGACAAGCAGTGATAACCATACCAGGCAATCTTTACAGTCCTAGTAACCCTTCACTTTCCCTGTGGTGAGCCGCTTCTGCCGTTTCTGCAGATTATGGTCGCCATTACAAGATGATGCTGGCTCCGCTGTGGTCTGTGACAAACAACTCCTTATCTGGGAAAGTTGGCACATGATTTTTCACCACCCTGTGAGAAAGCTCCACGCGGCAGCTTTGCATTGGGGCTTGGGATGCTTTATTAAGGCTGGGAGGGGCATCCGAGAGAGAGAAGAAGAAATATCCAGGGCCTGAATAAACTGTTGAAAGAAGATTCTCGAGTTGCGTCTTCCTTGCGGGCAAGGGGTCGCGACATTTCCCCTCTGCAATAATACACAGGGCAAAACAATTAGACCTGCTGGATCAAAATCTGTGCTTATTTTAGATTTCGGTATATGTTACCTGAGTGGCAGGTTGATATGCAGGATCCTGACCACACTGATATTGCAACTTGTGCAAGGTGGTAACTACCAGAATAGTGGTTCTCAGTGGAGGTAAGGATGAGTGTACAGAGTATCTGGGGGGTAAAGGTGATCATGTGTAATTGGCCAGTCTCTCCAAGAGATTCTAATATGGGCACCACTGTGTTTTCTACCCACAAGATTGAATGTTGCTATGAGGGTTACATTTAGTTTTGAGCTAATTGTACTATTGCAAGAAGCACCATGATTTGGGGGTTTGTTATTCTTGACTACTTTAGGAAAAGTAGCCAGTATAGGATAAGAAAGTACCCCTAGAAACTGATGCTAAAATATATCAGATCTAGGTAGAGAAAATAGGCGTAAACCTCTTATGACAGTTTTTTTTTTTTTTTTTTTTTTTTTTTATAAACAGAATCACTCTTCCTGCCTCTCAGATATTTGGTTCATACTGTCCTTTGATAATGCCCCCCCCCCCCCCGCTTCTAGTCTATCTCACTGCTTTAAAATGTCAGAATGAGGGAAAGTTGGGAGTGGGGTAGCTCCCCACATGACACCATGTTTGTGATTGTACAGCACTGAGTAACAGGTAGAAGCCTATGGATCCCTGGACATTTACTTTTGTACTTTAATAAAATATTACAGGATATACTTTCAAGTTATAGGACGATGACATCCTGTAAGTTTCAAGGAAGGGATAGAAGTGAAAGAAGAATTTTTAAATGGGTGTAGAAACACTTGCAAAATTAAATAGCAATGAGCTGAATTTTGAATTTCAGTGTATTGTAGAATAAAGAAGTAGTTGTGGGTTAACTTCAAAATTATGGTATTTTCATCTCTGTTGGAATTTCTTGGCAGTGATTCCCACTTGAAAGTTTATAGTGAATATAATACACCATTTCTCCTAATCAAAGAAAGTTACTTGGTGTCAGGAAGCTATTTGGGAACTAGAGTGTTTACTGAGTAATTTTTAAATGAAGTGTGGCACATGGTTCTCATTGTTTTAAGAAGGAAGTATGTACCTCAGCAGCCCAAAGTCAAACCATGAGCATTTTGGCAAATGTAAAGATTTGTCACAGCTGGATAAAAAATATCCCCCCCCCCCAACACTACATCACTTTCCAAGTGTGTTCTATTGCTAGTTCAGGTCTTAATATGAGCAGAAAGTGAGAATTGCTTATTGGTAAAGCAAGAAAACAAAATTGGTATATGTTTATTGTCCTCTTTTTTCTCCACAAATAATTTATTGCCCATGTCTTGCTTTCATGCAATGGAGTGGGGTTCTCCTTCAGTGGTATGGGCTGGCTAAGAAATAAAAGCTAGGAAATAGAATGGCAAAATAACCACAGAACACAAAAAGTAGTTTCAAAAGTGAGGGCAGGACAGGCAATCTGACCATATAGGTCAGCTTCTCATCAAGAAAGGAGCCCGTGTTCACTTTGTTTATATTGGAAAACATCAAAGAGATTCTAAGGAAAGTTCTTCACCAAAATAGGTTAAAGGTGGGGGCAGATAGAATGCTCAGTTCCTAAGGGGTTAAGCCCATCTCCAGTGTTGCTGCATAGGACCTTTCTAGAAGAGCAGAGGGGAAGGTCATTATGATGTGCATTGGGTGGTCTGTCTCAGTGGGAGGGCCATGGGAAATTCCCAATGCCAGACCTATCTCCTCACTTGCTGCCAGGATGAAAATGGTCCTCATGAATTTCACTGAGGGCTTCCCTCAATAATTATGGAGGACAACAGGTGAGGGCAATGAGGAAGGAGAACACTCTGCTTTGGTGTTGTTCCTTTGGCAGACTCCCTGGCACAAGGCATGTGATCATACCCAATGGCATGAGCTTTGCATTGAATCAACATTCCTCTGGTTAATTAGAGGAGCACAAAGCATGGATAATTATTATTTTTAAAATGTCTTTTATTTTTCATGTATTGTAATACATATTCTTTCCATAGAATACAGGAAATGAGGGGAAAACTGGGAAAGATATTGCTTGGTGCAGTTCCCAGCTTTCTGTTTTTAATATGTGATTTTCCCTCTGGTCTAATATGACTTGAATAAAGACCTCAATCCTCCAAGCAATACAATCTTGTCCTTCTATGGCTGTCAACAAACATTTATCAAGGTGCATTCCCTGAGGGGACTAGGTACTGAAAATACAAAGGGAACATAGATTTATAAACTAGTGATTAAATTTGAGAAATCACAGTACATTCAGATGCTGAATGAATCTGTATAAAGGCTCAGAGAAAAAGTGTAGAAGTGGCACAAGTCAAAAATTTCATGATCTTTGTGTGCCTTTTATGCACCTTGTCTCCCTTACCTGTGAAATGAAGGGTTAATTAAAACAGATGACTTGTAGAGTGGTTGAATTGTCCCAGTTTGCCTGATATTTTCCCAGTTTCAGCACTGAAAGTCCCAGGTTCCAGGAAACTCTACTTAAAAACTTTTGAGTTCAGGGACTTTTTCTGAGAGTCCCCAAAGGTCCAGGAGGGTTGGTTATCCTACTTATATGGTTCCTTCTGATACTAATATTCTTTGGTTATGTATGGAGAAATAATATTTGGCAGTGTTTATGATAGGACCACGTGAGACACTTAGACTGAAATACTGAATGTATGTTAACAATGCTGTTGTTTTCCTCTTTATAAACAAATCCTAAAGGGTGAGTTATTTAAGTACACTTTGGGTGAAAACAGGCTTTGTGTACTAGCTTGTGACAAATACACTAATATTTCATTTGTGGAAAAATGGGTTCTATTCTTCCAGGAAAATATCTCATAAATAATTACTTATTAGTGCTCTGTAGAGTCAGAGTTTTATGCAAGCAGTACTTGATTGTGAGCCTTACTTTTCTCCTCCATAAGTTTGGTGTTGTGGAGAGCACTGGCTTTGCAGTCAGGCATCTATTGCTCTTTTGAGATACTAGCCATGAAAACTGGAGAAAATAACTTCTCTGCAATCCAATTTTTTCATTTATAAATTATGAGTAATAATAGCTCCCTGGTGGGGTTGTTGAGAGACCAGAGCACACTCACATATAGTAAGAGATCAACAGGTGGTTGTCTTATTTCTCTAAACAAGGAGCTTTCTGTTCTTAAATCCAAGGGATTTAGATCAGACTGGGATACAAATGAGGATACTGATTACAGGAATGTATTAATAAAATCTTTAACATACACACACACTCACACCTTTAAGAATATATGTATTCCCTATTAATAATCCCAAGAGACACAAGGCATCTACTAAGTGTTACTACTCAAAGTTAGGATCCACCATAGTTCTTAAAGTTATAAAGAGGTAAAAACTGGTTTAACTTGTCCAATATCCATTAAGTCTAATAATTTATTTGTATTTTAAAAACAAAACAGGACAAAAAATTTACAATTTGCAGGTAATACCTTCCTGAGTATTAATGTATAGGTTACTCTAAGAAGGTAATCTTAGATTTAAAACAAATATTTTAGGTCAAAATTCTTATGTGTATACAAAAAAATGATGACTAATGAGTGATAACAGCATATATGCCGTGTCAGAGCATCATTATGCTAAGATCTAGAATAATATATCCCCCCTCAACAGTTCTACATGTAAACATTTCTCAGCTAGGAGACTCACCTCAGTTTGTAATTCACAAGCCAAGCCATTTTAACATCCTCATTTTCATTTGTTCATATAGACAAAAATATTGGCCACCAAAGCCACTGTCTTTGAGAGTTGAATTCCCTAGTTCAATATGTGTTAACCAGAATGCTGCACACCCCCTGTGTGCATGGAGCTGTGGGAGATGTCAAGCGGAATTATAACCATGATGTTTAGATGAATGAACAGGCAAAAGCATGGTAGGCATATTTCTTGTTCTCTAAGAGTTTATAGTTTTGCTGAGGAAGTGCAATGTTATGAAATAAGCAATTTAGCTGAGTTTATTTAAATATCAACTTTTGTAACATTTTCTCCTAGAATCCAAATTAAAAAAAAAAAAAAAATAGGATCAGGGCCAAAGCAGCCAGATCCAAAGTGATGCTCTCAAACGTTTTCTTTGGAGCAGCAAAAACTTTCCAGGAAATGAAGCAGTTTATAAATATCTTAAAGATTATTGTGGACATATACTGAGAAATTAGCAGAAAATGAATCAATTGTGCTTTTTAAAAAAATATATTTATTTTTAATTGTAGATGGACACAATATTTTACTTGTTTATTTTTATCTGGTGCCAGGGATCAAACCCAGTGCCTCTTGCATGCTAGGCAAGCACTCTACCACTGAGCCACAATCCTGGCCTCAATTGAGCTTTTGACAAGACCCACCTGAACTAAATCTAAGAACAAAATCAATTGGAGCTGTCTGTGGATAAGGTACTGTTACCAGAGACATTAATGCAAAATAATAGGGTTGGTGATGACAAGAGTACACAACAAGAGAGAGAGAAATTCTGAAGTGCTATATTAAGATGAATCAAGCATAAGAAAGAACAACACCCTGTTTTCACAACAGATGAGGAAAGCCTGGGGAAGAATCATGCACTCTGGTAAGGCGGCAAATCCTCTCACAAACTAAGGGCTCTGGTTTATGGCCCAGGGATTCCATATGGATAAATTGGTGTAACAAACAGTACTAGAACTGTTTTTTGAGTAAATGCATCAGATGTCTGTGGAAAAGATTTCAGCGTTTTAGAAACTGAAACATCTCAATGGTGTGATTTGAGGGTTCCAATTCTCTATGAAACTCTTGAACAGAAAATTCTGTTACTATGGATTTTTATGTGATGAACATCTTTTTCTTTTGTCTCTTTCTGATTTTGCCTGGAGAATACTGTAAAGTTATTAGGATAGAAAGAATAGTGAAATAACATTAATGATGATGATAATAACAACAACCAACCTGTGACTCCAAAAGCTCACTCAGTCCATGTGATAGCAACACAGTTTCCCCAAGATCTGCTTTTTTTTTTTTTTTTTTTTTCCCAGAGGGAGTCAGGTTTCTGCCTATATAGAGAGACACATTCCTGTAGGCTTAACTCTGACCTAATAGCTAAAGTGGATACAAAATAAAATCTGGAGACAGATGATAGAGCCGGGAGGGGTAGGTGGAGGGAGTTTGCAGGTACAGATGTGAAAGGGTTTTATTAAATGTTAATAGCATTTGCTTCCTGTGTAATATACAGCCTAAGTAGTGAATACAACTTAATCATTCCCCACCCCCCAGTAGTTCAGGGTACCATATCTTTCTCTTTACTATATTTCCAAATTATTTTCAAAGTGCGGTTTCCCTACCTATTTTTCCTAGGGAGACTCCTGTTCCTGGAGGATAGGTATTGTCAACTCAGATTTTTTCACCTTTCCATCCTCTGACAATAACAGTGATCCACAGGCTATCGTGTGTGTATCCAAAACTCCTACTTTTAGCACCTGATTGTTATTGATATTTGACAAAGATGTCAATTTGATCAACCTAATATTAGGAAGAAAACAAAGATAGGCAGGAATGTTGACTTGTACCAAAACAACAACAACAACAACAAAAGTAAATGATTCTATTTCTCCATTTCCTTGCATGTTCTTTCCAGTACAGATTTTCAGATTTTTCTTTCTTCTCAAGAGTGAAGAGTAAAAGAGTATTGTTTGGAAGTAATAAATTCTGAAGGTTTAGCATATGTGTGTGGCAAGTAGGAACAATCTATTATTTCGCTAAATGAAAATTAAACAATATATTCCTTGATAGAAACTTTGCAAAGATCAAGCATCACAATCAAGAAATCTGTTTATACTGAAAAAGTCAACAAAAATGATAGTATCTTACTTTACATGAAAGAAAGTGGCAATTAGAGGTCGATTGATACAGACACAGTTTCTATGAAACTGGGAAGTTTTATTTGATGAACAAGTACCAGTTGAAACTCTTAGTTGCAAAGAAAACCTCTCAGATATGCAGAAAAATAATTTTTGGAAGGATATTGGGTTTTTTAGAAATCAAAGAGGAATTAGAGATCAGATTCAGAAAGAGACTGGGAAACAAGGGAGGGGAAACAGCTGCAAACACCGCTGAGACTGCCCACTGCAGTAGCCTGCTTCGAATTAGTCACTATCCCTGCTGTCCTTGTCACTGCTGCTCCCCTCCACTCACCAGCTCACCACTGGCCCTGGCCTTAGCTAGCGGAGCCAAGAATATTCTTATTCTTTCAACAACTTGATCTTTCTCCAGAATCAAAGGCTCATGGAAGAATATCTAATTAGCTGAACCCAGGCCATATGCCTTTTGTTTGAATAGCTACAAGCGGTGCTCAATGTGTGTGTGTGTGTGTAAGGATATTAGGAGGTAGGCATTTTTATTTTTATTTCCAACTCAATTTTATTCCACCTATTTATCCCCCAACAGTGACAAGATGCCTCTTCTCCTTTTCTTTAATCCTATAGGAGGTAATAACATCCCCATTCCTTGTACTTTGCAGTACTTTGTACTTTGGTTTCATTGTGTTGTTCTATTCATAATTTGCATGTCTGTTTTACCCCTGCTGACTGTAAGTTTGTGGAGAATAGGGACTATGTTGAGTTTTTAGCATTATCACCTACAGTACCTAACAGTAATCAGGTGCATAAAATATATAAGTTCAATAAATTATATTTAATGAGATATCACAGGGAGAGCTAGTGTAATGCTTATAAATAAAATAATAATAGCAATAAGTATTGATGGACACATGCTATATACTGTCTTTTCTGTCATTTAATTCTTGTAACAATCCTGCAAAGTCAGTTCTATTCCTTTCTTTAGTTTATGTATGAAGAACTAAGACTCAGGTTAAACAAATTGTCCTAGTTTATGTAATGGAAACTTGCAGGGCAGGGACTCCAGCCAGGGCAATCAGAGTCCACAGCCCATACTTGGAACTATACTGCCCC
The DNA here is from genome assembly GCF_021218885.2 of Marmota monax. Lineage (NCBI taxonomy): Eukaryota > Metazoa > Chordata > Mammalia > Rodentia > Sciuridae > Marmota > Marmota monax. Next base: position 1,010,196 of record NW_026693153.1, read on the forward strand.
CTGGAGGAGAATCAGAGAAAGGAGGAAAATGGAACCAATCTCAGAACTAACAGACCAAACTCCTAGCTGATTATTCTCTGTTCTTAAATGTTAACCTAGAGTGGATGGTTTCATTTGGTAGTCAATGAACCAAGGAAGAGCTTATTTTTATTTTTATTTTTGTAATTGTAGATGGACAGAATGGTTTTAGTTTATTTATTTTCATGTAGTGCTAAGGATCAAACCCAGTGCATCACACATGCTAAGCAAGTGTTCTGCCACTGAGCTACAGCCTCAGCCAAAGGAAGAGTTTTTCTTCATTAAAATTAAATCTTCTTTGGGATTTAAAATTATCATGGTGGAGCTGGTATATCAAAGCATTTCTTATTCGTAGCATTATTGGCTAGATGATTGCCTGTAATACAAATAAAATATAAATAAATGCAAGAAAAATATGCAAATAGCATCTTTTAATTTTGTGTCTCATATAAAAATCTTTTTTATTTAATTAATTGAAGTCAGAAAATGGAACTCCATATTTTACCCTAAAACTTAAGAATTTTCAAAATATTTTTCTTTCTCATCAATGATGAATTAAAATTGGTAGAGTGCTTGCCTTGCATGCACAAGCCTGTGGGTTCAATCCCTAGCACCACACACACACATAAAAAAAATGAATGAAAATCAAACTTAAGTTTTCTGCTTTTAAGAAGAATTCTTGGTCAAATATGAATAAGCTTATTTTATTAAAAAAAGTAATTATTCACATATTTGTATTGCATAAGTTATATATATATAGATATAGATATAGATATAGATATAGATATATCTTTAAGGTGATTTATAACTAAGGGGGAGCACATACATGCTTTTATCAGAAACGATAAAGATATGATTTGAAGAAATGTTCCACAAAATGGCAGAAGGCCTGGCTTTCTCATGTTATAAACTTGAAGATATTGCCTCATATATGGAGTGAGCATAGATTAAGGGTTGGTCCTCAGGAATGCTGAAGGCAGCTTCTCCATAATACTTGGGGAGACAGAATCTAGTGAATTTATAGAGTTACCAGCCAAACTTGAAGGCATTTAGAAGCAACTATTTTGGATTTGGATAATGAATTGCTAGAGTAAAGATGTATTCATGTCATAATTTTATTCCTGTATAAGTTTCAAGTACATGAACTAGTAGTCAATTGAGACATAAAGGAGTAGTTTGAATTGAAGTAGGCTTGTAGGAAAGACTTTGTAGGTCATGGAACATTGAGCATGTTTTCAGTGGAGGGAAGAGAGGTGAGAAAGAAAGAGCAAAGAAATGAGAAAAACAGGCAATTGTTTATAAGCCTACAGATTATTGAAGAAAGAGTGGAAAGAAAATGATTAGGTTCACGAAGAGAGATTGGGAATGGAAGCAGAGAAGGGACATACAAAGATCAAAACCTTTAGGGTGGGAGAGTTCTCAGAGATGATAGGCTTCCAGGTGACTGGAGTGGATCACAGTTGCAGTTGTTTCCCACTGAAAAGTTCAAAGATAGTGGGATTGCAGATGGAGGGCTGTAGGTTTTATCTTAGTTACTAAGGGTCTTTCATTGAACCTGGAAATGTGTCCTGGAGATAGTGGTGATCAAGATGTAGAAAAGTGCATAAATGAGCAAGTACACCTCAAAAGAAGATGTTGAGAATGGAGGGCACTTGTTTGGAAGCAGTAGTGAGGATATGTAAGGCTGACTCTTCCAATCAACTGAATTAAGAGAAGTGGGAGTGAGTGGCTTCTACTGGAAAGAAGATTAGGAGTGACTATCAAATAGGAAAGCTGGGATGTCCAATGTGGGCAGGAGAAAGCACATCTCTTTTTTATTCTTTAAAAAATTATCAACACACTCTCAATGTGTAACAACCATTTATAAGTATCACATTGAAAGTGGGATTTTAGAGATTTAAAATAACAAGGTATCATGAAAATTGGGTTGAATTTGACTATAGCTGGAGTTAACTTTCCAAGCTGGTATTATCTACCTGTCCTGTGACACTGAAAGTTCTTAGCCTCACTGAGTCTGTTTTATCATGTGTAAAATAAGAAGACAAAGGGGTTGGGGTTGTGGCTCAATGGTAGAGCACTTACCTAGCATGTATGAAGAACTGGGTTCGATCCTCAGCACCACATAACAATAATTAAATAAAATAAAGGTCCATATACAACTAAAAAAATTAAAAATAAATAAAATAAGAAGATCAGTAACTTGTAGAGTTATTGTAAGGATAAAAATATTATATAATTATATGGGTCTATCAAAATGTTTCATAGTTTCTATTACAATAGTCTCTCCTTATCTCTGGTTTAACTTTTTGCAGTGTTGGTTACCTATTGTTGGTTGCAGTTTGCAAGTATTAAATAAAAATTCTAGAAATAAACAATGCATAAGTTTTAAATGGCAAATCATTCTGAGTAGCATAAATAAAATCTTACACCATCTTACTTCCATCTGCCTAAGATGCAAATCATCCCTTTATTCAACATATCCATATTGCACATAGTACCTGCCCACTAGACACCCTCAGTTATCAGATTGACTGTTGTGGTATCTCAGTACTTAATTATAGGATTTGGTACTCTCTAAGGTTTCAGGCATCTATTGGAGTTTTGAACATATTTCTAGTAGATAAGGGGAAACTTTGTATTATCATCATTGTTATTGTTATTTTGGTTTCTCATGTTGTCTACTAGAGCAGATGAGCAACATAACTGACAATGAGTTGGAAGAAAGGCCAAGTTTAAATACCACTTGATGACCTTATGGTTTTGGAACTCTAGGTTAAAGTTGAGTATGCTACACAAGCCAAGACTTATTAACACTGCTGACTAGAAGTAAAGCCCAGTGTCCATCTTGGGAGCATGTTGGGGTAGATGAAGCAATTGCATCATAAGTTAGAGAAATCATCTATTTGGGATTCACACTCTTAATTTGTTGGGAAAATAGAACTCTCCCTCCTATTGGATTGTTGTGAAGATTGCAAGAGATTGTTTAGATGAGAGTTCTTTGATAACTATGCAGTATGTATCCATGGAGGGTGTTATGTTTGTGAACACTTGTTGGCAGAATTTCTAGTGACTGCTGTTTCTACCATCCCTACAAGACAGTGTTGTATTTTCTTTACAAGGGAGTAATAAACCCAAGAGAAAACAAAACAAAACAAAAAAACAAAACAACAACTAAACAAAAGGAAAAACCCTCTTTCCTATATAATTGAAATATTTGTGAATTATCAGAAAGACAAATTTTGTAGCTCTGTAGAGAGGGCTTATCTGATAACTGACAGTGTTTTCTAGTCACTCATTAGAAAATATTTCTGTTAGCAACCAATACTGTAATATGATGAAATGTGATATTTTTCTTAGATACTCTTGGATTCTTAAAAAGGAAAAAGCAACTTCCAGTGTTTTATTTTGGAGATTATTAGAAAACGGGAATTTCTTGACCACTTTTATTTCTATGCAGACTTCTAAGGCTCTTTTCTATAACCACCCAGCTGTTTCTCTCACATAGCCATCCTGACACCCCCACCCAGCTCCACAATGCTGTTGTGTGGTTGGAGCAGGTTCTTCTGGTCATTGGACTCAGTATTCAGTTTTATTTGGGCTTCAGATGATGGATTTTATCTAAAGTGTATGATATCCATCCAGTAATAATAGTAAAAGTAATAATAATATTATTATTATGATAGCAATAATAGATAAAAGTGAATAAGTGGAAGGGATTGGTTCCCCAGAAAATAACACCCATTTGTGACCAGATGAAGAGATTAAAATCCATAATAATGCTTGATGTACAGTAAATGTTCTTGAATCTTGACATGTTTCAACCCACTTAGAATCTTCGGCACATTACAAGCTTCTTGCTCTTACTGCCCTGTTTTGTGCTGATAGCCTAAGTACCCTTACTCTTGAGAGACATGTATCCTCAAATTTTTAGGCTTATTTAAAAGTGAATCATGAAGTTGGTCACCTTTTATTCTTGTGGTCTTATTGATAGAACCATGGGCTATAGAAAACTTAAATATATATATATATATATATATATATATATATATATATATATATATATATATGGAGTATGACAGGATGTTTCAAAATATATATTCATGCTGAAATGACTATTATACTCAAACGAAATATCATATACACTTATAGAAAACTTGTTGACTTATTCTCATGTCTGTGTCTCCACAGGGAACTTTCTCCTAGTTTTTCAAAATCTCTTGATAAGGTGTTAGAAATAAATTGCTCTCCGTTTGACTTTAGAGACTTTCTCCCTTTGATGTTAAAGACTGTTTTTGGGTAAAAACCATATAATAATGTAGGGAACAATGGCATTGTGGTCAACAAGAGGCAGGAGGCTTGGGTTGCTGGTAGTGTGTATAATGACTATGAATTTACTGTTACTTATAAAATACTCTAAACAGAAACCTTTCATTAGGAAACTAGCATGATAGATTTTGAGATTCTTAAATCTGTCTTTGCAGAATTATTCTGTTCTAATTTATTGAAATGTGACACTGAATCTTTTATTTAGAAATATGGTACTGATATTTGTAACTCTGAATTTTTATGAGTCCTCCACTTTATTTAAGATTGTTTGGAAGGGATGATTACTTTTTTAAGTTTTCTAAAATTAATTTTCTTTGACCAAATTTATGATTTTTTAAAAAACATAAGATTAAAAAAATATTGTACTTCTAGAGCTAGAACTGTGGTGTATTCTTATTTTGTCAAATATTTTCAGATAAGAATATGTGATCCTTCTGTAAGAGACAAGTGTAATAAATAGTACACTCTCAATGCAGTCACTACTGGAACATTCTTGATATTTTCTCAATAATAAGAATTGGTTTTTTTGGATCATACAACTTAGAAATACCAAATTACCATTCCAAATGCCCTTTATTGAGATATACTGTATGAGACAAATGCTGTGGTGTTTTGACTGGAAAGCTGAGATACTTCAGTGATGGCTTGGCAGTTACTAGATGACTTGAGGGAAATGGGGTAGTGTAGTCCTCAGCTTCCATGTTGATCAGACAAGAGCCCACCTGCCAGGGGAGTTGGGCAGGAAGCTTGGCCCAGGGGAAGTATCCTGGCCTCTTGAGCACCACTCCATCACCCTCTGAGCCTATCTGTTGTCTTCCCTTAGGCACGCTTCATGCTAACATGAGAGGAAAATGCCCTTATTGGCATGTTAAAGCATGGAGGGCTTTTACAAGTGTCATTTCTGACACGTTCTGAAGGGGCTTTTCAGCTGTCACCATAACCCCTGCTGGGCTAAACATATGTTTTAAACATGTGGAGGAATGGTCAGGCTTACAGGCTCTGCTTGCTACTCTGCACTGCTCCTGGAACTGTTTTCTGCTTGGCTTGCCAGCATTCTAATCCTGTGGGGCTTGCAGCTGCTGCACAGTCATACCAATTTCAATTTGGTGTTTCCAAGCTCTGGAAGATTCCACCACTTCTGCCAGAAGTCCTCCCAGTTGTTACCACCTGAATTGCTTCCAGTTCAGAGGTAAAGCTGGGGAGACTGTTCCCCTTCTCTTAAGTACTAGCTGTAATTTTATGGAGGACAGCTCTGTTAACTGTTTGAACCATGTCACTGTAGGTCGCTGTGCAGAGGAACACTTAGGGTCACTCACCCGTGTTTTTCTAGTCCCCTCAGTTGCTTCTTGCTAAAATTGTATCTGGGTTAACTTCAATTTCCTATTAAGCAGGAGATCTTTCCTTTGTAAGGACCACAGTATAAACTGATGATTAGGAAGAGATTAGTCCTACATTTAATTCTAGTAGTTTTTCCTAAGGAATCTACCTTGTGAATTCAAGTGAATCCTTCACTTTCTTGCTGTTTCTAGTCTCTAAATATGGGGTCCAAATTTGTCAGGATAAAGTATCTCTCCCAGGAGTCATGTGTGGATCTTTGAAAACATTTTTCATTTAATCCTGGCAAAGCCCTTGTGATTTAGTTATTTTACTCCTATTTTAAAAATAGAGACAGCTCAGAGGACTAAGTATCATATCCTGGATATATATTTAATAATTGATAGAAATAGTTTCAAAATCAGGTGAGTCTAATTCCAAAGCTAGTATTCCTTCACTTGAATATACTGACTCCATGATCAGTTCAAACTTTTAAAAGCATATCAATGTATAAATGTTCATGTGTAAAGGCTATTTACCTGTCTTGTTATATTCTGCCAAAACCATTAGCCAAAATTATGATCTGGTTTATAAGATGTGATATAGATTAGTGAAGTTCATTTAAAATATCTTTTTCCAATTTGTGCCAAATGAGAGCTGTCCTTTAATATCACATGCCTTATGAGGCTATGAAATGACACCAACACCTATGCCTGCATGTGGCATTTTAGAAAGTTTTTCTTGGGTATTGCTTTAAAAGTAGATTTATAATCCATACCTTGCTGAGTGTTTGAGATGAGTCAGCATTTTCTGAAAGGGTACAAGCAAGAAAGGATATTTTGAAAGAAGCTTGGACATGCATGTTGGTATCTTCTAGAAGACTTGGCATGGCTAGAGTGGAGAGTACTAGCAAGTGGTGGATCTGGAGCAGAAAAGGAGATGAGAGAGCAGCATAGTTAAGACTATGGGTCTGTGATGCAGTAGATTTGGACAAACTCCATCTCTGTCACTTAGTAGCTATATGATGTTAAGCAATTAATTTCTTTGATTCTCCATTTCATCGTCTTAAATATGGATATAACATTTTCACCCCCTTCCCATAGATTTATTGACATTAAGCAATAAGATATATTCTTCATGCATTAATAAAATATCTGGTATGCAGTAATATCTGATGAAGTGTAGCTATTGTTCCAAAGACTATCAATGAAACACCTTCTATAATTTACTAAAGTGTTTAGATATTTTACTAAGGTCTTAATAAACAATGTGATCAGTAAGCACCACATTAAATTGATGTTTATGATAAATAATATTGAGGTACATGGATCAGAAGTTTGTGAAAGTAGAGAGAGAAAGTATCAGGAATAATATAAGTAATAATAATGTACTAGAGAATAAATGATTGGTAATAATATAAAAGGGACTAAATTGAGTTACACTGATTGTTTGGTTTGAGAAAGAAGGAACCAGGGTGATTCTGGTTTTGGCCACATTCAATGGGTGACATCATTATCCAAGGAAATGAATCTAAGAGTAACCAGATTTAGGTAAAATGTTATTTTTGAGATATGGAATTTGAGATGTCTTTGAAAGAACCAGGTGACAGCATGTGAGCAGCACACAGAAGAAAACCCAGTATCTAGAAGATGCTCAAAAATATTTGGTGAATAAATGAGAGAATAAACATGGGAGTCAAATATATGTAAATGAAGGTGTGAAAGTTAATGATGTTCCTCAAGAGGGAGAAGAAATCCAGGGAATATAACTGTTGGGTTCTACTGACTTTTAAGCACTCAAAAAAATAAGAGCATTTCAGAGGAGAGGTGGAGAAGAAACTGTGAATGAGTAAGAAGGGGAAATAAATCAAGGTAGAGTTTTGCATGTGCAAGGAAGTGTTCCAGTTGCTGTTCCAAGCTGTCTTCTACAATATTAACATTCACAGAGTGGACAAATAAGATGCACTATGAAAGGAATCCACATTTAATTAATCATTAATCATTTTTCACTCTTGTCAAAACACCTTCAGTGGAGGTAGGGGCAATCAGTGACTCGAAAATAATTGGACTTTTTGGGTGTAGCAAATGGTGACTGAATGTAACTGGGTTTTCAATGAACACAGTTGTCACGAGATGGGGAAATGGGGTGGTAGCTAGAAAAAAATTGAAACAGGGTTCTTCTACTTGACTATGTGAATGAAGAAGCAGGAGACAAGGGGGGAACCTACAGGATAGAATAGCTTGTCCAGTAGAGAATTGAAGAGATTGGAAGGGGCCATCTAAAGAGCACGTGCAATGCAATTTACCTTGAATAATAGGAAGAGCAGGTTTATGGCTGTTATTGGTACAGAAAGGCTGAGATGAGCCAGAAAGCTGAGAGGGTCCATGTTTATTAGCTTTATTGACTTCACATGCGAAATTAAGTTTTCTGTTGAGTACAAAACAGATTATAGTGAGAAGGGGACTTGAAGAGACATTGGGAATAGCTGCTGTGGAGAATTAAACCAGAGTTGCATAGCAGTGGTTTGATGATCCTGAATTTGGAGACAGAATGGTTTGATTTATTCTAAGAGCAATAGATGGTTGTATTAATAAATATGTAGTGTAGCTCTTGGGAAAGGAACAGTGGTACTGAGGATAATGGCAGGAATTGGGTATGATGAAAGCCTCCTGAGTCTGGGTTAGGGAAGGAACAAGTCATAGGAGGGGGCTTGTTAAACAAGGAATGGACTAAACATCACAAATTCTGTATGGTATGAATGTATAGCAGACATCGCCAGGTGCTAGGTAGCAGGTTGCTTGACTCCATCCTTTATCTGCGGCTATGAATATTATAATGGGGGCAGGAACCTCCTGACAAAATTTAAAGACTTCAAAATGTGTTTAATAAAAGATGTAGCTGTACTTTGTTTATAACTCCAGCCCAATGTAGAATGCCACTTACTTTGTAATTTTGAACATTTAGTTAATTCTTGTGATAATTTTTTGGGTTATAGAAGCAAATAAAATCAACTGTGGGGCTGGGATTGTAGCTCAGTGGAAGAGCGCTTGCCTAGCATGTGTGAGGCACCGGGTTTCATTCTTAGCACCACATATAAATAAATAAAATAAAGGTTCATCAACAACTAAAAAAAATTATATAATATAAATATATTCATATTCATTTTGAAAAGTAAAATGGTCCTTTAGAGTCAATAAGAAACCCCTGATCTGAGGTCTTTCAGATTTTATTTTTTTATTCCATGGATTCCTGAAACAGGGCTTCCAGTTTTTCAGGACAGAAATTGGTTTCCTATGCTAGGGCAAAACACATAAAGATCTTTAGATGAAGAAAATTTAGGTTATGATATTGTAATTTATAATGACAACGCACATAGGTAGTCTTGATAGGCAAAATTAGTTATATATTTGATTTCAAAAAAACATTTAATTTTAGTTATATTAGAGGCAATTTGAAAGCTAAACTAGCATGACATTTAATGAATAATGTCTATCTTTATATAAATTGAACCCTACATACAAAAATGAAGTATTTTAGAATAAATTTATAACTGTATATAGTAGTAAATTGAGGAATTTTTAAATGTCACAAAATTGTCATAAGCAATAACTTTATTGGAACTGCTTTTCACAAGAGAGTGCTTGCCTTTATTACTTCTGAATAATTTACGTATTTTGGAAAGCCTGTGTGGTGATTTCTGTGAAAAGTAATAATGCTATTTATTTGAAAGGTCCATTTTTTCCTGAGAATAAACTGATGCTTCTTAATCTGATGTCTAATATACAAGCATTGTAGGTATAAATCAAATAACAAATTAAGTTAGACACAGATTGATTTTGACAATTGTGTTCAAGTGAAATAGCATGGACCCAGAAGAATTCTATTGATTTCCAGAAATGGCACTTGGGATAGCCTGATGGTACTAATATGATGGCCATGGCTGAGTATTTGTACTCAGCTATAGTAGTAGGAGAAACATAAATTGGTAAGATTGGATAAATAACATTCTTCAGATGTTCTGGATGATGGCATATCTAATGTAATTGTATTTGTCAGTTTCTATGTGTTAAAGCCAAATGATTTTGAATCATACATAATTTTGATAGAAGAATTAAATTCATTTACTTGTATAATATGCTACAAATATACAATGATTCAATCACTTGAGAAAAGAATGCATTTTAAATCAGTTTTCATGCCAAATACCTAATTTATGGAGCTATTCTGCTTAAATTTGGACAAACTGATTACCTTACTAAATTTGAAAATATTCATTGAAAGCATTAAACCCATCTTTATTAGCAACAATATCTAATAATACATATACTCATGTAATAAATATTAAGAGCTACTAATATAACAACTTTTAAAGTAGGAAAATTCTCATTAATGGACTTACAGTAAATTTTTAGGATATGATTTTGAAGGCCTTGGTTTTGAAATATGACTAATACATTCACAAAATCTATCAGCCCCTCTGGATAGATAATAAATATCCCCTTTAGATACTCCAATGAGATGTGGGCTCTAAAGTTCAGGCACAATGGTGACTTATGCATGTGTAGCTACTTTTATTACAAGATTGTGAAAGTCTATGTGTTTACGGTGACTTATGCCTGTGTAGCTGCTTTTATTACAAGATTATGAAAGTCTATGTGTTTATTTACTAATAGATTATCTACTAGTGACTTAAATGTCTGGTATTTATTGTTATTTTTGTATCTGGTCACTGTTCAAGAGGCTAACACTTGAATCAATCTTTTTTGGACCCAGTAGCTATATATAACTCAAATGTATGATTCTGAGTCAAAGTATAATACTTAGAAATTCATTGATATTCTACTTTAAAAGATAACTCACTTTATCTAAGATTTTATTCCTAACCCTATGCCCTGTCCTCTTACTTTTTAATTTTAAGGTTAACTTTGTGGCTTTACCAGGGTTTCTGATTTCTGTTGGGCAGAATCACAGAATCATGATTAGAAGCAACTTTTAAAGTTTCAGATTCTGTCGCTAAGCATGGAATTTCTGTAAGATGGGCACTGTGGCAGGATCATAAATACTTTCTATTCTCTGGGTTCTGTAGCAAGAATACCCTAATTTGTGTGCCGACTTAATGAACCTGGTGGGGGAGGGGTGATCGCAGTTTTTGAAGTCAACTTTTCAGTTACAGCTTTAATGATTATAGTTTTATTTTATGGTAAGTTAAAACTTCTTTGGAAATTTCCCTAGGGATTAATAGAATATGAAATTTCTATTTTTTCAGCACTTTTAATAAATAACATGTATAGCTTTGGAAAATTCTTAGCCTATCCACATTGTAAATTACTGAGAAGTCTGTTTGGAAGAGAACCCAAAGGACATGACCACAGACTACTTGATAAGATTAGTCATTCATCTAAACAGAAGCCAGTACCTATTGTCCAAAAAAATGGGAGAATGACCCTGAAGCTGACATAGAAAGCATCAAAACTTCTACTCCTATTACAGACCCAGAGTACAGGGACCAGTGCTATCTGCAGGATCTCAGTACACCCTGCCTGGCACTGCCTAACATCACAGCCTTGGCTCACTGCCAATTGGGCATGCATTCCTATCCTATCTTTACAAGACAGGGCCTCTCTGCAGAGTCACAGATACAGGGCTCCAGCCCCAAGGATCCGTAGGGCCTAGGCAGAGAGCTGCTGTGATTTAAGGGCCAAGGGACAGAGATGCTGGAGGGAAAGGTCACTCATTGGGGTAAATTGCTTGGAGACATGGGAGATTCCTGCCTGGCAAAGCTCTGGAGGAAGGAACACCTTCCAAGTGGTTTTAGAGGAGAACTCTCTTCAAGGAGGCTAGAACATATATCCAAAGAGGATTTTTCTTGAACTTTAAGATCTAATGGATTTTATTCCATTAGGTTTTGGACTTGAAACCTGTTACCCCTCCCTTCTTATCTGTTTCTCCCTTTTGAAATGGGAGTATCTTTTCTATGCTGGTCCTGTCCCATTATTGTTCTTTTTTTTTTTAATTTTTTTTCTCTGTATGGTCTTTTTTTTTTTATTGCAGAATCACATCAGTTACACATCCATTGATTTACATATTGCCATACTAGTGTCTTTTGTGCTCCGCTGCCTTTCCCATCCTCCCCCCTCCCCCCTCCCCACCTCTCCCTTCCCCTCCCCTCCTCTGTCTCTACCCACTCCACTGTATAACCCTGAGGGTCTCCTTCCATTTCCATGCAATTTCCCTTCTCTCTCCCTTTCCCTCCCACCTCTCATCCCTGTTAAATGTTAATCTTCTTCTCCTGCTCTTCGTCCCTACTCTGATATTAGTTACTCTCCTTATATCAAAGAAGACATTTGGCATTTGTTTTTTAGGGATCGGCTAGCTTCACTTAGCATAATCTGCTCTAATGCCATCCATTTCCCTGCAAATTCTATGATTTTGTCATTTTTTAATGCAGAGTAATACTCCATTGTGTATAAATGCCACATTTTTTTATCCATTCGTCTATTGAAGGGCATCTAGGTTGGTTCCACAGTCTTGCTATTGTGAATTGTGCTGCTATGAACATCGATGTAGCAGTGTCCCTGTAGCATGCTCTTTTTAGGTCTTTAGGGAATAGACCAAGAAGGGGAATAGCTGGGTCAAATGGTGGCTCCATTCCCAGCTTTCCAAGAAATCTCCATACTGCTTTCCAAATTGGATGCACCAATCTGCAGTCCCACCAGCAATGTACTAGTGTACCCTTTTCCCCACATCCTCGCCAGCACTTGTTGTTGTTTGACTTCCTAATGGCTGCCAATCTTACTGGAGTGAGATGGTATCTTAGGGTGGTTTTGATTTGCATTTCTCTGACAGCTAGAGATGATGAGCATTTTTTCATGTACTTGTTGATTGACTGTATGTCCTCCTCTGAGAAGTGTCTGTTCAGGTCCTTGGCTGCCGCAGTCTGGCTGGGCACAATCAGGAGCCACTTGTCAAAAGAAACTAACTTTATTTTTAGAACCACACACGCCAAACAAAACAGCCTCTCAGAAAAAACCCTCAGAGCCTCAACTGCCACCACCGGCTTTCCACAAGCCTCTCTCTCCCACACAAGCTTCTCTCCACCTCCCACACTCCTCCTGCTCTTGAGGCCGATTGGCTGGGTCACGTGGGCGGAGCCAAAAAAGTCCCCCAATGAGCAGCTCCGTGGTCTGAAAGGGCAGGGAAACAGCCCAATGAGCATCACCGCAGAGGAGCCAATCAGCTAGATGTTGCTGGGGCCGAGGAGCCAATCAGCTAGATGTTGCTGGGGCCGCTGTGAGCCAATCATCAGCCAGCAGCTGGAAGTTTGCTGGCAGCTGGAAGTTTGCTGGGGCCCCTTTGGCTGTGGCTCTCAACATCTCCCCCTCTCTGTTTAAACAACAAGCATGTGGCTTAGGGACCGTGCCTGTTAGGCAGTCCAATGTCGCGACCCCTTGCCCGCAAGGAAGACGCAACTCGAGAATCTTCTTTCAACAGTTTATTCAGGTCCCTGGATATTTCTTCTTCCTCTCTCGGATGCCCCTCCCAGCCTTAATAAAGCATCCCAAGCCCCAATGCAAAGCTGCCCCGTGGAGCTTTCTCACAGGGTGGTGAAAAATCATGTGCCAACTCTCCCAGATAAGGAGTTGTTTGTCACAGACCACAGCGGAGCCAGCGTCATCTTGTAATGGCGACCATAGTCTGCAGAAACGGCAGAAGCGGCTCACCACAGTCTTGTCGCGACCCCTTGCCCGCAAGGAAGACGCAACTCAGGAATCTTCTTTCAGCAGTTTATTCAGGCCCTTGATATTTCTTCTTCTCTCTCTCTGATGCCCCTCCCAGCCTTAATAAAGCATCCCAAGCCCCAATGCAAAGCTGCCGCGTGGAGCTTTCTCACAGGGTGGTGAAAAATCATGTGCCAACTCTCCCAGATAAGGAGTTGTTTGTCACAGACCACAGCGGAGCCAGCGTCATCTTGTAATGGCGACCATAGTCTGCAGAAACGGCAGAAGCGGCTCACCACAGTCCAATTCAACATATGGTCCTTACCCGTCATCGGATGAACTGACCTCTAGGCGTCAGCCTCCTGTCTTAGGTTGGTACCACTGCAATTGGATCATACCCGTCACTGACTACCGGTCCAGCATACAGCCATACTTGTGGATAGGCCTTTGCACCTGTGGGGGGGTGAGGTTCTTTGCCTCACCTCTGTTGGCCCCCAAATTTTAGACCATCACTAGTAGAGGAGGATGCAAAATGCCATGACATTAAGCCAATTGAGGGCTCCTTTGAAAAATTGTACCACCGGTGACATCATCAGCAAAAATACCCCAACACTACCACAAGTCGCTGCACCAACAGATAGTTCACAATGCATACAGGTGAGCTCACAATGTGTCCAGGCAAGTTCTGCAAGCAGTTCAGTGATGGCTATTGTAGAAGCTGTAGATTGGTTTTATCTTTGACTTCACCAGCACTGGGATGAAGATAGGAATTCTGGCAATAATGTCTAAAGAAAAAATTATGTAACACTACAGAAGGCACTAAAAGAAAACAATTTTCTTAACAATTTACATTGTCTTTAAGAGAATTATTAAATATAATGAAAAGGAAAGGTGAAAGTAAACAAACAGATCTGTTAACCTTCTTTTTTGTTTACATATTAAAACAATTTTCAACAGTTGTTTACCCAATTTAAATTAAACCATATAAATCATGTGAAAAAAAATATTTGGATCCATTTTATCATGAGCGCTCATCATATATGATATATGGACATACGTACATTCAAACATATAACACAAAACACAAGTGTGCACACATAATATAATACATACAACACATAACATTATAGTAAAGGCCTTATAACTTTTTACAGGTGAAATCTCCATTGCAATGTTTAAAAACTCTATAGTCAAAAAATAGAACTGATCAGCAAAACATTAACCTAGGTCTGTATGAGCTCAAAAAACAAAATAGAACTTCATGATATGGCAAAGGGCAATAATAAAATAGATATTGAAAAAAGAATCCTGGTTCTGTTGCAGATGTAAGAATAGCCAAACTGGAGTTTTGGATATCAGTTGTTATGGATTTGAGCCAAATCATCTTCTTTTTGGTCTGTAGAAATCACTTTAGTTAATCTTTCTGGAATCCAAATCGGCTGCGGTTCTCCCTGTGGAAACACATAAACAGACCCCCGACTCCAGACAATCACTGGGTCAGGACCTTGGTTAATCTCTCTGGAATCCAAATTGGCTGCTGTTCTCCCTGTGGAAACACACAAACAGACCCCTGACTCCAGACAATTACTGGGTCAGGACCTTTCCATTGTCCTGTTAGAATATCCTTCCAAAGTACCTTGGGCTTATGTACATTTTTTGGACACATATGCCTTTCCGCAGCACTAAGTCCTGATGAATCCGAATTTAAAAAGTTTAGAGTAAAAAGGGTTATTTTAAGTTTATCTTTGGGGAATATATACCCCTTCCCAATTCCTTCTTTTTGCTTTAATAAGTACATTTTAATAGTTTGCTGAGCTCTTTCAACTATGCCTTGTCCCTGTGGATTGTATGGGATTCCTGTTATATGAGTAATGCCAAATGTTGAGCAAAATTGTTTAAAAGAGGTAGAAGTATAACCAGGGGCATTATCTGTTTTTAACTGTTTTGGAACACCCACAGTGGCAAAATTTTGTAAGCAATGAGCTATAACATCTTTAGTTTTTTCTCCGGCATGAAGGGAGCCCATCAAAAATCCAGAAGAAGTATCAACTGTAACATGCAAATATTTTAATTTTCCAAATTCTGGCAAGTGTGTGACGTCCATCTGCCAAATATGGTTAGGTATCAATCCTCTAGGATTGACTCCAAGATTAACTTGTGGTAAAAAGGTCACACAATTTTGACATTGTTTTATTATTTGTCTAGCTTGTTCCTTAGTTATTTTAAAGTGCTTTTGTAAAGTATTAGCATTGACATGGAACTTTTTATGAAAATTTATAGCTTCTTCTAGTGTAGAGAAAATATGTATGTCATGTGTAGTTTTATCTGCTAAATCATTGCCCAAACTAAGGGCTCCAGGCAATCCTGTATGTGCCCTGATATGTCCTATAAAGAATGGATCTTTTCTGTCCCAGATTAGACTTTGTATAGTGGAAAGCAAAGAGAAAACAGTAGAAGAAGGGGAAATCCTACCAGCATCTTCAAGAGATACTATAGCATTAACTACATACTGACTATCAGAAAATAAATTAAATACAGAATCTTTAAACATCACAAAAGCTTGTAAAACTGCATTAAGCTCTACCTTTTGAGCTGATTGTTTGGGTACTAAAAATGTAAAAGTTTGATCAGGGGTAACTACTGCTGCTGTACCATTATTTGACCCATCAGTGAATATATTTGGAGCATTCATGATAGGTGTTTTTCTTGTCATTTTTGGAAAAATTACAGGATGCAATGACCAAAAAGACAATAAAGGATTAGATGGTAAGTGGTTATCAAATGAAACATTAGATTTGCACATGATTATTGCCCAAGTATTTAACTCATTAGCTAACTCATCAATTTGATTCATAGTATATGGAGTAATAATTTTATTGGGAGAAATTCCAAACACTCCCTTTGCTGCTTTTATTCCTTTGAGTATTAATTGTCCTACAGCCTCAGGATACCTAGTAAGAATAGTGTTAGGAGAATAAGATAAATGTATCCATAATAATGGACCTTCTTGCCAAAATACTCCTGTAGGAATATTTTTTGTTGGTAGTACAATAAATAATAAAGGCAAACTTATATCAATTCTATCCAAATGCATATTTTCCATATATGTTTCAATGATTTTTAATGCCTTTCTTGCTTCAGGCGTTAACATTCGGGGTGAATTTGGATCTGATGGACCTTTTAGGATATCAAATAAAGGTCCCAACTCTCCTGTTGGTATACCTAAATAAGGCCTTATCCAATTTATGTCTCCTAATAACTTTTGAAAGTCATTAAGTGATTTGAGTTGATCTACTCGTATTTGAATTTTTGGTGGACGGACCATGGTTGAGGATAATAGAACTCCTAAATAATTAATTGGAAAATTTAATTGTACTTTATCTATTGCTATCTCTAGATTATAATTTTTTAATAAGTTTGTAAGTGTGGCATAACATTCTAGCAATGTGTTTTTATCTTTGTGTGCTAATAATACATCATCCATATAGTGAAATATTTGTAGTTCAGGATTTTGATTTCTAAGTGGCTGGATTACTTTGTTAACATAAATTTGACACATAGTTGGGCTGTTAGCCATCCCTTGAGGGAGTACTTTCCATTCATATCTCTGATCAGGACCTTCATGATTCAGTGCAGGGATAGTAAATGCAAAACGTGGACTATCCTCAGGATGAATTGGAATTGAAAAAAAACAATCTTTAATATCTATAACTAAAACATACCAGGTTTTTGGCAAAGCAGACAACTGAGGAATCCCTGATTGAGCAGGTCCCATAATAACCATCTCATTATTAATGGCTCTTAAATCTTGCAATAATCTCCATTTACCAGATATCTTTTTGATGACAAAAATGGGAGTATTATGGGGAGATACAGAAGGTTGTATATGTCCTTCTGCTAATTGTTGTTTGACCAGGTCATGGGCTGCTTGTATCTTTTCTTTAGTCAGGGGCCACTGAGGAACCCATACTGGTCTTTCTGATTTCCAAGTAATTTTGATTGTCTCAGTGGCCCTTTCTGAAAATCCAACCCATGTCTGTCTGTTCCTTGATCTATTTGTATTGGTGCTGCTATACCTTGTTCTTGTTTTTCTAATCTTTTTCCTTTCCTAAAACCTTGTCTAGTCATAATAGTGGGTGCATTTTGGTTGATGTTATTTGTTAATGTCAAACCTAATTGATCTAGGACATCTCATCCCCATAAATTTACGGGAAGATGATCCAATACATATGGCTGTATAGTTCCTTCACATCCTTCAGGATCCTTCCAATCTAATACCATTGCACTTCTATGGGGATTAGTCGCCACTCCTAGGCCTCGAAGCGTTTGAGTGGCTTGTTGTAATGGCCAATGTTTTGGCCATTCTTGACGAGAGATGATGCTAAGGTCTGCACCTGTATCCAGTAGCCCATTAAATTCATGTCCTTGAATATTTAGTTTTAGCATGGGGCGAGAATCTAAATTTAAAGAAAGCATAGCCCAATCTACACCTGTGGAGCCTAATCCCTTGGAACCTCTTTCTACAGTACGACTGGAAAATTTATCATGTAGGCTGGGTATTATTAGTAACTGTGCTATTCTATCTCCTGGTGAAATTACTGATATACCCTTTGGAGAACTGGCTATAATTTTTATTTCACCTTCATAATCGGGATCAATTACCCCAGGACTTATCATAAGTCCTTTTAGAGTAGAAGAGCTGCGTCCCAATAATAAGCCTACTGTTCCTTTGGGAAGAGGTCCTTTCACCCCTGTGGGAATGATTTGAACTCCCATCTCTGGAGTTAGTACTGCTCTGGCGGAGGCGCAGATGTCCAACCCTGCGCTCCCTCTGGTTTGTCTGATGAGGGATCTGATGGACAATGTGTCCTGGGCACTACCCTGATGGGGTTGCTGGGTTCCTACAGTGCTCCGTATATTTGTGGTTTTGGGCCCCGGAGCATTGGGCCCCCCTGTCCATTTTTTGGCAATGGAGCCCGATGCCTTTCTCCACGATATCGTGGATAAACACCTGGTCCTTGCTCGTTTTTTGATAATGGAGTACCCTCTATGGTGGTTTGAGAACGGCATTCATTAGCCCAATGTCTCCCTCTACGGCATCATGGGCAAATACCTGGTATTCTACTCCTTTGATACCTAGTTTTGTTAAACCCTCCTCCAATGGGGCAATTCCTTTTAAAATGTCCTGTTTGTTCACAATTGTAGCATGTTCTTGGCCTGGCATCTAAAGCCTGTTTTACTGCAGCTGCCACAATTTGCCCTTGTTCATTAATGTCTCTGGCATCTAAAGCCTGTTTTACTGCAGCTGCCACGACTTGCTCTTGTTCATTAATGTCTCTACATAATTTAATATATGTGTTTAAATCTTCATGTTTCCATGATCTAATGATATCTCTGCACCAACGATTCGCTTGCTCATAAGCCAGGTGTTTTAGTAATGACATTGCTTGTTCTGTATTCCCAAAAACTCTGGTAGCTGTTTGAATAAGCCTATCTACAAATTCAGCATAAGGTTCATTAGCTCCTTGTATTACCTTAGATAATTGACCTTGTAAACCTCCATGTCCTTGTAAAGTCTTCCATGCCTTAATTGCATCTGCAGCAATTTGTGCGTATACGCCAGGATCATATGCAATTTGTTGCTGCTGATCCTCATAAGGTCCCTTTCCTAACAACATATCTAGATTTCTCTGAGGATAACCAGCTGCTGCATTTCGCCTAGCCGTCTCCTTGCAAAATTCCTCATTGGCAACCTTCCATAACAGGTATTGTCCTCCATTTAGCACAGCTTTACACATATTAGCCCAATCTGCTGGCGTCATGTTAAAGTTGTTAATGGATTCGACCATGCTTACAGTGAAGGGTGCTTGAGGACCATAGGTTGTTACAGCCTCTTTTAGCTGCTTCACTGTTTTGAAATTTAAAACTTGGTAAAATCGCTGCCCTCCTGCCTCAAATACAGGGCATGTTAATATTTGAGATCTTGTCTCAGGATCCCAACTATCAACTGCGGGGGTTGGGGGCCTCCCAGCATATGGAGGTGGCGCTGTTGGTTGGACACTTATGCCCTCTGGTGATAGAAAGGTGTTAGTAGCAGTCTCCTGTAGAGGTGGTGCTGTTGGTTGGACACTTACACCCTCTGGTGATAGAAAGGTGTTAGTAGCAGTCTCCTGTTGTAACTTTCCCCCTGATGGCTTTTTCTGTTTTACACTTTCTTTCTCTGTCTGACTAGCTTGAGAGGCCTTCTCTTTTACTTGAATCTTTTCCTCTGTCTGACTAACTTGAGAGACCTTCTCTTTTACTTGAATCATTATGTCTTCTCCTTCCTCTACCATTGTCTGAACTGAAGGCTTTGGACTAAGCAAACAAGATACGAATGTCCACAATGGCAATGTGCCAACTGGCAGAGTACCTGGGCTTTTCTTTTCTATTCTTTTTAAATCTTCACCATGATGGTTCCATTGTGATATATTTAACAACTCCTCCTTAAAAAGCCATGGGCTACATTTTTGTATTGTATCAACGTATGCCCTGACTGCTCTTGATTTTACTGGGATGCCTCCTTCCTCTAACAATTTACTTAACACTCTTTCAGTTTGTTTTTTACTAATTTCTGATCCCATATTTCTACTATAATACAACCCAACAAGATGACGCCAAACAAAACCGAGACAGAATGAAGTAAAAAGGGAACAACAAAAAGTCATTATAGCCTTTCTATCCTCCTGACATGTGCATCCGTCCTTTCTCCCTATCTGTTCCTCAGACGTAAATAGTTTTTCCTCAGATGTGAGCGGTTTTTCTTCCGTCTCACTCATCTCCAGGGACAGGCAACTTAAAACAAAAGTGAAGCAAAATAAAAGAGGAATCTTAAAATGGCTACCCATCCTCTCGCCCTGCCCTCAGGGGCGAGCAGTTTCACTTACCCTCAGTCGCTCCCCGTGCGAGCCACCAAATGCCGCAGTCTGGCTGGGCACAATCAGGAGCCACTTGTCAAAAGAAACTAACTTTATTTTTAGAACCACACACGCCAAACAAAACAGCCTCTCAGGAAAAACCCTCAGAGCCTCAACTGCCACCACCGGCTTTCCACAAGCCTCTCTCTCCCACACAAGCTTCTCTCCACCTCCCACACTCCTCCTGCTCTTGAGGACGATTGGCTGGGTCACGTGGGCGGAGCCAAAAAAGTCCCCCAATGAGCAGCTCCGTGGTCTGAAAGGGCAGGGAAACAGCCCAATGAGCATCACCGCAGAGGAGCCAATCAGCTAGATGTTGCTGGGGCCGAGGAGCCAATCAGCTAGATGTTGCTGGGGCCGCTGTGAGCCAATCATGAGCCAGCAGCTGGAAGTTTGCTGGCAGCTGGAAGTTTGCTGGGGCCCCTTTGGCTGTGGCTCTCAACACTTGGCCCATTTGTTGATTGGGTTGTTTGTTCTCTTATTGTCTAATTTTTTGAGTTCTTTGTATACTCTGGATATTAGGGCTCTATCTGAAGTGTGAGGAGTAAAGATTTGTTCCCAGGGTGTAGGCTCCCTATTTACCTCTCTTATTGTTTCTTTTGCTGAGAAAAAACTTTTTAGTTTGAGTAAGTCCCATTTGTTGATTCTAGTTATTAACTTTTGTGCTATGGGTGTCCTATTGAGGAATTTGGAGCCCGACCCCACCGAATGTAGATTGTAGCCAACTTTTTCTTCTATCAGATGGCGTGTCTCTGATTTGATATCAAGCTCCTTGATCCATTTTGAATTAACTTTTGTGCATGGTGAGAGAAAGGGATTCAGTTTCATTTTGTTGCATATGGATTTCCAGTTTTCCCAGCACCATTTGTTGAAGATGCTATCCTTCCTCCATTGCATGCTTTTAGCCCCTTTATCAAATATAAGATAGTTGTAGTTTTGTGGATTGGTTTCTGTGTCCTCTATTCTGTACCATTGGTCCACCCGCCTGTTTTGGTACCAGTACCATGCTGTTTTTGTTACTATTGCTCTGTAGTATAGTTTGAAGTCTGGTATCGCTATACCGCCTGATTCACACTTCCTGCTTAGCTTTGTTTTTGCTATTCTGGGTCTTTTATTTTTCCATATGAATTTCATGATTGCTTTCTCTATTTCTACAAGAAATGCCGTTGGGATTTTGATTGGCATTGCATTAAACCTATAGAGAACTTTTGGTAATATCGCCATTTTGATGATGTTAGTTCTGCCTATCCATGAACAGGGTATATTTTTCCATCTTCTAAGATCTTCTTCTATTTCTCTCTTTGGGGTTCTGTAGTTTTCATTGTATAAGTCTTTCACCTCTTTTGTTAGGTTGATTCCCAAGTATTTTATTTTTTTTGAAGATATTGTGAATGGAGTGGTTGTCCTCATTTCCATTTCAGAGGATTTGTCGCTGATATACAGGAATGCCTTTGATTTATGCGTGTTGATTTTATATCCTGCCACTTTGCTGAACTCATTTATTAGCTCTAATAGTTTCTTTGTAGAGCCTTTTGGGTCTGCCAGGTATAGAATCATATCATATGCAAATAGTGATAATTTAAGTTCTTCTTTTCCTATTTTTATGCCTTTAATTTCTTTTGTCTGTCTAATTGCTCTGGCCAGTGTTTCGAGAACTATGTTGAACACAAGTGGTGAGAGAGGGCATCCCTGTCTTGTTCCAGATTTTAGAGGGAATGCCTTCAGTTTTTCTCCATTCAGAATGATGCTAGCCTGAGGCTTAGCATAGATTGCTTTTACAATATTGAGGTATGTTCCTGTTATCCCTAGTTTTTCTAGAGTTTTGAACATAAAGGGATGCTGTACTTTGTCGAATGCTTTTTCCGCATCTATCGAGATGATCATATGGTTCTTATTTTTAAGTCTGTTGATGTGGTGAATAACATTTATTGATTTCCGTATATTGAACCAGCCTTGCATCCCAGGGATGAATCCTACTTGATCATGGTGCACAATTTTTTTGATATGTTTTTGTATCCGATTCGCCAGAATTTTATTGAGGATTTTTGCATCTAGGTTCATTAGAGATATTGGTCTGTAGTTTTCTTTCTTTGAAGTGTCTTTGTCTGGTTTAGGTATCAGGGTGATGTTGGCCTCATAGAATGAATTTGGAAGTTCTCCCTCTTTTTCTATTTCCTGAAGTAGCTTGAAAAGTATTGGTATTAGTTCTTCTTTAAAGGTTTTGTAAAATTCTGCTGTATACCCATCTGGTCCTGGGCTTTTCTTAGTTGGTAGTCTTTTGATGGTTTCTTCTATTTCCTCAATTGATATTGGTCTGTTTAGGTTGTCTATATCCTCCTGACTCAATCTGGGCAGATCATATGACTTAAGAAATTTATCTATGCCTTCACTATCTTCTAATTTATTGGAGTATAAAGATTCAAAATAGTTTTTGATTATCTTCTGTATTTCTGAAGTGTCTGTTGTGATATTGCCTTTTTCATCCCGTATGCTAGTAATTTGAGTTCTCTCTCTTCTTCTCTTCGCTAGCATGGCTAAGGGTCTGTCGATTTTGTTTATTTTTTCAAAGAACCAACTTTTAGTTTTGTCAATTTTTTCAATTGTTTCTTTTGTTTCGATTTCATTAATTTCAGCTCTGATTTTAATTATTTCTTGCCTTGTACTTCTTTTGCTGTTGTTTTGATCTTCTTTTTCAAGGATTTTGAGATGAAGTATGAGATCATTTGTTGGTTTTTTCTTTTTTTAAGGAATGAACTCCAAGCAATGAATTTTCCTCTTAGAACTGCTTTCAATGTGTCCCATAGATTCCGATATGTTGTGTCTATGTTTTCATTTACCTCTAAGAATTTTTTAATTTCCTCCTTGATGTCTTCTATAACCCATTGATCATTCAGTAACCTATTGTTCATTCTCCAAGTGATGTATGCTTTTTCCTTCCTTCTTTTATCGTTGATTTTCAGTTTCATTCCATTATGATCAGATAAGATGCATGGTATTATCTCTACTCCTTTATATTGTCTAAGAGTTTCCCTGTGACATAATATATGATCTATTTTTGAGAAGGATCCATGTGCTGTTGAGAAAAAAGTGTAACTGCTTGATGTTGGGTGGTATACTCTATATATGTCAATTAAGTCTAGGTTATTAATTGTGTTATTGAGTTCTATAGTTTCCTTATTCAACTTTTGTTTGGAAGATCTGTCCAGTGGCGAGAGAGGTGTGTTGAAGTCTCCCATGATTATGGTATGGTGGTCTATTAGACTCTTGAACTTGAGAAGAGTTTGTTTGACGAACATAGCTACACCATTGTTTGGGGCATGAATATTTATGATTGTTATGTCTTGTTGGTGTATGGTTCCCTTAAGCAGTATGTAGTGTCCCTCTTTATCCCTTTTGATTAATTTTGGCTTGAAATCTATTTTATTTGATATGAGTATGGACACTCCTGCTTGTTTCCGAAGTCCATATGAGTGATATGATTTTTCCCAACTTTTCACCTTCAGCCTATGTATGTCTTTTCCTATCAAATGCATCTCCTGTAGGCAGCATATTGTTGGGTCTTGTTTTGTGATCCATTCTACTAGCCTGTGTCTCTTAATTGGTGAGTTTAAGCCATTAACATTTAGGGTTATTATTGAGATATGGGTTGTTCTTCCAGCCATATTTGTTTATTTATGTTACTAAACATGGTTTGTTTTCCTCTTTGATTATTCCCCCCCCTTTACTGTCCTACCTCCCACTGTTGGTTTTCATTGTTATTTTCCATTTCCTCTTCCTGTAATGTTTTGGCGAGGATGTTTTGAAGAGATGGTTTTGTAGCTGCGAATTCTTTAAACTTTTGTTTTATCGTGGAAGGTTTTAATTTCATCTTCCATCCTGAAGCTTAATTTCGCTGGATACACAATTCTTGGTTGGAACCCATTTTCTTTCAGTGTTTGAAATATGTTATTCCAGGATCTTCTAGCTTTCAGAGTCTGTGTTGAAAGATCAGCTGTTATCCTGATTGGCTTACCCCTAAATGTAATCTGCTTCCTTTCTCTTGCAGCTTTTAAAATTCTCTCCTTATTCTGTATGTTGGGCATCTTCATTATAATGTGTCTAGGTGTGGATCTCTTATGATTTTGCACATTCGGTGTCCTGTAGGCTTCTAGGATTTGGGATTCTGTCTCATTCTTCAAGTCTGGGAAGTTTTCTCGTATTATTTCATTGAATAGACTGCTCATTCCTTTGGTTTGGAGCTCTGTACCTTCCTGTATCCCAATGACTCTTAAGTTTGGTCTCTTAATGTTATCCCATATTTCTTGGATGTTCTGCTCATGGTTTCTTAACAGTCTTGCTGAGCTGTCTATGTTCTTTTCCAGTTGAAATACTTTGTCTTCATTTTCTGATGTTCTATCTTCTAAGTGTTCTACTCTGCTGGTAGTATTCTCCATTGAGTTTTTAAGATGGTTTATTGCTTCCTGCATTTCTAGGATTTCTGTTTGTTTGTTTTTTATAACCTCTATCTCCCTGTATAGTTGATCCTTTGCTTCCTGGATTTGTTTGTGTAATTCATTGTCGAAGTGATCTTTCATTGTCTGATTTTGCTGTTTAATGTCTTCCTTGATACTCCAGATCATCTGAAGCATGTATATCCTGAATTCTTTATCTGACATTCCATCTGCTGCAGCTGTTACCTCTTCTAAAGTTGTGTTGACCTGCATTGCTTGTGGTCCTTTCTTTCCTTGTCTTTTCATACTGCTTGCGTACCTTTCCTGCAGGCGCGCGCGGCGGCTCTGCTCTCTCCTTATTCCAATTGGGGTGTCGTGGTTACCACGCCAGCAGGTCACTCGGCCTGTTCTGGGCGCTGGCGGCGGCTCTGTTCTGCCCCTACTCCAATTGGGGTGACGAGTGTACCACGCCGGCAGGCCACCGGGCCTGATCTGCCGGTCGGTTGCAGGTTTGCCTACCCTGCAGGCGCGGGCGGCGGCTCTACTCTGCCCCTACTCCAAATGGTGTGACGTGTCTGTCGTACCGGCAGGCCACTGGGCCTGTCCCACTGGTCGGTCGCAGATCTGCCCACCTTTCGTGCACGGGTGGCGGCTCTGCTCTGCCCCTACTCCAATTGGGGTGTCGTGACTACCCCGCCTGCAGGTCACTGGGCCTGTTCCTGGCACGGGCGGCGATTCTTCTCTGCCCCTACTCCAATTAGGGTGGTGTGTGTACCATGCCGGCTGGCTCCTGGGCCTGATCTGCCGGTCTGTCGCAGGTCTGCCTACCTTGGAGGCGCGGGCGGCGGATCTGCCCTGCCCCTCCTACCACGCCTGCGGACCCCTGGGCTTGATCTGCAGGTTGGTCACAGGTCTGCTCACCCTGCGGGCACGGGTGGCGGTTCCGCTCCGCCCCCACTCCAATTGGGGTCACGTGGCCACCACACCGGCAGGGCCTGATCCGGGCGTGGGAGAAGGATCTGCTCTGCCCCTACTCCAGTTGGGGTGACGTGTGTACCACACTGGCAGGCCACTGGGCCTGACCCACCAGTCTGTCACAGTTCTGTTTACCTTGCAAGCGCGGGCGGTGGCTCTGCCCTGCAACTCCTACCACGCCCATGTACCACTGGGTCACGGGTCTGCCCACCTTGCGGGTGCGGGTGGCGGCTCCGCTCCGCCCCCCCTCCAATTGGGGTCACGCGGTCACCACGTTGGCGAGCCGCTGGGCCTGCTCCGTGCGCTGGCGGCAGCACGGCTCCTCCCCTCTGGCTCGACGACAAATTGAGGAGACTCGGGTGTCTGTGCCTCACCCCCCCTACCAGGAGACCATCTGTTTCTGTCGCCGCTGGTATTGATGAAGTTCTCTCCTCCGCCGCTTTCTGATGACATCAGATCTCTGCCATGTTGGTATCCTATGTGAATGGCAGCATTTCGTTCCCCTTGCCGGGCAACCAAAGCAACGGGTGAGTCCTGACCGGCCCTCAGCAGGACCCGGACTGAGAAGCAGTTTCTGCGGGCTCCTAGCCCTGGGCCAGGGCAGTTCCGGGAGCCGGAACTCGGCCGCTTAGTGCTTTGTGTATGCTCTGATAGGAGCAGGGTCCAAGAAGTAGCCTCCGCAGGCTCCCCAGCCCTGGGCCAGGGCGGTTCCGGGAGCCGGAACTTGGCCGCCCCGTGCTCGGTGTTCGCTCCGATAAGATCAGGTTCTAAGAAGCACCCAGGCACTGAACCCTAGCAATCTGTCTGCAAGCCGCAGGCGAATGGCAGCCTGAAATTACCTGTTCTATGGCTGAATGAGCTGTGGTCAGTCGAAAACAGGGATGGTGACGTCAGCTTTCCAACATGGTGGCTGCTGGTCTCCTCTGTGGTCTGACCAGTGTGGAGTACCGAGATGGACCGCTTCCTTCCCCCATCTCGAACCCAGAATTCAGCCCTGAGTATGGTGCTTGCACAGCTGGCAGAAACTGCAGCGCTGTATCCCTGCATCGCTATCTCCTCGTTTCCCAGCGCGCGCTGCAGACTCTAGCCGCAGGGCGATTTGCTGAATAAGCAGTGTTACCCTCCGTTCGACAAACCTCTCACGTTTGAGTCCCCGTAGCCAATCCTCTTGCGATGGAAATCCTTCCTCCAGGTTCTGGAGCACCCCACTATTGCTGGAAATTCCAAACAAGATAGCCTTTAGTCGTCCTGACTTGTCATACTCCCACACAGTGAAGCAGCACACGGGGGCAATGCACTCCCTTCGCCGCCATCTTCCTCTCCTCAACATTATTGTTCTTTAGAAGCACTTAACTTGTTGGTTTAACAGATTCACAGATGGTGAGTGATTTGCCTCAGGATGAAGTGTACCTTGAGTCTTATCCATATATAATTTAGATGATATTTAATGAGATTTTGAACTTAGATTTTAAAGTTGATGCTGGAACAAGATAAGATTTTTGTGCCATTGGAGTGGAATGAATGTATTTTGCAAGGAGAAGGATGTGAATTTTGGGGAGCCAGGGGCAGAATGCCATGGACAATGTTTGCATTTTCTCCAAATTCATAACTTAGTCTCTAATATGATGGTATTAAGTAGAGCCTTAGGTAAGCAATTAGGTCACGAAGGTGGGACTTTCAATAGTGGGATTAATACCTTTATAATAGAGACCCCAGAGACATCCCTTAACCCTTCTATCATATGAGAATACAGCAAAAATTAGGTCTTCTATTAACTATAAAGTGGGCCCTTGTGAACATCAAACCTGTCAGCACATTGGTTTTGGACTTTTTTTGCTTTTAGAACTGTGAGAAACAAATTTCTGTCATGTATAAGCCACCTATTCCATTGTATTTTGTCAGAACAACACAAATGGACTAAGAGAGATATTAATCAATTAAGGGATAATGGCATCTTTACTATGTGCAATCTTTCAATCTAGGAACAGTACATTTATTCTTCTATATAGATCTTATTGGGTTTCTTTCATCAGTATTTACTTAGGACTTTTTAAATATACAAATCCTGTGCAGGTTTTGATAGGATTATACCTGAGTATTTCAGTTTCTTTGGAATGATTTTAAATGTACTGTTTCCCCTTCCCTCCTTTCCCTTCTCCTCTCCTTCTTGTACCAGGAATTAAACCTAGGGGTGCTTAACCACTGAGGTAAGTTCCCAAACCCTTTTTCATTTTGAGACAAGATCTCACTAAGCTATTTAGGACCTTACTAAGTTGCTGAGGCTGGCCTTGAACTTGTAGTTCTCCTGTCTCAGCCTCCTCAGTCACTGGAATTACCAGCATTTGCTATCTTTATTTTCCATTTGTCATATTCAGTGTTGTATATAGAAATGCTATTGACTTTTATGTGTTGATCTTATATCTTGCAACTTTACTGAACTTACTAATGGTTCTAGGAGTATTTATTTTTGTGGATTTCTTGGGATTTCCTATGCAAACAATAATGTCATCTGCAAATAGGGAATCATATTTCTTACATTTCAAGCCATATGTCTTTTCTTTCCTTCTTTTTTTCTTTTTCTATTGCAGTTGAGTGAAGTAGTGAGAAAAGGCTTTCTTTCCTTGTTCTGTTTTAGGAGGAAACATTCAATGTTTTATCATTAAGTACATTGTTAGTTATAGGTTATATGGTAGATTCCCTTTATCAAATTTAGTTGCCCTCTATTACTAACCTCAGAGTTGGTTTCTTTTTTAAAATAATGATGAATATATAGTTTTGTCAAATACTGTCTATATCAGTTGATATGATTGTGAATTTTTTCTTCTTTAGATGTCAGTTTGATGGATTACATTGATTAATTTTCAAATATTGGAACAGCCTTTTATATCTGGAATAAATCCCATGTGGTTGTGGTATTTAATTCTTTATATACATTACTAAATTTCACTTTCTTAAATAGTTAAGAAATAGTTTCTGTTCTTATCTTTACTACTTTTATTTTGGTTACTTTGGGTGTATTTTTATTTCATTTCTAGTTTCTGGAGATAGCAACTTATATTATTAATTTGAGAGTTTTCCTCTTCTCTGATGATCAATCATACTTTGTTTTTAACATATTTTGATATATCTTTATTTTCATTCATTTCTTTGTTTATAAAACTTCATATATCTTTATTTTCATTCATTTCTTTGTTTATAAAACTTCCTTTGAGACTATTTTGTCCATGAAGTACTTAGCCATATATTATTTAATTCCTATATGTTCAAAGATTTTCTATTATGAATTTCTAGTTTGAGTCTATAGAGAAAAAAACATAAATTTTAATTTTAAAAAAATTTAAGGTTTGTGTTGTGATTTAGATTGGTGAATGATCAATGGGCACTTGAATAAAACAGTGTATTCTCTGTTAATAGGCAGAGGTATCCTTTTGATTGTATTGTTTAGATGTGAATATATATCATTGCTGATCTTTGTCTAGTGTTTTTTTTCAGTTGATAAATATTAGATATTGAAATCCTCAACTATGATTTATCTACTTCTTCTTTTATATCTATTAATTTTGCTTGAAGTTATTTTCTTGTTTAGTGTATACACATTTGAATATTATTTTCTCTTGATGGATTGATCTCTTCGTCATTATATATTATACTTCTGTATTAGTCAGCTCTACATGGCTGTGAGAATATACTTGATAAAATCAACTTAAAGGAGGAAAGATTTATTTTGTCTCATGGTGTTATAGTTAAAGCATCATCCCAGGGTTTCATAAATTCACTTCCAGATCCCTCATGTATAATTGAATCAAGCCTTTATTGAAGCACACTGGTGGCGACTGACCAGAACATAAAGCTGTTCCCCTGATCATCCCTGAAAAATTGTAAGGGTGCTTCTTATAAGTCTTAAAACTGCAAAAGGGATGTTTGGGGGTCTAGCCAATGCAAGCAAGCCAAGTTACAGAAGCAGGAGAGTGCAGTCAAGTGGCAGGAAGCTTAATCAATCACAATTAGCCCTGTCACTCCAATTGCAGAAACATAGCCCTGTTACCCTAGTTACAGAAACAATGCCCCATTAGGTAGTTTCATGTTCTTAAAGGTTTCTATAGCAAAAAAGGGAAAGAACATATTGCCCTTGTCATGACTCTTCTACTTGGCATGGTTGTTTTACAAAATGCAGTTACAAAACAAAATGGAGTCACTTTTGCTTTAGTATCACAATGGTTTCAGAGGATTCAGTCCGTGGTTGGCTGGCTCCATTGTTTTGGATCTGAGGTGAGGCAGAACATTATAGAGGAAGGCAGCCAAGAGGAGTGCGGAGATGGGTAGAGAGAGAGAGAAAGAGGGAAAGAGAGAAATAAAAGGTTGGGGACAAAAATGCTCATTCAGGGCACACTTCCAGTGACTTACTTCTTCCAAATATGCCTAACTTCCTATAGTTTTCACAACCTCCCATTAATGTCATAGATTTATGAATTCTTCAGTTGACTAATCCACTCATGAGGTTAGAGCCCTCATGATCCAGTCACCTTCCCAAAGGCTCCACTTCTAATCATTGTTGAACTGGGAACCAAGCCTTCAATATATGAGCCTTGGGAGGTATTTCAGATCCAAACTATAACAAATTCTTTGTCCTAGTAATTTCTTATTAATTTCTTTAAAAAATGTAGTTTATAAGATATGAATATATCCCTCTACATTTTTAAAAAACAATTTTTTATTCTTTTATTGTC
The DNA here is from genome assembly GCF_021218885.2 of Marmota monax. Classification (NCBI taxonomy): domain Eukaryota; kingdom Metazoa; phylum Chordata; class Mammalia; order Rodentia; family Sciuridae; genus Marmota; species Marmota monax. The sequence goes on from NW_026693153.1 coordinate 1,040,660, forward strand.
AACTTACCGTTATTGAATTTTCTATGAGTTTCGTGTGAACAGCATAGAATTGGATCATATTTTTTTATTCACTTTGACAAAACCTTCTTAGTTTGCAGGCCCTGGCCTCATTTTGCTAATTTGATTATAGTGGAAGCTTAATTTTAAGAATTATGTGCTGCTATTTTCATTTGTTAGGTGTTTAGTGCTTCTTGAGCTCCCATGGGTTCCTGCTGATGTCTCCCAAGTGTAGGCTGCTGGTGCTTCTGGCTGGAAGAAGGGAGGGTATGGTCTAAGAAGATGACAAGCACTTGTTTTGCCTGCTTTGGTTCTGCCTGTGGACCAAGAGGTTGCTTGAGCTGGCCTATTTGATGTGCTGGATTCCTGTTTTTTCGTGCTGTATGTAACCCTCAGTGGGGAAGAAACTCTCAGGCCCACGTAAGAGGAGAGTACTTTCTTGGCCTTTTTGTCAGTGGACTTTCTGATTAGTCTTTAGTAATGCTGGACCTTCTGGGTTTGAACAGTATTCCCATTTGATTTAGGGGAAAAAAAGTGAGGCTTTTTGGGTTTCCTTCTGTTGTTAGGCTTGATGTCAGGAAATACCAGAAGTGGGTAAGTATATTGTGTTCAGTTAGAGGTCTTGAAAAAGTCTACTGCTCTATTCTTATAATCCTGGGGTCCCTAATAAGTTTGTATTCCTATTTCTACACTTCTTGTGTTTTCCTTTAGTTGCCTCTTGCATTATTTCCAAGGGTTGTATGTGTACTTAATACACATTGTAAAGGAGCAAAGAAACAAATTTGTGACATGTTTTCCACTATGAACTTTATCTCTTAATTTTAGGAACTGCCCTATGACATGAATTGCCTCCCTGACTGCATACTATGTAAGGTTTTTGTCCTCAGTTGTTTGTGTTATGACTGTCAAAATGTCTTGAAAATATTAAAAAAGGATTTTATTATTATTTTAATTCACTCTCTAGTAAAAATGGAAACCATGCATTTGGGAAGATTATATTTTAATTTTTTTTCCGGTGATTATTCTTTCCTTCTAGTTTTTCCCAGTAAATTAACAAGCCACTGTTGAGTTGTTCTCCACATTAATGTCAAATCATAGTTTCTGGTATATATTTTTTACCCATTTAATAAGTTTATTTATATTTAAGTTATTTCATCAATTTAGATCTTTAAAGTCTACATGAATTTTGTATCTGATGTTCTGAGGTATGTGAATGTGGCAACTTGCATTATTTACATAATTTTGATATATTGTTATTATATATATTTTATACTATTTTTCCTTCTAATAATTTTTACAGTGATTTTAATACTCTTATAATTTCATTGATAAAATGGTAGAAAAACAGGATTTGAAAGGAGCTCTAATCTCTGTTGTTTGTTAACATTGCACCCTTTTCTTCCCCAAAGGATCTATCCATCCATAGAGCTTCATTTGTTCTGAATACAGGTTTTGTTCTCTCTCATATTTCCTATGATTTTTTCCTTTGATTTTTTACTCTAAAACTTCTTTCTTTTGGTACACACAATTCTCATTAGTTTTTTTAAATGGGGAAAATTAGTCATAAGAAAAATGATTAATTTTTTCCTGAAATATGAAAGAAATACTAGTGCATGTAGATAATTCATTGTATTATTTACTATCTATCATATATAATGATAAAAATGATCTGTTATACTATCAGTCTGAGATCCCTTTGAATTGCTTTTTGTGTGTGTGTCAGTGGTTTTTATCCATATGTAGGTTTTATCTTTTTATCCTTTGTAATCAAGGACATAATTTTGAAATAGCTGTCAGGGAGAGATGAGTACAATTAAGGTATGCCAACTAGTCATATGAAATTTGAACCCAGAAATTAGCCTTTGGGCTGATCTGGCTAGCTGTATGACACTATCATAAATCAGAATTTTCAGAATTTTTGTGAATAGAATGAAGTTTTTAGTAGAATTATGAAGTTACTTTTGGCACATATAAAAGGTGAACATTTTAATTTCTGAGTACTATACTCAGTGTTTTGTTCTAACTATTCACTCCTAGGAATGCATGGTCATGTAAGATAGAAGTATTACCTAAAAATGACTGACTATTATGGTTTGGATGTGATGTATCCCCCAAAAGTTAACATGTGAGACAATGTAAGAAGGTTCAGAGGATAAATTATTGGGTTGTAAGAGTCTTAACCCAATCAGTGATTTAATCCCCTGAAAGAGATGTAACTGAGGGGTAACTGAAATGGTAAGGTGTTAGTGGAGGAAATGGGAATTGGGTCATGATTTTGGGTATATATTTGTATCTGGCGAGAGGAGTGTTGCTCCCTGCTTCCTGATCACCATGATGTGAGCTACATCCCTCTGCCACCCTCTTTTCCTATGATGTTGAGCCTCACCTAAACCTCGAGCAATGGAGCTGGCCTTCTATGGACTAAGACCTCTGAAACTGTGAGTCCTCAAAAAAACTTTTCCTCCTCTGTAATTGTTCTGTTCAGATCCTTTAGTCACAGTGGTGAAAAAGCTGACTAAAACACTGACTTACTCAGATGAAACTTACTTTGTTGATCACACTTATTTTTAGATAATTCTTATGTCCCAAGGTAGTTCTCACACTTACTTTTCTTATAAACAAACATACATTCACTGTTTTTAATATTTTTTTCTATCTCCTTCCATTTCTCTGGACTACAATGAAGTTGTGTGACATGAGGAACTATTTTAATACTCAAACCAGAGGAACAGGAGATGCCACAGTTAAGTCCATGGCTTTGTAATCTGAATGCATCCAAGCTCCACAACCAAATACTTTAACTATGTAAACTTGAGTAAGTTAATTGAAGTCCTTGTACCTCAAAACAAATTGAAAAGATGATGGTTTATATATTGGGGTGTCAGAATTTAAGATTGATATAATTACAATTGGACTTTATTTGGCCTGGCCATTTTGGGTCTCACCATCATTGATTTATTTCCTTTCTTCCCGATGTAATTCATATGCCATGAAATTCACCCTTTTAATTGTACAGTTTACTATTTTTATGCATATCCACAAGGTTGTGCAACCATTACCATTATCAGATTCCAGAAAATTTTTATCAACACCAAAAGAAAAGTGAATCATTCCCCTAGAGCCCCTAGAAACCACTGTTTACTTTCTATGAATTGTTTTCTGGATATATAATTCAAAAGAATCATAAAAAATATGGTGTTTCATGTTTGACTTCTCTCACTTAGCAGGATGTTTCAAGACTCACCCATGTTGTGGCAGTATTTCATTCTTTATTGAAGTGGAATAATATTCTGTTGCATGGATATATCATCTTTTGATTATCTGTTCATCAGTTCATGGGCATTTGAATGGTTTCCGCTTTATCTTGCTGCAAGTTTTTGCATGAGCCACTTCAATTCTGTTGCTCATGTACCTGAGAGGAAAATTACTAGTCATATGGTAGCTCTGTTTCTATGTTTAACTGTTTGAGGAACTGTCAAGTAGTTTTACAACATTACTACATTATTTATTTTACACTCCCATCAGCAGTGTATGAGAGTTCTGATTTCTCTCTATACCTTGCTACATAACATTATTGTTAATGTTATCACAGTCATCTTTATGAATGTGAAGTGGTATCTACTTCATAGAAGTATTGTTTTACATTCAGCTAATGACTAAAGATGTTGAGAATCTTCTTATAGACTTATTGGCAATATGAGTATCTTTCAAGAAAAGTTTTTTTTTTCCCAAGCCATTTGTACATTTTTTTTCCTGTTTTCTAATAATGGAGATTGAACCCATGGGTGCTTAACCACCGAGCTACATCCTCATATGAGCCCTTTTTACTTTTTTTTAATTTTGAGACATGGTCTCTTTGAGTTGCTTAGGTCCTTGCTAAATTGCTGAAGCTGGCTTTGAACTTGCAATCTTCCTGCCTCAGCCTCCTGAGTTGCTGGGTTTATAGGCATGAGCAACTGCTCCCAGCTCATTTGTACATTTTTAGATTGGGTTATTTATCTTTTTATTATTGAGCTTTAAAATTTTTATTTTTGATACTCAATTGTGATCAAATATTTCATTTGCAGATATTATCTTGCATTCTGTGGGCTGTTCTTTCACTAACTTTATAGCATCCTTTAATGCACAAAAATTAATGCAATTAATTTTTTATATATTTCTTGTTCTCTACATTATTAATTTATGCTCTAAATTTTATTATTTATTTATTTATGACTTCTTGGGTTGGTTTGTTCACTTTTTGTAGTTTGTTAAGGCTGAGAATTAGATTACTGACTTCTCTTTTAGAAAAAGTAGATGTTTATAGCTATAAATTTTCTTCTAAGCCTTGTTTTTGTTATGTCCTGTACATTTTGGTTTGTTATATCTTCATTTATCTCAAAGTATTTTCTCATTTTCCTTGAGGTTTCAATTTTCATCTGTTTGTTATTTAAGAGTTTTTGCATATTTTTGATTCCTTATTTTCCTCCTTCTGATTGGTTTTAAATTTTACTTCATTGTTATTGAAGAATATAATTTTACAATTTCAGTCATTTCAAGTGTATTGATACTTATTTTATGACTTAACCAAATCTTTTTTAAACTTTATTCATTCATTTATTTATTTTATGTGATGCTGAGGAGCAAACCCTGTAGCTCACATGTGTGAGCAAACAAGTACTACTGAGCCACAGCCCAGCTTACCAAATCTTTAAGTGTTGAGACTTGTTTTGTGATGTGTCCTGGAGAATATTTCATTTACATTTGAGAAGAATGTGTATTCTACTGTTGCTGTATGGAAGTTTTGGTAGCTACCTCTTAGGTGAAGTTGGTTTATAGTGTTAATCAAATATATTTTTATGTCGATTTTCTTCCAATTTGTAATATCTACTACTGAAAATGGGGTCTTAAAATCTCTAACTACTATCATTAAACTAATTCTTTGGCTCAGTTATTAGGTAAGTATATATTTATAAATGTTATGTTTTCTTGATTTTATCATTGTAAATTTCCTTCCCTATCCCGGTAACTTATTTTGCCTTAAAGTCAATTTTGTCTGATATTAACACAGGCATATCAGGTCCATTTTGATTACTATTTTCATGGTATATATTTTTCTGTACTTTTCATTTTCAACCTATTTTTTATTTTCAAGGCAGCATATAGTTAGATCATGTTTTTGTTCCACTTTTCCAAACTCTGCCTTTTAATGGGAGTGTTTAATGATTTGCATAATCCTCATTTTTATGCACAGATCCTTGTACATTTATTTCTTTAGCATAAATTTTTCCAAGTCTAATTAATAGATTAAATTAAATTTATATTTCTTCCCAGAAAGTTTGTACAATTTCTTGTCCCATCTAAAGAACATGTGAAGCTGGGGATCTTAAAGTATTAGAGGTAAGTATATATCAGCTTTCTTGGGTACCTGGCAAGCCCAAATTTCTTCAGTGTTCCTACTTCATTTTTTCATATTCAAATTTGAGTAGTGAATTTACTAATTCATTTCCTTAAGTATCAACCTTTATTCCTCTAACATTTAAGCATTTATCAATATTTATATCTTCAAGTTGATCTCCCACTCTTTCCAACTACATCAAACTATTAACTCAGAATAAACTCACTACCTTTTTCTTACAAGTCTATTTTGTTTCCTATTCTTAGACTACTCTTACTACATCACTTTTCCTAATATTTTTTCCTCCTTGGAGGCTCATGGATAAACTAATAATTCATAAAAGAATTCTGATTCTTCCATGTAAATGTGAATTTTCAATCATTTAAACTTCTATAACATTTCATACTTCTTTTATTATAATTACTTTACCACTTATTATAATTTTATAACAGTGTTTTATCTCTGCAAAACAGATTTTAATTAAAGATAGTCTACAATTTTTGTTTTCTACAAAGTGACCATATATCCTTGTATATTGCAGGCAATCAGATATTAGTGAATTGAACTGATTTTCATGCAACTCTCTTCTGTTTCACAGTGGTTTGAGTTCTTAATAGTTTTTGTCTGTCCTAATTTCATAACATCCTAACTTATTTGTTTGACTCCATCTGTTTTCATTTTAAACCAATGTATATATTGTATGTTCATAATTTTATAACCTGAGGCAAATTATACCTGTTTTTCTTTCTCAAATACCATATTGCTTTCAAAATAAAATCTAGTCTAGTGAATATGGCAACTAAAATTCTCTCATCTCTTAAATTTATGTACACACTGTCTAACTATCAACTATATCTATTTCTTGGCCCCTTGGACAAGCTCTGTGGTGTTATGGTACATATAAGAATAACATTAATAAATTGACTATGCACAACTATTCATGACATGGGTGATTGTTTTTTGGTTTCTTTTCCCTTCCCCTTTCTTAATATAAAAAAGCAATTGGTGAATTATATCTTTTAGTCAACAGATTCTTGGTCTGAGCTCATCATGACCTACTATTGAGACACAAAAAAAATTAGAAGAAAACATATTATTCCAATAATATATAATATAGAATGTTTTTTTTAACATATATTCTAGGATTAAAGTCATTTAATTAACTTTGAAACCTCCAGGTTATTATATTACTGTCAAACACTCATCAGACAATTCTTAATCTTTTCTCAATTTTACTGGGAAGCATTATGTTTGGCCATAGTAACACAGACATTTAATTGGCATGGCATTTAAGCCTTTCCTCAAACCATAGACCAGAGGTCTCATTTGCATTATTCATTATAGTGGCTTCTAGAGCATTTTAGTTCTGATCCTTCCATCAGCACTTATGTGACTGTGAAGGATCTTGGAGGTAATTTAAGTCAAATTATTAGAAAATTCATATGTTGTAAGTTTGAAAACATAGCCATAAAGGCTGTAATTGTAGAAACAGTGAATAATATTTAAAGTAGTCATTTCAAGGATCATGGGATCAAGAGCTTGCCTATGTCTGGTTAATGGCATGCACCTGTTTCAAAGCCTGAACCTTAATTTTAGCATGCTAGCTGGCAATGGAACAATGGAACATTGATGAAGGATCAATGTCCTTTTCACTATAACTAGTGATAAAATTAAGCAAGTTGTATCTTTTATAGGTTACAGGATATTTAATCATACTTTCTCTGAATTCTCACATTTAAGGAATCTTTTAGGTCTGTCAATAATGTAAAAATTCAAGTCAAGCATCAAATATCATCTTGGATGCCATGAGGGTCAAAGTTTCTAGGAGCTGTGGCATCCTCATGTAATTCTAAGGGATCAGCCTAAAATATATCCACTATTTCTAGACACCTTATGTCATACTGGCAAGACATTTGCACAATCCATCCACTTAGGAAACATGCCAATTTCTATTGTAGAATGATTAGGGCAGTAATGCATTGGTGGATATTTCATGTAAATATATGGCCTGTATAGGAAAGTTCTATTTCAACAATCTTTCTATTTTGACAATTGCCCAGATAAATCTTAATTTCTAAAGACTAGAATAATTGGCTGTTTTAGATTTCTCATATGCTGTCTTTTTCCCAAAAGATACTCCCAGACAGTCTGTTTACCATAGGATCAACATATAAGTATAACTTACCCTTACAGTCAGTACAATTAATCTAATTGCATGGGTGGACTTTTCAGTCCACACTACAAAGCACATAAAGAGTGGACCTGAGAGGTAGGTCCACAGGAGTCTCTTCATAATTTTTACTTACCTGATAAGATTGTGAAACTGCATGGCTGTAAACTCTGAAGCTGGAATTTACCTTCCTGTGCCAGGTTTTTCAGTCATTTTTACAATGACTGGTTTAAACTCCTTTGAAATCTGCTTAATTTACTGAATCATGTTCAGTAACAGTAAGATTCTCAATATTATAATTTAGGAAAAAATTTTAAAATTATTTTGTAAGATCTAGTGTGTGCATTATGAGATTTTTTTTTCCTTTTTAATTTATTACATTGAATGAAAAGCTGGCATGAGTCATAATATCATTAGTTTAAGTTATAGACAGTAGTACAAGTATTTAAATAATAAGAAAAGATTTACCATCTTTTGTTGATCATGAAATTTGATGAAGGTCATTTAAAGGGACTATGGTAAATATAAACTTATTCTTTATTAATAGTATAACTTGATTTTGACATAAATATAATTATTAAAAATGAAAACTATGATAAGTTGTATGTGAAAATTTTGTACTTTGAAATTAGCTCTAGATTCACTTAATTATCTTAATTTGGGATGAGGCTAGTGACAGAGTTTTTAACTTAGGAGCTATGACCTTTCTTAGAGGCATGAGAATTATATAAATATCTATCCAAAATAGGAAGTATACATGTTAATTAAGCCTAGGGAAGACATTTTGTATTTTACCAATAAAAAATGAATAGTATTTTATTTATCAATCTATGAAAATCTAACATTATTGTAATAAAACCAAATTTTGACCTAAGAATGAGGAGTTAGTATCTCAAATATTAATGGGGAGAAACAAGTCACCAGTATTGTTTAAGACAGTGATCTAATTTAGAATTTTATATGACATTGAGGTAGCAATACATTTTTAGGGAATTTATGTCAAAACAATCTTTGTGTATAAAGAAACAGTTGTATGAGCATCCTTAATAACTTTATTTAATGTGGTAAAATTAGCTCTAATAATTATGTATAAATAATGGCTTTACCAATTTTAAAAATATCATTGTATGGAGGGCATCATCTCATATTATTAAAGTTGAGAAAAGGTCTATCATGTTAAATTTTTTATTAAAATAATTTATCAGCTGTTGAGATGATTATTTTTATGGCTGTCTCTCTAATATTTTAGGGGCAATTATTTTTAAGGTTACTTTCCTCAGTGCCAAACTGTTGACAGGTGCTCAAAGTAAGACCCTGTTTTAATGTTTAAAAATGTTTAGCTTTCAAAATTTGTTTAAAACTTAGAAGAGGAGTAAAATTTTTAACCAGGAAGCCTGTTTTATCTTGGTGTAAAATTAGCATTTGAATCTCTTTCTGTCTGTATGTTTGCCTTTCCTTTTTCTTTGTTTGGTCTCCATTTAACTATGGTGTAATGTCCAAACTTGGTTAGGACTATGTTAACCTTTGTAAATCCCTTGGAATGTCTAGGGCTAACTTGATGATAAACTCATTTTTAAAAATGTCGCCCCCTATAAATCCAGGATGCTATACTATCTTTATGAGTCTCTCTATGAAAACAGTAGGATTTTTGAAAAGGCTTACTAAAATTATTTTTTAGGCATTTTGTTAACTTGTTGGATATCTGTTTTGGGGATTTGTGCTCCAGACAGAATATTAGGTTTGTTCCTATTCTGTGTTATTTGGACATAGTTAAGATAAATCTCCTTTAAAACTCTTTTTAAGATGGTCCTCTATTTTAAAGTTTAGCTAAGTAATAGCAATAGTAATAGTAATATCTCTATAGATAAGGTTAGACATCTGGCATAAATTTGGAAACACAACAATGCATGTATTTGGACATTTTAAAAAATCTCTCTGAATTTGTTTTGGTCTAAATTATGTTTGAGAGGTCCCTATGATCTTTATTTCCACAATTTTTTTATAGCCTTCTCTGTTAATAGTAAATGAGACTAGATATAAAATTGAGACATTTTTTATTAAAATCATTGTAATTTTCCAATATGTAAACTAGCTGATCCATTTTGATGTTACATGTAAATGAACAATTTAAAAAGAATCATCAATCTCTTCCTGAGAAAAGTTCTTAAAATATTTCTGTGTCTCAGAATATTATCCTTTAAATACGTGTCTCTTAATTGTTTTTTTTTTAAAAATATGATTACAGTTACTTCCCAGTATAGGGAATAGTGTACAAGTCTTACTATGTTTCATAGATTATAGGTCTAGTTAGAGAATTTATATAATACAAATGAATTTTCAACAAAGTTTGTAAACTTTATTGCTCAAAACTAACATATGATTTTAATATAGAGAACACCAGTTCTAATAAAATGTTCTCCCAAATCCCTCAATCATCCAACAATCAGAAGTAGTATGCAAGGGCTGGGGATGTGGCTCAAGCAGTAGTGCGCTCACCTGGCATGCGTGCGGCCGGGTTCGATCCTCAGCACCACATACCAACAAAGATGTTGTGTCCACCGATAACTAAAAAATAAATATTAAAAAAATTCTCTCTCTCTCTATCTTCCCCCCCCACTCTCTCTTTAAAAAAAAAGTAGTATGCAAGAATCATTATATTTATTATAATATGCAATCATTATAATTACTGATGTCTTTGAATCAATCAATTTTAGCCTCCAAGGAGAACTGTCAAAATTGGAATTTAAGTCAGCATTTTAAAACATTTATTGTTTGATTAGGGATGTATGAATTGGATTCACTAAAAATTGGTCCTTGTTCAAATAGCAAGAATTATTAGGTATAAGTTTAACATTTTAATCAGCTATGTCATGTCAGAATGTGGACAAAAATCTTAGCTTACATCAGCATAATAAAATCAGGGGAAAAAGCCTGAAATATACTAGAATTAATCAGTTCAAATTTTTACAGTCAGTACAATTATACAAAAATCTGTTTTTCAATTGTTTTAACTTTCTCTGTCTTCTGTCTAGATAATGGTAATGATTTCCTATTTATGAAAACCCCTGTATCATTAAAATGTCAAATATAAGTACCTTTTATTTTACTCAAAGATGATTTCTTTCTTCTTCTTGGGACCTCCAATGTGTGTTTTCTTTCTCTAGAAGCATCTTCTCCTTTTTTTTTTTCTTGATTATACTTTGGAACAATTTCTATAAATCTTAGAATCTAAACAAATTGTTGTACCTTGATAAGAAGAAATATCTCATTGAAAATATAGTTAAAGCCCTTGACATTTGCATTGACAGAATCATATTTGTTTATCATCTTATAAATGTTTGTACAATAATTTGAGAAGTAGAGATTTCTTGATGGTTGTTGAAAGAATCCTCCATGCAAGACAATTCGCCGGGGAAAATTCCAATTTTATTGCAAAAGGCTGTGTGCTTATATAGATCTAAGGAGAGATGGCAGGGCTTAGATAAATGGTGGGCCACCCGTTTATTGGCAAGTTCTTCCAGATATCAGTTCCGGAGCCCAGGAATTAGTTCTTATTGGGGCTAAGGTTCCCCACCAGCGAGATTTGAAATTGGCACCGGCGGGAGAGTTCATACCTGTGGGAACTTTTCGCACCAGTGGAAAAAAAGGGGAAAGTAGGAAGAGAAGGTCCTTAGGTGCCATGTTGGGTTTTTTTTTTCTTGGGTGCGGCTGCCGTTATACTTTCCCCAACAGTTGTAATATCTCTTGAAAAAAATTTTTATAGTAAAATGTATTTCTCTTAAATATCTGTAACTATGTAAGGCAAAGCATCAGATAAATGCATGTATAAGAAATATAAATTACATGTTTTCTGTTGAAGGAAAAGGATTGGAAGTAACTAGATACATATTAATTAAATAGATAGACACATTTTAATTATCTTATGAAAAGAGTATAGGTTAGTTAAATACTTGGAAAAATATGCATTAAGAATAAAATCATAGCTTGTAATTATATAAAACCATACGCTTCTTAAAATATCTGGATCCATTTTAACTTACTTTTAACTAGGGTTGCATTCTTATCTCCATGTAACATCACAGAATTTCTGTGTGCATATCTGTCTATAATCTGGATTTACATAAGGATATCTGATTTTCATGAGAGGTTGTGAGAAAATTCTCAGATTACTGGCCTTTTTTTAATCTCGCGATGATCAAAATGTACTCTTATAATCTTCAAAAATAAAAGCAAGCAAGCATATGCATCACTCATAAATGAACATTATCTCTGCAATTTTTCTTAATAATACAGCCCTACGGAATTTCTAAGTGAACCTATGGAGGGATAAAAATCAGATTATTTAGCTTTGAGAACACATTTGGATTAGGTTAGCAACATAGAAGCCTGTGAAATTAGATTTTGCCTGTAAAAGATATCTTTTGTTAGTATTTACAGATGGGCATTCTTAAGTAAAATGTAGGCTCTGTACACAGAGAGCTTTGGTACTAGACCTGTGTGAAGCAGTAAGTACAGGTTAGTGGCTAAGAGGTGGGACCAAAAGCCCTGTTTGAGTGACAATGAAAGGACCAATGGGAAGTTCAGAAAAATGTGGGAAGTGGAACTAATGTGCCATTTTGTTCTGGACATGGGGCTAGAGAGCTCTTCTGGGTTCTCCATTGTCCAAAGTTTTGCCCGAGGTCCTGTGTGTTTTGTATTCTATTACCAGTAGTTCTGACTGAAACCCCGATGTGCCCAGCAGCAGTGTGTCTGTGGTCACTGCTGCTGTTGCCATCCCGTGATGCACCTGTAGGAGGGGGCAGGGAAAGCATATGGTTGTCATGATAAAACTAGGGTGTCTCATTTGCACTGAATGTAACCAAGGCCACATTTTGCTGTCTGCTTCTTTGGCTATCCCTCAGCTGCACCTGGTTCCTGTGGTGATAGTCCCCTGCTTTTGTTTGCCACCTGTACCTGTGTCACTTGCCCATCCCACTGGGCTAGGACCTTTGCCCAGGGGACATGTGGCTCTTAGCGAGATGTGGTGCCATCCCCTGTCACTGCCACCACCACTACCACCCACACGCAGCCTGGCCCAGCTTGGCATTTGGCTATGTCTGTACCTGTGTCCCACTGGAGTGGGACTTGTGCATAGCTACTTGTGTCCATGTCCCCTGGGGTCATGGGCCCTGTGTTTCCCAGGCTTATGGGCCAGTTGGCATAAGGTGGGAGCAGAGGAGCTGGTGTGCATGGCTGATGCCTCTGTTGCCACTTGGGCTCGCCCTGCATCTGTGTCCTGCACCCTGGGAGAAAGCACACATATGGCTAAACCCTGGGAAGTCAGTTGTTCCCAATGCTTTCCAATTGGTCACATTCCATCTGATTTATCTGCTTTTCCCCACTCAGGGTCCCTCTGCAACCATATTGCATGTAAGCATTTTGCCTGTTATCCTGGGGCCATGCTGGGGTCTTTTCAGCAGTGCTGCCATTGTGTGTTGCTCCCCAAACTTCCCCAGATGTCAGGATCTTGCCTTATCTGTTCTGGCTTGGAATCTTTCTGGGGCAACACCATGTGGGTGCTCTGGGGGATTTCCCACTAGAACCCCACATCCTTAAGTGGGCCGGTGGTCCCACTTGCAGTGCTGAAGATGTTCCTCCATCCATGCACTCTCCCTTTGCAGCAAGTACGTGCCCCAAAAGTCTCCCAACTCAAAAGCGGGTTCCAGTGGAAGATGCTGGCGGGCATGCTTTTGGCACTCAGGCCAGGTTACCTAAAGGTTAAAAGTATTGCCAGTGGCAGGTTAGAGCCTTGTATCTGTGTGAGAGCAGCTGAGTTATAGCTCACTCATTTTACTTTTTGGTAATGATGCAGTGAGAGGTTCAGCAAATTTATTTGCCTAATTCTAATTGTCTAAATAATTCTAGAAAGTAAGAATCAAATAAAAAATTTAAAAATACTTTACTTTTTTAGAAGCAGATAACATCTGGAATTTTAATGTCTCACAAATAAAACAATCTCTCTTCTCTCCCTTCATTTTCTACAAATTAATTTCCAGCACAAAAATTTTTATCTAAAACATTTCAAAACACAAAAACCTCCATATTAGTTTTACAATATGTCATAAAAATTGTACTCATGACAGAGGGCTACACATTAACCATATACATTTTATCAACTACCTTAAAACATCCCATAGGGCCTCCATTTATCACAATCTATCCTAGCTGGCAAACTAATTCTGGGTTCACAAAATCTGACTATTCCAATAACTTAAGCAAATGGTGAAGAAAGCACCCAAACACACAGAAGTACCTTTTCAAAATTCGGGCTCTCTGACCTTAGGGGTTTGTGGAAAGAGAGGGAGCCACTGGAATTCTTTATTCTTATATATAGGGGACACATGAGGGGAGGTCCTGTGGAACATTCTATCCCAAAAAGGGCAAAGGGGTAGGATTACAAAGGAAAAGGTGAGTCTAACTAAAACCCACCAGGTGACACCACTCCTGGAGCCATACCTCATTATCCAAGCAGAGGTAAAGCCCCCATTATTGCTGGACACAGTAATTGTTCAATATCTCTTGCTCAGGACTAAAGGGCATGCATTTTCAGAGTGGCTCCCAACAGTTTCTGGCTGTTTCATTCTTTATTTTTTTAAATTATTTTTATTTATATATGACAGCAGAATGCATTTACAATTCTTATTAAACATATAGAGCACAATTTTTTATATCTCTGGTTGTATACAAAGTACATTCACACCAATTTGTGTCTTCATACATGTACTTGGGATAATAATGATCATCATGTTCCAACATCATTTTCTAACCCCATGCCTTCTCCCTTCCCCTCCAACCCTTCTGCCCTATCTAGAGTTCATCTATTACTCCCATGCTCTCTCTCCCTATTCCACTATAAATCAGCCTCCTTATATCAAAGAAAACATTTTGTATTTGGTTATTTGGGATTGGCTAACTTCACTTAGCATTATGTTATCTAAACTCCATCCATTTACCTGCAAATGCCATGATTTTATTCTGTTTTATTGCTGAGTAATATTCTATTATGTATATATGCCACATTTTTTATCCATTCATCTATTGAAGAGCATCTAGGTTGATTCCAGAGTTTAGCTATGTGAATTGTGCTGCCATAAACATTGATGTGGCTGTGTCCCTGTAGTATGCTATTTTTAAGTCCTTAGGGCACAGACTGAGGAGAGGGATATCTGGGTCAAATAGTGGGTTCATTCCCAATTTTTAAAGAAATCTCCATACTGCTTTCCATATTGGCTACACCAATTTGCAGTCCCACCAGAAGTGTATGAATGTACCTCTTTTCTTACATCCTTTCGAACACTTATTGTTGTTTGTCTTAATAATAGCTGCCATTCTGACTGGAGTGAGAGTGGTTTGATTTGCATTTCTCTAATTGCTAGCAATGATGAAAATTGTTTTATATATTTGTTGATTGATTGTATATCATCATCTGAGAAGTGTCTGTTCAGGTCTCTGGCCCATTTATTGATTGGGTTATTTATTTATTTATTTTTGGTGTTCTTTATATACCCTAGAGATTAGTGCTGTATATGATGTGTGAGGGATAAAAATTTGCTCCCAAGATGTAGGCTCTCTATTCGCCTCACACATTGTTTCTTTTGCTGAGAAGAAACTTTTTAGTTTGAGTCCATCCCATTTGTTGAATCGATTTTAATTCTTACGCTAAAGGGGTCTTATTAAGGAAGTCGGGGCCTAATCCCACATGAGGGAGATTAGGGTTTATTTTTTCTTCTATTAGACTAAGGTCTCTGGTTTTATTCCTTTGTCCTGGTCAAGGAATTATGTCTTGAAAAATGCTGCAGTAGGTTACAAATATGGTTATTTTGCTTTATGAGGTCTTGTAAAAATACAATTTTAGGAGGATATTTTTGCATATGTATAAAAGATAGAATTGTTGGGCAATACACCAAAGTGGAGGTTAGTGTTTTGAACTCCACCATTCTTCATTAGGCTTATACATAGGTAATAATGACTTTCCTTTGGCATTTACTTTTTTGTATATAATGGTATTCTCAATTTGCAAACATACAATGCTGTGCCAGAGGAGTTTCTCCCTGTGGCTCAGGAATGAAGAAAAATTCTTAGATCCTCTGTTTTTTATTTACTGTCCACTAGATGTCAGAGGTCAGCACGTCTACATTGAGGTTGTGTCCTAGTTCTGAAGAAAAGAGGGAAGAAGAGCCAGGTGCAGACTCTGATTCCATATTGAAAATGAGTGATGACAGCAAATGTGTGAAAGAGAGATGAAAACAACTAAAAGTGAGATAGACACATAAACCTTGTGCCACATGATTTTTTTCTTATATCCTGTGAAGGGCATTTCCCACACAAATAACAGTCCATTATTAAAGGCAGTGTCATTTTAATTATGTTGTGATTTCACCACAGCTTTATGGATGACACTTGTGAAGCTGGTCATCATTTATAACACTGCTTCTTTGGATAATGCATTCACAGTTTCAAAATAGCTAATTTGCAAATCAACTCAGGGAGCGCAAGCCGCCTACAAATTGGGTACAGCTTGTACTGCAGTTTCTAGAGCATATTTATTCTGCTCATTTTCTAAAATGGCCCATTTGTATACAGTAGGGCAATAATAGGAGCAGAGCAGGGCTTTACAGAGAAGGGCTTCAAGAGTGGACCTCACACTCCCTTTGGGATGCCTGTTCTGACAATTTCCTACAAACATCTTTTATTTACATGGGGTGGTGACAATGATGTAAAAACCTTTTTTTTTTTTTTGAATTTGCAAATTCTTGTTTTGGATGAAGTAAAGGCTAAAGGCTATCTACATTAGTCAATGTGATGAGCATCCTAGAGCTATTTTGTAAGTTTCACTTCTACTGGATATGTTTGGTTGGTAGGCAGAATGAGAAGGACATTATGAAGGAAGGATGTGCAGTGACAGTGTGTGTGGGGGAAACAGTGGTTAAGAAGCTCTAAATATTCATTTTACCAAATTTTATGTTAACTATACAGTGTCAACAATAATAGCTAGGTGAGTGATTTTGTGTAGGGGATGTGGTGGCCGAATTTTACCAAATGGATATATTGGTAGATATTTATAAGAAGTGATGATTTATAGGAACTGACTCATACAATTATGGAAGCCAATAAGTCCTATAATCTATCATATTCAATTTGGAGACCTGGAAGAGCTGGGGGAGTAATTTTGGTCTGACTCTGAAGGAGCAAGAACCAGGAGCATTGATATTTTAGCGCAGAAGATTGATGTCTCAGCTCAAAAACAAGCTAAAGGAGAAATATTCTTCCTCTGCTTGTTTGTTCTATTGTGGCCCTCAGTGGATTGAATGATGCCCACACAAATACATGAGGGTGACCATTTTTATTCAGTGTACTGATCCAGTTGCCCCTCTGTTTCGGCTGGCAATGTAAGTGTCTTTTCCCTAGCTCTGCCTATGATTCCCACACACACATGAGATGGGTGTGGCCTTCCTAGATGTGAGTCAACCTGCTGACAGCAAAACATCACAGCTCGACTCAATCCCCTGAAACCCTGAAACCTGACCCCTTGCCTCATTTGAATGGCTTCTCCCCAATAAAAGGGTTCAGCATATGCTCCTAGCTCTCTTTCTTGGTTGCCTTTCTCCCCTTGTGGGAGCTGTGACTGAGGAGTGGTCACTGAACCCAAAGACAAGGTACTTTCTTTTTCTGTGTCTTTATTTAATGTCCAGATTCACGTGGAGTGACCCTGGATTAGTCATGTGACATGACACTCAGGAAATTTAGTTACAGAGATTTTCACAACCAGGAAAAATCCCTCCATAGTGGCCTCAGACTGCATGAGCACAGGCTTCTGGAAGCCACTCCAGGTGTGAAGCTTCAGGTGATTAGAGCTCTAACAATTAGTAGCAGAAGCTAACTGGAGCTTGGCTCATAGTTGGGCAGAGCTGGGTGAGAAACCAAGACAGAAAGAAGAAGCTAAATTTGGTGTTTCTGGTCATAATGAGATTGCTTACTGACTGAACCATGAAGGTTTGCTACTGGTGAATCAGAGTTGCAAATAAAACTCACACTACAATGAATTGTACAAAGGACTTACAGCTTTATTAAGTTATCTTTTTCATTGATGAAAACAATTATAGGTGTTTTGGGCATAGAGTGTGACATTTCAATGCACGTATATGTTGTATGATGATCAAATCTTAGTAATTAGTATCTCCATTAGCTCTCCATCACATAACTCTTTGTGGTGAGAACACTAAAAGTCCATACTTCTAATTATTTTGAAATACATAACACATTACTATCACCTATAGTCATAGGTGGAATGTAACACCAAACTTATTATTATTATCTAATTATAGCTTTGTACTCATTGCCCAGTGTCTTTTCTTTTCCCTTTCACCTCCTTTCTCACAGCCTCTGATAAACACTATTTTACTCTCTACATCTGTGAGTTCACCTTTTTTAGATTCCACATATGAGCAAGATTATATAGTTTCTTTCTATGTCTGGCTGATTTCACTTAACCCCATGTCTTCAAAATTCATCTCTGTTGTCACAAATAACAAGATTTGTATCTTTTAAAATGACTGAATAATATTTTCATTGTGTATATAGACCACATTTTAAAATACACTCATCTGCTAATGGAAAATGAAGTCTACTTCTTGTCTTGGATACTGTGGCTAAAGCTGCACTAAGCATGGGAGGGCAGACATTTCTTCAGCTTACTGTTTTTTTTTTTTTTTTAATTTATATATATAACAACAGAATGCATTACAACTCTTATTACATATATAGAGAGCTCAATTTTTCATTTCTCTGGTTGTATACATAGTATACTCACCAATCCTCATGTAATTGGATAATAATCATCATCACATTCAATCATTTATGTACTGTAGTGGGATTGGTGGATCATATGGGAATTCTAGTTTTAGATTTTTCAGTAACCTCTTTACTGTTTTCAGTATGGCTGTAGGCACTAATAGTGATATCTCACATTCTCACCAAATACATGTTATCTTTCATCTTTTTGACAATAGCCAATCTAACTTGAATGAGGTGATATCTCATTATGTTTTTAGTTTGCATTTCTTTCATGATTGGAATTGGACATTTTTGTTTTCAAGTATCTGTTGGCCATTTGTGTGTCTGTTTTTGGAGAGTGTTTATAAGTTGTTTGTCCATTTCTTATTAGGGATTTTTCTTTTGTATTGAGTAGTTTGAGGGTTTTTATTGTTGTTGTTGTTGTGTGTGTGTGTGTGTGCATTGCAGATACTAGCCTTTTATCCAATGCATGATCTGCAAATATTTTCTCCTTTTCTGAAGCTTGTCACTTCACTCTATTGTTTCCTTTACTGTGCAAAATCTTTTATATTTCATACACTTCAATTTGTTAAGCTGTGCATGGTAGCACTTACCTATAATCCCAACTATTCAGAGGCTGAGAAAGGAGGATCACAAACTTGAGGACAGTCTGGCCAAATTAGGAAGGACTTGTCTCAAGAATTAAAATCTGGGGCTGGGGATGTGGCTCAAGCGGTAGTGCACTCCTCACGCATGCCAGGCGAGTGGGCCCGGGTTGGATCCTCAGCACCACATACAAACAAAGATGTTGTGTCCGCCGAAAACTAAAAACTAAATATTAAAAAAATTCTCTCTCTCTCTCTCTCTCTCTCTCTCTCTCTCTCTCTCTCTCTCTTAAAAAAAATTAAAAAAAAAAAAGAATTAAAATCTGGTGATGTAGCTCAGTGGTGAAGCACCTCTAGGTTCAGTCCCCAGTAGCAAATCTCACCACACCTTACCAAACTAAACCAAGCCTATCCAAACCTTATTTGTCTATTTTTGCTATGGTTGTTTGTGCTTTTGACATTTTATCTAAGAAATTCTTGCCTAAACCTGTGTCATGAAGATTTCCTACTATGTTTTCTATCCTGCAAAGATGTATGGATTCAAAGCAATCCCAGTCAAAATACCACCGATATTCTTCAAAGAAATAGAAAACAAAATTCTAATATTCATATGAAACCACAAAGACCTGTCATTATTTAGATATAAGGTGTCCTGCAAAAGTTTATGTGTGAGACAATTCAAGAGTTTTCAGGGGTAAAATGTCTTTATCTACTCAGTTAATTAATTCACTGAAGGATTCATTAGTGGTGACTTATGCAGATAGGGTGTGTCTACAGGAGATAGGTCATTGTGGGTGTACCTTTGGGCTTTATATTTTGTCCCTAGAGAGTAAAGCTCTCTGCTTCTTGGTTGCCATATCTCAAGCTGATATTCTGTGCCAGACCCTTGTATCTCATGATATTCCACCTCCCTCAGGCCTGGAGCTATGGAGTGAATGGACATTTGAGGGTTCC
Source organism: Marmota monax (assembly GCF_021218885.2). Classification (NCBI taxonomy): domain Eukaryota; kingdom Metazoa; phylum Chordata; class Mammalia; order Rodentia; family Sciuridae; genus Marmota; species Marmota monax. The sequence goes on from NW_026693153.1 coordinate 1,060,575, forward strand.
TCTGACACCCTGAGCCAAAATAAACATTTTCTCTTCTAATTTGTTTTTCTTGTTATTTTTGCCACAACAATGCAAAAACTGATTAAAACAATCTTGAGCAAAATGAACAAAGCTGGAAGTATTTTATTACCCAACTTCAAAATATACTACAAATCTATAGTAATGAAGACAATGTGATACTTGTGAAAAGACATGGACCAATCGAATAGAGTGCACAGAAATAAATTGTTGCATTTAAAGCCAACTGATCTACAAAGGTACCAAAAGCACACACCAGAGAGAGGATAATTTCTTCAATAAATGATCAAGGAAAAACTGCATATTCACAGAGAAAAGGGTGAAATTGGACCTTTATATCTTACCATATAAACAAATTTACTCAAAATGGATTGAAGATTTGTATTTCAGACCAGAAAATATGAATGTAAAACATACACCTTTATTTTCTGTAAAGGATTTTTTTAGGTCTAATTTCTAATTAGTGTGCATGGGAGGAAGCACCTGCATTTAGTCATTTTAATCTGATAATTTATATGTGCTCCAGAGGTAAATCAGTTCTTTTAGACAAAGTTTTGGTCATTCAGATTTTTACTTCCTCATATTTTCCATATAATATTGGAGGCTGTGAAGGTATAAGTGGTTTGGCTGGGGAAGGATGGTGGAGCCCAAGGAGCCATGGGAAGGTCTGTATACTGCCCCCTCTACACTAGGCAGTAATTTCCCATCTGTCTGCCCAGGTCAAGTGGAAATATCTTTGCTCATATTCAGTTATCCCTGAGCAGTTTCCTGAAGACTAAACATAACCTTACCTTTGACAGCCCCATGGGCCTCCCTGAAATCAGCTTGTAAGATTTGATTCCTAACTCTGGTCTTTCCTATTTCTTCTAGTCTCTGGGCCATTTGACCTCTACATCAGACACTTCTTTTGCCAGACAGAACTATCATCTACCTTCTGTGACACTGTATTAGTGAATATGGAAATACCTACTTACTGTCCAAGCTTCTTAGGAAGAGATGTCCATAAAGGCTTGGGCCTTCTATCTCTAACTAAAAGCAGTGCACCACTTCAATTCTAGAATGGCCACTCCTATGCTGGTCTGAGGATAGCTTTTAAATCATCATCTCACCACTCCATACAGAAATGGGGCTAAAACATGCTGACTTTGGCTTGACCCTTAAACTCTTTACCATGCCTCCTGTCTTAGATGAAGGGAGAACAGGACAGTGTTTGCTTCTACCCCTTTCTTCCTTTCACAGACTCCCTGAAGTTTTAGGCTTTCATGTTCTTCCTTCCTCATGGTGTTTTTCACATTCTTTTCCAGAGCAACAATGGTGGAATTGCTGCAGTGGGTTGGGGTTGGCTGGGAGAACTGAAAACACATCAACTTCATATTCCCAAGTGTTTCTTTTCTGTTAGCTGTGGCACACATAAAGAATCATCTTTGAACTCTCCCTCAGCATCCTAATTTTCTCTGTGCAATGTCTTCCCACTATTTGCCTTAATTTCTACTGACTTATTATGCCTTTGAATTAAATACTTTGCAGAAGTAGAGGAAAAGCCTTCCTTAATATTTGCAAATAAATTGCTGAATTCAATAATTTAAAGAATCTTCTGGTTTCTTATTGGTTAAAGTAATTAATAAAAAGTAGTTAAATTTCTCAGAAATTGAAATATTCAAACACTTATTTCTGATATAATTGTAACTTTTAAACCCATGGTATATGAGCAGAAATCTAAGAGGTGACAAGAATGATTTTCATTCATTAATATAATGACTTAATAGTCATTCAATTTCCTTTTAAATCTCATCAATATGTAGTTTACTTTTGTTTCCTACTAATAGACCATTTCTAGCATTTGACAGCTTAACAGTGTTTTTGCAATGCTTGTATTCTAAAGTGCTGTGTAATTGATAGTCTTGCTACTCAGAGTTCTCTCCTGGCCCAGAACAATTGGCCTGAGCTTGTTATGCTGAATCTTAAGCTCACTCAAACCAACTGCAACAGAATGTACACTTTAATCACATCTCCCAATAACCTGTATGCACTTTAAAGTATGAGAATACTGGTCAGCAACATGACAGAATACCTTCTTAAGAGACATCATTAATTCACTTAGTTTGTTTTAATAAACCACTTATAACAAATAAAATGGAATGGAAGTAAATTATCCCTTTGCATTCTGGCTCTTATAATTTTTCTTTTCTTCTTCTTCTTTTTTTTTCCAAATATGTGTACATCTCTTTCCCTAAGCAAAAGAGACAGCTGTTTACTTGGTGTACCTGGGTTATGACTTGTGCAGGCTCAGTTAAGTTTCTGTTAATCAAGCCAGCTAAGCACAGCTGTGGCACAGCTATAGAGTCAGCAGGTCTTCTGGCCACCTTTTCCAACAAACTACATTAGAACACTCCCAAGCAATCTTGTCTCCAATTCTTTCCTTCTTGGTTCCCAAATAAAAGCTCATAGTAATTGAAAGCAACATAAATTACTTGCAAAAGTATATCTCTATAAAAAAAGTAGCTAAGGTATGTGGGAGGAACCTAATTTTACTGAACAATTTCATTCCTCCATATCAGTTAAAACCACAGGTGAGAGAGGGATGGAAGTGTGGGTTATACAATTCCATTAGGAATTTACCAGAAGAGGCCTCTACAGACAAAGCAAAGTAAGGACTTAAACAAAAATATCTCTAATGCAGACCAAGCTCAGAACTGCCAGTACAGTTGGAGATAAGAGCTGCTTTTTTTCCTTCCATATTCCTACTGTTTCCTCTTGTCTCAATCTCCCATTTAGCTTTTCCTTTCCCATTACTTTTCTATTTTAGCATCTCTCTGATCATCTACCTCTATCTGTATTGCCGCAGTCTGGCTGGGCACAAATGCCGCAGTCTGGCTGGGCACACAATCACGAGCCACCACACAGCTTGTAGATTCAAACAGCAACTCTTTATTCCCGAACTCACACCAGCCGTCTACAATCACATTCTGGGGAAATCCACGTTCTCTGCCCAAATCCACCTCCACTGGGCTTCTATCTCCAAAATATACTGTCTGAATCCCGTGAGAACTCAAGGGGAACTCAGGCAGCAGGATACGCCCTATTCCCAGCAGGAATAATCTTAAACCTTAAACCTGGAACCTAAACTGGGAACACCCTAAACACGATTATCTTAAAACCGGGAACACCCTAATCTGCCTTGGTCCTTGAGTAAGGTCACCTACATTCAATATCACTGCAACATGTCAGCAACATGGGGTACGCTGGCAAGGAAATTGTCATACCTACTTGGCTAATGGCTCCCAGCATCTCCCCCCTTCTGATTAATTAAACAACAAGCAATGTGGCTTAAGGACCGTGCCTGGTAGGTTGTCCAATTCAACATATGGTTCTTACCCGTCATGGGAAAAACTGACCTTTAGGCGTCAGCCTCCTGTCTTAGGTTGATACCACTGCAATTGAATCATACCCGTCACTGACTACCGGTCCAGCATACAGCCATACTTGTGGATAGGTCTATGCACCAGTGGGGGGGTGAGGTTCTTTGCCTCACCTCTGTTGGCCCCCAAATTTGGCCTTGGTGGCAGTGGGGGAGTGAGGTTAATGTGGCTTAAGGACCGTGCCTGGTAGGTTGTCCAATTCAACATATGGTTCTTACCCGTCATCGGAAAACTGACCTTTAGGCGTCAGCCTCCTGTCTTAGGTTGATACCACTGCAATTGGATCATACCCGTCACTGACTACCGGTCCAGCATATAGCCATTGGCCCCCAAATTTTAGACCATCACTAGCAGAAGGGAGGAGGATACAGAAATGCCAGAACACCAAGCCAATTGACGGCTCCTTGGGAAAAATTGCATCACTGGTGACACCATCAGCAAAGATATGCCAGCACTACCACAATTAACATGGGGTGCGCTGGCAAGGAAATAAAAATTGCATCACTGGTGACACCATCAGCAAAGATATGCCAGCATTACCACAATTCGCTGCACCAAACGATAGTTACATAGTCCAGGCAAGTTCTGCAAGCAGTTCAAAGCGGAGGAATCTATCAATATGTCCATTTCCTCCCAAAATCCATTTCCTCCCAAAGTAAGTTAACTCCTTGATTGAGCATTACTTGTTGAGTTATATTCATTGATGCATCAGTTTATACAGTTTACTGTGATAGCTATCATAGAAGCTGTAGTTTGGTTTTATCTTTGTCTTCACCGGCACTGGGATGAAGATAGGAATTCTGGCAATGATGCTAAAAAGACATTATCCTGAAAAGAATTATTAAATATAATGAAAAGGAAAGGTGAAAGTAAACAAACAGATCTGTTAACCTACTTTAAAAACAATCCTTAACAGCTGTTTACCTAATTTAAATTAAACCATTTAAATCACGTGAATAAAAAATAATAATAATAATTCGGATCCATTTTTTCATGAGCGCTCCTCATATAAGAAATATGGACATACGCACATACAGACATACAACACAAAACACAAGAGTGTACACAAACGTACAACACATAAGAAAATAGTAAAGGCCTTGTAGCTTTACCTGGGTGAAATCTCCATTGCAATGTTTAAAAACTCCACAATCAAAAAATAAAACTGATCAGAAAAACATTAACCTAGGTTTGTATGAGCTCAAAAAATAAAAATAGAACCTTATGATGTGGAAAAATGCAATAATAAAATAGCTATTGAAAAAAGCATCCTGGTTAATCACTGTCGCAGATGTAAGAATGGCCAAGCTGGAGTTCTGGATATCAGCTGTTATGGATTTGAGTCAAATCATCTTCTTTTCGATCTGTAGAAACTGTTTTAGTTAATCTCTCTGGAATCCAAATGGGCTGCTGTTCTCCCTGTGGAAAAACACAAACAGACCCCCGACTCCAGACAATCACTGGGTCAGGACCTTTCCATTGTCCTGTTAGAATATCTTTCCAAAGTACTTTAGGCTTATGTACATTTTTTGGATACATATGCCTTTCCGCAGCACTAAGTCCTGATGAATCCAAGTTTAAAAAGTTTAGAGTAAAAAGCGTTATTTTAAGTTTATCTTTGGGGGATATATACCCCCTTCCAATTCCCTCTTTTTGCTTTAGTAAGTATGTTTTAATAGTTTGATGAGCTCTTTCAACTATGCCTTGTCCCTGTGGATTGTATGGGATTCCTGTTATATGAGTAATACCAAATGATGAGCAAAATTGTTTAAAAGAGGTAGAGGTATAGCCAGGACCATTATCGGTTTTTAACTGTTTAGGAACGCCCACAGTGGCAAAATTTTGTAAGCAATGAGCTATAACATCTTTAGTTTTTTCTCCGGCATGAAGGGAGCCCATCAAAAATCCAGAAGAAGTATCAACTGTAACGTGTAAATATTTTAATTTTCCAAATTCTGGCAAGTGTGTGACATCCATCTGCCAAATATGGTTAGGTATCAGTCCTCTAGGATTGACTCCAAGATTAACTTGTGGTAAAAATGTCACACGATTTTGACATTGTTTTATTATATGTCTGGTTTGTTCCTTAGTTATTTTAAAACGCTTTTGTAAAGTATTAGCATTAACATGAAACCTTTTATGAAAATTTGTAGCTTCTTCAAATGTAGAGAAAATATGTATGTCATGTGTAGTTTTATCTGCTAAATCATTGCCTAAACTAAGGGCTCCAGGCAATCCTGTATGTGCCCTAATATGTCCTATAAAGAATGGATCTTTTCTGTCCCAGATTGGACTTTGTATAGTGGAAAACAAAGAGAAAACAGTAGAAGAAGGGGAAATCCTACCAGCATCTTCAAGAGATACTATAGCATTAACTACATACTGACTATCAGAAAATAAATTAAATACAGAATCTTTAAACATCACAAAAGCTTGTAAAACTGCATTAAGTTCTACCTTTTGAGCTGATTGTTTGGGGTCTAAAAATGTAAAAGTTTGATCTGGGGTAACTACTGCTGCTGTACCATTAGTACACCCATCAATGAATATATTTGGAGCATTCATGATAGGTGTTTTTCTTGTCATTTTAGGAAAAACTACAGGATGCTTAGACCAAAAAGACAACAAAGGATTAGATGGTAAATGATTATCAAATGTAACATTAGATTTACACATGATTATTGCCCAAGTATTTAACTCATTAGCTAACTCATCAATTTGATCCATAGTATATGGAGTAATAATTTTATTGGGAGAAATTCCAAACACTCCCTTTGCTGCTTTTATTCCTTTGAGTATTAATTGTCCAACAGCCTCAGGATACCTAGTAAGAATAGTGTTAGGAGAGTAAGATAAATGTATCCACAATAATGGACCTTCTTGCCAAAATACTCCTGTAGGAATATTTTTTATTGGTAGTACAATAAATAATAAAGGCAAACTTATATCAATTCTATCCAAATGTATATTTTCCATATATGTTTCAATAATTTTTAATGCCTTTCTTGCTTTAGGAGTTAACATGCGGGGTGAATTTGGATCTGATGGACCTTTTAGAATATCAAATAAAGGTCCCAATTCTCCTGTTGGTATACCTAGATAAGGCCTTATCCAATTTATGTCTCCTAATAACTTTTGAAAGTCATTAAGTGATTTGAGTTGATCTACTCGTATTTGAATTTTTGGTGGACGGAACATAGTTGAGGATAATAGAACTCCTAAATAATTAATTGGAAAATTTAATTGTACTTTATCTATTGCTATCTCTAGATTATAATTTTTAATAAGTTTGTAAGTGTGGCATAACATTCCAGCAATATGTTTTTATCTTTATGTGCCAATAATACATCATCCATATAGTGAAATATTTGTAGTTCAGGATTTTGATTTCTAAGTGGCTGGATTACTTTGTTAACATATATTTGACACATAGTTGGACTGTTAGCCATCCCTTGAGGGAGTACTTTCCATTCATATCTCTGATCAGGACCTTCATGATTTAATGCAGGGATAGTAAATGCAAAACGTGGACTATCCTCGGGATGAATTGGAATTGAAAAAAAACAATCTTTATTATCTATAGCTAAAACATGCCAGGTTTTTGGCAAAGCAGACAATTGAGGAATCCCTGATTGAGCAGGTCCCATAATAACCATCTCATTATTAATGGCTCTTAAATCTTGCAATAATCTCCATTTACCAGATTTCTTTTTGATGACAAAAATGGGAGTATTATGGGGAGATATGGAAGGTTGTATATGTCCTTCCGCTAATTGTTGTTTGACCAGATCATGGGCTACTTGTGTCTTTTCTTTTGTCAGGGGCCACTGAGGAACCCACACTGGTCTTTCTGATTTCCAAGTAATTTTGATTGTCTCAGTGGCCCTTTCTGAAAATCCAACCCATGTCTGTCTGTTCCTTGATCTATTTGTACTGGTGCTGCTATAACTTGCCCTTGTTTTCCTAATCTTTTTTCTTTCCTAAAGCCTTGTCTAGCCCTAGTAGTGGGCGCATTAGGATTGATGTTATTTGTTAATGTCAAACCTAATTGATCTAGGACATCTCGTCCCCATAAATTTATAGGAAGATGATCCAATACATATGGCTGTATAGTTCCTTCACATCCTTCAGGATCCTTCCAATCTAATATCATAGAACTTCTATGGGGATTAGTCACCACTCCTAGGCCTCGAAGCATTTGAGTGGCTTGTTGTAATGGCCAATGTTTTGGCCATTCTTGACGAGATATGATGCTAAGGTCAGCTCCTGTGTCCAGTAGCCCATTAAACTCATGACCTTGAATATTTAGTTTTAGCATTGGGCGAGAATCTAAATTTAAAGACAACATAGCCCAATCTACACCTGTGGAGCCTAATCCCCTGGAACCTCTTTCTACACTATGACTAGGAAATTTATTATGTAGGCTGGATATTATTAACAACTGTGCTATTCTATCTCCTGGTGAAATTACTGATATACCTCTTGGAGAACTAGCTATAATTTTTATTTCACCTACATAATCGGGATCAATTACCCCAGGACTTATCATAAGTCCTTTTAATGTAGATGAACTACATCCCAATAATAAGCCTACTGTTCCTTGGGGAAGAGGTCCTTTTACTCCTGTGGGAATGATTTGAACTCCCATCTCTGGAGTTAATACTGCTCTGGCAGAGGCGCAGATGTCCAACCCTGCGCTCCCTCGGGTTTGTCTGATGAGGGATTTAATGGACAATGTGTCCTGGGCACTACCCTGATGGTGTTGCTTGGATCCTCCACTGCCCCGTATATTTGTGGTTGTGGGCCCCGGAGCATTGGGCCCCCCTGTCCGTTTTTTGGCAATGGAGCCTGATGCCTTTCTCCACGATATCGTGGATAAATACCTGGTCTTTGTCCATTTTTTGATAAAGGAGTACCCTCAATGGTGGTTTGAGAACGGCATTCATTAGCCCAATGTCTCCCTCTACGGCATCGTGGGCAAATACCCGGTATTCTATTCCTTTGATACCTACTTTTGTTAAACCCTCCTCCTATGGGGCAATTCCTTTTAAAATGTCCTGTTTGTTCACAATCATAGCATGTTTTTGGCCTGGCATCTAAAGCCTGTTGTACTGCAGCTGCCAAGACTTGCCCTTATTCATTAATATCTCTACATAATTTAATATATGTGTTTAAATCTTCATGTCTCCATGGTCTAATAACCTCTCTGCAGCAACGATTTGCTTGGTCATAAGCCAGTTGTTTTATTAATGGCATTGCTTGTTCTGTATCCCCAAAAATTTTGGCAGCCGTTTGAATTAGCCTATCTACAAAGTCAGCGTGAGGTTCATTAGCTCTCTGTATTACCTTAGATAGCTGACCTTGTAAATCTCCATGTCCTTGTAAAGTCTTCCATGCCCTAACTGCGTCTGCAGCAATTTGTGCATATATAGCAGGATCATATTCAATTTGTTGCCGTTGACCCTCATAAGGTCCTTTTCATAACAACATATCTAGATTTCTTTGAGGGTAACTGGCTGCTGCATTTCGCCTAGCTGTCTCCGTGCAAAATTCCTCATTGGCAACCTTCCATAACAAATATTGTCCTCCATTTAGTACAGATTTACACATGCTAGCCCAATCTGCTGGAGTCATGTCCAAGTTAGTAATGGACTCGACCATGCTTACCGTGAAGGGAGCTTGGGGACCATAGGTTGTTACAGCCTCCTTTAACTGCTTCACTGTTTTAAAATCTAAAGCACGGTGAATTCGCTGCCCTCCTGCCTGTTCAAGTACAGGGCATGCTAATCTTTGAGGTCCTGTTTCAGGATCCCATTTATAAACTACGGGGTTTGAGGGCCACTCAGCTGTCTCCATCGGTGGGGCTGTTGGTTGAATTACGCCCTCTTGTGATAAAACGGAGTTAGTAACAGCCTCCTGTTGTGGCCTTTTTCCTAACAACCCCTTTTCCTTTAGATTTTCTTCCTCTGTCTGACTAGCTCGAGAGACCTTCTCTTTTGCTTGATCTAAAATGTCTTTCTCCATGGTCTGAACCTCTAACAATTTACTTAACATCTTTTCGGTTTGTTTTTTACTAATTTCTAATCTACTATAAAGATAACGCAACCCAATAAGATAACACAAAACAAAACCGAAACTGAATGAAACAAAAACGGAATAAAAAATCGTTGTATCAATTTTCTCTTCCTCAGGGCCGACAAACTTCAAACCTTTAGCGAACCATTTTTCCCAGTTTGCCTGAGAAATTTCTAGGGATAGGCAGCTTGAAACAAAAACAAAATAAATCACAACAGGAACACATTGTTTTTTGACTTGATCACCCATTCTCTCGCCTTCCCTCAGGGGCAAGCAATTTCACTTACCTCCAAGTTTCAGATGTTCCCTGTACGAGCCGCCAAATGCCGCAGTCTGGCTGGGCACAAATGCCGCAGTCTGGCTGGGCACACAATCACGAGCCACCACACAGCTTGTAGATTCAAACAGCAACTCTTTATTCCCGAACTCATACCAGCCGTCTACAATCACGTTCTGGGGAAATCCACGTTCTGGGGAAATCCACGTTCTCTGCCCAAATCCACCTCCACTGGGCTTCTATCTCCAAAATATACTGTCTGAATCCCGTGAGAACTCAAGGGGAACTCAGGCAGCAGGATACGCCCTATTCCCAGCAGGAATAATCTTAAACCTTAAACCTGGAACCTAAACTGGGAACGCCCTAAACACGATTATCTTAAAACCGGGAACACCCTAATCTGCCTTGGTCCTTGAGCAAGGTCACCTACATTCAATGTCACTGCAACATGTCAGCAACATGGGGTACGCTGGCAAGGAAATTGTCATATCTACTTGGCTAATGGCTCCCAGCACTGTATACACACATTCTTTCCTGCTAAATAGTCTTTTGTTACTTGATTAGCTCAGTAGCTAGACTGATTCATAATCCTAGTCTAAAGCTTATACTTTTGATGTCAGGGGATCAGAATCCCTAAATGGGCACACTCAATATCATGGAGCAGAGATTTAGGAAAAATAGGGTGGTTAGGTCTCAGAATCCAATATGCCTGGTAAATAGTTGTAACCATCTGACCTTTATTACAGAAGTCCAAAAATTATTCTAAAGTTGATAACAGTAGCTACATTTGAATTCCTATATCATGTTCATTTATGTATTACAGAGCTTTGGGGCAATTGCCCTTATTATCATCACCATCATCATTATTTTAGGAAACCAAGGCTCAGATGAATAACATTTCCATTGTTAATAAACTACTGTATCAGAATTCACATCTATGTTTGACTCTCAAACCACTGGTCTTGCTCCAAAGGCCTGATTCCCTTCTGGGTGTCTCAGCAGATGAGCACAGCATGAATACAGACATGTCTGGCAGCAAGACTATGTGTGGCTATGCAGCCAGGTTGCCATATGGTGGGTATTAAGAAAGTCTGTTTGGAAGTAATAGAACATCTTCTGTGGATCCAGGATGCAGGGGCAGGATTTGAATGCTGAAAGTGTGGGGCAAAAACCAAGTAGGGACCATTCTTAGGAGAACTGGGATTTCTAACAGTTATCAGTTGCAGAGGTTCAGTTCAGGTAGAAGTGATCATCTGTAGCAAACATGTGGGTTAAGTCCTAGTGGCTACTTACTGAGAACTAGGGACAATGACCAAGGAGATAGGAAAAACTTATCTCATTTGTACAGGATATGGACAAGTGAATTTTATTACGTTGTGGAATTCCCTCTAATGAACATAGAACAGGTTCCAGAGAATGGCATATGAAGATGAAGATTAAAACAAGAAGGAACAGACATTTTTTTTGCAGCATCCTTTTGCAGTATTAAGAGGTTTAAGTGGAAATTACAGAGTGAGGCTTATACCAAATATAAAAGGTATGCTCTAAGAATCAGGACTCCAAAGGGGAACAGAAAACTCTGTGAAGGCATTATGCTTCCAACCCATAAAATCTTTTTTCTGCTTCAAAGGTTTCTGTCTCCTAATAACAATCTAAATTCTTACTGTAGACACAGAACCCTATCTAATGTGTTCCCTGTCTAGCTCTCTGACCTCCACTCTGTCAGTTTCTCCTTCATTCACTGTTTTCTGTTAGGGTTGTTCGAAGAGGTGCTGATATTTTGGTCAAGAAAATTCTTTCTGGAAGCAGAGTGTTTAAAATAGAATTAGATATTTAGTGTCCCTGGCTCCTGTTCATGAGATACCAGCAACACCCTCATTCTATCACATGATACTCAAAAATGCACCTACATATTTCTGACAGTCCAGTGGAGACCTGATCTGTGGCTTTCTGGCATCCCTTCTCTTTAATATGCCAGCTCATTACTACCTCAGGGTTATCATGTTTGCCTGGTATCTTCTTCCCATGATGTTTCTTATTCTTATTTTCTGGTCTCCACATCACTTGCTCTAAAAGCTTTTTATCAGAGAATTTATCTTGATTGGAGATGACTTTCTTTTCTTTGCCTTTTTCTTCTCTTTTCTCCTCATTAGGATAAAGTTTTTATGAGAAGGAGATGTATATTTCACATGTACCACTGTCCACTGGCACATAAAAGATTGCTTGGTGCACAGTTGGTTCTCAAATGTTGTTTTGAATCTTAAAAATTTTTAAAAAAATGTTGAATTTGCAAACTATGCATCATGGGAAAGATAGTCACTTTTCAAAATACCATAGAATAGAATTCTACATTGGATAGATCTGCATATAAACTATAAGTGTCTTCTGCATCTTTTCTATAGTTTCTGAAGTGTTTGAAGGAGAAGGAATTCTATCCCATGAGACTTTAGTTTCCTATTAGCATTTATTTACCTAAAGATAAATGAGACTGTATAGTTCATGGCATAATTAAATCTCTCTCTCTTGGAAAGCACATTTTAATAATGAAAGAAATTTTATTTCATCAAGATAAACTGTAGGACATAGATTCATAAATATGGAATCAAGAGAATGAATGAATGTGCCTTAGTCTTCTTAGTCCTTCTAGAATTATTGGGAAGATAATAGAATAAGTAGAAAGTCCCAAGGGAGTGTCTTGATATTGATAAAACAAAACCCCTAACCCCCCTCCCCAAACTCAAAGCATTGTTCATTTTTTTTCTTGCATATCCTCTGAAACCCCAGCTTTCTGATGGCTACTGGGAATGGTAGGTTTTGGGGAATACTTCATTCAGCTGCCCCCATAAGGCTTATTTGGATGAGAAGGACCCCAACCCAAGCCTACATGTAACCAGAGTGAAGTTGTTTCATGAGCACCAGTATTTCTAGGCACCACACAGTGTTTCCACCCCAAGCCTCAGGGGGTTTTTTTGAGAGTAGATAACTCCAGTCTTTTGAGAAAAACATAAGTGAAGTTGCTGTAGTTTTCTCTTTGGATGTTTCCAGTTCACATACTCAGATCTTTCCTGGTAAAACTGGACCTGGTTTCAGAAATCTAACACCTCTGGGACCTATAACTCCTCTAGTTGCTGTGCCAGTCCTTCATTTTTCATTGCTCTCTTGTATCAAGGGGGCTGGCTTTGAAAAGGATATTTTCCCAGAAGTCTTACCAACTAGCTCCAGTTAGGTGAGGGCAATGTGTTAGGCACTGGAACTGCTGGAGAGCAGGAACAGGAGGCTACTGGGTTGTTTTCCATTTCTCTCTGCTTTGGCATCTGGCACTGGCTGTGTTTTCTCTGTGATTCTAGCTCTTGCCAGGGGACTCTGAACTCCAGCAATGTGGCCCATGGTAGTTAACTTCATATATCAACTTGGCTTGGCTGTGGAACCCTGTTGTTAGTTAGGTCAAATTCTACTCCATATGCTGCTGCAAAGGTATTTGTGCATATGATTAGCAACTCCAGTATTCATAAATTTCAGTGGACATATACATCAAGCAGGCTGATCTTTGCAAGCTTCCTACCCTCCCATGTCTGAGTAGTGTGCATCCTAATATGTTCTAGACCTCTCTGTTCTCTTTATTTTAGGTTACAGAACCAATCTGTTATTGTTAAAAAATAAAAGGGATCTGGTGTGTTATTGTTTTTACCCTATAGATTTGTAGTGTTCTTGTAGGATTCCAAGATCTCTCCTTTGTAGGGAAGGACAATGTTAACAGATCCCAAAATCAACAATACATCACCTATGAACAAATTGTTGTTATTAAGACATTTACAGTTTAGTCTCAATGTCCAGAAATGTTGGATTCAATTATTATTTAAAATATAATCAGTAGTTTCATAAAAATATTTACAGTTTTTGGTGGGGGACAATGAACTGGGGGTCAGGCATGGGACGATATGTTGAGGGGAGAAGATTTGAGGGTATAGAGTTAATGTATCTTAGGAAATGTAAAGGAGAAATCTAGTGAAGAGGGATAGTCACAGGAGAATAGATAGGAGGTAGTTTGGGTTAGACAATTACGTGGGAAGACAGTAGAGTACATAAAACAAACACACATATGTTTTTAGAAAAATACAGGATGTTAAAATAGTACAATTTGGAGGGTGAAGGAAGAGGAAAGCAAAAAAAGGGAAAGAAAGAAGGGAAAAAAGAAGAAATATAAAGAAAAAAGAAAAAATATATAACAAAAGAAAAAAAGGGCTTTTGCAATTCCTCTATATTATATTATTCAGGTGATAAAAGAGAATAAAATCATGGCATTTGCAGATAAATGGATGGCATTGGAGAAGATAATGCTAAGTGAGTTAGCCAATTCTCCAAAAAACAAATGCTGAATGTTTTCTCTGATATAAAGAGGCTGACTCATAATGGGGTAGGGAGGGGGAATATGGAATGATTAGATGAATGCTAGATAGGGAAGAGGGGATGGAAGGAAAGGGAGGAGGCAGGGGATTAGCAAGGATGGTGGAATGTGATGGATATCATTATCCAAAGTACGTGTATGAAGACACGAATTGGGTGTCAACACCCAATATATACAAACAGAGATGAAAATTTGTGGTATATATGTGTAATAGAATTGTAATGCAAAAAAATGTATATGTATAAAGCCGTGAATTGGCATGAACATACTTTATACAAAGATATGAAAAATTGTGCTCTATATGTATAATAAGAATTGTAATACGTTCCACTGTTGTGTATTTAAAAACAATAAAATAAATATAAATAAATAAAAATAAAAGGGAGATTATTAGATAAGGAAAAAAAAGAAATTAAATTGAGAATTTCCATCATACTTGTGTCAGAATTGTGCACAGTGAGTTATATAAAGATGATTTAGAGGGAAGGTATTCCTTTCATATACAATAAATGACCAAAAGAAGAATGTGGCTAATAGGTAACATTCAAGTGGAACCAAGGTATACTATGCAATGTATATCATAAAATATAGTTGATAATTGAAGATTAGCCAAATTTGTTGGCCAAGGGTAGATTTGATAGTGGGCCCAAGTGCCCTCCAAAATCATATGCAGAAATGTTATTTAGACAGAAGGAAGTGAAGGGAGAAGAGGGGGTATGGAGGTAGGAAAGATAGTAGAATGAGTTAGACATTATTACCCTATGGGCATATATGATTACATAATTGGTTTATGTACAACTCTATATCATGTACAACTAGAAGAATGAGAAGTTATACTCCATTTATGTATGATGTGTCAAAATGCATTCTACTGTCATGTATAACTAATTAGAACAAACAAAAACATTTTTAAAAGAAAATTTAAAAAAAATATGATTATGCATTTTTTTAGATGGAGAATCCATAGTGTTCATTGAAATCCCAAAGGGAGACTCTGAACCCCAATGCTATGAACTACAGTTTGAAGAGATTATCTTCCTGAAGAGACATTCACTTGTGGAATTTCTGACACAGCAATTTCACTAAGGCTACTCCTGCTGCTTTTGCTTGTGTTGATTTTATTGGAAGCCCCTGGACCTTGGCCTTCAGTGGGTTGCTATTATAGGAACTTGTAATCCTTAAAACCAACCTTGAAGGGTGTTGGGGAATGAGGAAGGGTGGGGGTTGCCAAATAGTCATATTAGAAGTGATATAAATAAATTCAATTTATGTGTATTTATTATAATTTATGTTGTAGCAGTTTCCATGGCAACTAGTTCTGTAAAGTATCATCTTTAGGCAAGTAGGTTTGTTTATTCGATCACCTTACTTTCAGGTATTCTTATGACCACAATTTTTGCTTCTTTTAGGTAGTGGTCCTTCAAATTAAAGAAAATTCCAGCTCTCTTTCTTTCGTCACTTCTTTTGTTCTCTGTTGTGATTACCAAGAGGAAGCTGTGTCTATTTTTAATAGTATATATGAGGGTAGATCAAGATTTTTGTGGAGCTTGAGGCTTATAAATTTGGGGCCCCTCCTTAAGAATAATTAAATATTATGAACACAGTTTCTTGTGGAGCTGTGTTCTCAGTTCTTCTCAGTCCTTCCTAGGGACTCCTTCTGGGCCTTGAACAAGTGAGGATCCCTGGAGTTAGGTTTCATTAGCACTACACATTGAGGATCCATTCACCAGGGAAACAAAGCTGTTTAACTTTTAAATGTTGGGGTTTGAGGTTAACTTTGCCCATTTGCTTTAATTTGAAATTAGTACAACCTTTAGAAAAACTGCCTGGCCAAATTATTTGTTCAATGTTAGCTTGAGGTTTTATACAAATTGGGACTATTCTTGTATCCACAAGAATACAACTACCATAAGAATTCAGTACCAGAAGGGCAGCTCATAGAGAACTCATTGAATTTACAGATTCCAAAGAACAGAGGAAACTAACCCTAGAAATCTATTTCCTTGAGATGCTCAGAGAAGTGTCTTATTTTAGAGAAAAAAAAATAGAATGGAAGCTTTGTTGTAAAAGGTTAGTTTTTGCTTTAAGAAGTCAGCTATTTCATACTCTGAATAAATTTATAAAGAGAAAACCAATGTTATCATGAAATATTATTGATAGATGTCACTATCTCAAAAATTACTGTGAAGGGGCTCAGAATAAAAATGAGTGAACAAGAGAGAATGGAAGGAGTTAATTGGAAAAATAATGTTACATACAAAAAAATTCATATGAGCCTACAAATAAAATTTCCAAAAGTGCCATTAAAATTTTATCTTATAATTAATTTGTAGGCTGCTTAAATTTTGAATTTATTGAAGAAATGCTTGATTGCAGGAAAAAAAGAAAAC
This sequence comes from Marmota monax, assembly GCF_021218885.2. Taxonomy (NCBI): domain Eukaryota; kingdom Metazoa; phylum Chordata; class Mammalia; order Rodentia; family Sciuridae; genus Marmota; species Marmota monax. Next base: position 1,077,159 of record NW_026693153.1, read on the forward strand.
CTTGCTTGGCTTTGAGAAGAAATGGTCTTATAAAAAAAAAATTAAAAGCATTTTTACTATCAGGTTTAAGTCAAAATATTGCGTTTCTTCTACCACTTCATGACATAATCTGGAGAGGAGCCAATCATAGCTCCAGGGAAATTTTTGGGGAGAAGACCCATAGCAGAAGTCCATGGATACCTTCTCTTTTCTTTCTCTTTTCCCAAGTGAAAACTAAACCTTGATTATCGTTTTATCAAAAAAGTTCACTCATTTGCTGGTGAAATGGAGAATTACATCTCCTGAACAGGATAGTATCCAATTTTTCTTGTGGAAAATAATTTTATTTTTCTGTTACATACTTTAAAAAGATATGCTGTCTTTTTAGGTATATTTGTTATTTTTACATGTAAAAACGTGTCATTATCTAGGGTAATATTTAAATCTCTGCCTTGGTTTTTGGTTTAGATTTAATAGGGACATAAAGTGATAATGTTAATGTGGTGACACAAGAAACAATACTAAAAGATAGTCCTCAACTAGACTATATTTCTCATTATATACCTACATTCATGTGTGTGTGTGTGTGTGTGTGTGTGTAGATAAATAGAACCTCCAGCTGACCTATTATGGGCAGGTAACATGAGTAAGAAGTACACCTTTCTTTGTAAATCATTGAAACTTTGGAGTTGTTTGTTACTGCAACATATACTAACCTATTTAGATCTGTATTGTCTGACATTAAGGGTAGATATGGAAACTTTTGGTCAAAAGCATAGTCTGGTGATTCAGGTTGGGGAAAACAAAACAAAAGAACATCAAAAACATCAATAGGAAACCGTTTAATACTTGGAGCTCTTTCATCTGTAGAAATTAAGAACAATTACTTCAATTTCTATAGATTATAATTTTATTTTTGAGTAGGACTCCAAAGAATTTGTTGTGCTGTAAAGTTTTTAAGAAAAGCTGAATAAATCATTGGAAAATTCATTTTTACCTCTAAATATGTACATGGACAGTGTTACACAATAGAAACCAGTTCTTACCACCTTGGGTATAGTATAGGCAATACTAGTTTTTCTTAATAAAGTTGAAGCCTCAACTAACTATAACCTTGATTTATAACATGTACTTATATGATGCAAACTTGATAGCTTTGTGTTTTGGGTCTCTCACTGAACACATTTTATTGGTTTCAGAGTTGGACAGCTAAAGGTACTCTAGAGAGTTTTAGAAGATGCCTAAAAATGCTGAGCTAGTTGGCAGATTCTAGATGACTCTTCATTTCCAAAAGAGTGTCACTTTTTTGAGCATTTTTACTATCCAAATATTATATTATTTTAGGTAAGTTTCTTGAAAGAGAACATATAATGTATTTCCCTGCTTTCTGACATTCTTACTGTCACAAATCTTTGGTCACCATTTCCATACCATGCCTGCTCTAGAAAAGGTTTTTTTTTTCCTCATTAACTCCAAATTACTAAGATCTTTGGGTATATTTCAGTCATGTATTTTTTTATTTCTCTGAGGTTAGAGAAATTAACTGTGATGTGTAATTTTATGTGTCAGCTTGGTCCCTCGGTGCTCATATATTTGGCTAAACAGTATTTCTGACTTTTCCTGTAAGTTTGTTTTCTGGTGAGATTAGCATTCAATTTGTTAGACTAAAATAAGCAGATTGCCCTTCTCAATGTGAGTATGCATCAGAAAATACACCAAGGGTTTGAAAAAGGGGAGAATTTACTCTGGCTGGTGGACCTGGGATATTGGTTTCCCCTGCCCTTGAACTGGGTACTCTGTAGGTACTCTTGATTCTTAGGCCCTCCAACTCCAAGTAGAACTACAGCACTGGCCTTCTCAGTTCTTTAGGTTGCAGATTATGGCATTTCTCAGTCTTTGTAATCACATGAACCAATTCCTCAAATGATTCCTTCCTTCCCTTTTCCCCACTTCCTCTTTCTCTCTCTCTCTCTCTCTCTCTCTCTCTCTCTGTACCCCCTTTCTCATCTATCATCTGTTTAATCTCCTACTCTGTTTCTCTGAAGGACCCTGACTAATCACTTCCTTCCTTAAACCTCTCTATCTTTGTTCCTGCATATCAGTCTACTTTGGAGGTCTATTTGTCCACAGGAACCTTTTTTTTTTTTAAATTTTGGTCTCCTCTTTCTCTTCTTATAATTTAGATATTGGTTAATATTATCTTCTTACTTGGCAACCAGTATGACTTACATATCTTTAAAGCTCAATCATAGGCATAAGAACCATATTAAAAATATTCACCATCTGCTATTTAGATTGGGACATTCCATGGGATTCCTTGTATGACCTTCCCCTTACCAGATGCCTCCACTTGAAATCTGGTCTTTCTGTTATATTTCTATTCTTGATGAATAAAACCTCCATATGGTGAGCTGTTAAATCAGAAACATGGGAGTAGTTATAGGTTCTTTCACATAAAAGTGTTTAAATCCTATTGTTTTGGGTGCCTAAATATTTCTTGAATTTCTCTCTATATATTTTTTAAAGCTGCCATATTAATTTTTCACCCTAAGAATTAATATTATAGCTCCTCAACTAGTTCTTTCCCCTTGTCTTAGCTTTTTAATTTATCTTTTACAAGACAGTCAGAATAATCTTTCTGTAGACAAATCAGATTATTTCACTGCTTTGAGCAAAAACCATCAGTGTCTCTCCATTGATTTAGTATTATACTTCAAACATTTTTATGCCATATAAAGCCCCTTAGAATTAGTAGTGTCCTGTATTTTCATTTGTGGCTCCAAATATCTGTGCCTTATTTTACTTTTCAATCAGGCTATTCCTGTTACTGAGATCTAACTCAGTGTGCCTGGAGCTCTCCTGCTTTTAGCTCTGAAAGTGGGATTGGTCACCCCATTAGGCAACCCAGTAATCCTGGGTACATCAGGAAGAGTTCTCATCTCAGAGTATCTTTTTTCCTTCAGTCTTCTTGAGCTATTCTTCAAGAATCTGCTTAAATTGAGTTCTCCTAGAAATGATTTTCCAATCCTTTTTTTTTTTTAGTCCAGGTCAAAACATATGTACTTGTATGTTCTTTGAGGGAAGGGATTGCTATATCCTACTTTACTCTGGTCCTGCTAGTGAACTTTGCACTCTTTGAGAAGAGATATTTTATGTTGTTAATCTCCACATCTCTTATTTGAAGCACATCCAGCACAGTGTTTAGCACAAAATTAACCACTAATAATTGTAAATATTTCGGGTATTGGGTGGTATACCCAGGATGTCTATCTTGTGCTATATTCAGTAAGAATCATACATATTTTTCTGAGTAGGTATTTCCAAATGTTTCCATCATTTTTGTAGTTTTCCTTATTTAATTTACTGCTATTAACTAAACAATGATGATTATTTTTATTCTTCAATAGATCCTCTATATTATGCTTAACATTCCTTTGAATATCTCCTGCTTCTTGCCTGTCTCCTTGAAGATTTAGAAGGGTTTGGAATACTTAAGAATATTTCAAAAAATATTTCTTAGAACACTTAATGAAGCCCTCAAATATACCAGGTGGTGTGAAATCTAGGTATAAAGGAAAGGTGTTTGGCTTCTCCTCTCTAGAAGTTTTCAATCCAGGTGATAAGTCAAGCATGTAGAATTAACTAAATGATATATTTCAAGGATTTCTTTTGACACTGAGAACTATAGAGGAAAATTATAAATATATAATCTAATGATAGAGAAATTTCTTCACTTAATGTACAAAATGTTTGGTTTATAGAAACAAAAATAAGTGGGGTATTTAACTTGTTAGTTGCCATATACAACCAATGAAAGCATAATATTTGAAACACAAAACAGAATCTCTCCCTTTTCCTTTTGTTGCTTTAATTTGTATCTATCCCAGTTTTAATTTTTAAGAGCTTCTCATGTACCATTGTTTCTTTTTAATAGAATTCCGTTCTTTGTTAATGGTGTTATCTCATTTCTTGGAGAATATGAATAATAGGTTTTTAAAATGATCTCTTATATACTACATGGTACGTAGTTTCTCTGAATTCCAATTTTTTTATGTTTATTTATTCTGTTAGAGGATAGGATTCTTCCAAACAGTTGTGATGCTTGGGTCTCTTTATATTTAAGAGTGAGGAAAGAGGATGTTGGTGGAAAACTGTGGATCAGAGCAGTATATCTGCTGATGACTTTGCTTTGAATGTGTCTTCTCCAAGGGTCAGGCATTGCTAATGTGTTGATTTTAAAAGAAAGGAGTTGTGGAAGGCCATGAGGGCTCTTTTTTCATGAATATAATTAAACCTCTTATGTAAGAATTTTCGCACAGCATTTGACTCTCTTGCCTTCTCCTTCCACATAAGGACACAGCCTCCTCCCCTCTGGAGGGTGTGGCCCCTAGGCACCATCTTGGAAGCAGAGAGCAGTCCTCACCAGACAATGAAACCTGCCATTTTCTTACACTTAGATTTCTTCAGTTTCTAGAACTGTGAGGAAATCAATTTCTTCCTTATCTATTGCCCAGTAGGAAGATTTTGTGATAACAGCACAAAAGAATTGAAAATGAATCTGATAAAACTTCAACTTCTTCATCAGGAAACTTCAAAGTTTGGGTGACATTTCTTTGAGATTAATTGCTTATTTTCTCTTAGGATGGAACCTTCTAATATACTGCCCTAGGATGGGGTTTAATCTCCTATCTGTAAGCAGAGAGGAGGAAGAAGGCAGGGGACTACTGTTTACTGTGAGACTTCACATTCCTGTTGTGAGCTCCATGTTCTCACTTTTGCATCCTCTATTTAGGCCTGGTGGTTTAACTCTGCAGCCCTCATATCTCTTATCTCTTAGGGGTAAAGGAATGGTGGTGTGGGGTTGAGGAAGGATAATTACCAAGATGTGAGGGCTGGTTGGAAAAGTTCTACGGATCTTACCTCTTCACATGAAAGATTTCTATTAAAACTCTTATTTCAATCATACATGTTACTCATACCCCATGTTATCCTGATGTTTCAAATCTAAGTTACAGAGGCCAACTGACACTTTTGTGTGTGTGTGTGTGTGTGTGTGTGTGTGTGTGTGTGGTGTTCTCTTTTGTAGAACACTCAGCTCATACCTTTCATATATTGTTTGTTCTTAATCCTACATCTCTTTTCTATATATGAAATCTCTTAACTTCTGTGGTCTTCTATCCTATTTGTTTTTCTTTGTGGCTTCTGCCTTTTATTTTTAATTCCTACATTTTTATTTGGAAGGAATTTCAGGTCAGAGAAAAATAGTTATATGTTTTTAATTTATTGTTTCAAATAAATTCATTTTGGATTCAAAAATTTATTAAACTTTTGTTAATTTTCTTTGTAATACTTATTAGTTTTGATCCCTTTTATACTCTGCTTCTTACTTATTCTAGAGCAGAGACAGTTTCAATCATTTTCTAGATATCAATGCAATGAAGTGTGTTGTTGGCTGCATAAGTATGGCTTCTATAGAACACAGCCTGTGGACTAACTGGAAACTAGCTCTCTTTAGAAGTTCTAGAAAATGCTGCATTGTAAACCTAATATCCCTACTTATCTGAGGGTTTTGATTTTCACAGTTTTAGTTACCTGTAATCAACAGCAGTCTGAAAATATTAAGTGGGAAATTAAAGAAATAAACAATTTCTAAGTTTTAAATTGTACTGTTTTGAATAGTGTGACAAAATATTGTGCTGTCCCACTCTGTCTTAGACATGGCATGAATTGCCCTTTTGTTCAGTGCATCTATGCTGTATATGTTACCCACCTGTTAGTCACTTAATAGTTGTCTCTATTATCAGGTTGATTGTCAGAGTATGATTGAGCTTTTATAAAGGGTTTAGTACAGTCTGTGGTTTCAGGTGTCCACTGGCGGTCTTAAAACATGTCCCCTGCAGATGAGGGGGACTACTCTATACCTCATCCCTAAAAACATGCACAAGGAATCTTTTTACCAGTTTGCAAAAAATTATTTTCATATGAAACAAAGTTATAAAATAAAAAGTCTTAAAATTTTTGAAGTGCCAGTTTTTACTCAATCTTTTTTTAGTATCAGACATTACTAACAAATAATGTATTTTTCTTTTCTTTTCCTTTTCTGTGTACATTGATGAAACAAGCAAACAAACAAACAAACTCTTTCCATCTCCAGATTTTGTTGATTTTCTTGCCTATTTTTGAAAGTTCTATTGTCTTGGCCTTTGTCAAACTACCCTGGCCATTCAGTTGTTCTAATGAAAATAGCAAACCCCTTCTGCTCTTTCCCTGCAGCCTCCTTGCTGTATCTCAGCCTGTTCTCCAGACTGCCACCCTAAAAACAGCTTAAAAATAGGTGCAATCCTAATCCTAGCCCAGAGATTATTAACCTGAAGTCATTCATGTTTGGTGAAGTTCAGAGGTCTGTGAATACTTTAAATTATAGACCCAAAATAATATTTATAATTATTTATAATTACTTTATTTAAGAAGATGCCTATTCAGAGATATTTTTCATATCTTTTAGTGTCTATGTTACTCTTACCTATTAAAAATTATTTCATAGAGTTAAGTTGGGGAATAACCGTGAGAATAGCTGATGATCTCACTATTCACACACAAAAAACATCTCCATTATTACTAAAATCCAAATGGCATCTGTGATCAATTGCAATTCTTTTTTTCCTACATAAGGATGAAAAAAGAATAACTTAGTGAACTGTCAAAATGAACAACATTAGAAAACAGAAAAACGGATTAGTTGTAAATATAATTTGCATATCACAAAAGTGTCTAAAGACAGCTCTGGAAGAGCAGATAGCCATTTTTTTTTAATTATATATGAGCAATGTGGCATTTTTGATATGTTCATAACTCAAAGGTCATACCTCATAGGAAATGTCATACCTATCTATGTAATTTGGGGTTGTTACTTTTAAACATAGAGGGGGTCTAGAAATTTCTATCCCACTCAGAACAATTATGCTTTGGTTTTTTCCTATTTGTGCAATTACCAAGATTTTACCTCATTTAATATTTTTATGTTTATGCCCATGAACATTTACTGGGAAATAGACCAGAGTATTAAAAATAAGTCATTCAGCTTCCTTGACTTCATCAGGTTGTTTGTGGAGAGGCTATTTCACAAACACACACACCACAAATCAAAGAGATGTGACACCTTTTTATATTATCCAGCAACATGGTGAAGAAAAAAATGAAATGGGGTTTGTGAACTTTATTACTCAAGGTGACAAGTTAATATGTGGGTGATGGTGTGCAGCTCCCAAGTGAGATTTGTTGCATCCTCAAAACTGCATAAAATGTCTAAAGAGAGAGGGAAGTTTCCATACCCCAGTTAGACTCATTGGATCTCCTGAGGATGTAAGATTGGAAACTTACAAGTCCATAGTTGTTTTCAGTCAATAAAGTGTGTGAAGTGGAGATTAGGGAGAGACTGTGCTTTCATGAAGAATTTTAATGATTTGAAAGTTTCTTTTCTTATTATTAATTTTGGTAGAGTGAGGGCAGTGAGATAAGCAGGTCATATATATTTTAGATGTCTTTTTTTTCCCTATGAAAGACAATGAATATTTGATTTGATAGAAGCACCATACAGCAGGAAAAAAAAAACATAGAATCAAGTCAGTATTCCTAAGAATATGTGCACTCCCACTGGCATATATCTCAGCTAGAAGAATACTCCTGGAAATTCCTGGTCTCTGCAAAGAGTTGCTATTGGTCATTGGGAAAGATGTGCTTATTGAATGGGATGGGCCTTTACCAAGAGGCCTTGGCTGGGGCTGCTGCCAGAGTACTAGTGATTCAAGGCTATGCATTTCTTCTTTTCAGATAAGGCAAGCTGAGGTATGTTACTTGGTGGGTATGACAGAGGGGAGGAGATTAGTTACTAGGAGCCATCAATTCATTATTATCCCATTTAGTATGTACATACTAAAAGGATCATAAGAGGATCACTGAACTAGATAGGCCTAAATCATTCTTTTCAACCTGTCCATTAGAGCCTTGTCCATCCTGCAGTGCTGGACTAGATGGTCAAGGTGTGAAGACCAGATAAACAACTCCTCTGATTAAATGAGCCAACTTTCTGTCATGGCCCAAGTAAATGATGTTTCTGTGTTAATGTTCACAGGCATATTTTGGAGGAAATTGGGTTCTGATATTCTCATCTCATATCTTCCACTGGATTCTTAGAAATATGGGAAAACTATTTTGAAATCTTTGTTAAAACCTAGGATTTGGGTTCAAGTTATTTTTCTTCTTTATATGGGTATTCTCACTTTAAATTGTTTTATATCTTTACCTTTTTATTTTACAAATACTAAGCAAGTTATTTGTTCCTCTTTGGGAGGGCTAAAATAGTATCACCAATTGTAAAGTTATAGCTGTCCACTTGGACCAGAATTCCTTCTTTCTTTTTTAAAATTAAATGACTAATTTATTCTAATTATCCCCCTTTTTCTAAGATTGCACTAATTTTTTTTTAAAGAGAGAGATAATTTTAATATTTAATTTTTAGTTTTCGGCGGACACAACATCTTTGTTTGTATGTGGTGCTGAGGATCGAACCCGGGCCACATGCATGCCAGGCGAGGGCGCTACCGCTTGAGCCACATCCCCAGCCCAATGCACTAAAATTTTTGATCTAAAATAACACTAGATTTACAATATCAGACCTCATTCACACACACACACACACACACAGCTATGAAAGATCAGAACTTATATTTGGGGCAACTATTCCCCCTATTAAATCAATGAGTGAAATGGTCTTAAAAGGACTATTCAGTTTAATTCAAGAATACATTATTTGAGACCCCATTACATGTCAAACTCTTTTTTTGAGTGACAGGCATTGGGAAGAAAGAGGCACATATTACACCATCTATAAAAATAAGTAATGTATTTAACAAAAAACTCTAATACAATGTGATAAGTGCTGTGATAGAGAATTTGGTTCTATGATTTCAGTGTCAGTAGATTTCTGATTCAGTTAATCTCATCTACCAAAGAAAATATTATTTTGTGAGTAATTGTCACCTCTGTGTACATTGGAAATTACCATTTATCAAGTTGTCATTTACTTGGATAATTTTAGTAGTTATTGCCTAACACATGATGTTGAGGGAAAATAAAACTGTTTTCAGTGGAGCCCCCTTTGACCTTGTAACTATGGTATTCATAATGTTTAGTACATAGTGCAAATTTAGCCACCTGCTTCTCTGGTCTTCTATGGAAGGCAAAATAATTGGTTTCTGTAATATTTAGTATGAAATCAAGCCCTCACTGATGTTAATTTTATTACTTTCTTCTTTGGGCCTCCCTCCACCCACCCTTGACAATATTTTTGGGTCAAAAATGGAATTGCTTCAGAGGTTTTGAGCAAAGTTGTTATAAATATACCCTTTGATCTGATCTTTTTTCGACCAATGCTTTTTCAGTTTTATTTTTTATTACATAGAAATAATTCATTGTATGTTTCAATCTAAGAGATCCCTGAGTTTCAGAATTCTGAAGGAAGGGCAAGAAAGGAAGAATTAGTATATTATAATTCTAAGTAATTTATTAATTTTGGTAGAGTGAGGGCAGTGAGGTAAGCAGGTCATATATCTTTTAGGTGTCTTTTTTTCCCAACTAAATACAATGAATGTTTGATTTGATATAAGCATCATACAGCAGGAAAACAAAACATAGAATCAAGTCAAAATGATTTTATAGTTGTTATTATTCTTAAGAATATCTGCACTAATTCTATTTATTCTTATTTATTTGTACTTGTAGCTTTAAGAGTTAGGATGAATACCTAAAATGCTGCACAATGTCTTCCTCCACAGTTACTTCCTGTGAGCCACAATGAGCCTCCTTGGCTCTTCACAGCTTGTTATTTTGCCAGATTAGGATCCAATGTACTTAGCACTGCTGCAGAGATACCACAGGGCCCATATCTGGCACTTGCTCTGTCTTTCTCAGTAACTGTGAACAAGAGGTGTCCTATTCCCTTGCCCAGCTCTTAATGGCATAAAATGGAAGCCCTTGTATGTGTTGTGCCCAACAGAGCTCAGATCATATTAACCCAACAGAAGGGACATGGTCACATTAGATGAGCCATCACTGTGAAAGAGGCCCTGAGTATGGAGAAGAAACTCACTCAGGGATTCTGGAAGCATTCTGGAACTGGTTATAGCTTGGATCTCTTTAGTTAAAACTGCTATGAGACTTGGGAAAAGATGAGCGAATAAGTTGAAGTAATGGAGTTTTGTGATCTAAATGATTAATATTGTTTAACCCAAGTTCTTGATACAGATTTCAGTTCCTTGATATTCTGTCTGAGTTTCACCGAATGATTTCTCCTGAGTAAATCACCTTACTCCTTGGAGCAGATCTTAGGTAGCCTAGTTGTCTTCACTGTGAAGACTTGATAAGAGTTCTCTGTCCTTGGGGGATGTTTAAAAATATATAAAGCAAAAATTATATCACCTTAAGTACATTGAGTACTTAAGTACATTGGTTCTATGATTTCAGTGTCAGGCTGCATGCTACAGTCAGCTCTGACAAATTTTCCTTTACCTTGGAGAATTGGAATAATTATCAAGAGTGAAAACAAAATTGGGTTTCTCTTGCAGGCAGATTTTTGTGATTCTGGCTTGGACTTTTGTTCCATAACCCTTTTCAATTTCTTTGTGAAACTAAATTAAGTTGCTGCAGGAAGGCCAGAGGGGGGTACCAAATCATCATGATTGATAGAACAGTTTGAGTATTCCTGGGAGGCTCCAGCATCAAGCCAGTGAAGATTGTGTCTGCCATGAGCATTTTGGGCAGAAAACAGATTGAAGTATCTGTTTACCGAATCATTGTTAACCCGTGATTTAACACACCAGCTTAAGTGACTCCAAATATGCTCAACTTCTGGGGAAGCAGCCATTGGCAGATCTATGTTTATAAACATGTCAGGAAGCCTCTGTACTCTTTCTTTCCTTTCCTTCACTCATTGGATGGAGGTGAACTGTGGGAAGAATTGAAACAGGAACTGCTTTGACCTTGGAAGGTAGGAGCACAGGGATGGATCTTTCTTGATCTTTCTCAATAAGATAGAGAAATTATTGGCAGTTATCCAGATTTAATTGTTCTTGATAAGTTGTTGAGGTATTTGGTTTTCAGGAAAGGGCATGCAGTGTACAACATTTAATGTTCTCTTTTCTTGGCCTGTCAGAGGACTGCCTTTTTTGTCATATTTCCTAAAGCAGGGTTTCTATATCATAGATGACTTTCAAAATGGTTGCACCTCAATTATTGGAACTTATCTAGTATGGAAAAGTATTTCCTGTTTGTTGGTTGCTACTACCCTTTTGTGATCTGAAGTTTGCTACCTGTCTTTATTTACAGTGGATTAATTTAGGGCAAGGGTAATGGTTAGGGTAAAGAAGCCAAAACATCCTCTGTCTCAGTAAGGAGAGTCTCTGTGCTTTGTTAATGTGTGTTGGATTTCAACTCTTTTTGCAAAAATGTATGAATTCCAAAAGTGATTAATGATCATGGAAAAAATTAAGACTCATTTAAGTCCTGAACTCTGATTTGTCTTCCATTCTCCTTTTTGACTTTGTGTATGGTTTAGGGAGATTTCAAAATGTCTTTCAACTGTCTTGTTTTGTAAGGTAAAATCTGTTTTTTTTTTTTTTTCTCATTATTGTGGTTAATGACAAGTAAATTGATGCAAAGATAAATTTTTTTGTGTGTGGGGGGGAATACTGGGGATTGAACTCAGGAGCACTCCACTACTGAGCCCAATACTATTTTGTATTTTATTTGGAGACAGGGTCTCACTGAGTTGCTTAGCACCTCACTTTTGCTGAGGCTGGTTATGAACTTGCAATCCTCCTACCTCATCCTCCTGAGCTGCTGGGGGATAACAGTCATGTGCCACCATACCCAGCATAGGTATGACTAAGGGAAACAGAGGCTTTGAGGATCTCAAAAGGTTGGTCCCTTTATATGGCAACATTTTAACCTAGTGTTTAAGAACTTGGACCTCAGAGCTGGGCTGCTTAGGTGTGGTTGTAGCCCCTGGTACTTATTAGCTGAATGACCCTGGCAAGTAGCCCTCAGTGCCTCAGTTTCCTCATCTTTATTGTGCAGGAATGAGAGTATCATAGGGTTAGTATGAGAATTAAGTGAGTTATTTTTTGTAAAATACTTAGACTAGACCTGGAGTATATTATATCTTGAGTTCATGAGAAATAAATGTTTATAGGTGATATAAAACCTATTATGGTGGGTGAAGACATTTTTATTTTTTCATAGACTCTTACCATCAGGTGACTTAATCCTGTGCTCATCTCCCTGGCTGCTATTTCAGGACTGTACCACCATCTCTTATGCTAATAGAAACCTTTAAAAGAAAAAAAAAATTGGAAAAAAACAAAATCTTTCATGAAGATCATATTACAACTAACTCTTAATATAATTTATTTAACAAACATTTATATAGCACCTATTATGTGCCATGGACTATTTTAAACATATACAAATATTAACTCATTTAATCCTCATTATAACATGAGAATACTTGTTGAATTTCAATTAAGTGATATGAGAAAATTTTCTAGCCTAGTGTCTGAAATGAAAATCCTTCAATAAATATTTGTTGAAGGAATGAATACCTGTGAGTGACTCAATCAATCAGTCTATCTTGTTTGGCTATCAAAAAAGTAAACAATACACCAGGATGTTATATTAAGTGGCCTAATGTATTGTCAGAAACTGGAAGCAATTGAGACTCTTTTTTCTACAATTTTGATCAGTTTGTACAGAGGGGACTAAAGAAGCTTAAATGTTCCCACTCTTTTCTCAATACTACATAACTTTTATATTTTGTATTTTGTTTGAATGTCATAAAATTGACTAAGTCTTTGGTGATCTGTAGACTATTAGATTTAACCTATATTGAATATTTGAGTCCATGATAATTAAATTTCTCTTTGTATTTTTATTGTGGATTTTGAATACAAAGTATTTTGGTTTCATTTAAAACAGTAAGATTTGTCAATTTTCCTCCTTGAATTGTGTCTTTTATGTTTGTTCTATTTTATAAAACATATTTGTATCAAATTTCTTCATTTGTCACTGCCTGAAGATTAGTAAATAGTACTTAATATTTTATACTGCTTTATCATAATTAAAAGTATCTACATATTAATCCTGATAAATAAAGTTATTTTTAAAAAATAATGTTAGATTTATATAAACACCATTTGGGAGCATTTAACAGGTAAATGCCAGTTATGAGCCTATAATAAATGTTTTTATTCAATAGGCTTTTGCTTCACTCACTGTAGATTCCTTTTATACCCATAAATTAGTTGCTTTAGCTTTAAATTCTACTGTTCTACTGGACATCAAAAAAGCAAACAATGCACCAGGATGTTATATTAAGTGGCCTTACACATAGTTAACATGATAGAATGGATGTAAAACAACAACTGAAGATGTCAATAGCCTCTGTACTGCTTTTCTCTCACTTTCTGGTTATCCATAAAAATCTTATCTCTTCCTAATCCATGACAGTCTTTTGGTGAAGTGGAATTTATTTATTTTTTAAATGAAACTGTTGAGAACTACAGAGTACTTGGAAAAGTATAGGTAAATTTTCAGGAGGAACTGAGGTCCCTTTGATAATTATAAAGAAATGGAGAGGAGGGATCAGGTCTTATCTCTTATCTTACCTCTTATCTCTGAGAAGAAATGTTACTGATACTGCTGGAGCAGACATGGGTGATTGTGGGAAAGGGGTGTCAGGGACATCAGCAAGTCTAAAGTCACAATGTTGTTAAAAGTAACAGTTGAGGAATAGGGCTGCCCTGTGTCTCATTTAGTGGTCAGTTGAAATTTATGAATTGAGGGGAAAATCTGCCCCAACTCATTTAGGTAGTTACCCAATTGAATCCTGGGGAAGTGGTTTTTTGAGTGACCTAAGAATTCCAGTGTAACTTCCATACCCTATTTTGGGGTAACCCTGAGATAGAGGTGAAGGACCAGACTCCTCAGGGTATGTTGTAGGTTTACTGAAGGGGTGAAGGACAGAGTGCCGAAGAGTTACCTTTGGAAAATCTGGGTTTCAGCTGCAAACTGAAGCCTCAAGTTTGGCAGTTTTGACAGTGGGCAGCTTCTCAGACCAGAGCAACAAGTTTTGATAGGGTTTGCAGTACCTTCCAGCTTAATGTGACACAACAAAATTCTGTCTCCTGAGATGAGAGGTGTGAACTATGGGTTTTAAAAACCAGTAAGAATTCCTAGACATATCAGGATAAGATAGTGGACAGGCTCTCTGCAGATCAGATACTGGACCTCTTTATTCAATTATAAACTTTTCCACGTAGATACTTAATGAAAATCTAGGTAGCTTAAGAAATATTTGTGAAAATATTGAAAGAAAATATGATCTTGAGTATTGTACTTTAAAATACAATTCAGGTCTCATTATTCACATGCCAGTCTGTGAAATAGGACCCTCAGTTTTCAGTTTACCTGTCCCTGGATCCACTCCCACACATACATGTTCAGGTGTCCTATGCACCCTCATGTGCTGCCTTCTGCCCTTTCTGCCTCCTCTCTGGGTGATACCTGTCCCTGTCTCATGGAGCATAGCATGCTGACATCTGCCCCTCATACCTCCATGAAGTCAGATTGAGCCCCTTGGCTTCCCTGAACTTGCATGGTTCATCATGCCTCGAAAGATTTCTCAGTTGTTTTTTTTTGTTGTTGTTGTTTGTTTGTTTGTTTTTAACCCCTGCAAATATTGCACATCCTTTAAGGCTGAATGAGACTTGGATACATCCCCAAACTTTTGCTTCTCTGCTAATCTTCTGCAATTTATATGTCATGATAGAGTAAAGCCTTCCTGAGTAGGGTCCACACTTTTGTTGTCTTCTGTTATCATCTATTTTACTATACTCTGGTGAAGCTTGACTATAAACCAGGTTTTAGAAAATCCTGAATTTCACAAAAGGGTAAAATCCCTGTAATCCCTGAATAAATTTAGCCATTGCCCTCACAAATTACAGATTACTTTAGATAAAAATATTAAAAATTGAACCAAGAATCCCCTTTTGTTTTCTTTTATATTTATCTCCTTCAAATTTATTGAAATAATTGGAAGTTTTATCTAGTGGACAAAGGTGCTGAGATTGGATCTTCCAAAACATAATTTCAGTCATCAAGGCAATTATCCAAGTTGATTTTTTAGTAAGTCACCAAAGAATGCATATTTAAAGTCATATTTTTTGTGTGTGTGTTGTACTGGGGGTTGAACACTAGGGGCCCTCCAGAATTGCGTTAATCCTTAGCACTCCTTTAGTTGCCAAGGCTGGCCTTGAACTTGTATTCCTCCTGCTTCAACCTCCAGAGTTGCTATTTTTGAAAGAATTTAAAATGAATCGGATTAAATAAATCGTTACAAACAATGCTCCAATTTATTATTATACAAATAGTGAAACAGTGTATTTTAAGCTCCCTGTAACCATGATGTCAATGTATTGTTAAGCATGCATAGTAGGTTCTCAATATATATTTTATGGAAAATAACAATGTATGGTTATATGTATATTTGAGTGATCTATTCCTGTTTTTGATATCCTGTCCTGATATATGATTGAACTCAATCTGGATTATTTATACACATTGTTTAATGCAATGGAATTGAATAGAAAATTTTATAAAGTGGTTATTTCTAAGTCTAGAACTTCAGAGGTTTGTTCTTCTGTCTTCACAGATGCTGAAAGACAATGAGCTGTTTTTTTGCACAGCTCATTGTCTTTTATTATATTTATATTATATTTAGTGTTTTCTTAGATTTACAACAGTCCATTATTATAATTATATTTTAGCATAGATTGACAACCAGGTATATGAGCATTATTATCTTTCCTTTTCCCTGTTTTAATTTTTCTTTCTTCTTAATACACCTCTTTCTAAAAGCTCTTCACAAACATTTAAATTAAATTAGCATTTTTTAGGTTACATAGGATGCAAGTTGTTACTCTCTTTGGTTAAGTTGTTCATGATTGTTTTCATAGTTACCTTACGGACTTAGACATTATTGAAAGAATACATAATTTAGAGTTAGACAGCGCTTGAAACATTTTCTCATAAAGAATTCCTACAAGTTAGTCTTTCTTGTTTCTTAAACTGGGGTTATTCCTGAGATGTGAGATGTGGGATAAATTCATGAATTTCTGTTATATCTTGTTGGATCAATCAGAGGATCTATGGGTAAATAAAAGCATAATTATGGATGGATTTTGTAATCTCCTTGCTGATATGGGCTGTGGCTATAAATTTTATAAACTTGATTTTTAATCTGTTGTCAACTAGCACAATTTCATTAATGGCTTAAGAAAGTATTTATTCTTATGAGGAAGGGTGTGTTCATCTGAACTTTCCCCCAAATACATTGACAAAACCTCTTGTTTTCTTTGATGTTTTGGAAAAATACTAGTTTTGGTGTTTTGCTGCATGAAGTATATTCTATTTTAGATTAATGAATATTAAGACATCATCTTTCTTGAATGAAAAATCTTATTAAATTGAGTATATTGCTTATTCCACAAAAATGTAATTAATTTTTAGTTGAAAATTTATTGAGTTAATAGAAATGCTTTTCATAGACTTCCAAAGATTATGTCACATGCTTTTAAGTTTCATTTTTCTTTGGCATTGTATGGTTTTTCAGAAAATCCTTCAAGTTAAATATATTAAAGTAGAAATTACAAGAAAATAATGAGACAAAAACAATACATTTTCAGGCAGAGATTTTTTTTTATTTTTGAGATTTCTTTAAATAAATGTCCACTGCAGTGTATTTTTTTTGTTTTATTTATTTATTTATTTATTTATTTATTCTAATTTGTTACAAATGACAGCAGAATGCATTTCAATTCATCGTGCAAGTATAGAGCACAATTTTTCCCTTTTTTGGTTGTACACAAAATAGAGTCACACCATTCATGTCTTCATACATATACTTAGAGTAATGATGTCCATCTCATTCCACCATCTTTCCTACCCCCATGGCCTCTCCCTTCCCTCCATTCCCTTTGCCCTTACAGACTTACCTTACAGACTTAGAAATTATTGAAAGAATACAAAGAATTCAAAATTTCTCCCATGCTTACCCCAACCCCCATTATGGATCAGCATCCACATATCAGAGAAAACATTTGACCTTTGGTTTTTTGGGATTGGCTTACTTCATTTAGCATGATATTCTCCGACTCCATCCATTTACCTGCAAATGCCATGATTTTATCCTCTTTTAATGCTGTGCAATATTCCATTGTGTATGTATACCACAGATTCTTCACCCATTCATCTACTAAAGGGCATCTAGGTTAGTTCCACAATTTAGCTATTGTGAATTGTGCTGCTATAAACATTTATATGGCTGTGTCACTGTAATATGCTATTTTTAAGTCCTTTGTGTATAAAACAAGGAGTGGGATAGCTGAGTCAAATGCTAGTTCCATTCCAGATTTTCCAAGGTATCTCCATATTGCTTTCCAGATTGGTTGCACCAATTTGCAGTCCCACCAGCAATTTATGAGTGCGCCTTATATAAAAAAAGAAAGAAAGAAAGAAAGAAAGAAAGAAAGAAAGAAAGAAAGAAAAAAGAAAGAATTGAAACTACTAATGTCTCCAAGAATAAAAATACTGTTAGAAAACTGTTACCTTTCAATTTATGGACTACTAGGTAGATTTTAAAAGTGTTTTTGAAAATGCATTAAAAGCATCAGACATTTTTGCTAATGTAAGACAAAACAAAATACAATAACAACAACCCCATAGAATTCCAACTGTATATACAATACAAATTTTGTTTGGAAAAGTAAATCAGTGAGCATAAGACAATATGTCAAAGTGCTAATAGTTCCTCCATGTACTGATTGAGTTTTTACCATTTTCATTATACTCCATATTATATTTACTCCTCATAGTAGCACAATGAGGCTGTTCTAGGTAACACATAAATCAACACGGTTAAGGACTAATTCTGTGGCTGAATAGTTTCAGGTCATTTTAAAATTGAAAATAGTTAAACAATTTTAAAATATGGAAATTCAATAAATGCTATTCATGTTAAGAGTGTGTTTCTTTGGAGGTAATACAATAGCTGCTGTTGTTTAGACTGTCTTTAAGTGGAAAGTGGACAAATATATGTGTGTGTGTGTGTGTGTGTGTGTGTGTGTGGTGTGTGAATATATATATATATATATATTTTTTTTTTAAATATCTAACAAGTATTATTTCCCTCTATGGTCCTGAGTAGAGTATTTGTCCTTTAACATGTTAATCTCCAAAATTGACTGTTTGTCCTGGTGAAATGAAGATGCCTCTTTGATAGAGCTTGAGAATAAATTGTGGTAGTTTCTCTAAGAGGAACCCCAAGAAGAAGGACATCCTCTCCTGAAACAGAACTACAAGACCCAACACATTTGAAACCCAAGTTTTATAGGATCCGATTAATCTATCTATCTGTCTATTTATTCATTCATTCTTTCATTCTTTTTAGTTATACATGACAGTAGAATCCATTTTGACATAATTATAAAAGCATGAAATATGTCTTGTTTCAATTCAGTCCCAAGTACCTCTTCTTCACACCCCTTTCCACTACTCTACTGGTCTTTTTGCCATTTAACTGTAGTTATTCTTTTTAAATTAATTTCCTGTGGAAGTACACAATGGTGAGATTATATGTATATAGAAAAGTTATGTTAGATCCATTAACTATCTTTCCTTTTCTTATTCCCCTCCCTTCCCTTCACTTCCCTTTGTCTAATCATCTGAACTTCTATTCTTCCCCATCCCCTCTTATTGTGGGTTAGCTTCCACATATCAGAGAAAACATTTGACCATTGTTTTTCTGACATTGGCTGAGTTCACTTAGCATAATAGTCTTCAGTTGCATCCATTTACCAGCAAATGTCATAAAGTCATTCTTCTTGATGGTAAAGTAATATTCCATTGTGTATGCATACCATATTTTCTTTATCCATTCATCTTTTGAAAGGCAGCTAGGTTGGCTCCTTGACTTAGCTATTGTGTATTGAGCTGCTATAAACATTGGCTGTGTCACTGTACTATGCTGATTTTAAGTCTTTTGGGTATATACCAAAAAGATATCTGGAATATCTGGGTCAAATGGTGGTTCCATTCCTAGGTTTTTGAGGAATCTCCATGCTGCTTTCCAGCATTGTCGCACCAACTTGTAGTCTCACTAACAATGTATGAGTATACACTTTTCCCTATATCCTTGCCAATATTTATTGTTACTTGTATTCTTGATAATTGCTATTCTGACTAGAGTGAGTTTAACTTGCATTTCTCTAATTGCTAGTGATGGTGAATATTTTTTTTCATGTATTTGTTGTCCATTCACATTTGTTCTATTGAGAAGTGTCTGTTTAGTTCCTTTGCCCATTTATTGATTATTTTTTGTTTTGAGTTCTTTGTATATCCTGGATATTAATGCTCTGTCTGAGGAGCACGTGGCAAAGATTTTCTCCCATTCTGTAGGCTCTCTCCTCATGCTCTTGTTTCTTTTACTGTGAAGAAACTTTTTAAATTTGATGCCATCCTATTTATTGTTTTTTGATTTTACTTCTTGTGCTCTACGAGTCTTGAGGAAGTTGGATAGGATCTGCTTTTGCCGTTCTTCTATATTTATTACCTTCCTCCTTCAAATACCAGTGCACCTGGTAATTGAAGGGTTAAAGAGTGGTGTTGCTTTTTGTTGCAGCCTTCACTTATTAATTTAGGAATTCTTGTAAGTGCCAGCAAAAACAAGTTTGTATTAGGACGTTCATTTCTCCTGAGGATCATCACATTCACCATGGTATCAGGGCATCCAAATGCTGGATAACTGGTTTTAACTCACAGAAGAACCAGAGTTTGATCCTTCACTTAAGGATGACACCTAAACATTGGTTGGTGACTTCATTTTGCATATGTAAAAAATAAAACACAGTAAACACTGTAATTTCTCTGAAGTCACATATCCACTGCATGACAGAGTCAGAATTTCCGATTCACGTTGTCTGGCTTCACTACTCTTGGTTATTTCACTAGTGGGATCATTGGTTATTTCTCCACCTTTAAAAATATTTCTTCTGTACTTTCCTAAATTACATATGCTGCTGATTCTTTTATAATTAAGCAGAAAGCATTAATAAAATAGAGAGAAACTATTTTTATGTGATATTAATAACTGAGAAAAGGGATTTTTTTCTATTAATGAGAAACATGTTTTTGCTCTTCATTTCTGCCTTGGATTGTTCGCTGTGATTGCTCCTCCTCTATGTAGAAATGACCTGAAGACAGACTGAAGCAATGTGTCCTATAAGCCTGAAATTATCTAGCTTGACTTCCGGTTTAATTAATGAATCTGTGATCAATTTGTGCAAAAATCATCATGTACTATGAACTAAAATAACTTAGCTACATCCCTAGCTCACTTCTTAATTTCATCAAGTCCCACACTTGAAACTTGAGTTTATGTAGAAACTTGAGTTTATGTAGAAACTTGAGTGTATGAAAAGCTGCATGAAATAATCTTTATTTCTCTTTGAGCTAAGTGTGCTAGTCTCCTGGGATAAGAGACAAAAGTTTTAGAATATTTTTATATTCATGGTGTCCGAGGAAAAGAGCTACTATAGAGAGAGGAGTAGAATATTTACTCCTGTTCTGACTTGTCTGCCTACTCATACTAGCTGGTACTGTACACTTTAATGACCTTTCTAGAGTCAAAACCAACATTGATATTAAGAGAGAGGATTTGGAACAGAGAACTCTTTTCATGCTGGGAATCAGCCTCCAGCTCCACTGTAAGTTGCACATTTTATGCTACTGTGTTCTGCCTGAGCACATATTTGTATCTATGTAAACAGAACAATCTCTTAATACTTCAGGATTTCATTCTAGGCCAGGGAGGGAGAATTAGAATGACATGGCTTGATAATTTACAGAATCAGTAACTATTGAGATTCTTCTACCTCCATTAAAATATCTCCATTTGAGCCATGTTTGTAAGTGAAAGAGTTCAAACGCATTTCAAAAACAAGCATGTGAAGAAAACTAATTTGATTCTGATGTGGTTTGAATTTATGTGTCCCTCTGGAATTTTTATGTTGGAATTTTAATTCCAAGGTGATGGTAGTACCATGTGGGGCCTTAAGGAGGTAATTAGGCCGAGTGGGATTAATGTCCTTGTAGAAGAGGCTTCTGTGAGCTGTCTGGCATTTCCATCTCTTCTCCATGTGAGGAAATAGTGATTGTCCTTTTTTTGTCTTTCTGCAATATGAGGACGTAGAGACAAGGTGTCACCTTGGAAGCAGAGAGCAGCCTTTACTGGACATTGACTCTGCCAGCACTTTGATCTTGGATTTCCAATCTCCAGAACAGTGAACAGCAAATTTCTTCTCTTTCACATGTTACCCAGGCCTGGGCATTTTGTTTTAGCAGCATGAGCAGAACAGGACAGATTCTGAGAGTCATATTAAACTTCAAGTACTTTATAAAATATTCTAAATAGTGAATGATTTGCAGACTTGGCAGTGAAGAAAAGCTATGAGTTGTGGAAATGTAGGGATATTTAGAAACACAACTGGCTTAGTGAACTCTCTCTAGAGCAGGTCTTAAAATACTGAAAATGCAACTGCCCCTCTGATCCGTAGCCTAGGTGTAGGTCCTATAGCTTTAAGAGGTTCTTAATAACATGGTTTCTGGGGCCCAGAGTGGTGGTACATGATTGCAATCCTAGTGGCTCAGGAGCCTAAGGCAGGAATATCACAAATTCAAAGCTAACTTCAGGAATTTAGCAAGGCACTAAGCAACTTAGTGAGACCCTGACTCAAAATGAAATGTGAAAATCGTCAGAATCAAAATGGAGTCACTTGTGTTAACCCTGACAAGAAAAAGTAAATGAGTTGAATTTTGTGCTTGATGAGAGATAGGGGTTTGTTTTCATTTTGTTGCATATGCATTTTCAGTTTCCCAGCACCATTTGTTGAAGAGGCTATCTTTTCTCCAGTGCATGTTTTTTTTGCAACTTTGTCTAATGTAAGATAATTGTAATTTTGTGATTTTGTGGGTTAGTCTCTGTGTCCTCTATTCTGTAACATTGGTCTACCAGTCTGTTTTGGTGCCAATACCATGCTGTTTTTGTTACTATTTCTCTATAGTATAGTTGAAGGTCTGGTATAGTGATGCCACCTGCTTCACTCTTCCTGCTAAGGATGCTTTAGCAAATCTGGGTCTCTTATTTTTCCAGATGAATTTAATGACTGCTTTTTCTATTTCTATGAGGAATGTCACTGGAATTTTGATCAAAATTGCAATAAATCTGTATAGTTTTTTTGGTAGTATGGTCATTTTGATAATATTAATTCTGCCTATCCAAGAGCAAGGTAGATCTTTCCATCTTCCAAGGTCTTCTTTGATTACTTTTTTAGGGTTCTGTAATTTTTTGAGGCTATTATAAATGGGGTAGTTTTCCTTGTTTCCCTTTCTGAGGATTTGTCACTAATATTCAGAAATTTAGGGTGTTGATTTTATATCCTTCTACTTTGCTGAATTCATTTACTAGTTCTAGAAGTTTTCTGGTGAAACTTTTAGGGTCTTCTAGATATAGAATAATATCATCAGCAAATACTGCCAATTTGAGTTTTTCTTTTCCTATGTATATCCCTTTAATTTCTTTCATCTAATTGCTCTGGCCATTGTTTCAAGAACTATGTTAAGTAAAACTGGTGATGAGCAATCAGAGAAATGCAAATTAAAACTACTCTAAGATAGCATCTCACTCCAGTAAGAATGGCAGCCAGTATGAAGTCAAACAACAAGTGCTGGTGAGGATGCAGGGAAAAAGGTACACTCATACATTGCTGGTGGGACTGCAAATTGATGCAACCAATTTGGAAAGCAGTATGGAGATTCTTTGGAAAGCTGGGAATGGAACCACCATTTGACCCAGATATTCCCCTTCTCGGGAATATATATCCAAAGACTTAAACTATACCCAAAGACCTAAAAAGAGCATACTACAGGGACACAGACACATCAATGTTTATAGCAGCACAATTCACAATGGCTAGACTGTGGAACCAACCTAGATGCCCTTCAATGGATGAATGAATAAAAAATATGTGGCATATATACACAATGGAATATTACTCAACACTAAAAAATAACAAGATCATGGCATTTGCAGGGAAATGGATGGCATTAGAGCAGATTATGCTAAGTGAAGTTAGCCAATCCCTAAAAAACAAATGCTGAATGTCTTCTCTGATATAAGGGAGGTGACTCAAAATGGGGTAGGGAGGAAGAGCATGAGAAGAAGATTACCACTAAATAGGGAAGAGAGATGGGAGGGAATGGGAGGGAGAAGGGGAATTGCATGGAAGATGGAAGAAGATCCTCATCGTTATACAAAATACATGTATGATGATGTGAGGGAAAAAAAGAAATGTGTCACATTAGATTGGGTAGAGAGAGGTGATGGGAGGGGAGGGGTGGGGAAGGGGGGATAGGAAGGGCAGCAGAATAAAATAGACACTAGTATTGCTGTATGTATATACGTGTCTGTATAACCAATGTGATTCTACAACCTGTACACTTGGAAAAATGAGAAATTATACCCCATTTGATTCAAATGTATGATATATCAAGATCATTGTATTGTTATGAGCAACTAATGAAAAAAATTGGTATTGGTATAAATTTATTAACCTCAATTGAAAAAAAAGCAAAATAGGAATCAAAGCCTGTAAAAACTATTACTTTTACCCAGTAATACATTTCCTAGGAATTTATTATGTACAACAATGTTTATTACAGAATTATTTGTAGTTGAATAACTTTGAAATAGCATAAATATTACAAATAAGTGAATGATTAAATTCAACATTTTTATTACTTATGATTGCTGAAGTTCAACTTTTAATGTCATGGGAAATTGTCCATCAGGTAATAAAAATGAATGTAGTTAATCGCAGAGGCTCAAGAAGCTAAGGCAGAAAGATTGCAAGTTCAAAGCCAGCCTTATCAACTTAGTGAGGCCCTGAGCAACTCAGTGAGGCTCTACGAAACTCAGCAAGACCCTGTCTCTAAATAAAATATATAAAAGCACTGCAGATGTGTCTCAGTGGTTTAGCACCCCTGTGTTCAATCCCTGATGCCCCACAAAATATATATAAAAAAGTAAAACTGGTGAAAGTGGGCATCCCTGTCTTGTTCCAGTTTTCAGAGGGAATGCTTTCAATTTTTCTTTATTTAGAATAATGTTTGCCTGGGGCTTAGCATAGATAGCCTTCATGATGTTGAGATATGTTCCTATTATCCCTCATTATTTAGGGTTTTGAATATGAGAAGGGTGCTGTATTTTGTCAAATGCTTTTTCCTGCATCTATTGAGATGATCATATGATTCTTATCTTTAAGTCAATTGATGTGATGAATTACATTTTTTGATTTCCATATGTTGAACCAAACTTGCATCCCTTGGATGAATCCCACTTGATTGTGGTACACAATTTTTTGGATATGTTTTTGTATTCAATTTCCCAGAATTTTATTGAGAATTTTTACATCTAAGTTCACTAGAAATATAGGTCTGAAGTTTCAAGGACCTAGGAATATAATCAGAGACCCTGTGTCTAATAGAAGAAAAAGTAGGCCCTAATCTCCGTCATGTAGGATTAGGCCCCAGCTTCCTTAATAAGACACCTTTGGTTCAAGAATTAAAATCAAGATTAAGTAAATGGGATGGACTCAAACTAAAAAGTTTCTTCTCAGCAAAAGAAACAATCTGTTAGTTGAATAGAAAGCCTGCATCTTGGGAGCAAATCTTTACATACATATATACATACATACATAAGACAGAGCACTACTTTCTAGGATATATAAAGAATTCAAAAACTAAACACCAAAAAACCACAAATAACCCAATCAGTAAATGGGCAAAGGACCTGAACAGACACTTCTCAGAAGAGGACATACAATCAATCAACAAATATTTGAAAAAATGTTCATCATCACTAGCAATTAGAGAAATGCAAATCAAAACTACTCTAAGATTTCATCTCACTTCAGTCAGAATGGCAGCTATTATGAATACAAAGAACAATAACTGTTGGAGAGAATGTGGGGAAAAGTTATACACTGCTGGTGGGACTGTAAATGGGTTCAGCCAATATAGAAAGCAGTATGGAGATTTCTTGGAAAATTGGGAATGGATCCACCATTTGACCCAGCTATCGCTCTCCTCAGTCTATACCCAAAGGACTTAAAAATAGCATAGTACAGGGACACAGCCACATCAATGTTTATAGCAGTACAATTCACAATAGCTAAACTGTGGAACCAACCTAGATGCCCTTTAATAGATGAATGGATTTTAAAAATGTGGCATATATACACAATGGAATATTACTCAGCAATAAAAGAGAATTAGGGCATTTGCAGGTAAATGGATGGAGTTAGAGAAGAAAATGCTAAGTGAAGTTAGCCAATCCCAAGAAACCAAATGCCGAATGTTTTCCCTATTATAAGAAGGCTGATTCATAGTGGGGTGGAGAGGGGGAACATTGCAAGATTAGACAAACTCTAGAAAACCAGAGAATTGGGAGGGGAAGGGAGGGGTTATGGGGTTTGAAATGATGGAGAAATATGGTAGACATTATTATTCAAAGTACATGTATAAAGACACAAATTCGTTCGAATAAACTTTGTATACAACCAGAGATATGAAAAAATATGCTCTATATGTGTAATAAGAATTGTAATGCATTCTGCTGTCATATATAAATAAAAAATAATACTTAAAAAAGATGTTAACACTGGAGAAAGTGGGTTAAGGGTGTATAAGAACAGTTTGCTATCATTATACTCTTTCTGTAAATGTTAAAGTGTTCTAAGATAAATGTTCAAAAAGAAAAAGAAAAAAAAATAAGAAAAAGTAAACGAAACCAGGATATTATGGAGTAAAGGTTCTTATGCATCAATGCCTGATAGGTAACTACAGAGTCACAAAACATTTCATGAACTACCTTGCACAAAGGCCACAACAACTTCATAAAAGAAGTTGTTCTGCAATGGCATCTGCCAAGCCATTGTGTAGGCAGCATACAACTGACATCACTCTTGTAATTAATCACTGTGGCCAAGGAGTATTGTTTCAAAATATGATGTAATTTTCCTCAATTTTGTCTGTAAAAACTCCCTGGGGCCTTAACGTCTTTGAATATGCCCATAGCTTTCTATGGCTCCATATTGGCATTGCCATGCTCTGCTATTCCCAAATAAGTATCATTATTATTTGGAAAATCTGTGATTTTTTTTTTTAATTTAGGTTTAGAAAAATGAGCGAGTGAGTGTATGCATGTGTGTGTAGTGAGAAATGACCTAACTTTAAGACACTTTTAGGTGGTGAAGGGAAGCCCAAGGTGGCTAGGCTCATTTAGATTGCAAGAGAATAAATTGAATATTAAACTACATTCAGTTATTTTTCTATACTCTATAGTGTGTATTTAATCATTCTCTTTTTTATCTTTATAAAATATTTATTTAATCCCCTTTCTCCATTGATATTACACATAATTAACTGAATTGAGGGAATTTCTGCCAACAGTTGCAGTCAGGAGTCTGTGACTTGAGGGTCTAGTGGATAATAGACATTTTTATAGAATGATTCAAGTGAAATTTTTATTTCTGTTGACATGAGCTGAACATAATGTATGCCTAGAAGTTATCATTATTTGTAGATTAATGAGATATTTTATAAGCTTCTTATCCATTTTAGTCAAGATGTAATTCTTTATTCAATTAATGAGGGATTGATAACACATAAATAACATTCTAGAGCATGTTTTGCCCATTTTAGTAGTCAAATACTTATTCAATTGGTGATTAAAAAAAGTAAGATCTAAACTCAAGAGCACTTTGTCTTTCCTGAGTTGAAGGTATAACACAAAATAAATTCAGTTTCAATATTATTGATTAGATTTTTAAAAGCATCATGCACTTTTCCTTAAAAATGCCTTGAGGCATTAACAATAAAATTAACTTGAGCATCTGCATCTACTTACAGCAATAATGATGTATATTCAAACTGAAATCAAGAGTATGCAAATCATGCATTATGCCCAGGGACCATTAGAATATTGAAGGGTACATTAAAGATAAATGGTTATTTTAATTAGGAAGAGTAAAAATCTTTCTTGGGTCCCTTAAAACAAACAAACAAACAAAAATAAACTAAAATAGACCAAAAAAACCCAACCAAACAACAACAACAACAAAAAACGAAACACATTCTGCACTTCTTTCAGTAAAGCAGCCTAGAAAACAAACTACTGTTTGTCAATGATTATTTAGAAGTTATCATTTGAGAGAGCTCAGCTTAGCGTATGAATTTCCAAGACTGCCTTTTCTGTCTGTTCCCTGTCACAGCCCCTCCACCCTCAGAGTGTGCGGAGAATGGCTTTGCATGTCTGTACCACAGGCACCAGCCATCTTTCATGGCATAGATGTTTGGGTCACACAAGGTTCCTCTGTGCACCTGCTGCTGGGGAGCTGCAGGCATCCATTGTTTCATAACATGAGCTTTCAATAGTTTGCTAGAGGATGTTCCAAATTTATGCTGTCTTTATTTTTAAAATAATTCAAAATATGAGGAGGGGTATAGAGATACATAGTACATCTTGGCTGAGGAATAAAAGCTTTGAAATTTTGCTGCACCTCATTTTATCTTGCAATGTGATCCCTTTCATGATGATGAAGTAAGAACTTGACAATTAAAAATAATTAAGTCTCTTCTGGCTAAATCAGCTTCTTTTAAATAAATATTTAATCTGTCCAAACTTCTAACTTGTATCCAGCCTACTTCTTTTCTTACAAGTGCTACCACCACCTGCCACATCTGTCTCTGCCTTGCCAGGATGGCAGGTAGATGCAGGAGGAAACATAAGCTCTGTTTCTGGGTGAACATTAGAAGCCTGGAGGCCAGAGGAAGATTCCATCCACCCAGCCCTCCAGACCAGTGTGTGTGCTGTGTCCTGCTTGTGTGAAGGCAGGGAACTCTGCCTTGGCTTCCTTGTTTGTGGGTGTGCCAGCCACTGTTCTTTCAGTGTGAAAGGCAGTGGGCTCTGAGCTGTTGGGCTTTTCTTGATTTCTCCTTCTCCTTCTCTGTTTTTCTCATGCTCTGGGTCCTGGAACTTTGGCTGTGTGTCTCATTCAGCCCTAGCTTGACTATAACTCCTTCTGGTCTCTATCTCAGGATCACTCTCTCTGTCAGGCATTTGAAGTCCTCAAAAAGAAACCACAACCATTCCTTTTGGGGCAGAGGATCCTTCAGTATTGCCTAATGTCACAGAGGCCCTAGAGAATGAGGGTACTGTCTTGGGCCTTTTCTCTGTTTACACATGCCTTCCACCAAAGATGCCCCTGATTGGCAAGGCTGATTTGACTAGTTGCCTTTCAGAGTTCCAAATAGCTCTTTGTGCCCCTTTAATTTAAGCTCTTGTCACTTTTCACCCTCATCTGTAGGTCTTTGTAACCTCTCCTCTTAGTTTTATTTTCGTCTTACTTTTTCACTGTAGAGAAAAATATATTTCATATATGGGAAATATAAAGGAACTGGGGAAGAAATAGGTGATCAATGCTCTGTGATCCTTAGTCGAATACATGTCTTATTCCCAGACCTCCAGGGCTTATTGGGTGCTATGACATCAGATTCTTTGATGCCTGAGTTCCGATGTAGGGCCAGAGGCTGTGTTAGCAGGTTAGTTGGTATGGAGAAGAGCAACCCCAGAGATCATGCAAGGAGGACCTGTTGCAAAAATCTTAGTCAGTAACTTCATAGTGTTAGCAACAAGACTGTAAGACAGTTGTCATCCAAAAGTATGGATTTGTTTTCATTAGCTCAGTTTGAGAAATGAAACTAGT
The DNA here is from genome assembly GCF_021218885.2 of Marmota monax. Lineage (NCBI taxonomy): Eukaryota > Metazoa > Chordata > Mammalia > Rodentia > Sciuridae > Marmota > Marmota monax. The sequence goes on from NW_026693153.1 coordinate 1,106,129, forward strand.
TCAATAGCTTTTTTTCTTCCATGCTTAACTCTTCATATTGAGTTAATAACTTTATGGATACTATATTCTTAAACAGAAACTATATTAACTTGCAAGAGCTACAGTTAAAAAAAATCCAACAACAGAAATTGATTTCCTCACAGCTCTGAGACTAGAGGTTCAAGGTCAAGGTGTGGCAGTTTTCTTCTGAGCCTTCTCTCCTTACCTTGTCATTGGCCCTAGGCTTACCTGTTTCCTCCCATGGCATCTCCTCAGTGTGCACTCATTCCTGATGCCTCTCTTCTTCTCAGAAAGTATGTCATTTTGGATTAGGATCCCACCTAAGAACTCATTTTAACTTAATCACTTCTTTAAAGACTTCATCTCCAAATATGGTTTTATTCTAAGGTACTAGGAGATAGAACTGCATTGTATGGATTCTAGTATGCCACATTTCAGTCCATAATGGCAGTTACATTCTAAGGAATTAAAAATGTTTTTAAATCCTAATCACTCCTAAAGCAAGTGCTAATATCATCACCTATTTTCAGACTGCAAGACACCAGAAAGGGGAATAATTATATCAAAGGTTCCAAATCTCAGAAGAAGAGAAAGAGAGAACTTAACCCACTACTCTTAAAATAAATGGGATACAGGCTTTTAAATTTTATTCTTTTAATTAAATAAAGAATTCTTAACAGGTCATTAGTGAGGAGATTTCAAAGAATATAGAGAACTTTAAAGAATCATTATCTTTTTCACTTTATATTCAATTTCCCTTTTTCTCAGAATTTAAACTTAATTAATATTTTAATATCTATTCCTCCAAATAAATAAACAGTATTCATACACAAATGTATATTTATATTTTTAAATTTTGATTTGTTTTCCCAAAGTAGATTGGTACTCTGTGAATGATTGTTGGCTTTTTGTTTTATTTTGTTTTCATTTGATGTGCCTTGGAAATCTTTTCATATTTCTCAACCTTGGTATTGTTGACATTTGGGGCTGGATAAATCTTTGTTGGGAGAGGGATTCTCCTATGCATTGTAGGATGTTTAGCAGCATTCCTGGCCTATGTTCATTAGACACCTGTGACATTTCCTTTCTGCTTGCTTTATCAATCGCAAATGCTCCCAGACATTCATTGGTAAATATACCCTGGTAGGCAAATTTGGTCCCATTTGAAAAACCACAGGTACAAAAAGAATTTTCTATTAAAAAATTTAATCAAAACATACTAATTGTGTATATTTATGGGGTATAGTGTGATATTTCAATATATGAATGTAATGTATAATGATCAGATCAGGTAACTGATATATCCATTCCTTCAAGCATTTGTCACTTCTTTGTGTTGGGAGCATTCAAAATCCTTTAGGTGAGCTATTTGGAAATATATAATTAAACATCATCTGTCCTAGTTACCCTACTGTGCTGTAGCTCTACAGTATCCAGGTTATGGGTTGTATTACATTTCATTTACAAATATTATTGATGGAAATTGAAGATATTTTCATTATCTTACCATTAGGAGCAACACTGCATAGACCATATTTACATATGACTCTTTGTTACATATACTGACATCACTTTAGATTAAGATACCCAGAGATTTAATTGCTGGGTCAAGGAAATTTTACATTTTGTATTTTGAGAGATGCTATCATATTATCCTTCAAAAGGTTTATGCAGTTTTCATTTTCACAAATAAGTGCCCATTTCTCCTCAGCCTGTCAATGTTCAGTATAAAATCTGTGATTTATCTTACTAGACCTGATGGAAGGCCTGGGGTCAGTGGTTGGTATCTGGAAAGAATTTATTTACAGAAGGATTAATGCTTCAACCTCTTCCCAGAGACTGCCTATCTAGGTTTGATGGTCACCTTTTCTCCAGAATTTGTTTTATTGCCAGGAAAGAATGTATTGGTAATTGATCAGTGCTCTCAATCCATGACTTTTCTTCTCAATCCCTTTTCCCAGGTCTCACTACTTTTGGGGTTAGTCATTTTCCCTATCTAATAATTACTCAGTTAAAATATGGAGAAGATAAGACATGAGTGTCATCATTTGATTACTGATTCTTACTTTATAGGGACCTCAAGGTATTTTGACTAAGACACATAATGATATTCCAGGATAAGATCAATATACTTTTAGTCTATATTTGGTTTGTATCATGTAGGGGATGTCTAACTTATGATCACTGAAAGGACATATTATATGTGTTGAAATAAACGTTGTTAGTAACTTCAGAGTTTTCCGAGTTCAGGAAGCAGGAGTGAAGGGAGGCTGTGTTACTGTGATAGATTTCCTTTTTGCCCATACCTCTCTATGAGGTCATCCAGGCAAATCCTTCTATTTCACATTCATTTCAGTGCAGTGCACTTTTAAGCAAAGATTTGTCCTTTATTGAAAAAATGGAATCAGTAAAATGTTAGTGAGATGTTTCTTGAAAACTAATGAGTCAGCCTAAAGAGTTCATGCATATATTTTGGTAAAGATATATATTTTTTCTTTCATAGTACCTGTTTCTCAATAATTATAACTTTTTTCTCTCCATCTTATGATGTAGTTACATGGAAAATATAATCAAAAGTTAACAATTTTTTTTTTTTGGTTCTGGGGATTGAACCCAGGGTCTCCCACCTGTTAAATATTCCTTCTGTCAGTGAGCTGAGCTACACCTTCAGCCCTCACTCCCTTTTTGGAACTAAACACAATTTTAATGAGTACTATATGTGTGCAGGGAGTCAGATAAAACCTTTGAATCCTACATTCCCATCTTGAATATTTTTTTTTAAAAATATTTATCTTATAGTTGTTGTTGGACACAATATCTTTATTTATTTTTTATGTGGTGTTGAGGGTCAAACCCAGGGCCTCGCATGTGCTAGGCAAAGGCTCTACTGCTGAGCCATAACCCCAGCCCCCATCTTGAATATTTTGATGTCCGCATTATTTTGCAATATAAAATAAAAAAAAAATATAAAGTGACTAGAGATTACTGCATTGCAATCAAATCCATTTTCAAATTCTATCTCATAGTCTCATGAGATCAACCTGAGCTTCTCAATTAATTTGGAGTTTTTCTGTTTTAGAACAAAGAAGGGGTACTTTGGACTTTACCCATAACACTTGCTGGCTTTGTATTCTAATAAATTATATATATTCCCATTTGCTCAATGATATTGCACTGCTGAAATTATAGTTTAAATTGAGATAGACCTTTGAAAATTGTATATGTTACAGATGTCAGTTTTGTAATAAGACAAAATGGAATTTTTCAATTTGATTATATGTAATGAACTCCAAATGTTTATTTATAATAAAAATATATTTTAACATTGATTAAATTGTATCATCTAATTCTAGGAAATTGGAGACTACTTTTTTCCTCAAAGATATTTAAAATATGTATCTGGAATACATGGGACAATAAGAAGAGAAATAGTGGACAAAATTAAATTCTTAATTCTAATAGGTCTTGTGCTAGTTCTCTAGTTCTGAGAATTATGATGAAATTCAATGGTAAACATATACTGAGACACAATGAACTTTTCTGTGAATGAACCATGCAATTGTTCTGATTTCTAGGCTGAATATTTAAGCTAGATGAAAGAGCTCATGTACATTGCTTATATGTACACTGGCAACATAACTGCTAAGACCATGTAGTACCTATTGTTATTAATGATATTAAGGGTGAAGAAAGAATTCACTTTGATTATTAAACAAATAGCTTCCAATTTCAACTTGTTATTTTTTTCTTGAAATTCTTTGCCTGTTTCTGGATATTTTTGCTTTAATATCAGTTTTTTTTTTTTTAAAGAGAGAGAGAGAGAAAATTTTTTAATATCTATTTTTTAGTTTTCGGCGGACACAACATCTTTGTTGCATGTGGTGCTGAGGATCGAACCCGGGCCACACGCATGCCAGGCGAGCGCGCTACGGCTTGAGCCACATCCCCAGCCCTTAATATCAGTTTTAACAGAATCATCTACTACAGGGCTTCTTTTTCAGGGATAACAACCAGGAATAGGTTAACTAACGATTTCTTGGAAATGTTATTTCTAGAAAGATTGTTAATGCTTTGGCACTTTTGTCTGCTTAAAACTCATAGTTTAAGAGCTTAATTGACCTAATGAAATAGTACTCAGTAAGTATTGAGAGCTCACTGATTCAGTAGGAATCCTTAGCAATAAGTGTATTGCTGTTATCTAAAAGCAGACATCATTGCTGTGGATCCAAAGACATTACTCATTTGCAGATGTTTGTGAAATTAAATAGAACTGTTTTCTAGTGAACTTAGATATAAGTCAGGGCTAATGATGATATTTGTAGAAAAAAAATGCCCATGAAACTGTCATAAAAATAAAATGTCCTTTGGTTAAAAAATTAAATCCTTTTAAAAAATCTTTCTAGGCAAGGCAAAATTATTTGGCTTATGTGTGGTCATTGTCTTTTCTTTCTTTCTTTCTTTTTAAATTTTTTTAGTTGTATATGGACATACTATCTTTATATTATTCATTTATTTTTTATGTGCTGCTGAGGATTGAACCCAGTGCCCCATGCATGCACTGTAAGTGCTCTACCATTGGGCCACAATCCCAGCCCTTTGGTGGTCATTTTCAAGGCCCATGTTCTTTTAAAAAAGTTTTGTTTTAACTTTTTTTTGTGTTTTTCCCCTTGTCCAAGTGGTGACTAGGTTATTTGAATAAGGAGTGGAGCCTAAGTATTTAGTTTTGGAAAGAGTTAAAGGAAAGAACAGCTTAGGAGATGGAGTGGTTTTTCTCTTTCTTTTTCCTATCTAAATATTTATGTAGTTGATCTTCTTGCTGCCAGGCACATGGTATTGGATATCAGCATACTAACAAGAAAAATATCAGGATTGCACACTTCTTTCTGCATGTCACCCTTCTTTCTGCTTTTATAGGATGGTGACTCTGGAAATAATCATTGACAATTATTGTTTTTTGTTACACAGTGTGGCAGAGACCCCTGGACTTTTATCTTTCCATGGTATTTTTATTACAAAGCTCATTAAAATATGTTTATTGTCTCAAGTATCCCATGTGTTATCCAGAATTACTTCAAAGCTGATAGTATAAACTATGTTATAGCTTTTTATTTTGATCTCTCAAATAAAACTAATATTCTACTGTCCAAAGCCTGTGTGTGTTATGGTAAAATAATAATTATTGAGTCCCTAAAAGAAACTAACCATTGTATGATTCTTCCTTTAATGGGGACTCCAGGCCATTCATTTATTTTATTATCTTTGGCATCAATCAGTACCTTCTTTAAGAGATTTTTCCCTGGTTGTATGCATGTTTGTAAAATGTGACTTGCTTTAGAAACAAAGTAACATCTTCTGAAGGTGTGTTTGAGTTCATATTATTTAATATATGTGGATAAAAGTATTAAGAAACCATGAGTATAAGGAAGATGTTTTAAGTTTTGTTTAATTCTAATTTATTGTCATGATCATAAAACCCCAGTGTTTTCCATACGGAAAACATCACTACCTCATACATAATTTTATAAGTTCTCCATTCACCATTCATTGTGCATGCAATGACTACCAGGATTAGTTTTTTTTTTTTTTTTTTTTTTTTTAGGCAGGACGGAAATCAGAAGAGATTTTCCTAGAGAAGAACTTTTCAGAATTTCATATGTCTCCCAACTCATTTTCAGGAGAACAGGCCTCTTTGCACTATGTAAGAGAGCAGCCAAAGAAGTCAGCTTGTTTTCACTCCTGTTAGTCTCTGCTTAGTAGTAGATGATGAGTCTGGCCCTTGGCCAGAAACTATGTGTGGTTTTTTAGGTTTGACCATGAGAAATTACAAGGGTTTTTCTTGGCAGACTTTATGAGGAAAGAACTCATCTCACACCAGATTTGGTGAATAAACCAGTGCATTCCAGTCTATGGAAGGAGGGACAGGACACAAGGATGGCAATGCTTTTATGCCTATCTGCATTCTTAACCCAGACACTCTCTTACAGTTTGGATATAAGGTGTCCTCCCAAAGCTCCTGTTAATGTAGAAATGTTCAGAGGTTAAATGGCTTAATTGTGAGAGCTGTAGTATAAACAGTCTACCTTAGTTGGAATGAACTAACTGGGTGATGGGAGACATGGCTAAAGGAGGTAGGTCACTGGATGTATGCCCTGGAAGGGTTGTTCTTCCTGCACCTCCCTGCAACACACATACACACACTTTCTGACTCCAGCTTGAGCTGACCAGTTTTCCTCTGCTGGGCCTTGCCCTCCTGATGTTCTGCCTCATCTTGGGCCTAGAGCAATGAAGTTAGCTGTCTATAGACTGAGACCTCTGAAGCCATAAGCCCCAAATAAGTTTTCCTACTAAGTTGTTCTTCTCAAGTGTTTTGGTCACCATAAAATAAAAGCTAACTAAAATAGAATTTGGTTCCAAGAGGTAGATTGTTGCTGATATTAATCTGATCATGTGATTCAAAAGCCTTTGGAGCTGGTTTTCAGGGGAGGAATTTTGGAAAGTTTAGAGATGCAAGATGGAAAAGCTTTAGAATGTTATAAGCAGAACTTAATGGGTGATGCTGGTGAAACTAGGAGTAGACTAGGATGCTGAAAGGCATGTGGACTGTGCTGGTGAGGTTTCAGAGGAAATGAGGACACTATTGGAAATGGGTCTAGAGGCCACTTGTGTTATATTCTGGCAAAGAATTTGGGTACATTTTGTTCATGTCTTAAGACGTTGAGGACTACTTAATCTGGTAGAGTACAAGGCAGCACAACATTTAGTCAGAGATATGAAAATTACTGGCAGCTTTCAGCCAGGTTTACTCTGAGAATCACTAGCAGAAAACAAAGCTAAAGGATTTTAAAACTTTCAATTTGGCCAGAAAATTGCATGTAAAGCTGGGGCCAAGGAAGGTGTGCTTACTGAAGAGATTACAGAATTTAAGGAGATATTAAATTGTTTTCTAGGAAACAATAGGAAAGAAATTTGTCAGACCACATCCACTATCCGCCCTAGGGCACAGAAGACAGAATTCCTTTGAGAAGAGATTAAGGGGGCATTCTACTTGCATAGGGGGGCCTACAATGTTGTTTTACCTTGCTGAATCATACAGGCACTCAGAGACCACTGTAGCTTTGATTCTAGGGACCCGTATTTTGTGTAGCTGGCAGCAGACCTTGGCATCATTCTCATGATACTGGTTCTGCAGAAATGCAGGATTCTGAGGTTAAGGGGTCATGGAGGCTTCCACTGAGATTTCAAAGTAAGGCCTGGGAGGCCAGGCAAAGTATAGCAGAGTAGGAGTCCCTGTGGGCTGCCTCAGAGAGGGCAATGTGTGAAGCTTTGTAGATGACATTGAAACTGTGATGAAGGCCCCAGGAATTAAGAGATGCCAGTAAACATGGATTGTGTGCTGAGAAAATCTTCTGATTTTGGAGAGAGACAGGGTAAAAGAGAGTTCCTGTGCTCTGCAGTTGGCAAGGGCAAAGGAGTGGACTTCCCAAGCCCTTTGGAGTGAACATCTCTCCACTGTGTATCCTAGATACTGTGTGCAGACTTACAGGACCTGTTTGACTGGGTTTCAGTATTCTTTTGACCCCATTTCTTCTTTTTTTAATTTTATCTTTATTTTTTTAAAAATTTTAATTAACTTTTTAAAAATAAATAACGGCAGAATGCACAATTCTTATTACACATATACAGCACAAGTTTTCATATCTCTGGTTGTATATAAAGTATTTTCACACCAATTCCTGTCTTCATACATGTACTTTGGAAAATGATGTCCATCACATTTCACTGTCCTTGCTAACTCCCTGCCCCCTTCCTTCCCCCCAAACCATCTGCCCTATCTAGAGTTCATCTATTCCTCCCATGCTCTCCTTCCCTTCCCTACTGTGAATCAGCCTCCTTATATCAGAGAAAACATTCAGCATTTGGTTTTTTGGAATTGGCTAACTTCACTTAGCAGTATCCTCTCCAACACCATTTATTTACCTGTAAATACCACTATTTTATTCTGTTTTATTGCTGAGTAATATTCCATTATGTATATATGCCATATTTTTTTTATCCATTCATCTACTGAAGGGCATCTAGGTTGCTTCCACAGTTTAGCTATTGCGAATTTTGCTGCTATAAACATTGATGTGGCTGTGTCCCTGTAATATGCTGTTTTTAAGTCCTTTGGATATAGACTGAGGAGAGGGATAGCTGGGTCAAATGGTGGTTCCAGTATAAGTTTTCTAAGGAACCTCCATACTGCTTTCCATATTGGCTGTACCAATTTGCAGTCCCACCAGCAATGTATGAGTGTACCTTTTACTCCACATCCTTGCCAACACTTATTGTTGTTTGAATTCATAATGGCTGTCATTCTGACTGAAGTGAGATGATATCTTATAGTAGTTTTGATTTGCATTTCTCTAATTGCTAGAGATGATGCACTTTTTAAAATATATTTGTTGATTGATTGTATATCCTCTTCTGAAATCCATATGCAACAAAATGAAATTAAACCCCTATCTCTCGATGTACAAAACTTAACTCAAAGTGGATCAAGGACCTAGGAATTAAACCTGAGACTCTGCGTCTAATAGAAGAAAAAGTAGGCCCTAATCTGCAACATGTGGGATTAGGCCCCAGCTTCCTTAATAAGACTCCTATAGCATAAGAATTAAAACCAAGAATCAATAAATGGGATGGATTTAAACTAAAAAGTTTCTTCTCAGCAAAAGAAAGAATCTGTGAGGTAAATAGAGAACCTACATTTTGGAAGCAAATCTTTAACCCTCACACATCAGATGGAGCACTGATTTCTAGGGTATATAAAGAATTCAAAATGCTAAGCACCAAAAAAAAACAAATAACCCAATCAATAAATGAGCCAAGGACCTGAACAGACACTTCCCATTCCTTCTCTTTATGCAACTATTCTGCCATTTTGGAATGGAACATTTACTCTGTGACACCATATGCTGATATATGTAACTTGCTTTTGATTTTTACAGGGGTTTATGCTGAGAGTTTGCTCTGAGTCTTGGGGGACATTTAGAACTTGGGCTTTTGGGAAATGCTGAAACTGTTAAAAAAATATGTGAATCTTGGAAATGGACAAAATGCATTTTGCACTGTGAGATGGACATGAGTTTTGGGGGGCCAGAGGCAGAATGTTATGATTTGGATGTGAGGTGTCCCTCAAAAGCTCCTGTTAATGCAGGACTATTCAGAGGTAAAATAAGAGCAACTGTATACAGTCCATCATAGTGTGAATGGACTAACTTGGTGGTAACCATAGACAGATGAGGCATAGCTGAAGGAGGTGGGTCACTGGGGATACGCCATGGAAGGTTACATCTTTCCCTGTGGCTTCTCCCCACTCTGCTTTATGATCCCACTCTGAGCTTATCAGCTTTCCTCTCTTGGGCCCTCCCCCCAGGATGTTCTTTCTCACCTCAGGCCCAGAGCAAAGGAGTCAGCCAGCTATGAACTGAGGCCTGATACCAAAAGCCCCTAATAATTTTTTTTTTTCATCTAAGTTGTCCTTGGGCATTTTAGTCACAGTGACAAAAGAAATGAAAACCTGACTAAAACACACATCTATTCAGAGAACTCTTTATTGGCAAACTTTTGTAGAAGGTCTCCTCAGGACCTTTTACAATGTCCCTATTTGGGGGACAGGGAATCTTTAAAGACATTTTCTATTCATTAAAACATTTTCTATCCTGACCTAGTACTCTGTACTCTCATATTGCTAGGTGCCCCCCTCTTTTCCTTCTTGTTATCTTGAGTCCATGAAACCACAGATGCTTGTTTGAGATTCTCCTTCTGATTCTCACCCAGTGTTGCACAGGGACACATGAACAGTGAAGGAGTCCACCCTTCTCCTATTTGACCTCTTGTTAATACTATCACAGTAACTGATTAAAGGTTTTGCTATTATTTTAATTTTGGTTTGTTTTAATTGACAACACAATCACCTGGTAGCTCATGTCAACTCAGCTCTTTTTGGTTTTTGATATCAGGTATTGAACCCAGAGGTGCTCAACTGCAGAACCATCCCCAGCCCTATTTTATCTTTTATTTAGATACAGGGTCTCTGAGTTGCTTAGGGCCTTACTATGTTGCTGAGACTAACTTTGAACTTGTGATCCTCCTGCCTCAGCTTTCAGAGCTGTTGGGATTAGAGACATGTGCTGCCATGCCCTGTTCAGCTCAATTTTTGATAGGTGATATTACTTCCATGTAATCTCACATCACCCTAAATTTTATATCCAAATTCTAAACAATAGGATTTAAACCAATAGTCTATTTTTTGAACTATACCTTGGAGTGGCATACAGAGGGGGAAAACACTAGGATGACTCATTTTATAGGTGAAGCCCAGTCTAATTATGATAGGAAAGACTCACACCTGCCCTATCTTCCTTTATCCATCTTCCATAACCTACCTTACTTTCTAATTTTATAGGAATTTCAATTAATTTAGCTCCAGTTAAACAATATCCAACACTTTTTGGATGAAAAATGTATGCTATGTTCTATGTTGAGTATATAGTGTTCAAAATTTATGTCTTTTACAAAATATTGGAACAAAATATCAATGGGTAATGCTTAAAAGCAGATCAGTATAGTATTACATTTGCATAAGATTAGTTCTTTACAATAAGGGTGCTGAATAGTAGCTGAGAGAAATGAACACAAGTAGGTGAACGATTCTTGGTAGCTAGCAAAATTTAGGGAGCATCAGGATCTTGGCCAAATAGAATGGAGGTCAGAGAATGGTACAAACACTATGTCAGTGAAAAGTTTGAAAGGATTAGAGTCATATAAATGGAAGCTGATAAGCATCAAGGAAGAGAGGAAAGGTCTGTGCTGCAGAGAACTATTGGTGTATTAATGAAAGGTCAGCCATGCTAATTTCATAAACAGACTCCAACCCTAAAGCTTCCACCCCAACCCTATATATATAACCAGAGGTTAGTAGGTAAAGTGCTGAGACTGCTGTATATCTATTGCCCTGATGATAGTTGGCTTATGATCTGGAATTTCAAGAGGGCTCCTAACGATTCAAACTAGTAAGTGAAAAGGAAGTTTGAACAGAATTCATTATTACTGGATAATCTGTTGAATAGGAAGGGTATAGAACTTAAACACAAGGACTTATGTTTCCAGTTTTGAGGTAGAAAATTGCAAAAAGTATCGCCCCCACTATAAGATGAGATAATCCAACAAACTCTAATAGCAAAGAGGTAAGGAACCACAGTGGATTAAGTTCTAGGAAGGGAAAAGCCCTTCCTAGCAGAGAAGAACCTATGGCTACTCTCATCCTCAGAGGAACAATAGATTAGATACTGGCTCACCATAAACTGAATGAGAAGAAAATACTGGAGTTTAATAAACATTTAACAATGTGTGGGGTTGATTTGTTGGATGATCCTCCCAGGAGACCCAGTCAGAGAGCAGTCTCTCATCTGCCCTCCAATCATTGCTCTCCTAGAATACAGAGTCAGCATGAAGGCTGGGACTGGGTGTGAGAACTGAGAGAAGGCCCCCTGGTATGCCCCCTGGTATGCAAATTTACTGACTGCAAGGCAATGACCCAGTGACTGTTGGGGAAGGAAAGAAGCCTGGAAAGAGATGTTCATAGCTTAGAACAGGAGTACAAAGGGAGCTCCACACATATCTTAAAAACTGGTGGGTGAGCTAAAACTCATGGAGCTGGAACATTGCTGGTGTTCAAATTACAATTCCTGATGCTGCTGGGGAAATATTTGAGGCACTAGTAACAAGAATTTAAATAAAACTGCAAGAATCCAGATGCAACTGGATCTGGATTGACACAGCCAGGAACTGGCACAGTATCATTTCTCTTGCCTTCTGATGGCCAAAGTCAGTTAATAAGGTAATGAAGATTCCAGGGGTAGATCATCTCCATAATTTGATATGAGGAATAGTATATATGTACTGAGATGGGAGGAATGTTAGTGATCATATTCATAGATTAATTAAGATACATTTATAAATAACCCAAGAATAAACCACAGGTTTTAAGAACAGGCAAAAATAAATTAGAAAATACTTCAAGTTGAATGATAAAGAATATACAAACTATCAAAATTTATGGAATGTAGTTAAGAAAGTTAAACAGAGACATAGAGGGAGATTTCTAAGAGGAGATCACTTTGGGGTGGGGGAAGGGAAGAAGAGAGAAGAGCCCTTTAGATTCTATACATCAAAACAGAATTTAGAGATCACTCCACTCCTCCCTCAGTCCCACTTCAGGTATATGCTTTTATACCTGAAGTCTTCTACTTTCCACATCCTGCAAGGGGTGCTGAGAATCTTAGAAAATCTTTTAAAAAACATCTTATTGGAATCCTTTTGCTAAAACTAGGTGCTTATATAAAGCAAAAAAAAAAAATGAGGTAAACTTTTCTACTTGACATATAAAGTCTCTCAAAATTTCTAGCCAGTCTTTTGCTCAACAAATTGACAGATGCTCAAACAGGTTAACACAGGAAAGATGTGAGTTCCTAGAATCTGCACAACCCCAGATAGAGGATATCCTTTGTGTCAGCAAAATCCATAGCAACCAGGAAGAAAGGGCGTGTTCTTCCCTTGTCACAATCTGATGATGAAGTAGCAGAAACCATTAACAAGCAGATCAGCCACTCACACTGTCTCTAAAGAGTGGATTCTAAACCTTGTGCTTTTAGCCATCAGGTTAGTGCAGGATCTCTGTGAAGAGGCATTACCTCTGATGCGACTTCTAGTGTTCTCATGCTTTGTTCTAGGATAACCTAGTAACAGATGTCTTAAAACTGCAAATTGGAGATATCAGACAAGGAAATAATGATTAGTAGGCACTCCTGGTTGTCATCTTCCAGGTGCAGAGGTACTAGGGATACTGACCCAGGGGTGGATGCTGTCTGAAAGATGTGAAGATGGTGTTAGTGAGACTCTTGTAGTTCCTTAGCAAATCTTTGATGAATGAAAACTCACAGAATAGGAGGTCTCTTGGCTATAGTTCTGGTGGTCTGGACAATTGCCAAGAGACATATGTCTTGCAAGTAATTTCCTGTTTGATATTACAATGGATAAAGAATATTCTCAGTGTGATAATGACAGTGGGATGATACAAGTTGGGGACTGGGCAAGTTCATCTGAGTTCTCTTTAAATTTGTGGCTCATAAATTGTTGAGAGCCACAGCCGAAAGGGGCCCCAGCAAACTTCCAGCTGCCAGCTGATGATTGGCTCTCAGTGCCCCAGCAAACTTCTAGCTGCCAACTGATTGGCTCCTCTGCTGTGATGCACATTGGGCTGTTTCCCTGCCCTTTCAGACCACAGAGCTACTCATTGGGGGACTTTTTTTGTCTCTGCCCAGGGGACCCAGCCAATCAGCCTCAAGAGCAGGAGGAGTGGGGGAGGTTGAGAGGCTTCTGGGAAGCCTGTGGTGGCAGTTGGGGTCTGAAGGTTTTTCCTGAGGAGCTGTGTGGTTTGGTGTGTGTGTTCTAAAAATAAATTTCGTTTCTTTTGACAAGTGGCTCCCGGATTGTGCCCAGCCAGACTGCGGCAATAAATGAAAGCCATTCTGTCATTCTGAGAAACATTCCTCAGTGTCTGGAAACACTTGACTATCACAGCTGGGGGTATTTGAGCATTTCTAGCATCTAGTGGGCAGAAGCCAGGAATGCTGCTAAACTTCCTGTACATCACAGGACTGCCCTCTACATCAAGGAATTATCTGAACCCAAGTGCAGCAGTGCTAAGATGGAGGAATGCTACTTTAAAAGTATACTTTTGCCATTTGTTCTTTGGGGAACAATGATTTTCATTCAGATAAACAACTCAAAAGAAGCAATAATATCAGCAATAAAATCTTAAGCAGTTTTCCACTGGGTTTAAAGTTCAGACCCTTGAACCTCAGAACATGATGGGAGGATTTGGTGTCCTATTGATTCACCCAGAAGAATAATTTTCTCATAGCATTATTGATCCTTATCCCTTTCCCTTTTTAAACTTTCAGATTATACTGCCTATGAACAACAACAACCAAAAAAAAAAAAAAAAAAAAAAAAACTATGAACTCAAATGAAATATGAGTAACAGGGAATAATGGCAAATAACTATTTTATGTTTGGAAAATAATAAAAGAGTAGATAGTAAGTTCATGTACCTTCGCAGAGTTTTATTACAATCTACTTTTTCTCTGATTCTGACCAGAATCTTTTCATATGTGCCTTCTATTGGTTAAAAAATTCAGCATAACTACCTTGCAGAGGGAAGCCTGATAACTGAGTTCTGGTGGGCTAATTGCATTTAATCTGTTCATTTTTGAATGTCATCACAGATTAAAGCATGTGAAAAATTAAATAATGTGAAATTGCATTGACTCTGGGGCAGAAAGATTCTTGACCCATATTAAATCCTGTCTTTGCTTAATTTCAGGGGAATTTATTGATCTAGAGGAAAATGTGGACTATTGAGCATTTAGAGTTATCTTAGTTAACTAAGGAAATCAGATTGTTGAGTTGCAATAAAGTGGTTTAGAGGATTTGAAACACACTCCCTTAAATTGCTAATGAGGAAGTGGAGGCTCTAAGCTAGTAAGTTACTGGCCATGGGTCACAGTTAGTTGCAGTGCTGGGACTGGAGGCCAGGACCTCACATCTGAGTCTAATGTTCTTGAAGAAGAATTTCTATATTGTAGTGCAGAATTACCTCTAGGTGGCTAGAGCTGTCCAAAGTAAAGTATACCAAGGTCTGACCATCATGTCTTCTATGTATTCCTCTCTTTAGGATATCCAAACTACTTTTACTTATTATCCGAAGTCAAAAAGCAAATTTATTACATAAAAAGTGCAAAAGCTTTTGTCTCCATTGATCAGAGAAAATCAAAACTCAATATGGAGTAACTTATTTGAAGTGAAATAACTTATAAAAAATAGACACAGATTTTTTATTCTAGTACTATTCTCTTCCGTTCATTACAGGTTTATTACAGAGGCAAACAGTTCTACATGGATATAAAAGGAGGTTTAATTTATTGTATTAGCCCATTTGTTTCTTGTCATTATTATAAGAGGTAGATATCATTATTAATCTAATTTGCTTGATAAAGAAAATGAGGTTTGGTGAAATTCTGTGATGTGCTGAAGTCCACACCACTAGTAAGTACAGACAAAGATTGTTTCATACTAAAGTCCCACATTTTTTTTAAATGGACACAGTGCTTTTATTTTATTGTTCATTTTTATGTGGTGCTGAGGATTGAATCCAGTGCCTCACACATGCTAGGCAAGCGCTCTACCACTGAACCCCAACCCCAACCCTAAAGTCCACAATTTAATTATTACAATATACTTTATCATTGGTCATAAGGTGTTTCTATGGCTACTTTGGTAATTAATACAACGTCCTGAGTGGAATAGCCATTGAAAATCCAGTTTTATGTTTGATGTTCTGATTTAAAAGTGAATATTTTACATTTTTTTTCATCCCTACTAAAGTTAATGGTGGGGAGAATGCAAACCATTGGATAAGATAATTTTATCTTTTATATTTATTCAATAACTGCTGTCTGATTTCTCTCTTTCAGCAGTCCTGCATGTATCCATCCAATTTAATCTACCTAATGCAGCAAAAGTAGTCTTTCTAGAGAAGCTATCTGATTGTATCAGTACTTAGAAATTTTAATGAATTTCTTATAACTTCAAACACTGATAATCCATGATCCATTCTGTGCTTTATTATATAAATTTATATCCTGCCAATCCATCATAAGCTTGGTTCCAGTCGTCCTGCAATTTGATTTTTCCCCAATTAAGTCATGCAAGCTTCATGTGTGTGCATTTTTACATTCTTTGAAATACCTCTCCATGCTGCCCCCTGTATCCTTTTCCTGCCCCAACTGACCCCTAATTCATTGTTTTGTTTTTTAAAACCTTTTTCAAGAATTTTATCTCTGACTGCTCACCCAGTGAGAGAAGGAAGACCCAAGATATATTTCTACTGTGGATCCTATCACTGTAGTTGATAATTGACTTTACTTTTCAACTATACTATGACTTATTTGATAGAAGGAACCATTTCACAGTTATCTTTATTTTCCTAATGCTTACCTCAGTTCCTGTCATATGATATCCAGTTGATAAATTAAATGATTTATTGTATCCAAAGAATTTGGGATTTAGTAGATATGGAAAGTAAAGAAGAGAGAAGAATGAAATATATTTTAGATACCTCCTTTTTATTCCAAGGAGATATCTAGAAAGATCTTTATTTTATTAACTGAAACAGTACTTAAGAGAATTATGTAAATTTACTCTAGAAAAGGGAAATGGGTAAACTTGGTTTGTTCATGTGATATGTTGAATATAAATACATGACCATAAAATAGTGATCTCCAATCATATACACATTATATGTTTAGTATAATGTGTATTTTTAGTGGATAAAAATTTAGGTTCCCTGGACAAAAACTTTTTTAAAAAAGATTTTGTTATTGTTTATAATTGTAAAATAAACAGATCTTAAGTTCCTTTTCAATGCATGCATTTATTTATGAGTACAAGAGGAAAGAAAGGAGCTGACTTTCTTGCTCAAATTTCAGGTTTTCTTTCCTTCATTACCTTTCTGACATTGCTCAGGCAGAAACAGAAATTGACCCTAAAGTTTATGAGCAACTGATTTGCAGCAAGTGAGTAAACTTTATGAGCTTGGTTGAAATGGAATGCTACGTAAAAATGGAATTTTTTTGGTAGTTAAGTAGCCCTTAATAACATAGTGTAAATATCATTCATTGAATTAGCAGACTAAGAGTTGTTTGCTTTAAGATACTTATGCTTCTTGTTTAATATTTAATAGCATTCCTTAAGCAGAAAATTTGGTTCTGTTTGTGGACTTGCTATTCTCAATGTCTGTACTGCGGAAATCCCATCTAGGTTAGAAACAAAAAACAAAGAACAGAATCTTGTGAGAAATAAATTCACTTTATGCGATTTATACAGACAAAACCATAGTGTAGCTAATACACGGATGACTAATGACTAATGACTTTGGTTTTTCTGGAATGGACCCATCTGGTTACTTAACTACTGTTTTTTTCCTCTTCAGTATGTATGTATATATTTTGGCCAAATATAGCCACAATATTTTCTTATTCTACAGGATGTTGAGCATATATATTACTTCTCTAATGCTCTGGCAGAGGGGCTAGCTAAAGCTTAGAGTTATTTTAACAGAGAACTTACTGTGGATGTAGTATGTGTATAAAATAGATGAGCTTACCTGTACCAGCAGAGGCACTTTTTATATGTTATATAAAATATATATTTAATATATAATATTAATATATATTATTTACATTTTATGAAGGGAGGGCATCAATCACTTAAAGTCTCCTAAACACACACATCCAATTTTGCCGTTCTAGAGGGGAGGAGGCTGGCATGACTGGGGGCTGCTCTTTGGCTTGGGCTCCAGGCTAATGATCAGATGATTATTAGGGTCCACTGGGACTTATGTATTCTCTATTTCTCAGTTTCATTTTAGTGTTTTTAGACTTTAGCAGAAAACAGTGTTGATCCTGTGAGTGAACTGAGTTTAAGTTAGGTCAATAGTCATTTCTCATATTGAGAGCTGGTAAATATTGTCTAGCTTTCCAAGGGTACATCAACAGTTTAGTGTTGCTTTCTGGAAATGAGAATTATTCTTCATTAGAGAGTTTGGCCTGTCCCCAAAGCCTGTGTTCTTTTTCCATGCCATCTTACCTCCCTGTTTCCACCAGTGTTCCTCTGTGGATTCACTACCTGCCATTCTTAGGAAAGTGTAGTGGGCAGAAGTTGGGAGGACTCACAGCTTTTCCACAGCTTTACAGTGTACAACTTTCCTGCCTATTTTCTTACTCTATTATTCCTTTGTAAATCCTTCCTCTTCTGAACACATTCACTGAGGACCATGAGGAAGTTCTCTGCTGGCTGCCCTGCTGCTGTGTGTCTGAATATTGCTGCCCATTCCTGCCCTCTGTTTGGGGTGAATATTGCTGCCCCATTCCTGCCTTCTGTTTGGGGTTAAGTCTTGTCTGCTTCATTACTGTACACTTCCTTTTCTTTCCTTGTATGCTCTTCATTTCCCGTCTTTCCATTGTGGGACAGCACACAATGATCACCTTCTTTGGGCTTACCTACCGTTTAACATCTGCTTTAGCTCACCCAATAGACCCCAGCATTGGATAAGTGGTTTCATGTACTCTTCTGGTCCCACTTATTTTACTTGTTCCTTTTATAACTAAAATGGAAGCTTACTTTTGCCTAGGGAACTTCCCACTTTAAGTAGAAAAAGACCTACCTTATGACAGCACCTCCAGGAAAATTGTCTTCTCAAACAGAAGATTATCTCTTCGAGGTTTTCCTTTGTTTCCTTATTTTCAATAGACCCTGTGTTCCTGTGATCTACAGATATCAAATCATACAGAAACTTAATCCAATTTGCTTCTAGACCTGAATTTTCTAGTATATGTTCCAAAGAGTACTACTTCTATAAGACTATTGTAAACAATTAAAATCACATCTCTCTCTTGCAAATGACAGGATACTGGAGGTGAGGAGGAGCCATTTACAGAACTCTGTGTGCTCCTTGTGGCATCACCTCTGTCTCTCACTGCTGACCACATTTTCCATCTCTCCACCACAAAGTACCCAGGAGACACATTGTAAGAAGCAACAATTATACCTAATAATTTGTCTTTCTCTAAGATACAATCCTCGCATCCTTACTTTCGTCAGTTGCTGCATGAAGCCCTAGCTTCTCAGCTCATTTTTTATTCCTCTTACTGTCACATCATCAATATGGCTATACACATTCTTCAACGAGTATTCCTTCTTTTCATCCCACTATATGTTTTGTAACTTGTGATGTCTGTATAAATCAGGAGAGGCCTTATTTTACTATGGCAGCAAATCACATAACACACATGCAATCACACGCACACACACTCCATCCTAAAATACTACTGACTCCTTATAAAACTTATATTTTATGTTGAATGGTAGGAAATAAGCTCTACTTAGTTTTCCAGAGGTGAAAATTATAAAAACTCTACAATCCTTTATCAAAAACATCTGGAGATGAAGCCTTTGTGGTGGTCTCAACAGGCTAAGACTGAAATGAGAAATTGTAAAGGGCTCCTCATCATCTCAGCCTAGAAATGATGCACGGCATCACTTCTTACACTTATTTGCCAGTAATGATTAGATGACCCTGAGTAGGTGCAATGATATTGAGAAATTTTATCTTCCATGTACCTGAAGGGAATCACAAGTAATATTTATCCTAGTCTTTAAAAGCAAACCAACAAAAACAAAACAAACAACAACAATAACAACAACAACAACAACAAAAAAACCAATACTCTCTTTAGTTTCTTTTGTTTCCTTCAACTATTGTTTAAATAAAATTTGGAACCCTCTGACTTTCTCAGGAGCCCAGGCCAAGGGTTATCCCAGATCTACTCCACTGACCTGCAGACCCACTCTGGTGCTCAGGCTTTGGCCCAGGACCACTCCTGCTGACTTGCACAAGAGCCCAGGCCCAGCATAGGCCCAGGATTGCTGCTGCTCCCTCCTGTGAGCACAGACCTAACCCACTTTACTCTTGAAACATTGAAGCCATTGGCATAGCCTTCCCCACACAGTAGCCTCCACCTTGGTACAACCACTAGGGTCTAGAAGCAGCTGCATCTCACAAGAGGCATCCCAAAGGCAGTGTAAGGCCACCATTTCAGTCCCATCTCTGAAAGAGTTTGCATTCATTTTGAGATACTTCCACTGATATCTCCATTTACCTCCATTATTGCGCCACCACCTATACTTGAAGTAGCATCTATCACAGGACACCAAGGAAGCCCAACACCAAGGTAAAATACAGATAATCTTCATGGAAACTACAAGATTAAAAGTTAAAAATGAAATTACAGTGAAAAAGTCCACATACAGAGCATCCTCAGCAAAATATTCCAAGAGGAGGAAATGAAAAACAACAATGAAAATCAGCAAAGGGAGGAACTATATTAAAGGAAGGGCTTATCAAAGGAGAAACCAAGTTAAGTTAAAAACAAAAAATATACCAAAATGTCCAGGAATACAAATCATATTTCAGTAATAACTCTGAATGTGAATGGACTAAACTCAACAATTAAAAGACAAGTACATGAAAAAATGCTCAACATCTCTAGCTGTCAGAGAAATGCAAATCAAAACCACCCTAAGATACCATCTCACTCCAGTTAGATTGGCAGCCATTATGAAGTCAAACAACAACAAGTGCTGGCGAGGATGTGGGGAAAAGGGTACACTTGTACATTGCTGGTGGGACTGCAGATTGGTGCAGCCAATTTGGAAAGCAGTATGGAGATTTCTTGGAAAGCTGGGAATGGAGCCACCATTTGACCCAGCTATTCCCCTTCTTGGTCTATTCCCTAAAGACCTAAAAAGAGCATGCTACAGGGACACTGCTACATCGATGTTCATAGCAGCACAGTTCACAATAGCAAGACTGTGGAACCAACCTAGATGCCCTTCAATAGACGAATGGATAAAAAAAATGTGGCATTTATACACAATTGAGTATTACTCTGCCACAGTCTGGCTGGGCACAATCAGGAGCCACTTGTCAAAAGAAACTAACTTTATTTTTAGAACCACACACGCCAAACAAAACAGCCTCTCAGGAAAAACCCTCAGAGCCTCAACTGCCACCACCGGCTTTTTCACAAGCCTCTCTCTCCCACACAAGCTTCTCTCCACCTCCCACAATCCTCCTGCTCTTGAGGCCGATTGGCTGGGTCACGTGGGCAGAGCCAAAACAGTCCCCCAATGAGCAGCTCCGTGGTCTGAAAGGGCAGGGAAACAGCCCAATGAGCATCACCGCAGAGGAGCCAATCAGCTAGATGTTGCTGGGGCCGCTGTGAGCCAATCATCAGCCGGCAGCTGGAAGTTTGCTGGCAGCTGGAAGTTTGCTGGGGCCCCTTCGGCTGTGGCTCTCAACATTACTCTGCATTGAAAAATGACAAAATCATAGAATTTACAGGGAAATGGATGGCATTAGAGCAGATTATGCTAAGTGAAGCTAGCCAATCCCTAAAAAACAAATGCCAAATGTCTTCTTTGATATAAGGAGAGTAACTAAGATCAGAGTAGGGACGAAGAGCAGGAGAAGAAGATTAACATTTAACAGGGATGAGAGGTGGGAGGGAAAGGGAGAGAGAAGGGAAATTGCATGGTAATGGAAGGAGACCCTCAGGGTTATACAGTGGAGGGGGTAGAGAGAGAGGAGGGGAGGGGAGGGGAGCGGTGGGGAGGGGGGAGGGTGGAGGATGGGAAAGGCAGCGGAGCACAACAGACACTAGTATGGCAATATGTAAATCAATGGATGTGTAACTGATGTGATTCTGCAATCTGTGTATGGGGTGAAGGTGGGAGTTCATAACCCACTTGAATCAAAGTGTGGAATATGATATGTCAAGAAATTTGTAATGTTTTGAACAACCCACAATAAAAAATTAAAAAAAAAATAAAAAATAAAGGCATAAGGCATAGAAGTCAAAAAAAAAAAAAAAAAAAGACATAGACTGACAGATTAGATTTTTAAAAAATACCCAACAATGTGTTGCCTTCAAGAGACTCACCTCACAGGAAAAGACATCCACAGACTGAAAGGGTAGGAAAAAATGTACCACTCACATGGAACTCATAAAAAGCTGGGGTTTTCATCCTCATATCAGATAAAGTGGACTTCAAGCCAAAGACAGCAGAAAGGGATAAAGAAGGACATTTCATACTGCTTAACAGATTCATACATCAACAAGATATAACAATCATAAATATCTATGCCCCAAACAATGGGGCATCTATGTATGTCAAAGAAACCCTTCTCAAATACAAGAACCAAATAGAATTAAAGAACCACAACACAATAATACTGGGTGACTTTAATACACCTCTCTCATCACTCAATAGATCTTCTAAAATAAATCCAAACAAAGAGACTATAGAAATCAATAATACAATCAATAATTTGGACTTAACAGACATATTTAGAATATCACATCCATCAACGAGCAAATACACTTTCTTCTCAACAGCACTTCGATACTTTTCCAAAATAAACCATATGTTATGCCACAAAGCAAGTCTTAGCAAATACAAATAATAGAGATACTGCCCTGACCATAATGGAATGAAATTAGAAATCAGTGATAAGGGCTGGGGATGTGGCTCAAGTGGTAGCGTGCTCACCTGGCATGTGTGGGGTGCTGGGTTCGATCCTCAGCACCACATAAAAATAAAATAAAGATGTTGTGTCCACCAAAAACTAAAAAATAAATATTAAAAAATTCTCTCTCTCTCTCTCTCTAAAAAAAGGGGGGGGGGAGACAGTGATAAAATTAAAAAGAGAAGGTACTCTAATACCTGGAAACTAAAAAATACATTATTGAATAATGCTTGGAAAACAGGACACATTATGGAGGAGATTAAAAAAATAGACGTAAATGAGAACTCTGATACTATTTATCAAAATCTCTGGGACACGATGAAGGCAATGCTAAGAGGAAAGTTCATTGCATGGAGTTCATTCATTAAAAGAAGAGAAAGTCAAGAAATAAAAAACCTCATATTTCAGCTCAAAGCCCCAGAAAGAGAAGAACAAACCAACACCAAAAGTTGTAGAAGACAGGAAATAGTTAAAATCAAGGTGGAAATCAATGGAATTGAAACTAAAGAAACAATTCAAAAAATCGACAAAACAAATAGCTGGTGTTTGAAAAAATAAATAAAATTGACAAGCCCTTTGCCACTCTAATGTAAAGAAGGAGGGAGAAAACTCAAATTACTAAAATTTGCAATGAAAAAGGAAATATCATGGCAGACCCTATTGAAATACAGAAGACAAGCAGAAACTATTTTGAAAATTTATACTCCAATAAAATAGAAAAACTTGAAGACACTGTCAAATTTCTAGAGGCATATGATCAACCGAAAGTGAGTCAAAAGGACAGACACAATTTAAACAGATCAATTTGAAGTAAGGCAATAGGACCTAGTTGTTATAGAATTTTTGTTCATTGTGTGTGTGTATGTGTGTGTGTGTGTGTGTGTGAGAGAGAGAGAGAGAGAGACAGAGAGAGAGAGAGAGAAAGAGAGAGAGAGAGAGAGAGAGAGAGTGTGTGTGTGTGTGTGTGTATTCTCCACAGTACACTCATCTTGCCTTAGGGAGAGCAATGGTGTTTTCATTCAATAAGTGTATAGTTGGTGGGAGGGATTGCTCTTTGATTTTTTCTATCTCTACAGATTTTTTTTTTTTTTTTTTGTACTGGGTATTGAACTCAAGGGAACTCAACTACTGAGCCACATCCCCAGCCCTATTTTATTTAGAGACAGGATCTCACTGAGTTGCTTAGTGCCTCACCATTGCTGAGGCTGGCTTTGAACTTGTGATTCTCCTGTCTCAGCCTCCCGAGCCACTGAGATTACAGACATGTGCCACTGCGCCCATCTTACAGATTCTTGCATAAAATCTGGACCATAAATAAAGTGAAACTAATTCTTGCACATTTTTTTTCAGGGTGAGAGCAAGTGGATTTGTTTAAGCTTGTGCATGACCGCTTGGAATTTTATTCCATATTATTTTTATTCCATATTTATGTTTTATTCCATATTATTTCAACCTAGTTTTGATTTTAACAACCCACCCGCATATTTGCAAATGTCCTTCAAAACTGATGGAAATAAAAGAGAAAAATACGGTAGACAATTGCCTTTTGTCAACCAAATAAAAATGTTGTGACTTAAAACACTTTATTTTATTTAGTACATGATTCTGTGGGTCAATGTTCTTCTGGACTCACTGGTCTACAATTGGCTGGCCCTCAGCTAGGCAGTTCTGTTTCTTAGGGCTGGCTGTAGGCTGCTCAAAGAGGTGACTGAGCCATTGTCTTTCATCTCCCTCTAGAATAGCCCAGGTGTTTACATGGAAGCTACACAGAATCCCCAAAATGAAAGAGTGAAAAATCAAAGCCCTTGACTCCAGAGCACGGACTGGTAAATTCTCAGTTCTGCCCCAGTCCACAGACAAGGTACAGTGTCAACCCAAATTCAAGGATCAGGGAAATAGACTTCAGCTCTATGTGGCAGGAGCTGCAAAATCAAGTGCAAATGGATATATAAAAAGGAAGATAAATAATTCACGACTATCCTGTAATCTACCACACAGGGCAAACCCTTGAATAGTGTAGTGTGGCATATTTGGGTTTTTCCTTCATTGGTCAGCAAAGAGAGCAAAACTAAGAAGTATTTCTTTATAATAATACCTTTCTAAATATTTCCTCTTTGCTTTGCTCTACTGTCACCATTAAATAAAAAATTTTAAGAAAATGGTCATTCATTTAAAACTAAAGTCTTCAGTATCTAAGCTAATTTTCCCCCAGTGGAAATAGTTTTGCTGAAAGAGGAAGTGTGTTGATTGCATTGAGAAGGACCAGCATCTTGTCCCCATGGTAACAGCATCTTATTCTCCAAGTGTTCACCACCTGGTGTTTTGAGGCCCAATAGCCAAGTAGTATCACATTTTATAATGTGAGAAAATGAATTCACATGCATAGCATGTAAAGTACAGTGGACCTGCAGGTGTGGTTTGGAATCAGATCAGAATGATGCCCTTGATATAATAAGAACATGGTTAAATTGCTGAAATAATCATAAGCATAATAATAACTTGGAAAACTCTGCTACCTTAAATAAAACACTGCTCTTTTCAACAACATAGGAATAGACTATGTTTGAATGGTTAAATATATCTAAGACATGGGGTTTAGATACATATGTGCAAAAACACAAGGAATATATATACATACATACATACACAAAATTCCTAAGTTCTGAATTTAAACAAAAGTGATAATAGCTATAAGAGGTCCATTATTAGTGGAATATTTGAAATATCAGTACTGGCCTTAGTTATTATCTTTTAAAGAAGATATTTAAGAAATGTAATGTCTAAGTCATATTTATGTGGGTGGTCACCTCTTCACTGAAGTTGTTCAGTACCCCAAACCTTTGGCTCAGTCAGTGACACTGGGACTTTCAAAAATTGGAATTTAGATTCATATCAAACTACATCTCCATGCAGTGATTTTAGGTATAGAAATGACAGATTTAATATCTGTCTGTATCTATGACTACTGTTAAGCTGCACAGGAACCATGAGAGAACAAATCCTTGCTCTCTGTGGTAGCTGAATGGCTGCTGTTGCTGCCAAACTATAAAGTAATTTTCTATTGTAAAGCCAATATTAATAGAATTCAGGAAGGTGTATCCCTATGGGGACTGAAGAGGGATGTGTGTGGGATGTTTTCAAATGAGTCACTTGGAAGAGTTGGAGTTGTGCTTCAGATTAGAAACAGAAACTAGTGGGTTGGTTGGAAAGGCAAACATGAGCTTTGAACTGAAGGATGTTTTCCAGGATCCTGAATGGGTCCCCTGAAGTTCCTAGGATGTCAGGGATCCTAAATCCTGATGCTAACTGCAAGCAGCCTTTCCTCCTCATTGACTTATGTAATGATTCACAAAGTCATTGTAAGCAGGCATGCTTTAAAAACCCGGAAAGCAATGTACAAAGAACTTACCCTCTTCATTGGGAGTATCCAGAGGGAGTGGTGGAAAAGAGGGTAGGTGGTAGGTGGATTATTTCTTTTTATTATATATTGTAGTTGTAGATGAACACAATATCTTTGTTTATTTATTTATTTTTATGTGGTGCTGAGGATCAAACCCAGTGCCTCACACATGCGAGGCAAATGCTCTACTGGTGAGCCACAACCACAGCCCCTGGATTTTTTTCTTAAAAAAAAAAAATACTGCTGATATGCACCTCCACCCTCTACTCCCCTTTACACAGCTTTTCTCAGAGCTATGGGATTGAGGATCTGAAGAGAATGTTGAGGGGAAGAAGGAAACAGAAACTCTGCACCTTCCCACTTGTGCTGCCCAGATTACATGACAACTGAATATTGGTTATAGAGCATATGTTCAGCAAAAACCTTCCTTGTTTGACCCTGGGTTCCTTGAGGCGGGCATTGGTAATCCATCCTAGATACTCTTATGCATGTCTGTCCTCTGTATGCCATTTACTTTTCACAATCACTCTATGATGAATATATTTATAAGACCTCAATCCTATAGTTACAATGCCCAAATCCAGAAAGTTCTAACTTGAAATGTTCTTTTGTAGCTTTGGTAACAACTTGAATTGCCATGAAACTACTAATAAATTTTATCTCTTTCAGTGAATTATTGATACACTTTCCTGAAGGAATAACAGTGTTTGTTTACTAAGTGCTACCCTAGAAATGGGAGATATTACACAAAATTCAGAAGATGCACAGTATTGCTCTCTAAGAAAAATTCTGAATCTAGTCATAAGGATGTTATATAAGAGATTGTGTGCTTATAATATCTCCATACTGAAGGGGGAAACAGTAAAGTGCCTGGACACATAACCAGGACACTTTGTATAGGATTTTAATTTAGGTATGTTGAAATATGGCAGTTTCTTTCTTTACCAAATTGCAGCTAGTTTTAAGTAACTCTTTGTTTTAGGGTGAAGGAATGAAAAATTATCATTTTAAATTAATAATGAAAGATGGCTTTGTGAGCTGGAGCCATAGATAAGCATCTATTTTTAGTCCATTATTCAGTTTGTGAAAGATGGAAGAACTTTTCTTTGTTCTTCATTTGCAGAAATCCATTTATTCTTTATCTCTTTCTCTTTAGCATTAGTCCTGGGATGACCCACAGGCTTCCTATAATCCCAAACCAAATGTACTCTCAGTTATACAGATAGGGAATGGTGAGGCAGGATGTTACTAATAAAACAAGCAAGTTCCAAACACAGTCCCTTTATCCAACCCTTCTGTCCTAATATTCTTCACTCTCTGAAGTCTGAACTTATAACCATTGTTACTCTTTTCAGGTCTTGATTCTTCATGGATATCTGTCTGTGTTCTTTTGTTCTTCCTTTTATACATTCTGGGGAAAAAACATTGTCTGATGTTGTGCTCTCTCCACTTTTTCTGTGGTTACTTTTAAAGGGTTGATTTTACTTCTTGTCCCAACCCCATGGCTCATCTTGATAGATCAGGTGGTTTTGTTGATTCTGTTATTACAGTTATATTTATTGTAGAACTGGGAAAGTAATATATAAATAAAATAGATAAGAAAACCCATCTATTTGATCACCTTTTGTGTATAAAAATATGTATAGGCAGACCTAGAACAATGAATTAGGAGTTCTGATTCTTGCTATTGGAAACAAACCAACTAACAAACCCAACAACTTAAAACTTGAAGTTTTGTTTTGCCATGTATAAAAAATGAGGGGGAAATAAATGAACTCCATATAGTATTCCAGTTTAAACAATTTGTCAACTATTAACACAACATGTAGAACAGAGAAACACTGAAATAATATCTCAAAAGTGCATTTTAAAGATTTATTGTTGCCGCAGTCTGGCTGGGCACAAATCACGAGCCACTGAAGCAGGAACAAACTTTATTTTTAAACTGCAGGAAAACACTTCACACAGCTCCCGGGGAATCCTCCCGAACGCGCCAGGAGGCTTGTCCAGGAACCCCCAGCCGGAAATATCTCTCCCGGAAATCCCTCCTCCTGCACTTCCCCAACCAATGGGAACTCTCGGGGAATCCCCGGAAATCCCCATGAGAACTCCAAAATAGTGTGAGAACTCAAAAGTTGCGGCCGAGGCGGATAGTAATGCCTCGCCTGTCAATCAATACTGTTGGCAAAATGCCAGGGGCCATACAGACTCGGCCGTGGCTCTCAGCATCTCCCCCTTTTTGTTTAATTAAACAACAAGCAATGTGGCTTAGGGACCGTGCCTGTTAGGCAGTCCAATTCAACATATGGTCCTTACCCGTCATCGGATGAACTGACCTCTAGGCGTCAGCCTCCTGTCTTAGGTTGGTACCACTGCAATTGGATCATACCCGTCACTGACTACCGGTCCAGCATACAGCCATACTTGTGGATAGGCCTTTGCACCAGTGGGGGGTGAGGTTCTTTGCCTCACCTCTGTTGGCCCCCAAATTTTAGACCATCACTAGTAGAAGGGAGGAGGATGCAAAATGCCATGACACTAAGCCAATTGAGGGCTCCTTTGAAAAATTGTACCACCGGTGACACCATCAGCAAAAATACTCCAGCACTACCACAATTCGCTGTACCAACAGATAGTTCACAATACATACAAATGATACATAGTCCAGGCAAGGTCTGCAAGCAATTCAAAGCAGAGGAATCTGTCAATATGTCCATTTCCTCCCAAAGTAAATCAACTCCTTAATTGAGCATTACTTGTTGAGTTATTATTCATTGATGCATCAGTTTTTACAGTTTGTTGTGATAACTATCGAAGAAGCTGTAGTTTGGTTTTATCTTTGTCTTCACCGGCACTGGGATGAAGATAGGAATTCTGGCAATGATGCTAAGAAAAAAATTATGTAACATTCCAACAGGCACTAAGAAAACAATTTTTTGAACAATTTACATTATCCTGAACAGAATTATTAAATATAATGAGAAGGAAAGGTGAAAGTAAACAAACAGATCTGTTAACCTCCTTATTTGTTCACATATTAAAACAATTTTCAACAGCTGTTTACCCAATCTAAATTAAACCATTAAAATCACATGAATAAAAAAAATTTGGATCCATTTATTCATGAGCGCTCCTCATATATGATATATGGACATACACACATACAGACATACAACACAAAACAGAAGTGTGCACACATAACATACAACACATAAGACAATAGTAAAGGCCTTGTAGCTTTACCTAGGTGAAATCTCCATTGCAATGCTTAAAAACTCCACAGTCAAAAAATAAAACTGATCAGAAAAACATTATCCTAGGTCTGTATGAGCTCAAAAATAAAATAGAACTTTATGATGTGGGAAAAGGCAAATAATAAAATAAATATTGAAAAAAACATCCTGGTTAATCACCGTCGCAGATGTAAGAATAGCCAAACTGGAGTTCTGGATATCAGCTGTTATGGATTTGAGTCAAATCATCTTCCTTTTGGCCTGTAGAAATTGTTTTAGTTAATCTCTCTGGAATCCAAATCGGCTGCTGTTCTCCCTGTGGAAAAACACAAACAGAACCCCGACTCCAGACAATCACTGGGTCAGGACCTTTCCATTGTCCTGTTAGAATATCCTTCCAAAGTACCTTAGGCTTATGTACATTTTTTGGACACATATGCCTTTCCGCAGCACTAAGCCCTGAGGAATCCAAATTTAAAAAGTTTAGAGTAAAAAGGGTTATTTTAAGTTTATCTTTGGGTGACATATACCCCTTTCC
The DNA here is from genome assembly GCF_021218885.2 of Marmota monax. Classification (NCBI taxonomy): domain Eukaryota; kingdom Metazoa; phylum Chordata; class Mammalia; order Rodentia; family Sciuridae; genus Marmota; species Marmota monax. The sequence goes on from NW_026693153.1 coordinate 1,135,555, forward strand.
AATTCCCTCTTTTTGCTTTAGTAAGTACATTTTAATAGTTTGATGAGCTCTTTCAACTATGCCTTGTCCCTGTGGATTGTATGGAATTCCTGTTATATGAGTAATGCCAAATGATGAGCAAAATTGTTTAAAAGAGGTAGAAATATAACCAGGACCATTATCTGTTTTTAACTGTTTTGGAACGCCCACAGTGGCAAAATTTTGTAAGCAATGAGCTATAACATCTTTAGTTTTTTCTCCGGAATGAAGGGAGCCCATCAAAAATCCGGAAGAAGTATCAACTGTAACATGCAAATATTTTAATTTTCCAAATTGTGGCAAGTGTGTGACGTCCATCTGCCAAATATGGTTAGGTATCAGTCCTCTAGGATTGACTCCAAGATTAACTTGTGGTAAAAAGGTCACACAATTTTGACATTGTTTTATTATTTGTCTAGCTTGTTCCTTAGTTATTTTAAAACGCTTTTGTAAAGTATTAGCATTGACATGGAACCTTTTATGAAAATGTGTAGCTTCTTCTAGTGTAGAGAAAATATGTATGTCATGTGTAGTTTTATCTGCTAAATCGTTGCCCAAACTAAGGGCTCCAGGCAATCCTGTATGTGCTCTGATATGTCCTATAAAGAATGGATCTTTTCTGTCCCAGATTACACTTTGTATAGCAGAAAACAAAGAGAAAACAGTAGAGGAAGGGGAAATCCTGCCAGCATCTTCAAGGGATACTATAGCATTAACTACATACTGACTATCAGAGAATAAATTAAATACAGAATCTTTAAACATCACAAAAGCTTGTAAAACTGCATTAAGCTCTACCTTTTGAGCTGATTGTTTGGGTACTAAAAATGTAAAAGTTTGATCAGGGGTAACTACTGCTGCTGTACCATTATTTGACCCATCAGTGAATACATTTGGAGCATTCATGATAGGGGTTTTTCTTGTCATTTTTGGAAAAACTACAGGATGCGAAGACCAAAAAGACAACAAAGGATTAGATGGTAAGTGATTATCAAATGAAACATTAGATTTACACATGATTATTGCCCAAGTATTTAACTCATTAGCTAACTCATCAATTTGATCCATAGTATATGGAGTAATAATTTTATTGGGAGAAATTCCAAACACTCCCTTTGCTGCTTTTATTCCTTTGAGTATTAATTGTCCTACAGCCTCAGGATACCTAGTAAGAATAGTGTTAGGAGAATAAGATAAATGTATCCACAATAATGGACCTTCTTGCCAAAATACTCCTGTAGGAATATTTTTTGTTGGTATTACAATAAATAATAAAGGCAAAGTTATATCAATTCTATCCAAATGCATATTTTCCATATATGTTTCAATAATTTTTAATGCCTTTCTTGCTTCAGGCGTTAACATGCGGGGTGAATTTGGATCTGATGGACCTTTTAGGATATCAAATAAAGGTCCCAACTCTCCTGTTGGTATGCCTAGATAAGGCCTTATCCAATTTATGTCTCCTAATAACTTTTGAAAGTCGTTAAGTGATTTGAGTTGATCTACTCGTATTTGAATTTTTGGTGGACGGACCATGGTTGAGGATAATAGAACTCCTAAATAATTAATTGGAAAATTTAATTGTACTTTATCTATTGCTATCTCTAGATTATAATTTTTTAATAAATTTGTAAGTGTGGCATAACATTCTAGCAATGTGTTTTTATCTTTGTGTGCTAACAATACATCATCCATATAGTGAAATATTTGTAGTTTAGGATTTTGATTTCTAAGTGGCTGGATTGCTTTGTTAACATAAATTTGACACATAGTTGGGCTGTTAGCCATCCCTTGAGGGAGTACTTTCCATTCATATCTCTGATCAGGACCTTCATGATTCAGTGCAGGGATAGTAAATGCAAAATGTGGACTATCCTCAGGATGAATTGGAATTGAAAAAAAACAATCTTTAATATCTATAGCTAAAACGTACCAGGTTTTTGGCAAAGCAGACAATTGAGGAATCCCTGATTGAGCAGGTCCCATAATAACCATCTCATTATTAATGGCTCTTAAATCTTGCAATAATCTCCATTTACCAGATTTCTTTTTAATGACAAAAATGGGAGTATTGTAAGGAGATACGGAAGGTTGTATATGTCCCTCCGCTAATTGTTGTTTGACCAGGTCATGGGCTGCTTGTATCTTTTCTTTAGTCAGGGGCCACTGAGGAACCCATACTGGTCTATCTGATTTCCAAGTAATTTTTATTGCCTCAGTGACCCCTTCTGAAAACCCAGTCCATGTCTATTTATTCCCTGATCTATCTGAATTGGTGCTGCTATGCCTTGTTCTCCTAATCTTTTTTCTTTCCTGAAACCTTGTCTAGCCCTAATAGTGGGCGCATTTGGATTGATGTTATTTGTTAATGTCAAACCTAATTGATCTAGGACATCTCGTCCCCATAAATTTATAGGAAGATGATCCAATACATATGGCTGTATAGTTCCTTCACATCCTTCAGGATCCTTCCAATCTAATACCATTGCACTTCTATGGGGATTAGTCGCCACTCCTAGGCCTCGAAGCGTTTGAGTGGCTTGTTGTAACGGCCAATGTTTTGGCCATTCTTGACGAGATATGATGCTAAGGTCTGCACCTGTATCCAGTAGTCCATTAAATTCATGTCCTTGAATATTTAGTTTTAGCATGGGACGAGAATCTAAATTTAAAGACAGCATAGCCCAATCTACACCTGTGGAGCCTAATCCCCTGGAACCTCTTTCTATAGTACTACTGGAAAATTTATCATGTAGGCTGGGTATTATTAATAACTGTGCTATTCTATCTCCTGGTGAAATTACTGATATACCCTTTGGAGAGCTAGCTATAATTTTTATTTCACCTTCATAATCGGGATCAATTACCCCGGGACTTATCATAAGTCCTTTTAGCGTAGAAGAACTGCGTCCTAACAATAAGCCTACTGTTCCTTGGGGAAGAGGTCCTTTTACTCCTGTGGGAATGATTTGAACTCCCATCTCTGGAGTTAGTACTGCTCTGGCGGAGGCGCAGATGTCCAACCCTGCGCTTCCTCTGGTTCGTCTGATGAGAGATCTGATGGATAATGTGTCCTGGGCACTACCCTGATGGTGTTGCTGGGTTCCTCCATGGTGTTTCTGGGTTCCTCCAGTGCCCCGTACATTTGTGGTCGTGGGCCCCGGAGCATTGGGCCCCCCTGTCCGTTTTTTGGCAATGGAGCTCGATGCCTTTCTCCACGATATCGTGGGTAAACACTTGGTCCTTGTCTGTTTTTTGATAACGGAATACCCTCTATGGTGGTTTGAGAACGGCATTCATTAGCCCAATGTTTCCCTCTACGGCATCGTGGGCAAATACCCGGTATTCTATTCGTTTGATATCTAGCTTTGTTAAACCCTCCTCCTATGGGGCAACTCCTTTTAAAATGTCCTGTTTGATCACAATTATAGCATGTTTTTGGCCTGGCATCTAAAGCCTGTTGTACTGCTGCTAAGACTTGCCCTTGTTCATTAATGTCTCTACATAATTTAATATATGTGTTTAAATCTTCATGTCTCCATGGTCTAATGACCTCTCTGCAACAACGATTTGCTTGGTCATAAGCCAGTTGTTTTATAAATGGCATTGCCTGTTCTGTATCCCCAAAAATTCTGGAAGCTGCTTGAATAAGCCTATCTACAAATTCAGCGTAAGGTTCATTAGTTCCTTGTATTACCTTAGATAATTGACCTTGTAAACCTCCATGCCCCTGTAAAGTTTTCCATGCCCTAACCGCATCTACAGCAATTTGTGCGTATACGCCAGGATCATATTCAATTTGTTGCCGTTGACCCTCATAAGGCCCTTTTCCTAACAACATATCTAGATTTCTTTGAGGGTAACCGGCTGCTGCATTTCGTCTAGCTGTCTCCCTGCAAAATTCCTCATTGGCAACCTTCCATAACAAATATTGTCCTCCATTTAGCACAGATTTACACATACTAGCCCAATCTGCTGGCGTCATGTCCAAGTTGGTAATGGATTCGACCATGCTTACAGTGAACGGTGCTTGAGGACCATAGGTTGTTACAGCCTCCTTTAACTGCTTCACTGTTTTGAAATCTAAAGCACGGTGAATTCGCTGCCCTCCTGCCTGCTCAAGTACAGGGCATGCTAATCTTTGAGGTCCTGTCTCAGGATCCCATCTATCAACTACGGGGTTTGAGGGCCACTCAGCTATCTCCATAGGGGGAGCTGTTGGTTGAATTACGCCCTCTGGTGATAGAACGGTGTTAGTAGCAGCCTCCTGTTGTAGCTTTTTCCCTAATAGCTGTTTCTCCTCTAAGCTTTCTTCCTTTAAATTTTCTTCCTCTGTCTGACTAGCTTGAGAGACCTTCTCTTTTGCTTGATCTAAAATGTCTTTCTCCATGGTCTGAACCTCTAACAATTTACTTAACACTCTTTCAGTTTGTTTTTTACTAATTTCTAATCTGTTATAAAGATAACGCAACCCAGTAAGATAACACAAAACAAAACCGAAACAGGATGAAACAAAAACGGAACAAAAAATCGTTGTATCAATTTTCCTATTTTCTTGACATGTGCATTTGTGGTCTATTTCTATCTCTTCCTCAGGGGTGAACAACTTCAAACCTTGAGCCAACCATTTTTCCCAATCTGCCTGAGAAAATTCTAGGGATAGGCAGCTTGAAACAAACACAAAACAAATCAAAACAAGAACACATTGTTTTTTAAAATGGTCGCCCATTCTCTCGCCTTCCCTTAGGGGCAAGCAATTTCACTTACCCCGAAGCTTCAGACGTTCCCCGAACGGGCCGCCAAATGCCGCAGTCTGGCTGGGCACAAATCACGAGCCACTGAAGCAGGAACAAACTTTATTTTTAAACTGCAGGAAAACACTTCACACAGCTCCCGGGGAATCCTCCCGAACGCGCCAGGAGGCTTGTCCAGGAACCCCCAGCCGGAAATATCTCTCCCGGAAATCCCTCCTCCTGCACTTCCCCAACCAATGGGAACTCTCGGGGAATCCCTGGAAATCCCCATGAGAACTCCAAAATAGTGCGAGAACTCAAAAGTTGCGGCCGAGGCGGATAGTAATGCCTCGCCTGTCAATCAATACTGTTGGCAAAATGCCAGGGGCCATACAGAGTCGGCCGTGGCTCTCAGCATATTGTAACTTTACTTTTTCTTACTAGTGACTTATTCCATCTTTTCTGAGAAGCTACAAGAGGATATTTTTCTGGTTTCAAAGGTTTTGGAGTCAATTTTTTTTCAGATTCTGCTCGGTGGATATTTGTATTACAGCTAATACTTGTCTTTTAATCTCTTTTCAGTTTTTCTACTGCTCTCTTTTTCTTATTGCTCCTTTTCCAGATAGTTCTGATTTTGCTGTTCTGGGGCAGAAGAGGGAGAAAGCATAGCAATTATAAGAGGTTGGGAACAAGTGAGATGAAAACCCTATTTCTGTGGAGTCTATTTATATGCAGTTTGTATTTTCAAAATAAAAATAGACATAGTCCCCCCCCCCATAACTAAAACAAGCAAACAAACAAATAAAAAACTTGGCATAAAAGTACTAGGGCATAAAGTTTTAAAAATTTCTTTCCTAGTGGGAAAATATCATGTTGATATTTAAAAACACCTTGTTTTAAAAACGTTGCTCCAAAGTTGTCTTGAACATGTCATTTAAAAATGTAAAAAGTAACAAAATTGGGTGTTGGGTATGATTTTTGTCCTTTGTCTTTTCTGTCACTTAAACTTGCAGTCCTTGGCTTTATCTTTGTCCAGGTTTCAAAGATGTAATTATGTAGATTTCAGGGGACTGTTGGTTCATCTTCCCCAGATGCTCTGGGCCAGCTCTGGCCTCTGAATGCTGGTGATGGAGGCAAGACCCAGAGTCAATAACTCTGAAGAGGCTGCTCATCCCAGGATGGATGTCAAGATGTGCTGAGCCTTTGAGACAGATGAGGCAGGATGTTACTACTAAAAGTGTCCCTGCTGCTGAGGGAGGGGGAGGGAGCAGATGTGAGGGCAAGATTCAGGTGACAACCTTCTCAATGTTCCAATGATACAGGATGTTATGGAAAGGGGAAGAATGTCAGTTGGCATTTTGCAGTATGTGCAGAGGTGAGACCTGAGAGTGGGCAGTAGAAGATGTGGTTTTCAAAGATTTCTGACCTTCTGCCTGCCAACTTGGAATTAGATTTCTTGATGGAGGCAGAGGAGGAGGGAAGAGGTAGGAAAGGCAGATGCCAAGAGAGATTACTGACCTGGCAACCAGACAAAGGATGCAGCGGCTGGCACCTGAGGCAGAGAGGGACAGAATAGTGTAGCTGGTCTGTCTAACACAAAGGGATCAGTGCCAGAGTCTGAACTGCTGGAGAGTGGCCTGAGGTGGCCTTTTCTGTAGTTAGTAGAAACCAGTCTGTAGAGAAAAAAAAAAGGAAAAAAATATGAAATTTATCATCTTTAGAAAGAGAGCTAGCATTCAGAAGATTACTTAGCTGCATTTCTCCCATCTTAGAAGCATATGCTCCTGTAGTCATTTTGATAATATTTTTTTAAAATCCCAGAAATATTGTCATATTTCCAGTTCCAAAACTGAGGTAGTAGGATTTGACAACAGCCCTCCTCTCACCCTGGCAGCGAATGTAAGTGACTTTTCCCTGTCTCAACAATTGATCAAGAATAATATTATCTACTGAATGACCTCACTGGTTCCATCAGAATTCAATTTTTGTTGCTACACAAATCAGGAAACTTTATATTTAGCAGCATCTTTAAAGGTCTCTTCCTCCACATTTGCTTCTCATCTTATATCCATAATCCACTAGATGTCACTGTTAACTCGGGCCTTTGGACAGCAGAAACAAAGCAATGGGTCTGCCCTTTTGTGCCAGGGGAAAAACAATCTTCAGAAGTGGAGGATGATTCTGTCTGTGTGGATTTTGAAAAGACCTCTTTGCCTGGCATTTTTATTGAAAAACTGGTACTCCGTATGTTGTACAATTTGGTTGCTATTTCCCTTTCTGCTTTTGAATGGGAGAGACTGAACTAAATGTGTTTCTTCCCAAGAATGCACCTTACCTTTTGTCTTCACTAATTCTTAATTCTCCCATGAAATATAGCTTTTACCCCTATACTATGAAGAATATTTTTAGAAAATTAGGAAAATCACCATCCTATGAATATTCAGAATCTACATATGGACTCTAAGTATCCCCTAATCTTTCCCAAATCTTAGAGAGTTTCAAAACAAAGCATATGATTTTTAGGAAAAAATGATGTAATTAACTAACAAAAGATTCCTACAAGAGCACAGGGATTCAGAGTTAAGATTCTGTCTTTATGATGAGTCTCAGATTCATGCTTAAACCCAAGGGACAGATTGTGCCATGAGTTTCAGATTGTTAAATAGTGGTGTTAGACACACAAAGCACTTATTTCCCTGCTAAATTTTCTTTTCCTTTACTAAATATTGGCTACAGATGTATATTTTGAGATTTTCTTATTTAATATATACCAGAGTACTATTTAAACATGAAATTAAATGTAAGTAGCAAAGCATTTATTAAAGTGCTTGTTGAAAATAGATTATTTATAGCATTTAAATAAAAAGCCTCAATAAAATTTTACTATAGCAAGTTATAGCCCATAATGAAGAACAGCAGATAATACCATTAAAATAATAAAAAAACCTTTATAGAATATATCTTAAAAACAAATTAAGGCCTTACTTGAGTAGGTTGTACGATATGAAACAAGTTGTTCTTTTTTGAACTTTTTCTGTAACCATTTAATATTTGTGTCTTTAACTTTTGGCTGCCTCCAATAGTTACTGAGCCAGTTGACCTCTAATCTAAGACTACATCAATTTACTTTCTCCCTGGCTGTGACATCTCAGGATTTATAGGATATTCTGCATTGTAATTCTACCTCCCTAGAGCTAATGTTCATCTATGGGCCCATGCCAGCTCACTTGGACTCAAATGGGGATGATAGTCCTTGAGGTGAAGTAGCCATGGACTTTAGGAATTTGAGGGCTCAATTCTCTCCTTTCCTCTCTTCTCCTTAATCGTCCTGTTGTTTTACCTTCCCCTTTTCTTCCCTTCTCTTCCTTCCTTCAGTTCTCTTTTTCATTCTTTCCATTTTTTCTCCTCTTGTCTTCCTGTAGTTTTATGACAATTCGATGTATTAAAGAACTTGTATTACAGGTAGAATCATGACCACCTCCAGATTAGTTTGCAAAGGCTTCCATGACAAATTACAATAAACTCAACAACTCCAGACAACATGCTTTTTATTCTATAGTTCTGGAGGCCAGAAGTTTGAAGGTGTCCCAATTACAGGTCTGTGCTCCCTCAGGAGGCTCCTGGAGAATTTTTTCTTGTCTGATTCAGCTTCTAGACTTGTGTTCTTGGCATCCTTTGGCCTTCCACTCTTCCCTCAGAGCCACCAGCCAAGCATCTTCAAACCTCCTTTTCAGGGAATGATATCATCTTTTCTCTTGTGTGTCATATAGTGTTTTGCCTCCCTTTTGGGACACATTTGATCACATTTAGGGCCCACTCAATAGCCCAAATTAACATCTTCATTTCATGATCCTGACTTAATCACATCTGCGAAAATCACTTTGCAAATCCCCAGTAAACATTCCAGGTTCCAAGAATTGGGGCTTGTGTCTCTTTGGGGGGTCTTTTTCAGCCTCCCTCAATTTCCTAGCTGTGTCTTTGTCTAAATTTCATTCTTACCAATGTTTTTTTCTGTGGGAAACTAGTGAGTAAAAATAGTGAGTGAAAAATACTTAGCATAGTGCCTGGCAAAAAAATAAGACCATTTTAACTTAAAGTAATTTAAATGCTAATAAATAAGGTTCCTACTCCTAAGTATAATTATCTTAAATATTATCTAATTATTTTTTTTCTCATTCATCTTTATGGTACTTCAATTGAGCATCTTTCCTTAATACTCTACAAATATACTTATTTCAGGGTCTACAATCTCCAGATTTAAAGACCAGTTCTTGGGGTTCATTTGAGGAGCATTTAATACACTTCACTATTCACTGTGCTTAAAAACACTTGAATTACTTTGCTTCTGCAATATAACATTTTCTTTTTTTCCCCTCCTTTCACACTGGATATTTCTTTTATTTCCTTTGTCATCTTCTTATATCATCTACTACAAAATATTAGTGATTCTCAGAACCCTTTTGGATGCTCCTCATCTGTTTTCTATGAGGTGCAGAGTAGTCTGAATTGGGACAGGACAGTGGGACAGGACTATAGATAGTCAATCCTGGGATATAGCTGAGGTATGGTCTGGATCATGTTCTTCAGTGATTGTAAGGCTTTGCTAATAAGAATTTTGGCATTAATGCTGGTGATGTAATGCCATTGGAGGCTTTGACATTGGTGTGCTGGCTGTGTGTTAGTTTAGGCTGCTATAACAAAGTATAGCAAAGTGGCTTATAAACAGCAAAAATTTTTATGTATAGTTCTAGACACTGGAAATCCCAGATCAGGTTTCCAGCATGGTTGGATGCTAGTAGAAATCCTCTTCTGATTTTAGACTATTGACTTATTGTATTCATACATGAGGATGAGAAAGAGGGTGAGAAACCTCTGGGATCTCTTATAAGGATAATAATCCCATTCCTGAAGATTCTACTCTCACCTCCCACAGCCCTACTTCCTAATTCCAGCACCTAGAAGATTAGGATTTTAACATAGGAATTCTGGGGTAAACAAACATTCACTCTTTTACAGTGATGTTGATAGTGAAGGACTCTTTAAGTTCTTTATTCTCCATAATGCCTACAACTGAAGATCTCTTTTCTGAAAACTGCTGAGACCCTAAGAATATAATATAGTATAATGTAATATAATAATATAATATAATAGTACCTGATACTTCTGGGCTTGGACCAAAGCCCACTGATTTTAGGGCTTTGAGGAGAATGACAGGGGTTCAGCTCTTATTCCCTATGTTTAGTTATGATATGGAGTTTTTCTATAAATAGGGAAAACACCCACTAATTGTGGCTGTCATTTGATTGGAACAGTTTCACAGTACTCTTCTATATGAATGAGCCCAAACTGTGGCTGATATAAGAATAAGAAAGAACATCCTTAGCTTCAGCCTGCTTTCCTACACAAGGAACCATGAAGGGGAGTATCAGGTACTATTATATTATATTATTATATTACATTATACTATATTATATTCTTAGGGTCTCAGCAGTTTTCAGAAAAGAGATCTTACAGAAGTGTCCTTACAGAACCTACATAGAGCCAACACTTGAATACCTCTTTTAAAGGTGGAACAGACAAGCAGTTAGTATTCAACAGAGACATAACAACTAAAAGAAAGAGAATGGTGGGCTTGTCACCAGGCATTGTGGTTGCTCACGTGATTAGGTGTTTCATTCTTTCCTCTTAACTGCCACTGCAGCTCAGATGGAGGGGCTATCTCTGTAGACAATACCCTTTCCTCCCTACCCACAAACACTTCCACTTCCAGTCAGTATTATTCCTTCTTTTGTGGAGGAAGGAAAAAATTTGAATAAGATATGAGAGAATCTTAACTAAAAATGGAAAAATGTTAAAATTATATAAGCTGAAAGATCTCTAAGGAGCTTGTATCTAGGAGGAAAGAGGGTGATATGGGACATTATTTGGATTATATGGCTAAACAGTAAAATAATTTCAGTTTTAATTCCAATTGCTCAATTCAAATAGACTCATATTTAGTGTTATTATCATGTTATCCCTACAAAAAACCTTTTGAGTTGTTACCAGTAAGAGGAGGTTACTTGAAGTCAAGTAATTTACCCAAGGGCACAAGGATAGCAAGATGCCGATGAGAGATTAGAGCCCTCATCTGCCTGACTTTGACCCCTGTGTCTTTCTAACCCACAATTCTGCTTCACATAGCCCACTGTTAAATAGGTCCATGGCAGTGGTGAGATTAAACAGAGTTAAAAAATAAATAACTTTTAGTCATATTCTAATCCCACATGGATCAAATCATCTAAGAACACATAAGGTAGACTGAAGCAAATAATTGACTAATTCTGAAGGCATAATAACAGTCTCAATTTCAAAGTTAGATTTTGCTAAGGCTGCAGAAGGACTTCCGTATTTTCTCTATCAGATAACTCTGGATTATTTTAACCATAGTATGTGATAATTATTTTTGTATTATCTATTTGTGCTTCATTTTGGAATATAAGCACAGTGACCTGTTTTTGTCCTCCTTCCTGATTTTTATTTTCCAACTAGAATCAGGATTGGCACTTAATAGGGCCTCCATAAAATTCTTGGAGTAAATAAATGAATAAGGAAACACTATTTGAGTTATTGCCTAATTTTTGCCTAAAGACGTAAGGACAAAAATGGAGGAGGAAAAGAGAAGGAAGAGAAAAACTAAATATGGATCCTATCATGTTATTCAAGAGTTAGTAGATGAGATCACATGAGCATATCATTACTAGAAAAGTTTGCCTTCATAATGGCTTCAGTGACACTTGAATAACAACTCTGGATAAGAAGCTAGTTGCATCAATTTTTTTTTTTTTTTTTTTTTTGTACCAGAGATTGAACTCAGGGGCACTCAACCCCTAAGCCACATCCCCAGCCCTATTTCACATTTTATTTAGAGACAGGGTCTTATTGAGTTGCTTGGCGCCTCACTTTTACTGAGGCTGGCTTTGAACTCAAGTGATCCTCCTATCTCAGCCTACCCAGCTGCTCGGATTACAGGCATGTACCATGGCGCATCTCTTTTTAAAATGGTTAAATTCGCTGCCAATCTGCTTCTAACCTAACCTAAAATTTGTAAGATTTATGTCACTTATTTGGGTAGATAGGAGTCTGAGCTTTTGTCAAAGTGAAATTTAGACAAAGGGGTATAACTTTTCTGTTGGAGGGGCTGCTACAAGTTTCTTTCTAGGGACACTAGGGATACTGGTAAGAAAAATTATTCTCAAGGGTATTTGACTTTGATCAATTTACTGTTTGAGTTCAGGAGCATTTTATATCTTTCTTATATTTTTCTCTGAGCACCCACAGACATATCTGAGTCATAGGATAGATATGTTTGATAGAGAGGAGTGTTTCTATCAGCCTTTTTACTGCTGCAACCAAAAGACCTGACAAGAACAAGTAGAGGAGGAAACCTTTATTTTGGGTCTCATGGTTCAGAGGTCTTAGACCATGAAAGACTGGCTCCATTGACCCATCTCATCTAGTGATATGCTACATGCATACACTTACTACCAAGTCAATCCCTATCAGGAGATTAATTTACTGATTTGGTTGAGGCTCTCATTATCCAATCATTTCACCTCACACCCTTGCATTGTCATACACATGAGCTTTTGAGTACACCAGGGAGGTTCTGAGAGGACAAAATGGAAAGCTGCTACACTCAAGTCATTATGAAATATCCAATCAACCCTACCTTGAGATTTTTTCTTAGTCAAACCCTACTATGGCAACTAGGAGTAGACCTTGAATATGTTGAGCAGCAGTGGTCTAGCCATTCATGAGCTAATGAGAAATGACTTGCAGAACTTCTGAAAAAAATGGTGAAGGGGACTATGGAGTAAAATCCAATGAACTATAAATGTTGTAGTCAGTAAAAATTTGCGAGTAAATTTACAGAGGGATTAAAAGTAATACAAGTACTCACCAATCCATACTCTTTAAATAAAGGCAAAAATATACTGGTTGTAATAGTTTATTGATTAACTCAGTCAATTTCAAGCTTTCACCATCTTTATGTAAATTGAATTAATTCACAATTACCCATTCCCTTGTCTTCTCAAACTGGCATTAGTGTTCTGGCATCAGAGGAAGCCATCTGGTCTAAGTTTTTCTCTCTCCTATGCAGGTATCCATGATGTTACTCATCCTGTCTAGTCTTTAGTGGTTGGTATTGCTCCCTGCTACCATCATCATAAATGTTGGTGTTACCATCTGGTGCCTGACTGCAAAGCTGTTCACTATGGGACTGAAGCAGCGGGTGGGGGTGGAGTCCTTTGTCACAATCACAGAACACTTCGGGATTGAATTCTGCATCTTTATAGGGACCAGAGAGGTTGGACTTCTCTCTCATTCTATTCTTGGCTGGACAAAATTTTTGTTGACTGTGCCAGGCTCTCTCAGATGCAGAAACAAACTTTGCTCTATCACAGCTTCATCAATGGGGCCATGAAGAGTGCTGGGAATTTTAGAATTTCTTCCCTCCTTAGAGACCCCACCTAGGGAAAGATGTTCTCTTAAGATTACAAAATGGTTCTGAGAGTTCTAATATAGTTTCCTGTTCTGGAGTTGGTCAAGTTATACTTTGATTATACACAAAACTGGAGACTCAACATTAATTTTATATAATACATTCAACTGAACTCTTGATTTCAACCATTTCTATTCCAGTGTTTCTCATTTCAGGAGATGGTATACCATGTACTCTGAAAGTCATCCTTGAGTGCTGCCTTTCATCTGTTCTCTGCATTTACTACAATACCACTATGGTCAGCTCATCTTACAAAATACATCCTGAATATGACAACTCATCACCAGCTCTTTCAGAACCATAGAGCCACCAACACTTCTAGATGCTTCTATCTCAGCAGCCTTCTGTGTCTCTCCATATTTACTCTTTTAGGAAAAAGGTGACAGAGGATTTTTTTAAAGAATGTAAATCTGATCACATCACTTTGTAGCCCAAAACCATGTTAATGGCTTTCCATTATATTTTGCACAAAACAAAAACTCCTTACATAGACTAAAATATTTTGGGAGAGAGAAAATGATGATGATCTAATTTTCTAATCAAATATGAATTCTCCTTTTATCTACCTTCCTCTACTCTAACAGCCTTATTGTAAGTTTCCAGAAATGGGAACATATCTTCTAATTAGGGTCTTTACCTGCCCTCTTTCCTTACCCAGCTGTCCATAATGTGACTGGATCTTTGTCATCCCTCAGTTGTGGTAGAAGGTCATTTTTCCTATTATTTTTAATCTTTAACCATACATTGTTATTTATCTTCAGAGCTCTTCTTCAGTGATGATAATATACTAGTTCATTGTCTGTAACTCTAAGCTAACTGCTAGCTCCCCAAAAAACGTTCCATCTCTTTTTTTCATTGATGTTTTCCCATAATACCTGGCATAATAACTGACATCAAATTATACTAAAATTAATGTTTGTTACATGAATGAATACTTGCACAAGTGCTAAATAATATCTTTCTTAAGACAGGGGAATATGGTGCCATATTTTCCTGAACTCAGTTCCTTTACTCTTGTGTGATTTTAAGCAAGCTGCTATCCTTTTTGTTATTTGGCTCTTTATGGGTACAGTCAGGTCATAAAAGTACCAAACATATAGGGTGGTTTTAAGTATGCAATGCATTATGTATTTTATGGAAACATTCCTGGAACATAACAAGCACAGTGTGTTAGCCATTATTAGAGGAGAGGAGATGGTTATAAGAAATTGTTCGTGTGGACATAAAGAAAATGAGGGTGGTACATGCCTCTTATCCCAGTGTCTCCAGAGGCTGAGACAGGAGGATTACAAGTTCCAAGCCTGCCTCGGCAAGTTAACAAGGACATGAACAAATTAGACTTTGTCTCAAAAATAAAATAAAAAGTGTGGGGATGTAGCTCAGTGGTAGAGAACCCCTGGGTTTAGTTCTCAATAGAGTGAGAGGGACAAAGAGGAAGGGAGGGAGGGAGGGAGAGTGAAGAGAGAAAAAAAGACTGGTACTGGTACTGACAGTCCAAGAGGAGACAGCAGCAGGAGACCAGGTATTGCACCCCAGCAGAGGAAGGAACAGATATAATAGCTAAATTAGAGAGACGGAGAGCCTAAAAAATGGAGCAATTCACATTATCTGAAAAGGGGGATCCAGGAAGAGTTGGGGGGGGGGCTTCATCAATGGCAAAGCAGTTATTGCATAATTTTGTCTGTGGTTCAGAGGGAACTGTCTTTCATTAGAAGGCACAGACAATTCCTGATTTTGGCAGGGATTCATGAAACTGATGTTTTTGAGTTTGTTTTTCTCTGTGAAAAAAATCCCTGATTAACCATCATAAGAGAGGAGAAATGTGAATACTTGCAGACCTGTGGTTTGCAAATTGCTTATAATTCTTATATTACTGTCTGCCACCAAAATACCTTGGCCTGACAAGATCAGAGCTACTGTCATCCTTTTACATTTAATTTTAATTTACATGAAATAATGTTCTTCCTGCTCCATTTCTCGCAATCCTTTTCTTCTCCTCCCCTGTTCATTTTTCCTCATCACTTCAAAGTTGTCCTTTTAGCAATGTCATCTTCTCTCACTGTAATGTGCTTCACCTTTACACGTCTCATAAATGCATTATTTTCATTTCCAGGTTATGTCTTCTGCAAGCACACTTCTGAGCACTAGAATTAAATCTAGAAAAAAACAAAGGACTGTTTAACAGGAATGATTTCACTTTGATTAGCAAACACTTTGGCTGTCATTTTCTGATATTCAAAACTTTCATCTTCAGATTGGATTTAGAAATCAAGGGAACACTAGAAAACTCATGGCTGCCTCTTGTTTCCTCTGCTTTCTCCCTTGTGTTTTCCCACTTTTCTTCCTTTTCCATGTCTTTACAACATTCTTGTAATGTAGAAAAGATATGTTTTATTTTGTATTTTGGCTAGTGGTGGTATACTTCTTGAATCAGTAGGTTTATAAGAAGCTTTTGTTAAAAGGCTTCTGCTCACACAATACCCTGCATTGGGGATTAAATTCAGCATAAGATCATTGGCACTGCTTGATGTAAATATATAATGCCCAAACTCAGGGACCGAATTTACTTTCTTTTTAGTTCAATAATTATCCACTTAATAGCGACCACTTTCAGAGTTTGAGTACTGTCCTAGATAAATCATAAACTCGCTCTATTTCTTTGTAATGTTTTGTGTTTGCACCAGCACTACACATTTATCATAATTTATGGCCTTCATACTTGTTCTGCTTTGAATATGGAAATATTTAGTGCTCTGAATCCTTCTCTGTATTAAACTCAGGTAAGATTCTCCTCCTGATTCAAATCTAAATTAATAGCTAAAATACATAATGCATTGCATACTTAAAACCACCTCTTACCAAAGGCCACCACATTAATAATATCACGTGCTCAATGTTCTAACCAAGAGACTTTGCCTTTGCTATTTTTTCCCCAACAGATGATGACTACTATCCTTTTGAGTTATCACATCCATTTGAGAAAAGGAACTAATTTCTCCTTATTTAACAAGAATATCCTGTGACTAATGTAGTCGGATTCCTGTGAAAATTCACAAATGATAGTGAGGAGATGATTTTCTCCCCCCAAAAATATAATTTCAAGAATGATTTAAATGAAATGTAAAGAAGTGCTCATGAATATAGTTACTTCTTTAGCTCATGGAGATATCTTATTTCTACCACTGGTATGCCTGAGTGCCCTATACTTGGCAGATCCTCAGTAAATATATCTTGATATTAATGGTTTTCTATTCCTGACTTCTGTACTGGCTTTTGGAAGGTTTGCATAGAATTTTGAAATGTATGTATATATGTATATATGACTTTATGATATATGAAATATCTATCTGCAGTGATATCATGGCTGGCAACTTGATACTTGTGTGTGGATGTGGCCTAGCAAGATTATAGTCCCATCAGTATTCCTTGCCTTGCTGCATACAGATGCACTTGTGTGCCCTGGCTTGAGATCCTTTCTTCAATTATAGAGAAAGTTTCATTTCTTTCTATCAGGGCATATGCTTTGCTACACTCTTGGAAGTTTTGTGACAATTAGAAATTTACTTTTCTATTTTCTGTGTTAACAGATTCTTCTTCAATTCACTAAAACTGGCTGCAATTTTATTTTATTTTTCATGTCATACATTCTGTGTATGCTATGCATTCCAGCAGAAATGCTTATAAAATAACATTTTTTTTCCATGTTATTGACTTTGTTTGTGAAACTCACTGCTGCTGTGAAAGAGAATCACAGAAAAAGAGCACACACTCCACAGTTGAGCAAAGAAGAAGACATTAGAAACCTGGGCTGGGAGTGATGGTGATTATTACATATATTTGATTCATTGATCTTGCATATAAAATATTTAAACACGCACTTATTAGTTGCCTATGATCAATCAAGATTTATTCCTAGGAATTTGTTTTTGTCTTCACTTCTGCTTAATTTCTTAAAGGAAATTTTATTTTACATTTTAAGGAGGATTTGATTTGATTGGCCGTATGCTCTTTTCCTGGTGGCCCTTCATGGTAAAATGTATGACATCTGTTGCTAATCACAATGGGTTGAGATGCCTGATAGCACTTCAGTAGGGTTCTCGTTGTCACAGCCATAGGTAGTAACTGAAACACCCTTCTTATTTGAACTTCTAGTTTTTTGGTGTTCAATCTAAAACTGGCATTGGATTTTATTCAATACTGATCTGGATTTGATGCTCTATCTTGTTATTAATGGCTTCCTTGCTATATGAAATATCTATTTTAGTCCCTACTCCACAGTTCTGTGATTCTGATAACAAACCTCCAAAGTAATCCCAACATCGGGTCATATATTATTGATTGAGGGTTAAACTCGGTGTATTTATTTTTCTTAAGCATTATTATTTCAGAACAATATGCATCATCATAGTCAGAAGTATTGTATCTTTAAGTTTCAGGAGCAGAATTATCAATATGTATAGAAGCTTCCAGATAACTTTGTAGTATTTTATGTTAGTGTTTACAGATTAGCCTATGTAAGCTTCAAGACTAAATAAGACTGGGACCAACATGTGCTGTCACATTTCTGGTCATGAGGGAATTAACTAATCAGTTTAACTTGTTTCTGAACAAAGATTTGTCTAATGTATTATAACACTGTGCCATTTCTCTAATACTCTTTCCTCAATACTCTTACAGAAAATGTTGAGTCATCCATATTCAGCTCTGCTGACTACCATGTTTTCCTTATTCCTTTGAGAAGGAAACACACTGACATATATGAGAGTACAAAATGAGTATGTTGACTCTAGAAGGGCATCTAATGACCCAGAGCACTTATAGTTGATATGTAGTCTATAGTTCCAACTTCTGATGGTAGCACCACATGGAATTCTCTAGAATACAAATTCCAGGCTTAAAACTAATGCATACATGATTCTTCTGGAGACCTTGTGAAAATGCAGATTCCAGTTTAATAGACTTGGTGTAGGGCCTAAGAGTGCATTGCTACAGTTTTGCACTTGAGCCCATGCCTGGAAGAGCACTTTTGATTTTAAATATAAAAATCCTAAGTGTTATGAATCCTGAATAAGATTGATATTCTTAATTGCCTATGTTGAGGAATTGAACCCAAGGGGAAGGCATTACCACAGATGTCCATACACTGAGTTGATACACACAAAATTCTCAAGCTGGAGTTTTGACTAAATTCTTCATTCTGAACAGCCCTGAAGTTACACAAGTCCTGACGTTACTTTATGACTTCTCAAGTTCTGTGGAAATGTACAGAGACAACTTGGATGGATGGAGAGAGCACAGAATGTAGAGACAGAAGAATTAGGGTTAAGCCCAGCTTTGCCTCCTCCTGGTACCACTAGCTTGAACAAATGATATATCTTCTTTCAGTTTCCATTTCATCAAGTATTGATTGGCAACAATAGTAAAATGTAACTTTATAAATTAAGTTTTTGTTAGTTTTTGCAGCAAACATTCTAAGAAAGTATATATGTTATTGTTTCCCCTACATATTATCTGTATGAATTCATGATTATAATTATAGAGTTTATAATAAAAACACATCTTTTTTTGCTTAAAAGACAGCATTGTCTTTAACTTTCCAATGTTTTTGGATAGTTCTGGGTAGCTGAATGAGAGTTGATACAGAACTCTGCTTGGAAGTTCTAATTGGCTTTCTGAGGTGTTCGGGGTGGTATTCCAAGTTACCCACAACTTCAGAGAATTGCTTGATCAACACAGAGGTACATTTGTCTGAAGAGAACATTCTGTCCTCATCTGTAGGGAAGAAGCTGGCCCGCAGGCAACTTGCATTTTAATTGATTTCTCCGAGTATTGACTGTATTAAATTTTATACAAAATGTCCCATGGCATTTGTCAATGATAAATGACAGGAAGGACATTAAAAGTTTAGTGAACACTTAAAAATGCCTTATCAGCCCACATTCATTGAATGCCCTCTGGATGAGAATAATAATGCTTGCAGTTATAACTTACAAATTATTCACACAGATTCTATTTGGACACATTTTTTTCTTTGAATGTATTCCCTTCTCAATAAAAGTCCATCTTTGTGGGGCTTTGATTTAACCTGTGTCTAGGAATTTGTTTGATTTGATTTATCATTAATATATTACATACCTCAGTGAAATTTTCCTTTCAGGGAGTCATGTTATATATTTGAAGAATGAAGGAAGGAAGGAGAGCTGAAGGGAAGGAGGAAAGGAAGTAAGCAGGAGGGAGAAAGAAAAGAATGGCAAATACAAAATGTTGTTATTTTCCAGAAAACTCACTTGGACTTCATGTCCAAGAGCAGAGGAAATGGTTTAGGGCAACCAAATATGTCAGACATTGTGTCAGGTTCTTTGGACTTGATATCTCACTTAATTTGTCAAAATGTACATCAGTGCAGCCTTATAAAAGCTTAGTAGCTGTTTTGGCATGTGTTTAGTTTGACATAGTTCAAGTTTTGCTGTTCTTCTTAGGCTCTCTGGTTTTCTTTTTTCAACTTTAGCCATCTTTTCATGATGGTCATTTCTCTTCTATATTTAGAATACTTGAGGATTTGTCATGGAAGTATATGTTATACTAGACACCCAAGGTCTTTCTTTTAAGACAGAATTTGAAGCAAGGTAGATGACACTTGGATGTGTTCCATGGATGTGTTTTTACGGCTTCTTCTTGTGAGAAGGTTTCTTTTAGTGCTTTTAGATGTGTTGCAGACTGGCACAGGCTTGTTGGTTCAAGAAGCAGAGTCTGGGTGGTTGCAGTCATTTCCATTCTAGTTCACAATGAATAGAGAAAGGAAGTAAGACATCTGAAAGTTTGAAATAAGGAATATTTGGAGAAAACTAAGCCTTATTTTTAAGAAACACATGGCATCTATTCCATCTCTTCTAGTAACTACTAAATCTATATCTATACATGAGGAAGTTAGAAATATGAAATGAAACAACCAGCTATTAATTGGTTAATAAACAACTTTTCCAAATGTTTCCTGCTTGAATTCATCCATTTATATATGATAATGTAATTAATGTTTAATTATATCTAAAGCCTTGCCAAGTAGTAGTTGTCCCACAGGAATTTTTCTAATGAATACATAAGCATCTCTTGTATTGATCATATTAATTGCTTATATGCATATGATTTAAGTACTTGAACACTTTGGCTTAAGAAGGATAAACTGTATTTCTATAATCTCATATATGATATTCATTTGCTGAGCAAACCCTTTTCTGATGGATTATATAAAAGCAACTTTATAATCCACTGAATGCAAATTATCCTGAGTTTAAAAAAACAAATTAATGAGGGTATTATGATCTTGAGTTCCAGACCTCTTCACCACCTGATCCATTATGGACATAATATACCATGAGCTCCTATAAGTGACTTATATTTTCATATTGATTATTCTTTCTTTACAAGCTTTTAAATGAATCTGTAAATAATTTTGAGAAATAGAATTTGCATTAGCATTTAGACCATCAGGTGACTCATTTTAATGATATGGTGACAGTACTTTTATTCTCTTAGCATTTATGTGTCTATATCTCCTAGTACCTTTATCTCTCAAGGCATCCTGGATGAGACTTCTCTCATATTTCAAGGCATCACCTATTCATTTTAGGTATTCTTAAATATGAAAAAGTGGAATTAGCATATCTCAGCATTGGCAGAACTTTTGATGTTAGCTTATAAAAACCACTTTTTGATGCACAAATCCCAATTTCTAGAAAATCTTTTGTTTGTAATGTTTTCATTCAATAGCAGGAGTTTTCTACATATGGAGGTAGGCAAATATGCATATGCCCTTTCATCCATCACAAATATATATTTTCAGTCATAAAAATCAGAGAAAAATTATTTATAATAATAAAGAGACAGGTGAACATATGGAACTGATTATTAACCACACACTTGTAGGATCCTGTACCTGAAACAGTTGATAGAAGAAAGATAGGAAAATAGGTCCATTCTGAAATCATCTGAAAATTTTCAAGGATCTAAATCTCCTTTAATTAGAGTGCTGCTTCTGTTTGTTCCTTAAGTGGGTATGTGCTCTTCTAAATTGTAGATTTGAGTAAAATTTTCTATGATTTTGTTTCCTCCAAGGATATGCCTTCATCTCAGCAAAGTTCATACTCCTGGTTATGTCATGTTCCCTAAAGTTTGTTCTGTATAATGCTGCTTAAACAAGATATTTATAAGTAGGCCTGGCAAATTTTTTCAAGTAAACTAAGAAGATTCCAGATATATTTGTATATTTATGGAACAAGTATTTATTACTTACTAATTGGTAGATACAATGCAAAGTGCTGTAGATAAAATGCTGGGCAAAATGGCTATGATCACTGCCAACATATTGCTTATGTTCTAATAAGGGGAATAGACTCTACCAACTAATTGCACAAATGTACAATATCTGAGATTCCTATAATAAACAAAAAGTACAGGACATTGTTGTAGATTGACTTAGTATGCTTCTTCACCATTTTAGAGAGTTTTGGGGCTAGAGCAAGTTTTCCAGGTGCAGAGGGAAGGCAGAGCAATGAGTGAATGAAATAGCACGTGCAAAAGGACTTGAGATAAATAGAAACACCATGTACCAGGAACTTAAAGAAGGTTATATATAGTGAAGGGACACCAAGGAGGTTGGTGAGATGAACAGAGACCAGAACAAGCCAAGGACCAATGGTTTACTAAAGTCCATTTCTGAAGAGATACACAAGATCAGATTTTCATTTTTCAAGTAGCACTTTGGTTGAAGTACAGAGATTTGAGTAGAAGGGTGTGTTATGGATTGGATTGTGTTCCACTAAAATTTATATGCTGAAATCCTAACCAATAATGTGACTGTATTTGGACACAAGACCTATAAGATGGTTATGAAAGTTAAGTAAAATCATTTAATCTGTTAAGACTGATATTCTTAGAGGAAGAGAAAGAGATACTGGAGCTCTTTCTCTTTTTCCCTCTCGGAACATAAGAAGACAGTGCTCTAAGGTGATCATTTGCAATACGGGAAGAGAGACTGTGTTAGTCAGGTTTTCATTGCTGTGACGAAAATACTCAACAGAAATAGCTTGAAGAGAGACTGTGTTAGTCAGGTTTTCATTGCTGTGACGAAAATACTCAACAGAAATAGCTTGAAGAGGAAAACTTATTTCAGCTCCCAGTTATAGAGGTTTCAGCCCATCCATCGTTAGCCAGCTTCATTGCTTTGGGCTTGAGGTGAAGCTGAATATTATGGAGAAAGGGCATGGTGGAAGAAAGCTTCTCAGCTCATAGCAGCTGAAAAGAAGAGAAATAAAGGAAGGGTCCAGGGGACAAAATACATTCTACGAGGGCATGCTCCAGGGTGTCCTACTTCTTCCAACAAGTCTCCATCTTCTATAATTTCTACCATCCTCCACTAATCTATTGAAATTATTAATCTATCAAATGGATTAATCTACTTATGAGACTATCAGCCTCATGATCCTTTCACTTCCTAAAGGCTCTACTTCTGGACATTGATGCTTTGGGATCAAGCCTTTAAGTACATCACTCTTTGGAACAGTTCAGGTTCAAACCATAACACAGTACTCACCAGAAATAAAATTTTTAATCTCTTTGATCATAGATTTCCAGCCTCCAGAACTGTGAGAAAATAAATTTCTCTTTTTTAAGTCTACCTAGCCTGTGGTATTTTTGTTATAGTAGTTTTAGCAGACAAATATAGATTAAAAACAGTGGATGTGGGAGTCCTGGGTAGAGGTCTATAGCAGTAGTTATGGTAAGACTGATTGGTAGTTTTCTTACAATGGTAACGGCAGATATAGAGAAAAATGTACAGACATGCATGACTTGTATGTGGAATTAACAGGACTGATATTAGATTATGTATAAAAGGCAAAGGACTCTGGGCGTGAGGTGCATGCCTTTAATTCCAGAGGTTCAGAAGGCTGAGGCAGTTCAAAACCAGCCTCAGCAAAAGTGAGGCACCAAGCAACTCAGTGAAATTGTGTCTCCAAATAAAATACAAAATAGGGCTAGGGATGTGGCTTAGTGTTTGAGTACCCTTGAGTTCAATCCCTAGTACCCAAACAAAGCAAAATGAAAGGCAAAGACTGAGATTAAATTTTCTTACTTGTAAAAATAAATGAATGGTTTGCACACATTATGAGTCAGCCAGTGAAGATTAGCTTTGTGACTGTAACCCTTTAGTTTGGTTTTTAATACCTGAAGGTGTAAGCAACTTTGGATACATCAAAAGTCAAGTAGGACTAGATATATTGATGTGAATTTTGACTCTCCAACATAGGTTATGGTTGTTTGAAAGTTTTCAAACATAGAGCTCTTTTCTGAATGAGAGAGTATTTCAGGACTAGTATCACATAAGAATACATTTAATAATTGCTGGTCTATGTGTATATTTTTAATCATATTCCTTCTGTGCTGCTTCAGACAAGTAGTTTTCATTTTATTTAATAAAATATTTTTAGACTCATGATGTCCAGAGTATTTGGAAGCTGAGGGAATAAAATGGAGAAAGATTCAATATAGGGAACTTAGTTTCAGAGTTCTTCAGTAAGCATCTCCAATGTCCTTTAGCCTGCCTTGTAGGAGCTGAATCATATGCTGAGTATAAAATTAAACTTTCTCTGTCTTCTACCTACTGCACTCTATCTCCACACCTTCACCATCCACAAGTCCTTGTCCCCTTATACCAGTTGCTGAGTATGTTTCAGAGATATACAATTCTCAAGGTTGAATTCCATCTTGAAAACTTGGAAAATGCCTCCTTTGGGTTGGCCAACACCAAGTGTTCAAAGTTCTTACTAGAAAGTTCAACTCAATTGAGTGTTCAGAGTTTAGAATTTAGTATAAACAGAATTATAAAGATTATACTCCTCCTTAGAGTTTTTAGAATATATGAAGTCATACTGTATGTAGACTTTTACAGCTGATTTTTTTAAATTTTATACACACACACACACACACACACATGTATATACATGTATTTTTTTGTTGGAAATTTATTCACCTAACTACATGTAAATGTACCTATTTTTTAGACTCCTACATAATGTTCTTAGTATAATTTATCAAAATATATTTAGACATTCAATTATATCCAGCTTAAATAAAAAAATTAAACCATTCATGAGGCAAATTATTAGGAGATAGAGGAAGAGAAGACAGAGATAAAATATAAAAATTGATTCTGCCTGATCTTTGCCCAAAATATTATAAGGCTATAAAAAGGTTATTAATATTAATGACTTTCTGTTCACATTTATTTTGGAGAGATATACAACCAACTTAAAAGATTTCTTGATGAAAGACTTTGTGCAGAATTTTATTCCTCATGTGAAATTCTCTGTGACACATTTGTTGTTCAAAAAATAATAATAAATAAATATATATATATATATATATATATATATATATATATATATATAAATGCTTCCGCTTCATTCCAACCAAATACCTAGAGTCTTGAATTTATTTTATTCATGATAACTTATTAAGGCTGGCAGCCTATTTCTTTGTGCCTCAGTAGCTGGTTCTTAAAGGTTCCAAAAATGATTTTGGTTTCAATTTTGAGTTAACCTGATTATTCAATTCTGGTTGTTAGATCACCACTGGGATTCTTTAGTTTCATTCGTATCATTACACTTTGAAGGGTTAATTTTGTTTTTGACTGTTAAGTATGGAGGTTAATAATGATTCAAATGTTGCCCACAATAGATCTGTTTGTTATTCATACTTCGTAGTGCCCCTTCTACCTTACTCTGCCTTTGTCTTCATTACATACAGCAGCAGAATAAATGCTAGATAGTTGAAGATGTTAAACTCAATATTACAATTGCTAAAACATAGAAAAAGGAAATTACATGAGCCATAGTTTTCATTATAAAATGCTCATAGAAATGAGGATCAATCTGTGTTACAATAAAATGTTAATAACACTTTTAAGAAGATAATTAAAAAATGTTTACTGCTAAGTTAACTGAATTCAAATGAATCTATTGTTCCTCAACTTACCTGTAAAGGGTCTGTACTTGGTAATTTAAGTAGAACATAATCATATTCTTTAGAAAAAATTTTCATTGATATGAAGTTTCCTCATGGAAAATTTAATTTTCATTTTCTCTCTGGCAAATTGGAAGTATATTTTATATATGTGCATATCTTTCTACCATACTGTGTTTAATAGCAATTTAAATTACCTTTGTTTAGGGAGGAATATAACCACTAAGATGTCCAAATGAAAATCATAGTCAAGGAACAAGTACAGTGCTCAGAGCTTAGGAATTCTAAACCAGAGACAGAAGTGGGAAGGCAAAACGTCTGCTAAGAGTTAACAAGCTATAATAGAATGAGTGGAGTTTCCACTTTTGTTTTTTTATATACTTCTTTTCCTGACTGTAAGCAGCTATAGGAGATGTCAATCTCCTTCCATTTTACATAGCAAGCCTACTGCCAGCTGGGCTCATTGGCCTGTGAACTCAGCCTCCTTCAGTTTCATTGTTGTGGAAACTGATCATCCTGGGTGGGAATACTGCTGAGCTGTTCCTCTGAAATGTCAATCGTGTTAGAACCACGATATCCTGTCAAGAAATATATTGTTGTCATAAGATGTAAAAGTTGCTATTATTACTGATTGCAAATTTTTCATCTTATGACAACAATATATTTCTTGACAGTATATCGTGGTTATAACCTGGCTTTTTCCACCACAGGGAAAAGTAAAATTACCTAAATTTTATGTTTTTTTTAGCTTTCTAAGTCAGAATTCTAGAAATGAGGGTCCCTTTTTGTTGGAATTGCTAATGCCATAGTCTTACATTATGCAGGATGCACTAACAGTCTACTGATGACTTTAACTTTGGATGTAAATTATCAGTAGGAAGCAATGTTACTATTATGTTTACCCCAAAGAAAAGAGATGAAAGCTGTAGTTTGCAAAGAGTAGGCTGGAGTGGCTAGGAACACAGACTCTCCTGAGTTATACTTGAACATGATCTGAGTTTTTTAAATCCAGTTTCCTTTGGTTGCCACATTCTTTAATAAATTACAATCAAATGGAAGACAATGTCTACTCACTCTTTTGTATAGAACTACTATTACTCAATTCTGGGTATTTTGGTCACATGGTGTCCAATCATGGCTGGCTATTGCTCTTGTTAGTAATTATAGAAACTATGCAGAAGAGTGCATCATTATCATCAATAGATGATTCTTTCCATAATTTAAAAACAATTGATATTAAATGTAATTCTGGAGACAACCGCCTTTAGGTTTTAATTGTAAAATTTCAACACACACTTATGCAAATCTGGAACATATAACTTCATGACAATGCTTATCAGCATGGTGAAAATTTTAGCTTTACAGATGAACCTAGTTCACTGCTAAGTTAACTGCGTTCAAATCTATTATTCCTCAACTTACCCGAAAAGGGTCTGTTTTTGGTAATTTAAGTAGAACATAATCAGATAGATATTTTCTTTACTTTAGGAAAACTTTCCATTAATATGAAGTTTCCTCATGAATAATTTTAATTTATTTAATTGAAAGAATATACAGAATTTTATATTGATGGGAAATATAGTGTGAGTGAATTATGCAGTTGAGAGGCTGATCTATTCTGAAGGAGGAAAAAAGTAAACATTTTATTTCTCTTTCTGCTTTAAAGATATTAACATCCCCTCATTCCCTTCTGAGGCCTCTCTCAGGATAAAGACACCATTGGTGTTGCAAGCTGCAGGTGAGAAATATGTGTGGAGGAGCTGCAGCTTTTGGTTATCCCAGTGATATGAAACACCGATTTTCTAGGATAAACTGTAAGTTCAGAGAAAATAGAATTTCCTAGCATGTCAATTTTGGACATTCGCTGAGTATCCAGCAGAGAAGGCTGTGAATGCTTCTGCCACTGTGACTGGCATAAGCTCTTAAAACTGTCGACAATTTGCAATTCATTTTTACTGACTTTCAAACAAAATTTTTTATATTATCATGGTTAATTTTATGTTAATGCAATGACAAAATAAATGATCAAATGAAATATCTCAAATAAAACATTATGCTTAAAAATTTGAACCTCAAAAAGACCTATATTTATTCTCATTAAATGACCATTTGATTGTAGGGTTTGCATGTCACTTCAGTTTTTAAAACTTTTTAAAAACTGAAGTGACCTCTGAGATGTCCACATTACCTGGACTAAGCCTTTTGTGTGAATTGCTTGACTCATGCTTTTATTCCATGGCTGGTATGTTGCTTCATGTTGTAGATTGTACTTTACCAGACTGTTTCTATGCTGTAGCTAGTTGTGCCCCTATGTATAACAAAATTGTTTGTACTTCAATAAAGTTAACTTGATTTATCATATTCTACAATCCAGTATCTAAATAGTAACACACATATGTTTTATAGCATTTAGTGCACACTTTCTACCTTTTGATTAAAAGGTAGAAAGACCTATTTAGTCTACTAACTAAAGACCTATTTAGTCTACTAACATGGAGTTTGATTTAAATTCCAATTAACCTTTTACTTCCTCTGTGATTTTTAAGTGCCTAGATTTTTAAGTGTACCTTGATAAGAGAGTATACTTTTATTCCTTAATTTCTCAGTGAAACCAGTTATATTTATTAATATGGTTGGAGGCTCCTAGCTCCAGTTACATTCCTAGGATGACTAAATATTGTAAAATAAAATAAATGGTTCCATTTACAAAATTTTAAATTTTTTATCTTTATAACATTTTTAGAAATGTGAACAATGTATTTCTTAATAAATGTGTATCTGAGTCATTTTTTGCAAACTGGGATGAACTCCATATGAATCTAGCTTTCAGTGATATCATCTGTGTAGAAATATTTAATGAGTAATTTATATTCAATTTAATTCAACAAGATTTAAGCACTTGAGGCCCTTGTGGTATGAAGTTCAATAGTATTTCCAACTGTGAGGAACTTACTGTCTGGTAGGGAAGACAAATTGTAGTATTTAGTATATTTGAAGTTCTGATGGAGTGATATGGATGAAGTAGGGTGCCACACTAAGAATGGAGCATCTGGTCAGAGATATCTGGTGAGGCTGGGACATTTTAATTAGGTTTAAGTAAGTATTTCAGGGTGATGAAATGATAGGGGTTGAAATTCTAGGTTATTAGAGTAGCATAAACAATGTCACAGACCAATAAATGTGTATTGTGGACTTGGAGTAGGAAAGAGTAAGTGGTCTATGGCAAAGGTGGGAAAAGAGGGTTAGGAAATTAGGATATAAAATTTCAGATCTCTATAGTATAATTTTATGCATCCTAAAAGGCTTAAAAATGTAAGAAAATGTTAAAATATTTTACTTTACTTTTAGAAAAGTTAAGTGACATTCTCAAAGACATCCTTACTCCATACCTGACACTCCGACTGACTTACTCACACTCTCCCGAAAATCCCTAGGGACTGGGTGAAGGTTAAAGTTATTAGATATAATAAGAAATGGGATGGAAATTCAGGCACAGTATAGCTTAGGATCATTGTTTCCATGTTTGGGGCTTCCCTAGACTTCCTGAACTGCACAAATGGTTAAGGATGTGCCAGCACAATTGCTGTAACTCAATCCCACTCTAATAGGGCTCTGCAATCTGACTGGGACCATTTCTCATGAAGAACTTTTCCATATTCAGCCCTGGGACTAAAGCCCCACCTCTAGAGATCTGGAGAAAGTTTCAGATACTTACTCCTCCTTACCTCTAAACTCAGATCATTGTACACACTATATACCCTGAATCCACCAGGACAAATCTCATGCTTTCTGTCCTGATTTCTCAGATACTAGGAGAAGCTCCAGACTTCTAGAGTGCAAATATTTTCCAGAGTCCTGAAACATCTTCACTGTGATTTCTAGATATCATGGCCCCACAGCAGCAAATACTCCACATATGACCACTCTGTTATTAAAACATTTC
Source organism: Marmota monax (assembly GCF_021218885.2). Classification (NCBI taxonomy): domain Eukaryota; kingdom Metazoa; phylum Chordata; class Mammalia; order Rodentia; family Sciuridae; genus Marmota; species Marmota monax. Next base: position 1,164,815 of record NW_026693153.1, read on the forward strand.
ATTATTTTTTTTTTCTACAATAGAAGTTTGCTTATACATATCCCTACCTCCAGGTCCTTAAGATACTACTTCCTTATAGTTTTTCTGTCACAGATCTTACACTTCTGGAACTGGAAAGGAATTTTACGTCCTCTGTTTACATTATTTGCTTTCTCTCATTTTGCTAACTCAGTCCCTGGGTTGTTCCCTTATTGTTTAAAAGATTTTTGCCTTACTACATTGACACTTTCACTAACACCATTCTTGACCAACTTCAATTTGATTATTATTTTAACATTCTATCCCCAATGATCTTGTCCTTCCCTATATTGCAGCTCTTACTTATGTAATATTGCTCTAAAGCCTGTCTTTACAAATAGTTACAGTTCTTCCAGTAAATTAATTTCATATACTTCACTCTCTGACTAGGCCTGAATTCTATGAGCAATCGCAGATGATTCCTGCATAAATGCTCAGTTTTGTTCCTGTCTTGCTTCATGGAATTTACTTTGAAAAACCAAAACCCTAGTTAAAAGAACTCTTTGCCTACTCCATGTTTGCACCAGTCTACTGACTAGAAAACAAACAAAAATGCTCAAACATGCTGAATTATCACATTTTCCATTCATTGCAATGAACATCAAAGAGTTTTTAAGGTCTGTAAAACATACTGAATTTGCCAGGACTACCTTGAACTTTCCAATACTACTATTTCACAATCACACTCTCTCCTTTCTCCTCAAACCTACCAAATCATGTCTTCCAATTGCAATCTTGGCTAATGATATCACTTCCTCTTTCACTGAGAAAATGGAAACACCTAATTAAAAAAAAAAAATGCCTAATGACAGCTGTCTACTCAGGTTTTGTGTACATTCTTTGCCTTTGCACTTGAACTAGATTTTCATGTAAAGCCAATTCTTCCACATATATACCATATTCCAAACTTGCTCAAGTATGATTACCTTTCAACATGACTCCTCAAAGTTAGCACTTGAATAATTATATATACCCTTAAAATAACAGCTATTGAGGTATAAGTGATATTTAATAAATGACCAATGATTGAAATGTGCTAGCTGGTAAGTTCCTGTGCACATGGACCCCCATGAGACTAGTACTGTAGGTAGTACTATGGGAATCATTTCCACTCTCAAAACCATTACCATTATTTAAGATAATGAGCATATTCATTTTTATCCAAACTTTCCTCATAGCCCATTAAAATCCTTCTCTGCTCCCTTCTTCCCCACTCACTTATTACTAGGGAACCATTGGTTTGATTTATGTCACAGGAGATTGTATTTTGTTTTTTAGAATTTTATATGAATGGAATAATACAGTATGTACTCTAGTATGGCTTTTTAAAACTCAACATGTTTATCAACATTATTGTGTATATCAATAGATAATGGAATGGTACTGTGAAATGTAAGAAATTATGTGGCACATAAAAATTTGTTTATCCATTTATCTTGACAATTCTACAAGAAAAGCCCGATGGGATTTTAATTTAATTGCATTGAATGTATGCATCATTTCCAATGAAATTAATATCTTACAAATATTGAATTTTATGAACCATTAATACAGTTTATCTGTAAATTTATTTAGGATTTCTTTAATTTCCCTCAGGAATATTTTGTAGTTTTCAGTGTTAGATACTACACATTGTTTGTTAGATTTTATTCCTAAGAATTTCATGTATTTTCTGTTATAATTGTTATTTTTTCCATTACTAATTTTTCATTGTGTATATATATATATATATATATATATATATATATATATGATGGATTTTTCATGTATTGACATTGAGTCTTGAAAACTTGTGAAGCTTATTAATTTTAGTGTCTTCACTTTGGTGAGCCTTGATCAAGTATTAATTTTAGTATCTTATTGCAGATTTCACTGTATTTTCTAAGAAGATTATCATGTCATTTGTGACTAACGATAGTTTCACTTCTTTCTTACCAATATACCTTCTCATTACTGATATTTGTAACTTATATTTTTTCTTTTCCTTGATCAGTACAGCAAGAAGTCTATTAGTTTTTACTGATCTTAAAGACTGCATTCTTAAAATTGATATTCTATATTATTTTTCTGTCTTGCACTTTACTGATTTATACTGTGAACTTTATTGTTTCCTTTCTTTCAGTTCATCTCTTTTTTTTAGGTAAAAGATGGGAATTCAAAATATTTCTTTTCAATTTGTGCTTTAGGGCTTTAACTTTCTCCTTAAGTACTGCTTCAATGATATTCCACAAATTTTGATGTTTTTTTTTTTTTTTCTGTTAAGAATAATTCTCTTTTGAGTTCTTTGACCCTTAAGTAACTTAGAACTGTGCTAAGTTAGTATTTTCTCAAATATTTCTCAGGTATTTGAGAAAATTTCAGATGATTGGTATTGCTTTATAATTTAATTATATCATGATCAGATAATATATTTTTATTTTTATTTTATTTTATTCTTTTGAGCTTGATGATATTTAATTTTTGTCCCAGAATATGGCCCACTCTTGTAAATAGACCATATTCACTTGAAAATAATGTATTTGGCTGTTATAAGATAGAGTTTCCTCTAAATATAAATCAGATCAATGTGAATAGAGTATTATTAAAATCTACATTGTTATTGATTTTTGAGTCTCCTTGTTAAATATTAATCACTAGGAGCATATTAAATTCTTTGCAATTTTAGATTGGCTTATTTTTCCTTGAAATTTTATAAATTTTTATGCATTTTGAAATTATGTTCTAATAAGAACCACAAAAACTAAGGATTTTCAGATCCTCTTGAGAATTTAACTCAGTTACCATTATAAAATGACCTTTTTTATCTCAGGCCATATTCTGTGATGTGAAATCTACTTTGTGTGATATCTGCTTTCTTTCGATTAGTGATAGATAACATGGGAATTTTTTCTATCCTTTGACTTTCAAATTATTTGTTTCTTCCTGTAGGCACCCCATGATTGGGTTTGCTTCTTATCCAATCCATGTTTAGATCATTTACACTTAATGTAAAATCTACTACCATAGTTGTCTATATCTTTAGTCTTCTATTACATTTGACGACAATGAAGTTTTTCCTTTTTCAGGTCAAAAAAAAAAATAAATAGTAAAAAATAAATTTTGAGTTATAATTGATATTTATATTTCTCATATAATCTCTATTTAGTTTGTTAGGACTCTGTTAATTTTACCTTAGAACTACATTCTGAATCTGTGACTACTTCTCATTGTTTCCACTGAGCCACATTCTGAGTCACCATCAAGTCTGATCTTGCTTGGATTTGAGGTGTGGGTCCAAGTCAGAGTCAACCAAATGTGAGAAAAAATACTTTTTGAGTATTGGATCATCCCTAATTAAGCACAGTATTAAATATTCACTAACAATGTAGCTATGTTTATAATAAATAATATCTTTAGAAAATGTGTGTTCTTTTGCTGAAAAGCTTTGATATAAAAGAATTCTGAAGGGGCAACGTGATAGCTTAGATGATAGCTACATTTGGATCAATCTTAAGTGGTTCTATAGATGTTGTCTGAGGAGACTTGATCTGAAAGAAATCTGTAAGTCAATTCAATTTGGGACCTTTTATTTGGGGATACAGAAGATAAATTTCAGAGTAATAATATAAATTGAGAAAGGGCATTCATGTCCCCTTTTCTTTAATGGAAATCTGCTGTATAGTAGGATGGATAAAAAAGTAGCTTCCAAAACACAAATTTTCTGCCCTGATAGAATCACTTTGGCTTTAAATCCACATGAAACTCTGGATAAACATATTCAAATGTGAAATAAAGGGGTAAATATATTCACATTTATCAATTTTATTTTTTATCATTAGCTATTGTTTCAATCAGCTTTACATCTCTGTGACCAAAAGAGCTAATAGGAATAATTAGTGGAGGAAAAATCTATTAGGAGCTCATGGTTTCAAAGGTCTCAGTCTATGTGTTGTTTATCCCATAGCTCTTGGCACAAGGTGAGGCAGAACATCATGGTAGAGGAAGGCAGCTCAGAACAACAGACAGAGAGAAAAAGCTCTGCTCATCAGGGACAAAATAAAAACCCAAAGGCCTCTCCAGTGACCTACTTCTATAATAAGGTATAGCCTACCTGCCTACAGTGATCATCCAGTTAATTCATATCAGTGGATTAATCAACTGATTAGTTTACATCTCTAATAATCTAATCATTTAACCTCTAAACGTTCTTGCATCATCTCACATGTGAGCTTTTGTGGGACTCCCTCATATCTAAATCATAGCCACTATATTGATATATCAATGAGAGAAGAATCAGAATGGCAGGGTAATAATGAAATAAACTCTTGGGAGGTGGGGGAAATGGTAGGAGGTGGGACCCAGTTGGAAGAAGTAGGTCACTGAGGTCCTTCCCTGGAAAGGTGTATCTTGTCTCTGGCCTCTTCCTCACTCTTGCTTTCTCTCTGATTCCTGGCTACTATGAAGTGAACATCTTTTCTCTGCCACACTCTCTTAACCATGGTGTTCTGTTTCACCACAGGCCCAGAACCAATGGATCCAAGTGGACTTGGACGAAAACCTTTAAAATTGTGAGGTCATATGTACGTTTTCTCCTTTAAGCTTTTTATTTCAGGTATTTTGTCACAGTGACAGAAAGCTAACACACTCATTATTATACTAGAATTATGAGGGTAAAAGGAAATACAGAAAGCTTTGAAAGAGTATTTTATCTGTTCCTGTGGGATCAAAACACCTCCATTCTGCTCTTCCGTTTCCACTTTCCTCTTCTCTTATCCACCTCTATTAGAAAAGATTGTTTACTGAGTCATATTTGACAGGTAGGTGGACTAGTAAATCAAAATCAAGTAGTTATGCTCTGTTCTCTTATAATTCTTGGGCATAATGATAGACTCAGGTCAGTTCTGGCTATTTCTAGTCTTTTACTTTTAAATTTTAATGCAAAACTGCCTAGTTGTTTGAGGAATATTTGGAGAAACATATTTTTTCTTATATGAGTATTCTTTTTCATGGAGAACACACACATAACATACACAAACCACAACCATGCTTTGGTTCTCTACCATAATGTGGAGAAAAGGAAGAATTTCCTCATCAACAATGAGAACAAAGGATCCATTTGTCACTATTCTAGTCATGGGTGATGCAGGCTGATGGCAGAGAATAGGAAGTTGTAATTTTGACAGTCTCAGAGTTCCAGAGGTCTTTATAAGTTCAACACACCTATCCTATAGCTAAAGGCAACTCTGAAGGGAGTGGTGATTACTTGGGCATAAGAAGACCAGTTTCACAAGTGGTACCCCCTACCTAGACAAAAGGTTTAGTTTCTTAGAACAGTTATCAAAGATTTTTCTACAGTTCAGCTCTTACAATGAAATTACAGATTATATTATTGGGCCCTTTTCTGCTTTGGAAGGCAATATGGTACAATACTTACACTGGCCATAGATTTAAATCCTGGGTTATGATCTGAGATATGTCACTTATTAGCTCTTGTTCTCTTACGTATTCTCTTATGAAAAATGGACATAATAATGGAAACTTTCTGGGAGATTCACATTAAAGATCAAAGAAGTTTGTAACTTAAATGGTTACAATGAGTCCTGACACATAGTAGGCAGTAAAAAAATAGTTATTATTACTTATTTATTAACAAAACTAAACTTTGGTCTTTATTCATTACTCTTTGCATTATATTTCCCTTGGAAATGTCTTGGAAAGAATGGGTGAGTGGCAGGACAAGGTTTAGAAATATCTGGGTGTCTGGAAGCAATATATACCTCAATTGAGTAACATTTAATTATATTCTTAAAAGAACTGTGGTGATTATTTCAATTAGATGCAAATCAGCTCTCAAGTTTAGCATGTTTTTCATATTGTTACTGTGCAGTAACTACCTGAAATGAATGAGGAATGAATGTGAGAACCCTCTCTGTTTATGGAGAAGTTAACTATCACACAGGGGGTGAGAGATTAGACAAGGACTCAAAAACTAGGTACCAATGCATTAATATCAGAGGCCACCTGTTTGATGGGAATCTTAGTCTATCACTTTTAAATTGTTTCCACTATTCCTTGAGTTGTTTTTTTGTATTACCTTAAAATTGCAATTCTTTTTGAGGGAACAGGAAAAAAATTCTCCTCCTTGCAAAGCTACTGGAGCTGAGAAATCAAAAGAAAGCATCGAGAGGTTGAGAATTGCATGTAATCAAATTGTACATTGGATGCCAGAAATCAGATGCAAGAGGCAGCTCTTTTGAATAAAGTATCCTTTGAAGGAACAATGCCATGTCCTGGCACATGGTTGTTGTATGCATGTGTATCAGTTCCTACTGATTTAATCTTGATTTCCTGGATATTTAAGTGTTGTAAGAAATCATGGGAATGGCTAGCCAAAGTGCAGAGGGAGTTCATTTTGATTACAGTACTCACTGCCTGAGTTTTTCAGATTGATACCTTAAAAATCAACCTAATTTTTTAGAGGAACTTTCTCAAATATCACTTAAAAGTATAGTATATTTACTTATAAACAATTGTGTATCTGGTTATAAAAATATGTTATGTAAATTTGAAGAAACAGTGATTTAGCCTTAATTTTTAAGAAATTTATTTTCTTAATTCACAGGGTACAAATGATCAGCAAAATTATTTTGCCTTACTCTTATGTTTCCATAAAACCACATGAATTAAAAATCTGGAATGTGATTTGTTTTCACTATAGAAGATTAAAAATTTCATCATGGTTTCAGAAAACTCTCAGCATAGTCCTTGAAGCATCAGTGTGTTAAATTACATTTTAATAGGATTTAGTTTCAAAACAGAGATACCTATGCTGTTATTATGTTTAACTATTACAACATCAACTCCTTGAGGAGAGGCCACTGTTAGTCACTTAAGCAACGCTCTGTGGATGCCTGATCTTACCAAATCCTTGTGGAGATAAAAGAACAAGCTGATCTCAAATTCTTCCCTCTGTTAGGGTAGAAAAATAGGCCAGTAAGTTAACAAATAAATCCACGATGGTATGATTGGCATAACAGTAAAAGTTAAGTGCAAAGTTACTATGGAAGCATACAGAAAATTCTAAAGAAAAATTATTTCCTGGAGCACAGAACAGTGACAATAGTACTGTGTACAAATGTTGCTGAATTAAATATACTCTATTTTCTTTTGGAAGGATTATGTTAAGTACTTTAAAGCTGAGACTGTACCTTCAAGCATTTGCATTAAAATGATTCCTAGGATATGTTTGGGGAGATTTAATGCTAACCTTAAACAGTACTCAAAAAGACTAGAAGAGCAAGTTCCAGTTGGGAAGGAGGCCTGAAATATGACCCACAGTTACATATGTGGAATACCTCTAGTGCCAGTCACTGAGTGAAAGATTGAGGGGTTGGCATTTGCAGCTTGACTTCCTAGGATTACAGTGATGACAGCTACTAACTTAGTGCCTTTTGAAAAATTAGTAAATTTTTGCATCATTTTCTTTACTTGCACAATTGTGGATAAAAATTGAACTTACCTATATATGATTGTGAAGAGAATTAAATGACTATCTTCATGTAAAATCTTTAAAGCAGTTTCTGGTTCATGAAGTTTCAATAAGTGATTACTATTTTTAATATCATAACAAAAACAAATAGCAAGATTTTTGACATAAAATACTTAATGTTATTGACAAACCTGCCTACCTCTTTTATTCACTTTCATGAATAAAACTTCAATCATGAAGTTCTGGTTAGAATGGAATTGGGGTTATTTCACATGAGTGGGGCTCCTAGTATGGAGGAAAGGTTTGAGGTGAACTATTACCATACAGTTTTCATCACAATAAATCCTGGGATACAGATTTTGAAAGTGGCAGGCAAAAGTCAAGTTTAAATGCATAGGTCATTGAACATATCTGATGGCCCTCTGGACTGGGGTGACCTGTCAAAGGGTCTACCTTCTCCAAGTGAATTTGTACTAAGACTTTCATTAAATGTACAGGTCATATGGGATAGGCTTGTTATGATACATATTAAGAGAAGAGAGTAAGAATATTAACTGAATTTTTATATATGTATGGTACAGATACCAGTAATCTGAATGTAGTAGATTTTTACTGAGTATGAGACTGTGGAAAAAATAAAAAGGGTGGGTGGGTGGTGTATTGGAGAAAGTCTTGGGAGGTTGTCCCATTCAAGAAAATATATGCTTTAGCATTTGGTAGAGATTTAATCTATCCACTACTGACTATATATTTTATATAATTTTCCTGATATTCAGTTTCCTTGTCTGTAAAAAGGGGACAGTATCTCCTATTTCCACATTGTTATGAGGAATAAATGTATAATCCTGTGCAGTAGAGGAAATGATTAGTGCCTGTTAAATACCAGATCTTTTTCCGGATCTGGGGAATTCAAGTGACTTGTTCATGCCATCTGTAAGAAATGTTGCTCTAGGAGAGTATGCCTGTATTACTCCTGGAATGTGATCCCTCCTTCCACCTCCTCTGTGCTTTCTGAGGTTCTAAGTCTTCCAGGATAGTCTTCTAACTTCTGAACACATTATAAAATTCTCTCTCTCTTTTTTTTGTTTGTTATTGAATGATTCACTCCAGGAAATATGAGGGAAAATGGTGAACCTTTACAGTGCTACATTATCTCATAATAAATCTCCCAAAGCAGTTTAACTTATCTCTTTTCAACATAATTTTTTAAAGTTAAATTTTAAAGGTTAAAATAGATTTTTCAATGGGGAGAAGAATAATAAGGAAAAAAGGAGAAACAAATAGGTACAAATTGAGAGGGGAGAGAAACTTGATTATCTCTGAATTGTAGCCTCTGTTGATGCAGACAAATAAACGGTGGCAACTGATATGCTCTGTCCTTTGCAGAGCCCTGGAGTGCTTCCAGCCACTCTCCTCCTTATTATTTAATAGGCATTTGTACAGAAACACCACATAAGTATAAGAGATGTTAGTTGCTATTTTTTCTATATTAATTTAGCAGGCTGTTAATCATAAAATAAAAAAATGTTGTTTGGTTAGGTTGAAATTTTAATGTTGAACTCTTAAATTTTACCATGAGATAATTTTTCTGTGAAAGTTAATAATAAATACTTTGTATTTGTACATGCCTCACTCCAAAGAGATCAAAGTCCTGATCAAAAACTCACAGAGACCTAGGAAGAATTCCAGGCTCTTCTGTACTCATTTGAGCTCTTCCAGAAGTGCTGCTTGTAACAGTGGGTGCAATCCAGGGGGAAACTCTCTCTTTTATGTACCATCAGCTTCTTGAAGTTCTGCTCAGTTATTGACTTATGTGCAAGCATTGCAAATCCTGAAAGCTCATGGCCCTTCTGGTTTTATCACAATCATTGAATGTTTATATTTATTCAAAAATCAGTTTTAGTATGGGGAGAGTTATACAAAATATCTGTACAGAAGCACAGTAAGTAAAACACTTTCTAGTAACCTCTTAAGGATTGCAGCAGAAAGAGAAGGCATACCTGATGGTAAACAGATTGTGTTTTAGTAGAGAATTCTTCCAGGTGGGACATTTCTGAGCACTCATAGTTTCTATTCTTTTAATGGAAGATGCTATCCCCTCTGCTTTTAATGTTATTTTCACTTTTTATACTGTGAACATTTTCTTTTTCTTTTTGTGTGTTCAAAATTTACCTCCTCTGAAAGTTTTATTCAGACTTAACTGTAAGGCTGAATATGTCATTATTTAATAGAGTCTAAATGTTCCCTGTAGTCTAGTATTGTTTATCCAAAGTACTATAATTATAACTATATGGTAATCTCTAACCATGCCATGAACACTCTGAAGAGAAATAATCTATCCTATTGTTTTCTGAATTCTTATTGTCTAATGAAGTGCCAGACAAAAATTGTTCATAAATGTTTGTAGAAAGAATGCTTTTTATAAATTACCAAAAGTTTTTACAAGATCTAAAACTGAAACAGATATTTCAAATATGCTATTCTCTGCTTCCACCAAATCAGCATCATGTCAGGGGATATTGCAGTATTAATGTTTTTAAATTTAAATGAGTATTCAAGAAAGGAAAAGAAAAAAGGAAGCAATCTGTAAAAATGAAAATTTGATAATTTTCAACATAATTAACTTTTTAAAGTAAATTTGCTTTAAAGTGGAAAATTTGGGGAGCTCAAAGAGGAAAAAAAGCCTTTTTATGAAACACAACAGTGTGTTTCAATTTCTGGAAACTTCTACAGATATGTTAAATGACATTCTTTGCAATATCAACCCCAAAGCAATATAGTAACTGGCTGACTCTTCTGTGTTAAATTCAGCTCTTCATTTACTCTCTTTGTCTGCTTGAATTTTTATAGCATGTGGTCCAATTTCGAAGAAAATAAGTGCAACCTCCCCATTCTTCCTTACTGAGTAGAACCTTGAGGCAGTTTTTCAACAAAATAGTTCAGTGAATTGCTATAGACCACAGAGCAAGTAAGCTGCAATGAAGAGAAACTTTCAGGTCTCTTCTCTGCAACCCCAGTCTACTCTATGAAGATTAAAATTTTCTATCCTTAGAGCACATATTTCAATGTCTACAAAAAAGCATAGATTTTTTTTGAGGTAACACAACCATTTATAAAGAAATAAATATACACAAATTACAGAGCCTTAAAACAACATATCTGGAATGAAGAGCCTTAAAAATATTCACATCCACTAATTCTATTCCTAAGAGTCTATCTTAAAGAAATTCTCAAAGATTAAAGCAAATATTAATGCTGAAGAACTTTACATCATTGTTTATCTTAGTAAAAATTTTAGGACTATTTTTCAACAATTTAGACTGGGTAAATAACTTACAATGCATCTATGTGACAAAATATAAAATAAAAGTTCAGGTGTTGGGAAGATTTTCATAAAGATGTTGGAGAATGACCATTATGTGAAGAAAGACAAGAACAAACTCATGCATAAAACATGAAATTAGTTTCTTAGCAAAAAGTATACATACATACATATATATTAGAATAAACATGAAGACAAAAGAATTAAGAAAATTACATGCTTTAAAAATGCTTTTTAATTGTCCTACAATGAGAATATATTGCTTCAAAAAATAACAAAGATTTTTGACAGGTACAGACCTACAGATTAGGCTTTATCTTTTTGGGATCTTTGCACAGTAAGTTATTTCTGATATTAAATGTAGCACACAATAGAGCCATGTTATAAGTGACCACTTGGAAAATGCAAGTGGGTTTCATTTGATGACCAAGGCCTATACACCACATGAATTGGAAGTAAAGAAACCTTAAAAAAATTCTGCCTGGGACTTGTCTCTGTCTTGCTGCTTAAGTATATCTGGGGACATGGCTGTGGAATTCAGTACATATATTTGGCAATGTTTTCCACATAATTCAGATAAACATCAGTAACTTCCTATATTAATTTGATTTGAGATAAAGCTTAAAATGATGAGATGGAAGTAGATGAGGAGAAAAATTTAACTTCTGATAGGAAGAATAAGTGAGGTGCTCAGAGGCCTTTGAGAGGGAGATAATCATTGAAATAGCTTTGCGAGTAATGCATTTTCTTGTTAGCTAAGTAGAGAAGAGTAGTTGTTTTCTTATTATCTTCCTAAAATTCTGAACTGAGTGTAGACAGAAAAGGAATGAAGAGATATAATTTTTATTGTGATTAAGACATGAGAAATATGCCTGGATCATTATATAGACCTAAGTAATTAAGTTGACAATTGAATAAATAGTTCTGTCCTTCTCTAGAATTATACACACACCTTAGAAAGCTTTAATTAGCATTATCCCTCCCATTTCTCATGGTATTATTTCCAATGTTTTATTTTTATCTAGTTCTTATACAACAATTTTTTGAGTCCATGTTTGTTCAGAAAGATCTCAAATTTTGGCAATTGGTTTTCTCACAGTAACTTCCTTCAATCAATTATTTTCTTTTTCATTTAATTGCTTTTTTAAATTTTTTATTTGTTTTTATTAGTTATACATGACAGTAGAGTGTATTTTGACATAATATAAGGAGTATAATTTCCCATTCTTCTAGTGGTACATGATATGGAATTGCATTGGTCGTGTATTCATATATACATATAGGAAAGTAACATCCTATTCATTCTACTATGTTTCCTCCTCCCATTCCTCCTTCCTTCCCTTCTTTCCCCTTTGTCTAATGGACTTCAAATCTTCTGTCCCCATCCCTCCCCTGTTTATTGTGATTGAGCATCTACATATAAGAGAAAACATTTGGCCTTTGATTCTTTGGGATTGGCTTATTTCACTTAGCATGATAGTCTCCAGTTCCATTCATTTACCAGCAAATACCATAATTTAATTTCTCTTATGGCTGATTAGTATTCCATTGTGTATATGTACCATATTTTCTTTATCCATTCATCTGTTGAAGGGCATCCAGGTTGTTTCCATAATTTAGCTATTGTGAATTGAGCTGCTATAAACATTGACATGGCTACATTACTATAGTATGCTGATTTTAAGTCCTTTGGGAATAAACCCAGGAGTGGGACAACTGGGTCAAATGGTAGTTTCATTCCAAGTTTTCTGAGGAATCTCCATACTGCTTTCCAGAATGGTTACACCAATTTGCAGTCCCACCAGCAATGTATAAGTGTAATTTGATCACTTTTTATTGTTTTTATTTTACTCTTGCTCTTGAATATACAAAACAAAATGAGTGTTTACCCACTAAAAAGTTGATATAAATATAAGAAACTTTATATAAGCCTCATGATGACCATAAAGATAATATCTATAGAAGACACACAAAAGAAAGTGAGAGAGGAATAAAGGCACATCACTACAAAAAAAAAATCAATGAAATATAAAGGAAGAAAACAACAAAGGAAAAGGGGGAAAGAGCAATAAATTAGAAAACAGTTAACAAAATGGCAATAGTAAGTTGTACCCTAACAATAATTATGTTAAGTGTAAATGGATTAAACATCCCAATCAAACTACATAGAGTATCTGATGGGATAAAAATAATAAAACAAGATTCAACAATATCCTATCTATAAGAAATTCACTTTATATTTAAGGACACAGAGAATGAAAGAATGGAAAAATATTTTATGCAAATAATAACCATAAGCGAGCAGTGTAGTCACATGTACATCAGATAAAATAGAATTTAAATTAAAAACTGTTAAGAGTCAAAGAAGGACATTATATAATGATAAATGGTTCAGTTAATTGGGAAGATGGAAAAATTATAAGTATGCATGCATCCTATACCAGAGCACCAGAATACATGAAGTAAACATTGATAGAACTGAAGGGAAAAATTGTAACAGATTTGTAACTTTAATTACTGGGACTGTAATACCACACTTCTAGTATGGATAGAACATACAAACAGAAGATCATTAAAGATACAGAGGGTTTGAATAACATTGTAGATCAAATGGACCTAAGAAACAGAGAACTTTCCACCCAACAATAGTAGAATATAGTCTTCTCAAACATACGTGGAACATTATCTAGGATATATATGTATACTCAATAAGTATAAACTAATTTAGGAAGATTGAAATAGTATAAATTATACATTTTCCAGTTATAATGAAATTAAACTAGAATGTAATGATAGAAGGAAAGCTGGAAATTTTCCCAGTGGGTGAAAATTAAACCACACGATCTTGAACAACCAGCAGATCAGAGAAGAAATAAAAGGGGAAATTAGAGAATACCTTGAGACCAACAAAAATGACATATCAAATCTTATGGGATACAGCAAAAGTGGTATTAAAATGGAAGCATATAGTGATTAATACTGGTATTAACTTTATACCTTGATAAAGTTTGTGTGTTCTCCCAAGGTCTATATGGTAAAGGCTGGGTTCCCAATGTGATACTATTAGGGCATGAGGAAATCTGAAAGAGATCTGGCTCAGTGAGAGTGTCCAGGCCACTGGAAGCATAACTTTGAATAAGATGGTAGGAATCCTGCCCCTTCCTATTCTCTCTTTCACTTTCCTCCTATGAGATGAGTGGTTTTTCTCCTCCATGCACTTCCATCATGTCTTACTCTCTTACCACAGGTTGAAAGTAACATGGTAAATCATGGATGGGAACCTCCAGAACTGTGAGTCAAAATAAGCCTTCTCTTTTTATAAGTTGATTTATCTCAGGTTTTTGTTACAGTAATGGAAATCTGACTAACATACACCACCAGGAACTGTAAAACAAAACAAAATAAAATAAGCCCAAAGTAACAGAAGAAAGAAAATAAATAAGATTAGAGCAGGGAAAAAATGAAATAGATTATAGAAAAAAATCATTGAGATTGAGTTGGTCTTTTAAAAAAGATTAACACAGTTGAACATTTTAGCTAGATTAACTGTTTTGGCTTGTGCTGTTATAACAAAATTCTTTAGAATAGGTAATGTATACTCTATATAGTAGATTTAAAACAAAAATTAATTTCTTACAGTCTGGAGACTGGGAATAAAGATCAAGGTGCCAACAATGGTGTCAGTTGAGTGCTGCTTTTTGCTTCCAAGATGGCATCTTGTTGTATTATTATGGGGTACAAGGCCGAAAGGCAAGAGAATATTTTCTCGAGCCTTGAAAACTTTTATAAAGGTGTTAATCCCAGAGCCACAGTTATTTTTTCCCCGACAATTTTTTTAGTGCATTATAGTTGCACATAACGATGGAATTTGTTGTTACATATTTATACATGCACACAATGTATTAACAATATAATTCGGACAATATCACTTCCCATCATTCCCCCTCCCTTCCCTTTTTTCACCCCTTGGTCCCTTCCCTCTATTCTACCGATCTCCCTTTGATTTTTGTTAGATTTTTGCCCCCCACCCTGCCCCACTTTTCTTTGCCTTTTTTTTTCTCTCTAGTTTCCACTATAAGAGTAAACACAGGACCCTTAACCTTCTAGGTTTAGCCTATTTTGCTTAACACAATGATTTCAAGTTCCGCCTATTTTCTTGCAAAAAACATTAATTTTTTATTTTATTTTTCTTTATTGCTGAATAAATCTCTATTGTGTACATACTACATTTTCCTTATCCATTCATCCATTGATGGATATCTAGGCTGTTTTTATAGTTTGGCTATTATGAATTGTGCTGCTATAAACATGACTATGCATTTATCATCATAGTATGATGATTTTACTTCTTTAACATAAATACCAAGGAGTGATATAGCTGGGGAATATGGTGGTTCCATGTCTACCCTTTTTTTATTGGTTGTTCAAAACATTACAAAGCTCTTGACATATCATATTTCATACATTTGATTCCCGTGGGTTATGAGCTCCCATTTTTACCCCGTATACAGATTGCAGAATCACATCGGTTACATATCCACGTTTTTACATATTGCCATATTAGTGACTGTTGTATTCTGCTATCTTTCCTATTTTGAGGAATTTCCATACTGATTTACGTACTGCTTGTACTAATTATAGTCCTACCAATAGTGTAAAAGTGTTTGTTTTTCTTCATATTCTCTCTAGCATTCATTAGTATTTTTATTCTTGATTACTGACATTCTGACTGTGTGAGATAAAATCTCAGTACAGTTTTTATTTACATATCCCTAATTGCTAATGATGTTGAATATTTTTTTCTTATATTTGTTAGTCATTTGTATTTTTTATTTTGAAAACTGTCTGTTTAATTCATTTGTTTATTTGTCAATTGGGTTATTTCTTTGTTGAGTTTTTTTTGAGTTATTTATATTAATCCTGTCAAAAGAATAGCTAGATTGTAAAAAAAAAAAGAAAGAATAGCTAGAAAAGATTTTCTCCCATTCTGTATGTTCTCACTTCACATTCCTAATTGTTTCCTTTGCTATGCAGAGATTAACTCTTATCTCCTGAGCTTTAAAAAAGTTTTACCATAGTTCTATACATTGTGAAAAAAGAGATTAAGTTTCAACATGAATTCTTAAAGGAACACCATCATTCAATCTATATAGCATTCCACCCTTTATACCCAACATTCATGTCCTCACATACAAATGAATTTATTTCATTCCAGTAGCTTCCAAAACTATTGGACCAGAAGATGGTGGAGTAGAGGAAAGCTGCACTCCAAATCATGCTGTGGCTCACAAGCAAAGCAGTGAATGTACAGCTTCTCAACAAGGAAGGTGAAAGAGAGATTTCACTAAAATTCAATACAGGACAAAGTGGCTTAAGAACTCAGAAATCTGGGTATAGTATACTAGAAAGAATTCAGTCGAGCTGATCCAGCTGCTTCACAAACACCAAATGCAGTGGTGATTGTCGTGCTGATTCCCCACACAGGGAGGGAAAACACAGAAAAACACAGATTTGGTATGGAAAAACATGAGATCAAAAAGGCTTCTTAAACTTGACTGATCCAAGTGCTAAGTGCCTCAGAAAAGCACTCTGTATCTTTTTTTCTTTTTAAAATTTTGTTCAAATTAGCTATACATGATAGTAGAATGCATTTTGACACATTAAACTTAAATGACTGCTCATTCTTCTGGTTGTATATGTTGTAGAATCACTCAGTCGAAAAAGTCTATATATACATAGAGTAATAATGTCTAATTCATTCTACTGTCCCTCTTACCCCCATACTCTTTCCCTCCTATCACTCCCCTCTGCCTAATCCATAGTACATCTAGCCCCCCCCCCACCATATTGTGAATTAGCATCTGCATATCAGAGAAAACATTTGACCTTTGGTTTTGGGGGCATTGGCTTATTTTGCTTAGCATGATATCCCCCAGCTCCATCCATTTACCTGCAAATGCCAAAATTACATTCTTCTATGAGACTGAGTAATATTCCATTGTATGTGTGTGTGTGTGTGTATAACATTTTCTTTATCATCCATCTGTTGAAGGGCATCGAGGTTGGTTCCATAGTTTGGCTATTGTGAATTCAGTGAGCACTCTATATCTTAACAGGCTGTGGAGAGCAGAGACAGAGCCATCTTGGGGATATCTAATGGAAGATCAGAGCAAAAACTGCCATGATATTTTAACAAGTGCCTATCTTGTGGCCTCGTGTGTGCCTGGAGTAAAATAGGTGCAGAGAAGACTGTCTCCACAGGACAAGGTTGAAGGGGAGCCCAACTCAATTCTGCTCCGAGTTTGGAAGCTCACACAACCAGCTGGAGTAGGTCAGGATTCTGAACAGATAGCAGTGAACACACTTGGGGACAAAGCTCATAGTACACAGTGTAGGGAGGATTGCCTCCCCTGCTCCATGATTGGAATTCTTGGAAGGCTTCTGAGAATCAGACTGCATGAGAGATCATCTATTTTCAAGGCAAGTTGATCTAATTTCTTCTAGCAGTTAGCACCCAACAACTTTATTAGCTAAGTCTTACCTCACAGAAGTCTGCTTAAGCGTTATCTTTGAAGTGCACTGGACTCTTCTGAGTGGACAAAATTCTAACTTAGAGTACATCCTAATATATCCTACCCCATGCTGGTGAGAAGGGAAGCTCAGTCTTATATCAAACAAATTCAATCTTAGTCCACTCCAATTGGCAGCTCAGTGCTACACAAAAATAGGAACAATTTAAAACCCTCCGGTACTTTCTCTGTCAGTACATAACTAAAGAAAAATTGGAAAGAAAGAGAATTGGACATAGACAGTGACCATTTAATTGATCAACTACTTTGACCACCTCAGTGGAGATATTTTCTTCATCTTCATTAAGATTATTTTTTCTTACTGGGTATGGTGGTAAATGCTTGTAATTTCAGCAACTTTTGAGGCTGAGGCAGGAGGATCATAAGTTCAAAGCCAGCCTCAGCAACTTAGTGAGTTCCTAAACAACTTACTGAAATCCTGTCTCAAAATTAAAAAAATAAAAAATAAAATAAAAAGCACTGGGAATATGTCTCACTGGTTATGACCGTCTGGGTTCAATCCTTGGTGCCAAAACAAAAACAGAACGAGAAACTTTTTAATTTTTCCACATGCATTTGTGTGTGTGTGTGTGCGTGTGTGTGTATGTGTGTGTGTGTGTGTGTGAATTCTTGCTGTGCTGTTTGATCCAGGGATATGCATATGTAGACAGATCCTTTCTTTTTCTCTCATGTTTACCAATTTTAAAATGTATTTCTTTTTCCCTGCCTTGACTTTTGAGGGTTTGAGTTTTTTAGGCTTGTATATTTTTGTTATTGTTCTCATTTTTTTCTCTCATTACTTTGCATTTCCTATTTTCTCCCCTCCTTCCATATAAACATCACCTACTATATCTCTTCTGTATTCTCTTCACTTTTTGAAATTGTAAACTCTTTTTTGTATTTTCCTAACACATTTTCTCCTAATTAACTATTTTTAGCACTTTTCAGGACTATTTGGCTTATATAACTCCTAACCCCACCATTAATACTTATGCAGTCATTTCTGCTGTGGATGATATAGTTGACACCTGCTGTCTGTTTTGAGGGGGATCTAGTTTATTGTTATTGTTTTTATTGTTGACAATTGCTGATTCCAATATTCCTGCTTTGGGGTAGTAATTAATGTTGAACAGGTCATGTTAGGAACTGGGTATTTACTTCAATGCTGTGTATTATTTGCAAAGATTGTTACTATTATTTATCTTTCTCTACTCTTTGAGATGCTGGGAATCTACAGGGACTCTAAAAGTTCACAAGTTAGAGACACTGCTGGTGAACTAAAACCAAAAGACAGATCACTTTGCTTCATACATAAATCAAGGACACTCAATAGTCAACTACGTTTTAATGCAAACAGTAGAAGAGACAAAACCCAAAATTAATGATTATATTGTGTAATTCCCACCCCATTCAAGTTGGGGTGACCATTAATATACTAGACAATATAGTAGACACTGGCTGTCAAATTCCTGATCTAGTTTATTGTTTGTTTTGTATTGTTGGTACTGTTGTTAAATGCTGATCCAATTATTCTTATATAGCTGAAATATAGATTTATAGATGTCAAAGTAAACAGTGGGCATTAATCATAAAGTTGTACATCCATTGCTGACATTAGAGACATTCCTGGGTCCCCTAGCAAGAGAAGCTAGAAAGAGATTTGGACACTTCATGATTACAGGGTAGAGATCGTGAAGCTGGGAAATACATCTCAACCAAGCAACAGTTCATCTTGCTCCATATACAATCTAATCCCACTGAGTCCTGACATTACTCCAAATCAAAGAATGTAGAAGACAAAATCCAAAACTATCAAAAAGGACCCAAGAATGAACAATCAGGGATGGACCTCAGGTCCTACTCCTTGTCATTTACTCACATATGAAAAACAGAAGTCCCAGAACAAATAAGATAATTACACACAAAAGACATGTGTAAAAAAAGTGTAAGTTCAAAATATCTGAAAATATAAAGAAATTGGGCAAATAAATCTCCTCTCATAATGCAAAATTCTCAGCAAAAAGGATCCTGCCCATAGTGATGTGAATGAAATCTAGAGAAAGAGTATAAGAAAACTGATCATTAAAATGTTCAGTGAACTAAAAGAAGATATAAACAAGGACTTAAGAGAGCAAATATAGGAAATGATAACTATTTTCACTGTATTCCATAAGTTCTGGTATTTTTTGTTTCTATTTGATTTGTCTTAAACAAAGAAATAGGAACAGTGGAAAGAAACCAAGTAGAAGTCAAGAAATAAAAGACACAATTAATCAAATAAAGAATTTACTTGAAAGCACCATTAACAGATTAGGTTTCATAGAAAATAGTACCCCAGCCCCTGAAAACAGAACTTCAGGCCTTCAAGACACAGTATATGATCTTGAGGAAACAGAATTCAATAAAGGGAAAAAATACGAAACATGACCAGAATATACAAGAACTCTAGAACAATATTAAAATACCAAACCTGAGGATCAATGGGATAGAAGAGAATTTTGAGATGCAAACTAAAGGAATTATGAACACTTTCAGTGAGATAGTTATAGAAAACTTTTCCCACATCAGAAATGAGATAGACATCCACATACAGGAGGCTTACAGGACCCCAACAGACCTATTCAAATGAGAAGCTCTCCAAGGCATATCATAATGAAAGTGCCTAATATAGGAAATAAGGAAAGAATATTAAAAGCTGCAAGAGAGAAACATGAGAACACATTTAGAGGCAAACCAATAAGACTATTTTCTGATATTTCAGTTCAGACCTAAAATTAAAGAGGGCCTGGAATGAAAAATTCCAAACTCTAAAATAAAACAATGTCCAACAAGGGTTGCTATAACATGCAAAGCTCTCTTTCAAATTTGATGGTGAAATAGAAACTTTCCATGGCAAGGATAAGCTGAAAGAATTTATGACCATCGAGGCCAGCACTACAGAGAATACTCAAAGATCAATAGCACACAGAGGAACCCAAAAACAAATTTCAAAGTTCTTAAATGGAGGTAGATATATAGAAGAGACATCTACTAAATGAGAATCAATACAGAATTAAATACAACCAAAAATCAGAATGGGCAGGAAACTATAACCACATATCCATACTAACACTGAATGTAAATGGTCTCAATGCCCCAATTAAAAGAAAAATATTTGCAGAATATATCACAAAACAAGATCCAAATATGTGCTGTTTTTAAGAGAATCATTTCATAGGCAAAGACACCCATAAGATGAAGGTAGAAGGATGAAAATAAAATCTACACAAATGGAGCCAGAAAATAAGGATGAACAGCTATTCTCATATGTGACAAAACAGATTTCAAGGAAAAACTAAACAAAAGAGAAACAGAAAGCCATTACATCCTGGTAAAGGGAATAATCCAACAAGAGGATATACTGATAGTTAACATTTATTCTCCAATACCAAAAATCCAATGACATAAAAAAAAGTTGGTGATATTAAATTGCAAATAAACCCCAACATAATAATGCTGGGTGATTTCCACATACCCTTGTAACTAAAGATCATCAGATCATAAAAACCAAAAAAAACATAGCTCCAACCTCAATAACATTATAAATCAATGAACCTTAAAATCTTAAAACTAGAAAAAAAAGTCCTTAAATTCATTTGGAAGAATAAGAGACCTGGAATATCCAATGCAATACTGAGCAAGAAGAGCAATACAGAAGGCCTCACAATATCTGATCTCAAATTATACTACAGAGCTGAAGTAATAAGAACAACATAATATTGGCATAAAAATAAACATGAAGACCAATTAAACAGAATAGAAGACAAAGAGAAAAATCCACATACCTACAACCATCTGATACTTGACAAATGTGCCAATATATATTTTGGAGAAGTATATATATTTTTAAAAATGGTGCCAGGAAAACTGTATAGTCATATGTAGAAAAATGAAACTAGACCCCTACCTGTCACACTACAAAACTTTCAAATTGAAATAGTCCAAACACTTATGAATTAGCCCAGAAAGCTTAAAACTTCTAGAAGAAAACTAGCATCAGTACTTCATCAGATAGGTGCTGGCATTAACTTTCTTAATATGACCCTAATTTATAAAAAATCAAACCAAGTATCAGTAAGTGGGATGCCATCAAACTAAAAAACTTCTACACAGCAAAGGAAACAAAAGTGTGAGGGGAGTAGCCTATAGCTAGGCCTTCAATAAGGGATTAATATCCATAATATATGATGAAATCAGAAAACATAACACACACACACACTCACACACACAAAGCCACAAAATCATAAATATGCCAATTGATAAATGGGCAAAAGCTCTAAACAGAAAATTCTCAAGAGAAAAACACAAATGGCCAACAATATATGAAAAAAATGCTCAACATATATAGCAATCAGGGAAATGCAAATCAAAAGTATACAAAGATTTTATCTTACTCCAGTCAGAATGGCAGTGATCAAGAATGCTAACAATACTAAATTCTGGCATGGATGTGAGGGAAAAAACATAAACATAATCATACATTATTGGTGGGACTACAGACTAATGCAACCACTCTGGAAAGCAGTATGGAGTACCTCTGAAAACTTCGAATGGAGACAACCTCTGATATAGCTTGGTATTCATCAAAAAGAACTAAAATTAACATGTTATACTATACTTCTATTGAGCCACTTCAATGTTTATAGTATCACAATTTATAATAGCCAAATTATGGAATCAACCCAGTTGCCTATCAATGCATGAATGGATTAATAAATTGTGTTATGTATACACAGTGGAGTTTTATTGGCATTTGCTGGTAAATGGATGGAAATGGAGAACATCATGCTAAGTGAAATATGTCAGTCTCAGAAAAATCAGGGGTTGAATGTTTTTTTCTTATATGTAGAAGCTAGAGTAAAATACAGGAAAAAGGAGGGGACAATTGGATATCATGAAAATATTGAAAAGATCGGTAGAGTAGAAAGAGATCAAGAGGAGGGACAGGAAAGGGGTGCAAATATGGAATAAATTTTTTTTAAAAAAATCATGCTATGTGCATACAAATATATCACAGGGAGTTTCACTTTTATTTATAAATAGAACAAATCAAAAAGAAATGAAAGGAAGATGAATGAAAGGAAGATCAGTTAGAGAAAGGAGAATAAGGGAGGGAGGAAGAGTGGAAAAGGAGAGGATATAACCTGAAATTGATCTCCATGAATGTATAAATTTGTCAAGATGAATCCAACTACTACATATAAGTATAATGCTTTTTATAAGAAAAACAAAAGAATAACAAATGCTAGGGAGGATGAGGAGAAAGAAGAATTTTTATACACTGTTGGTGGGAATGGGAATTAGAAAATTCATGAAGAACAATACAAAAGTGAATTAAAAAAAACTAAATGCTAAAGCTGGGTGTGGTGGCGCATGCCTGTAATTCCAGCAACTCTGGAGGCGGAGATAGGAGAATCTTGAGTTCAAAGCCAGCCTCAGCAACTTAGCAGGCACTAGCAACTCAGTGAGACCCTATCTCTAAATAAAATATAAAAAAAGGGCTGGAGACGTGGCTCAGTGGTTAAGTGGTTAATTGAGTTCAATTCCCAGTACCAAAAAATAAAAATAAAAAAACCTAAATGCTGAGTACCATATGAT
The DNA here is from genome assembly GCF_021218885.2 of Marmota monax. Taxonomy (NCBI): domain Eukaryota; kingdom Metazoa; phylum Chordata; class Mammalia; order Rodentia; family Sciuridae; genus Marmota; species Marmota monax. The sequence continues at coordinate 1,187,829 of NW_026693153.1, forward strand.
TTAGCATTTCCACTAATTATATACACAAATGAAAGGAAGTCAATATATTGAAAAGACATCTTCACTCCTATGTTTTTTATAGCACTATTTATAGTAGTCAGCATATTGGAATTAACCTAAACTTACATAAACTGATGGATGGATAAAGAAAATGTAACATATATGATATTGTGTGTGTACACACACACACACACACACACACACACACACACACATATATATATATATATATATATATATATATAAAATCTCTATGTGATATATATCACATTGTATATATAATGAAATACTATTCAGGCATTTAAAAAGCATGGAATTTTGTCATTTGCAATAACATGGATGGAACTGAAGGATATTATGCCAAGTGAAATAAGCTAGGCACAGAGAAACAAATATTGCATAATCTCACTCATAGTGGAATCTAAAACAAATGAATTTGGGCTGAGGGGAGGTATAACTCAGTGGTAGAGCATTTGCCCCAGCATGCACAAAGTCTAGCACAAAAAGAAAACAATCAATTGATCTTACAGACTTTGCAGTAGAATAGTGGTTACTCTATAGAGACTGGGGAGAGGGAGAGGTCAGTCAATGGGTATAATGTTATTGTTCAATAGGAGGAATTTTGGTATTCTGTAGTACAGTAGGGTAAATTAATTAACAATAATGCATTACAAACCTTAAAATAGTTAGAGAAAATAATTTATGTGTTTTCCCTAATGACAAAAGTTTAAGGAAATAGAATATTCTAATTATCCTCAGATGATCACTATCAAACTTGTACATGAATCAAAATATCAGAATGTGCCTTATAAATATGTGCACAAATTATGTTTCAAATCAAAAAATACTTGCAGGGCTTATCCTAACAGACAGCCAAGTTCAAAACAGAATATAATGATCAAGGCAGTACTGTACTGGTATAAGGAGAGATCTTTGAAATTTTCTGGTAAACACATTCATGTATGTAGGCCCTTATCCCCAATAATAATATAAAATACTATTATCTTCCCAGAATTGCCTTGCTTCTTTCTAGTAAATCTCACCTTTCCTCTAGAGACAGCCACAGCTATGAATTTATGACTATGCATTACTTTTTTCTTTGAACATTATATAAAATGAAATAAAACAGTGAATACTGTTTTGTGTCTCTTTTCTTTGAATCAAAATATTGTCTGAAGGCTTTATTCATGCTGTTGAGTGTCTCAGTAGGTTTTAGCTTATTTTTCATTTTTGTTTTTTTTTTTGTTAATATGTTAGAAAGTGTGAATATAACATAAGCATGATTTGTTTTTCCATTTGTGGTCTTTCTAGTATGTGCTTATTAATATAGACAAATCTGTATAAATTTATGTACACGTCATTATATGGACATATGTTTTTCTTTGTCTTGGATAAGTATCTAGAAATTGCTAGGATATGGTTAAGTACATGTTTTAAGTTTATAAGAAACTGAAAAACTGTTTTCCCAAGTGGTTGTACCATTTTTATCTCCTACCTATAATTTTGAGAGTTTTATATCTTTCACTTTATTGTGAATATTTGTGTTTAGGCTTTTAAATGTTTTTACTATGCCATTCCTTGATGACAAGTGATTATTACTATCTTTTAATGTGCTTGTTATCTATTCCTATATATTCTTTTATTAAAAACTTTTTTTGAGTTAACTGCTTTTTAGTTGGTACATTTCTTATTGATTTTGGGGATTTACAGGATTCATATCTATATGTTCTAGATATGAATCCTTTATATGCCAAGTACTATTAATATTTTCTCACAATCTTTGGATTGCCTGTATGTTTTAATATTTTAAAATGAATAGGTTAGGAATTTTTCCCAATATATTAATGAGGTAATCACCAAAATTTTGAACTGTTTAATACGAGATTTTGAATAATAAAAGTTTAAATTTTCTTCTGAACAAAATTTATTTACATTGTTATGAAGAGTGATCATTTTATCATGAGGAATAATTTGCATTGCTATATATAAGTCTTAATTCAGGACTCTATACTTTGAAGGATCAGCATCCAGCTCTGTATATAAGCTCTATACAGAGCTTACCATGATGCTCCCCAAACATCTTTCCTTGTAGAAGATGCAAATTCTGACTAAGCTTACAACTGCACCCATAGGCCATTTTTAGAATTAAGTAGAAAGTTAAAAATGACTGTTTTATATTTTATTTATAACAATAGTAAAAAATATCAGAATGGTATAAAGTAAAAATTATTAAAAAAATTTTATAGTGCAGTTTGAGGAAAATTTCATCTATAAATATTGAATGAACATGGTATATCTTCCTATATTTGTTTTCTTTAAAATATTTGCAGCAGTGCTTTGCAATTTCATTAGAAATATGTGGCACATATTTTAATATTTTGGGGTATTTAATGTTTTTGTTATTACCTTCTATTTCTCTAAGGAAACTGAAAGGTAGATAGTTGAGAACTATAGGTATTATATAAGAATTTGGCATCATTAAAAGTTGTGAATAAAAATAAAACAACTTTCTATCTTTTATATATTTCTTTACATCTTCAGTCTTAGTCAGTTAATCCTGCTATAACAAATTACAATAGATCATGTTTATTCCCCATAGTTTTGGAGTCAGCAAATCTGATGAGGGCTCTCTATTAGATTACAAACTGCTGACTTTTTGTTTATTCACATGTCAGAAAGGGGTGAGAGCATTCTATGGTGTCTCTTTTATTTATAAGAGTACTAATTCCACTCAGGAGTATATGAGCCTCATGACCTAATCACCTCCCATAAGTCACAGCTCCCAATATTGTTACATTTGGGGTTAGGGTTTTAACACATAATTTTATGAGGGCACAAACATTCAACCCATTTTATCTTCTTTATATGTTAAACCTCAACATATATAGTATAACAAAATATAAAGTGACTATGAGGCACATAATAATGAAAATAAGAAAAATGCATATAAATTTAAAAAATATGATGAATGATCAATCTTCCAGTAATCAGTAGCTATTATGTAGTACTAAAATATAGTATATAAAATGCATGTAAATTTGTAATTATTCTCAGTGATCACTCTTTCAATAATAATTCCTTCTTAGAAATAGATAATCTAAGTATCAATTATTTATTTATCGCTCAATTAGTTCAATGTAATGCTTGCATTGTCCTCTGGCAAGAGTATGCCCCACATACTCTTGCCAGCATCAATTGATGCCGCAGTCTGGCTGGGCACACAATCACGTGCCACCACACAGCCTGTAGATTCAAACAGCAACTCTTTATTCCCAAACTCACACCAGCCGTCTACAAACACGTTCTGGGGAAATCCACGTTCTCTGCCCAAATCCACCTCCACTGGGCTTCTATCTCCCAAAAAATACTGTCTGAATCCCGTGAGAACTCAAGGGGAACTCAGGCAGCAGGATATGCCCTATTCCCAGCAGGAATAATCTTAAACCTGGAACGCCCTAAACCCGATTATCCTAAACCGGGAACACCCTAATCCCGGATCTGCCCTGGTCCTTGAGCAAGGTCACCTAATTGCAATGTCACTGCAAAATGTCCTATTTCCACGACTCCTTCCACTAAGCAACATGGGGTACGCTGGCAAGGAAATTGTCATACCTACTTGGCTAATGGCTCCCAGCAAATTGATGCTTCAAATATTTTGCAGTTGTGTTATTAAATGTGCACATTTTTAGAACTATTACTTTTATTAATAAGTTAACACTTTATCACTATGAAATGATCAATTTTTCTCCTGTAATTCCTCTTGTCTCAAAGACTATTTTGTATATGTCTACTTCAGTTACCTTATGAATAGTATTTTCCCCTCCTTTTAATCTATTACCATCTATACACTTAAAGAATGTCCCTTGTAAACAGTATTCAGTTGGTTCTTGATTATTTATTCTGGTCTGAGAGTGTTCAACAATTGGCATTTTTTTTCCCATTTACCGCTAACACAGAGAGTGGTATGATTTTGGTATATTTTATCATGTTAATATTTGCTTTCTATTTGTACCATCAGATCTTTTTATATATGAAGTTTCTGCATTTTATTTTTAGAGAATTTTATTACAAATATTATGTCTGAAGGAGAGGAAATTGATAGAACATTTCTTGATCTGGAGAATGGGATCTCATTCCTCTTTTATGTGATTAGGATGTAGTTCTTATCATTCAGAGTCCTTTGCATATGATGTTGAGATAAGACTTGTGATAGCTTCAATTAAATTGAGTTCATTTCCTTTTAATCTTGTGAATAATTGAGCTGGGAGAAAGTTTGCTGCAGCTTTCATTGTGTTAGTCTTTGGATTCATTCATCAGTAAGACTCAAAAATCCTGTCATTGTGAGAATGCGATACATTGAATTTCTCCTACATGGAAGCTCTTTGCAAAAAATTGGGGTATTCCTGATGCAGAGAATTGTCAGACCATCTAGTTGATTTTGTGCTGGGGCGTTTTCTATACTCCAGTTCAGCCCATAGTATCACTCAAGGTTTGTTTGACCCATCCTGTTTTTTACAAAATATTTTCATTTTTAGCTCCTTTCTCCTTAGACTGCCATACCTAGATCAGGTACCTACCCAAGGTATGGAAGATGCCAGTTTGTTGAGGTTTTCCTGGAGCATCAATTCTTCTGTAGTCATATAAAAAGTTAGGACTTTTCTTTGGTCAACTTTACTCTCCTTACCACAGAACCAAGGTCTTTCTTATTCTTTTCTTTCCAGAAGCATAAATGCATAGAGTTCTGCCCAGTATTTCTTGGCATTTGAACATAAGAAATTTTAGGTTACCTTAGTTCCCCATTTTTCTGAAATAAGAATGAAAGCCATAGATAGATTTGTCTTTACATTATGACTTTTAAAAGGATAATATAATTTTAAAATATTAATGTGCATTAGAATTATATTCAGACACTAAAAATACATATCTTGGTACTACAGTGGACTGTTAAATTCATTCAGTTTTGGGCTAAGCTTCAAGGGATATGTGTTGTCCAAAAGCTCCTCAAGGTGATTTTGATTCAAATCAATATTTTATAAGAATTACCATTCTTATAAGGCAACTATTAAATGAATAGTTGCCTGAAAAATCCATGATATTTATCTACTTTTTATATTGCCAGTATCCAAAATTCTGTTAGAAAATTTTCAGTTTGCATTTTTGAATGAATGAATGAATGCATTTACTGTGATCACTTGATTTTTCATGTAAATGAGATATGATTTAGACATTTTAATGTCATTTCAATAAACTAAATAATAGCTATTTTAAAACACTGAATCATTTTATTGTCAACTTTTAAAAAAAATTGTTTGTTGTTTTTAGTTATACATGACAGTAGAATGTATTTTGGCATATCATACATACATAGAGTATAATTTCCCATTTTTGTGGTTGTACATGATGTGGAGTTACATTGGTCCTGTATTCCTATATGAACATAGGAAAGTTATGTCTGGTTCATTCTACTGTCTTTTCATTCCCATCACTCCTCCCTTTCCCAACTCTTCCCACCTCCCCACCTACTATGAGTCAGCATCTGCATATTAGAGGAAAATTTGGCCTTTAGTTTTTGGGGACTGGTTTCTTTCACTTAGCAAATAGCCTCCAGTTGCTTCCATTTACTGGCAGATGTCATAATTTCATTCTTCTTTATGACTGAATAATATTCCATTGTGTATTCACATTTTCTTTATTCATTTACCTATCAAGGGGCATCTATGTTGTTCCCATAGTTTAGCTATTTTGAATTAGGCTGCTATAAACATTAATGTGGCTGCATCAGTTTAGTATGTTGATTTTAAGTCCTATGCTGAAGAGTGGGATAACTGGGTCAAATGGTGGTTCCATTACAAGTTTTCTGAGGAATCTCCTTAGTTGTCTCTAGAGTTGTTGCACCAATTTACAGTCTCACCAGCAATGTATGAGTTCACCTTTCCCCCCACATCTTCATCAACATTCATTGTTGCTTGTATTCTTGATAATTGCCACTCTGACTGAAGCATGATAGAATCTCAGTGTAATTTTAATTTGCATTTCTCCAATTGCTAGAGATGCCGAACATTTTTTTCATATATTTTTTACTATATTTCTTTTGTGAAATGTCTGTTCAACTCCTTTGCCCACTTGATTGGGTTATTTTGTATTTTTAGTGTTAAGATTTTTGCAATCTTTATATATCCTGGAGATTCTTCTATCTGAGGATAGGTGGTAAAGGTTTTTTCCCATTCTGTAGGATCTCTATGTTTTTGATTGTTTCCTTTGTAGTAAAGAAGATTTATAGTTTGATATCATACCACATATTTTTTCTTGATTTTACTTCTTGTGCTTTTGGAATCTTATTGAGGAATTCATTTCTTAAGGCAAAATGATGAAAATTCTTAAGGCACGGGTCTCTGGTCTAATGCCTAGGCCCATGATCCATTTTGAGTTGAGTTTTGTGCAGGGTGAGATATGGAGTTCTAATTTCATTGTGTTACATATGGATTTCCAGTGTTTCCAGCACCATTTGTTAAAGAGACTATCTTTTCTCCAATGTATGTTTATGGTGCCTTTGTCTAGTATAAGATATCTATAGTTGTGTGGGTATGTTTCATATCTTCTATTCTATACCATTGGTCTACATGTTTACTTTGGTGCCAATACTATACTGTGCCATTTTTGTTACTATGGCTCTGTAGTATAGTTTAAGGTCTGGTATTTTTATGCCTTCTTCACTTTTCTTGCTAAGGATTGCTTTGGCTATTCTAAACCTCCTGTTTCCAAATGAATTTCTTGATGGATTTTCTATTTCTATGAAGAACATCATCAGAACCTTAGTAGGTATTGCATCAAATCTGTAAAGTGCTATTGAAAGTATGGCCATTTTGGCAATATTAATTCTTCTAATTCAAGCACATGGGAGAACTTCCCATCTTTTGAGGCCTTCTCCAATTTCTTTCTTTAGAGTTCTGTAGTTTTGTTGTAGAGGTCTTTCACTTCATTTGTTAGATTGATTCCCAAATATTTTATTTTATTTTTTAAGCTACTGTGAATGGGTTAGTTTTCCTAATTTCTCTTTTGATTGGTTGCTATTGTTATTTGTTGATTCATCAACGATGCATAGAAATGCATTTGATTTAAGGAAGTTAATTTTATATCCTGCTATTTTGCCAAATTTACTTATTAGTTCTATAAGTTTTATGGTGGAGTTTTTTGGGTCTTCTAAATATAGAATCATGTTATTTGCAAATAGGCACAGTTTGAGTTCTTCTTATCCTATTCATATCCATTTAATTTCTTTCTTCTTTCAAATTGTTCTGGCTAGAGTTTCCAGGATAATTGTCGCGACCCCTTGCCCGCAAGGAAGACGCAACTCGAGAATCTTTTTTTAACAGTTTATTTAGGTCCCTGGATATTTTTTTTTTTTTCCTCGGGTGCCCCTCCCAGCCTTAATAAAGCATCCCAAGCCCCAATGCAAAGCTGCCGCGTGGAACTTTCTCACAGGGTGGTGAAAAATCATGTGCCAACTTTCCCAGATAAGAAGTTGTTTGTCACAGACCACAGCGGAGCCAGCGCCATCTTGTAATGGCGACCATAATCTGCAGAAACGGCAGAAGCGGCTCACCACAGTTCCCCCTTTTCTGTTTTCTTAAAACAATACAGGTGAGAGTAGAGGTCCTATCTCACTGTGCAGAAGTGGCTGCATAGTATGGCTCAGTCCCAAGGAGGGCCCTTCCCCAGATCTGAGGCCATATCAGCCGACGCCTTTTTTCGTGGGGCGGGGCGTGGACGCGTCTAACCCGCATGCAATAGGACATGCTCTCCTTGAGGTCCTCGTCAAGGATCACTCAAGTGCAGTGCCTTGCCTCGCATCCTGTATCGTGACGATGGTGGACGAAGGGGGATAGCTGAGGCTGAACTGTGGCTATTTATAATGACAAACAAGTTGACAGCACCCTGAAAGAAAGGCACGAACTTCAAGGCGATAGAAAAGCACTAGTGTGGAAACCCATCTGTGTGCAATGGCAGTAAGACCGGCAGAGTGCAAGGGCTTTTTAACACTAAGAGAATAACAAGGAAAGTCATGTCGATCCCAGTGCAATGTTATAATAACTTGGGGTGTAACGACCATGACAAAGGTTTACTGCTTAAGATGCGCAAGCCAGACTTGAGGTGAGTTGCCATTTTCTAAAGCTGCAAGAGCTTGTATGATCATAGCCTTTTCTTGTGCATGGCGAGTCTTAAGGCGACAGAGAAGCCACAAACAGAGTACAACACCGAAGCAACACATTGCACCAAAAATGTCTACTCCCACCCACTCTTTGAAGAAGGAAAAAGCAGAAGATATCCAATCGGTGAATTGACCCAAAGTCACTGGTTCGACACAGGTACTATTCAAAACAGCAATCTGAGTTAGTTGAGACTGGATCAAGTTTTTTGTTTTTATGGACCAGGTTCCGGATAGATACTCTCCGATGATGCGGGAGGCATTTTTGGAATCATTAAATCTGACAGAGGTTATATATAAATGTGCACGTTGGTCAACACAACCCAAAAGCACCAAGTCGGCCAATTCTTCTACGTGAGCTTGGAGTAAATCTATTCTTTGGTTGGCAGCTAAAATCCCTGACAAAATATGTTGATTAATTGAATTTTGGGACTTAAGTATGGTAGAAGTTTGTTGAACAACTTGATTAATGGTGGCAGCAGTTTGTACTTGACTGGCCATGGCCACTCCGGCCGTAACCGCTGCAGCAGCAGACACTGCCACAGTTGTCACTATAGCTGCCGTAATTCCAAAATCCCTGCGGACTCTAAGTAGCTTAACAATGGGGAATTTATCTGGGTCCGCAGTGACTGGGATTGGGACAAAGGTTGGAATTTTCATAACCACTGCTACAGTCCAAGAACCATTCCAACACTCAGATAAGAGACAGGTAACACTAGAACAATCCAGCATCCCTGACGAGGTGTCATTAGTCAAAAGGAGCAAGAATGGGGATTGGACGCAGACCATCGCAGGGGGCAATGTGGCATTATATAGCAAAGAGTTGAACGAAACAGATGTAAGTCTATTACCCCGTTCACTCTCGCGAACAGTACCAGAAACATTAGCCAGCCAGCTTCTGACTCCCAGCAATTGAGCCAATGTAGAAATATCAGCTGAAGCCCCCTTCTCATTGGAAATCAGCCATTGAAACCAGGACCAACCTACTCCTGTAGAGGAGTTGGCACTATGGTTAAAGTTATAAACATACCTCTTAAGAGAGGGGGAAAAGGAGAAACCCTTAGCAACTTGAAGTCTCTCCCAAGAATGATCCTGACAAGGCGTAAATGTTGGGGGGAAACCAAGATTAGGGGTACAGTAAGGAGAGGCCTTGAAATGAGTGGCATTGTAAGTACTATTAGAAGAAGGAGGCACTGGGATTAGTACCTTGGAGATCATAGCCAAGGTAGTTATGTTAAAAGCAGAGCTATTTACAGGGGTCCCTGAACCTGATTGCTTCCCTGAAACTATTTGGCTCAGTACGGCATTAATAATACTCCCTGAGACCTGATTGGACCGCAATGGATCCTCCCAGTTAGTCAAATTTTTGATCTTAAGGCTGATGCAATTAGCGTTTCCAAGGCTAAAACAAAAAACTCCTGTGAGATTAACCTGAGATTGATTAAAAATGCTCTCCACGTCCCCTCTAGGAGAGGCACAGGGAGCAGACATCTCACATGAGGTAGAGAAAAGAGTGGGGAGGACACTAGAACTACCATGAACCGGCATCGGCATTGGCCAAGCCCGTGCCACTGCCCACCACTGCATTGGTGTCGTCTGTGCCATCGGCACCAGCACCAGAACCAGAGCACGTAGCAGAGTGAAGATCCTCATCACAGGGTTGCTGTGGTATCTCTTGTTGTTGGTCGGTTGATGTCAAGACTCTTCTTGTCAGACGTTTAGGGACCCACAACGGCTCCGTGCGATCCTGGGGAAAAACACATACAGATCCTCGTGCCCATGTCAGCACGGGGTCGGGGCCGTTCCATTGGCCCGTAAGAACATCCTTCCACTTAACATAGCCAATCACAGAGGGCTGAGGGGACACATGTCTATCGGCCACAGAGTGACCATGAATATCCAAATTTAAAAAATTAATGGTAAAGAGAGCTAAGGACAGGCGTTCTTTAGGAGTGTGTTCAGCTCCTATTCCCCCTTTTTGTTTTTGTAAAGTTTTTTTTAAGGTGCGATGAGCACGCTCAACAATGTCTTGTCCTTGAGGATTGTAAGGCAGACCATGAGTAAGTTGCACTCCCATGGTAGAACAAAAGGATGTAAATTGTTTGTCAGTATAAGCAGGTCCATTATCAGTCTTAAGGGATGCAGGAGCACCCCATGTTGTCCATGTTTTTAGGCAATGAGTAATAACATTACGTGTCTTTTTTCCCGACAAAGTAGAGGCATGAATAACTCCAGAGCACGTATCAACAGAAACATGTACATACTTGAGGTTACCAAAGTCAGGTATGTGCGTCACATCTATTTGTCAGACAACCAATGGCTTTAATCCCCGTGGGTTTACTTCATAAGTAGGGGGATGAAGAAATGTGACACAATGGGGACATTGTAATATTATTTGACGAGCATCCGCTCTTGAAATGGAAAAACGCCTGCGCAGCGTTAAAGCATTAACATGGAAATTGTGGTGAAATAATTTAGCCCCCTCTAAGGAGGAAGCCAAGTATATCAACTGGTCTCTAGTGGCTGAGTCTGCACAGGCATTACCCTGTGATAACGGACCAGGAAGAGAGGTGTGAGCCCTTATGTGCATTGGATAAAAAGGAGCAGTGCGGCTACAGATAAGTTGTTGAAGCTGATTAAAGTAAGTAGATACATTATGGGCATTACTAATAGCTCCCACGGCCTCCAGGACTTTGAGTGTTTGTACCACATAAATGGAGTCCGAGATAAGATTAAAAGGAAAAGAACATTGTTTAAAAACCTTAATAACAATTTGTAGTTTAACCCATTGTGGATTATCAGGAGCAAATTGATGTTGAACAGGGGGAGAATCATTAATTACATAAGTTTTTATTTTAGACTTGGAACCATTAGTGAAAATATTAACAGCCCCCGGAATTGGATTGGGTGAAGTTATCTTAGGGAAAATGATGGGATGTTTTTTAACAAAATGGAGTAATGGATGGGAAGGGTAATGATTATCAATATCCCCTAGAAACGAGCAACATAGAATAGTCCAGTTGTCTAGAGTAGTACACAAAACATTAAGTTGAGTCTTAGTATAGGGTATAATAAGAGAAGAAGGTGATTGTCCGAAAAATTGAATGTTTTGGTGGATCCCTTTAAGTGCTAACGCTGTAACAGCATCAGGATAGTATTTTAAAGATTTTTTTGGGGATATATGTGGGTGGATCCATAGTAAAGGCCCATCTTGTCACAGTACTCCAGTAGGCTGTCGCATAGTGGCAAGCACACATAACTGGAAAGGTTTATCACTGTGGAGCCTGCATAGAGTAGTATGTTGTATAGTTTTTTTTACTGTTATAAGGGCTGCCCTGGCCTCTTTGGTGAGGCTACGAGGAGAAGTAAGATCTGGATCACCCTTAAGGGTAGCATACAAAGGCTGGAGCACACCATTAGGAATATGTAAATATCTCCTTATCTAATTAATATCTCCCAGCAGTTTTTGAAAATCATTGAGTTTGGAGATCTTGAGTTTTTATGGTGATTTTTTGTGGTTTTAATTTGTCATGTCCAATGATTGCTTCCAAATATTTAATAGAATTTTCCGTTTGAACCTTTTTAGGTGCGATATGTAGTCCATATTGAGTTAACAGCTTTACTAAGTTTCTATAGGCCTCATTAACTATCTGTTCTAACTTAGCGGCCAATAACACATCATCTATATAATGAATGATCTTGATGGAGGAATACTTATGTCTGAGAGGTGCGAGTGCCTTTCCCACATACATCTGGCACATCGTGGGACTATTAGCCATTTTTTGTGGCAACATTATCCACTCAAACCTAAGATCTGGCTCCTCGTGGTTACACGAGGGAAGGGTGAAAGCAAAACGTTGTGAGTCTTTAGGATGTAAAGGAATAGAAAAGAAACAGTCTTTAATGTCAATAGCAATAATATGCCAGCCCTGAGGAATAGAGGAGAGCAGAGGCAGCCCTCTTTGA